>NW_023604295.1:103968156-104577050 GCF_014898055.3 Talpa occidentalis | reverse complement strand
ATGTAGGTTATTGCATTTCCCTCTGCCTTTTTATAGCATCTCTCCAAGTTTGACATATTGCTTACCTACTTTTCCAGATCATTAATGAGAGTGTTAAGTAAGGCTGGCCCAGAACCAATCCTTGAGGCCTCCTGCTACACACCTGTTCTAATTTGATATTCCACCATTTATCATTACTTGTGTTTCTGTTCTTCAGCCAATCTGTGGTTGGCCTCATAACATAATCTCTGTGATTTTTCATAAAACTCAATGTGTGAAAGTATTTACATTGCTGAGGCCAAAAACCATTGATTTGCAGTTCCATGGGGAATATCTTTATGTGCCCATTGCTGGGAAGTGTTTTCTGAGTAAATATCAATCACAGTGTCTTTAAAATAACATTAAAATATATTTTATTAAAAATAAATGTAAAATATATCAACTATAAATGAAAGTTTCAGAATAAAAGCTGTTGAAAAATTGTCTCCTGTAAATTAATAAATGAAATAAAATTTTCAATGATTTGCTATCATTAACACAAAGTAAGTTGCCCAGCATTTAGACCCAAAGCAAAGCAGCTGAAACCATCATTTTCTCCCTTGGTAAATTTGTTCTTTCCCCGAAGAAGCCTTCCATTTTGACGAAAGCCATCAAGAGCTATTCACTCACCACTCCACCCTTTCCACTGCTTTCTATATACTACCTCATACTCATATCAGTGAAACTGAAAAATAGGACCCTCTTAACCTCATTGTGTCTATCATACAGCTTTCTGTGAGTTCTTAAAAACTAAATTTGCAGGCATGTAAATGCACTTGAATCAATTACTAAAGCTACAATATTGAGTAATTTATTTATGGTCTTAAATTCAACACTCTGTGAAATAAAGTAAGAAATATTTCCTATGTCAAGGATTATTTTGAGACCATTTTAAGAACAGGACCTTATTAAATCCTCAGTATTTTCTTTGGAAAATTTAGGTATTAATTACATTTTACTTCCTTTTTCCATACCATTATCTGGTATCTTTATCAGTCTCTCTTTTCTCCTTCTCCTCATTCATACCACAATCACAATTATCTCTATCAACAAGGAAATAAAGTATGTAACTTCCTGCGTGAATATATTTCATGGCTACTTCTTTCACGAAAAATAGTATCCACAGTCTGAAATAGCATCTGGTATAAAACCATTAATACAATATTATATTAGAATATAACTTGCCCACTTCCCAAGAGTATATCAACACTTGCATATTTGTTCAAAGGATTGATACTCCCTTTCCCATTTGGAAATAATCATTCCTTTCTTAATTTCCAAAGTTCTAAGTTTAAATATGCTTAGGTTGTTTAAATATGGCTTAAACATGCTTAGAATTTACCAGGTAGGGCCTCCCCTGGTGGCACAGGTGGTTGAGCGCAGCGCTGTGAAGCTGTCCACAGCCTCTGCAGCATGGGTTCCATCCCGGCCAACCGGTGAGAATCCCACATGGAGAGGTGGACTTCTCCTGTCTCTCCCGCTGCTTCTCTCAGCAGTGTATTTCAGTTAGTCTGCCTGTTCTGTTCCCTGCTCTGTCTCTGGTGAATCTGTTCACCCTCCCGCATGTACTCTGGTTCTTGTATGCATAAATAAATAAATCTTTTAAAAAAAGGAAGAATTTACCAGGTATTGTTTACAGCACTAAGCAAGAAATAAAACAGGTCATTTCTTTCATCATGGAACTTACTTTCTAGTGGGGACAGAAAATAAACAGAAAAATATGTCCTATGACAACAATAAGAGTCAACACTATTAAGATAGTGCTATATCTTAACAGTGGGTGGTCAGGAAAAACACTGTGAATAGGTAAAGGTTTGAACAATAAACAAAATGAAGTGAAGAAATGAGCCATAAAGCAGTCTGACATAGATATTATAAGAAAAGGGAATATCAAAAAATTACCCAACAAGAGGACAACTTCAGATTTTCAAACAGCAGGTAAACTAATGAAACATGGACAGCAATATCCAAGATTCTAAGATTAGGCTCCCCCATCAGGAATATAAAGGTTTTCCAGAAATTCATTGCTCATCCATGAACTACATTCTCTAACCTTTTTTAACATGTAGCTGTGCACATCTGGTTAGTTTTTAAAATAAAATACGAGCAAAACTGATAAATGGTACATCCAGGCCAAACTGGTGAAGAAACAGATGGCTCTAAGCTGTCCCTTCTGCCCTGGTTAGAACGTAGAAGATTCTCCATTCATATATTGTACATATATATATATATATATATATTTAATTTATACATATTATGTCTTAACAACTAAAAAAAAATCTTTCTGGATGGAAAGGACTGTTCCTCCTGGGGCTGTTCAATCCTTAATGTAGATAAAGAACTCAGCAGGATAAAGAACCCCATACACAAACTAGAAAGTTCAGATCTGTACCTCTTCACGTTGGTCCTTGCACTCAAGGAGGCAATACTCCTCTGCCTTAACCATCCCAGGGCTGGGCACTAGGTTTCTAAGGACCTTCCCTATAGGTTAGAGCACTTCAAAATTAATCAAACTAACCAGTCTTAAACCATTTGCCCTTCTCTGCCTTGTCTTCATCAAACCACAAAGAAGCTTCTTGCCTTAGCTTTCTACTCATTCCTGTCTTCCACCACCTGATCAAAACATAGTACTTGTCCTGTGACTTTACGTGGGATGAAATGAATCCAATCCCAGGAGCTGTGAACATAACAAACTTTCTTTTCTTGAGCTCTCTAGTGTCTCCAATTGTGGCAACACCTGACAGACTATCACATGAAAGAACACAACATAGTACCTAGGATGTGTGCCAGAGCATTACACCAGTTAATTAAGTTAATTACATCAACACTGCTGGAACAAGGTAAACTAAGGGACAGAGGTAGAATAAGACTCCAAAAGGCAGCCAGCTAGTAGGAATACAAAGAAAGGTTATGCAGGACAAGGCAAAACTTTAGGGCTTAGAAAGAAACAAAGACTTTGGTGGAGTTAGGAAAATAATTAAAGAATCTGATTTAGTTGTATAAGAATAATCCTGAAGAGGATTCACTATCAAAGGATGGGGGAAGACTGACTTCAGGAAGAACCAATAGATCAATGTAGTGATCTAAGAACTGATGTTAGTTTAGATTAACACAGTAAAGATTAAGGCTTGGAGAAGTGATATTCCTGTGATATTTTGACGATAGAGAAAAAAAAATTGACATTTGGTTGTGAAAAAGAAATGTCAGTGATGACTACAAATTTTTAAATGAGTAATTGGGTACCAGAGGCACCACTTACTGTGAGGCTGAACTTTGGTAGAGGCCCATTTGTGGCATATATTAGGACCTTTCTTGGGAAATAAAGTTTTGAGATAACTATTAGACATCCAGGTACATCTGTCAAGTAAACCAGTGAATTTCTAAATTGAGACTTCAAGAGAGTACATAAAGATACAAATTTGAGAGCCACTATAGTATCTGTTTATTTATAACCATGGAATATATGTCTATTATACAATATATTTATTTCATTCATCATTTCCGTCTTTCATTCATTGCAGTTTAATAAACACTTCTCTTGTGCCATTCTTCCGTATCACAAGGTGTGACTTGAAGATAATCTTCCCTGATATACTCTGATTTCCATCCCTCTTAAGCATTTACTTTTTTAACTGTTCTTGAGATATTTTAAATTATCCTAATAATATCTAAGAGTCCCCTTTGACTTAAGCTCTCTCAACTTGGTATCCATTCCTTATAAATTCATTCATTCTTCCTATTTACTTGCCCTCACCAACCTGAAAAGGGTTGAAAAGAATAAAGCATTTGGGGCCTTCCCAGTGGCGCAGTGGTTGAGCGCTGGGTTGCAAAGCTGCCCGGGCCTTTGCGGCCCCGGTTCGATCCCCTGCTTCTCCCCTGCCTCTCCCCGGCCACTGGAGGAGGGTCCCGCATGGCACGCAGACCTCTCCTCCTGCCCGCTGCTCCCCTCAGCAGTGTACTTCGGTCCTTCTGCCTGCTCTGCTCCCCGCTCTGGCTCTGGTGAATTCTCCCACCCTCCCGTGCTTCCGACTGTACCCAGTGCTTGTATAAATAAATAAATAAATCTTAAAAAAAGAAGAATAAAGCATTTGAGTCATTGATGTCTTAACAAGTTAAAGGAAGGGATGTGTAGAATACAGTTTCCATTGATCATTTATGTTAATGATCACTACTGATCATATATATTGAGTGCTTCAATATTATCAATTTCCTCTAGGCTGCAAGGGTTAGCTAGGACCGTAAGTCTAGAATTTTTTATTGACTTAATAAATAAAAGCCTTATTTTTGGTGAAATGAATGACATGTTACTAGTGTCTGAACCAGCTTTGTTTTGCCAGTTCAGGTTTGTCTTATTTTATTCTTTAATACTTCAGTGTGCTATCAATCCTAACACCTTTCCTTGAAACTGATAATGTAGAAAATTAACTACTCGTAAGGAGACTTCAAGAAACTACTCCATCTCTGCCATAATGTCTAACGAACCATGAAAATTAAATTTATAAACATAGACACATTTAAACAAGTTGATTATATAATACTACAAACCAGAAACATCTTAAAGTATAAACATTGAAAAGTTAATATTCTTGCTGATTTATAATGGCTTATATAATCATAAAAATATTAATCCTGTGTCATGGGGTCATGCAGAATTCAAAATTTCGTGTATTTTCAGTTTCCAATGAATTACATCCTCCAGTCAACTTAGAGATAGTCCTCCAGTCATTATAGTTTCACATGCTACATCAACATCACCAACCACATAATAATTCATGCTATACTTTAAAATGGGGTAAATCCTACTCCATATTTTCTTCTATTTCTTGCAATGTTGCTTGACAATCTCACAAATTAGGCTTCTCAGTCAAGTTTTCTATCTCTTCCTGATTATCTTTGTCTGCCATCTTGCCATTGACAGCTGTCCTAACATCTGCTTTCTTTTCAAATCAATCATGTAAATACATCAAACATTCATTTTTGAAAATTCCTTTTCAATATATAGGTATACCTATAGTTCACTCTATGGCATTATGAATATTCTCAGTAATTATCTGTCTTCTTCCCCTCTCAAGCTTCAAGGCTGCTAAACAAGCAGGGATTTGTGATTACTTTACTGAGGAGTGGGATAAAGCTTCAGCTAGTGCTAAAAGAAAACAGCCTCTTCCTCCATTCCAATGAATATCACTGAATCACTGTCAAGCAATATGTCACAGGCCAGCTAGAGGTCCTGTGACAGTTAAGAGCACTGTCTGATTCCTTGCATTATTTTTAATATATATATATATATATATATATATATATATATATATATATATCTAAAGATTCTTATGGTTTACACTGCAGCAATAATGTGGTGGAACCACAAGGGGATGATTATTTTTATTTATTTATTTATTTATTTATTTATTTATTTATTTATTTATTTATATAAGCACTGGGTACAGTCGGAAGTGCGGGAGGGTGAGAGAATTTATCAGAGCCAGAGCAGGGAGCAGAGCAGGCAGAATGACAAAGTACACTGGTGAGGGGAGCAGCGGGCGGCAGGAGAGGTCTGTGATCCATGTGGGACCCTCACCTGGTGGCCAGGGATCCAACAGGCGCTGCAGAGGCTGCAGGCAGCTTCACAACCCAGCGCTCAATGGCTGTGTCACCATCACCAGGGAGGCCTGGGGATGATGATTTTTAAAGGGAAAATATGAGCAAATGCCATGCTTAAACAATTTATAAAATAGGACCTCCCTGGTAATACAAGAGGTTAAGATGCAACCTATGAAGCTATCCGCAGCCACTGCAGCATGAGTTTGATCCCAGGCCAGGGAGCTACCCACATGGTGCAGCAGACCTCTCCTGACTCACCCACTGCTCCCCTCTGCAGTGTACTTTGGTCTACCTGCCTGTTCTGTTCCCCACTCTGTCTCTGGAGAATCCTCTCACCTCCCACACCTGTGGCCTGTACCCCAGTTCTTGTATGCCTAAATAAATAAATCTTAAAAAAAGATTTATAAAATAGAACAGAAGGAATGAAGGAAGGAAGGCAAAAAAGAAGTCTACTTAGCAGGGACACTTACACAGAGGGAAAAATCATTTAAAAGGAGGTGGAAAGTCAAGGAAGGGCTAGAGAAAATAAAACAAAACTTTTTAAGTATAAGTCAAATTAGTGGTTACCAGAAGGCAGAGGAAGGGAAGAGGACAATGAATGTGAAAAATATGATTGGACTTTCAGTGGTAAATTTATTCCGATATATACATACTTTTATTTTCAATGATGCATATATAAAATATCTACAGTTATAAGTAATGTTTCTCCATTTTTTTAGACTATTAAAGTGGTTAATTTTATGTTGGAAGTTGACTAGGCCATGGTTTTCAGAATATATGGTGCCCATATGTTTGGCTAAACTTTATTCTGAATGTGTCTGTGAGTATGTTTCTAGATGACATTAACATTTGAATTGTTAGGCAGAGTAAAGCAGACCAAGGTTCCCAGGATGAGTAGATCTCATCTGATATTTTTGAAGGGAATTTGTTCTCTGTTCCTGACTTTTCTCCATGCTGGAACATGTTTATTTATTTATTTATTTATTTTCTTGACTTAAGATTTTGACTAAGACTGAAATCTCTACCAGGGACCCTTGTGGCTCTTGGACTCAGATTTATACTAAAGTTACACCATCAGCTCTCCTGAGTCTGACCTTCTCAGTCTCCATAATCCTGAAGCAATTCCTTATACTAAATGTCTTTACACACACACTCACACACAGAGAAAGAGAGGGAGAGAGAGCATGTTTTCTTATTAGTTCCTATACACTGATTTAAGAATCATTAAAAAAAAAATCTTTATGCAAAGAATGTTTAAGCCAGAGAAGGAACATCATCACATTGACATTTTGCAAAAAATTTTATGCGTGAAATTTGTACAGCTGATTTGAAAATGCCTAAATAGGATAAGTGAAACATGTCAGGAAAGTCTATTTCCTAAGTTCAGATTAGTGGCAATGGCGGTTTGGAAAAAGAATTTCCCAAGGAAACTCAGATTCACCTGGATCATGCTTTTTTGCCAGCATCAAAGATAGCCGTTTTCTTTCAGTTTATCAGGATATTCACTTCCTCTGTGCATCAATATTAACATTAAGAAAAGCAGTTTGTTTATTAAAAAATATCTGAGACTTTAAAATAAGATCTATAAGTGCATTCACAAAGCTATTGCTTAATTATTTCTGATTTACTGTTTAGAAGTGGTGAATTGAAGATAGACTAATGAGAATTCTACTTCTCTATTCTGTGAAGATGATTTAATAACTTTAAAGGTAACTCAGTGTTTGGCACATGGTTAAGTGCTTACTAAATGCCCTTTCATAATTGTCAATCCATATGTTATGGTAAGTAAACATTAATTTAAATATTCTTGTTTCTTCAAGAATAGAATAAATATATCAACATTATTTTAGTAAAAACAACAAAAAGTTATATGTATAAGTTATATATTTGTCTTTGCTCAGAGATAAAGACATTTGAACACACATACAATATCCAATATAGTTCTGGAAGAAAAAAATACACTGAAAATAAACTAACAAAGAGACAAATTTGTGTGTTATTCAAGAAATACCTCACAGGAATTTCAGTGATATTTACAGATATTTATCGCATTGTCCCTCTCATATTATTTTATCAACTTTTAAACCTAAACAAAATATCATACTCAAATATAAAATAACCAGCTGTTTCTTTCTAAAATTAAAGCAAGTCAGAGATGTCTGCTTTTATTATTTCTATATTTCTGTATTTGAGGTGACAGGTAGTGACTTCATTGACACAAACAGAAATATCCATATTGTATAAGAAGAAGTAAAATTGTCTCTATTTGCAATACTATGATCTACCTATGAAGAAGTTGTTATGCCAGAATATGAACTGTCATCACTCTCACAATGCAGAAAAAAATGTGCCATGATCTTTATAACTATATATGAACATTAAATCTGTAAAAGTTCTAAAAGAAAACTTGGTTAAAACTTTGTCACAATGGATTGGGCAAATATTTTTTTAGGTACCATTCCAAAAGCATGATCTTTCAAAGATCAACTTGATAAAATGAACATCACAGAATTTGAAAGGTCTGCTCTTTGGAGAACACTGTTAAGAAAATCTAAAGAGGCAAAGGAGAGAAAGGAGTGTTTGCAAATCATTATATCACACAAAGGAATTGTGTCAGAACATATTAGGAACTTTTAAAAATAAATAATAAGAAAACAAGAAATCTGGTTCAATAGAGAGTTCACCAAAGAAGGTATTTGTTTCAAGGAAGGTATTTGAATAGAAAATAACACAAAGATGTTTAACATAATTAGTCACAATTAGATACTACTACACACATAGCAGAATATCTGAATTAAAAGGACTGGGCCTCCCAGGTGGCACAGGTGTTAAAGTCTCAGCACTATCAAGCTATTACCAGCCACTGCAGCATAAGTTCTATCCCTGGGCTAGGGAGCCAATCCACATGTCGCAAGAGACCTCTCCTCTCTTTTCCACTGATTCCTCTCAGCAGTGTATTTCAGTAAATCCACCTGTCCTGCTCCCCACTTTCTCTGGTGAATCCTCTCATCCCCTGCACCTCTACCCTACACCCCAGTTCTTGTACTCATAAATAAAAATAAAGCTTTAAAAATAATTAATTAAAAAGACTGATCATGATAATCAATGTTTAATTTGCAGTGGAACTTGGTGGGCATGCAAAATGATAAATCTATTATGAATGTAAGTTGTCAGCTTCTCAGAAGTAAAATATACACCTAATACATAATTTAGACATCCTACTTTTAGGTATTTATCTAAGGGAAAATAAAAATATAAGTCAATAAAGATATTTTTGTTCAAATTATCATAGATTTGTCTGTAATGTTATATCCTAGAAACAATAGGTAAGTGGAGAGCCAAGTTGTAGTGTATACAATGAAATATTACTCATCTATAAATAAAAACTAGTGATTATAATACAACCTGGATTAATCTTAAAAGATCTATGTTAAGTGAGAGAAGCTGGGCAATAACAAGTAAATACTATATGATTTTTCTTATGTGAAATGCAAACTAATCTATTGATAGAAAGTGCAAACTAATCATTCATGACAAGAAATAGACTAGTGGTCGCTCCAGTTAATGGGGGAAAAGTCAGGGCACAAGGAATCTCTGTGGGTGATGATAGGTTCACTATTTATAAAGCTATCATGTGTGATGGGTGTACATTTATGACAAAATTATCAATTGCTACATTTTAAACATGCAAGTATTCTTCAGTAAAGTTAAAAGGGGAAAATCGAGGTTGAAATTGGAAATTTATAGCTTACAACACTATCTAGGATAAAAACATTTTAAAGTTCAGCACAGAAAACTATAAAAGAACAAAACAAAGTATCAAACAATATGAAACCAAAAAGCCCTAAAAATCTTACTGCAAAATTGAAACTACAAGAAGGGCTGAGTGAAAGGTGGAGGAAAGAAGTGGGAGGGGGCCCAATGGACAATGGTGGAGTACTGTGGGTGATTTAGTGGTAGGTGTGATAGTCTAACATCTATCTGAAGACACATAAACCTAATGCCCTAATTTATATAAAGTGTTGCAAATCAACATTACCTTAATAAAAAATACAATAAAAGATAAAATTCAGTACATTAAAAAGCCAAGTATCTTATTTCTTTACCATTTCCAATTTACCTTAAAGCAGAAAATTATAGGTCTTTTTTTAACTTCTTTTCATATAGGCATTGAGAAAAGCATATTTTACTAACCAGTCCAGATATGAATTTTGCTGACTTCTACATAAATATTAAAATATTATCTCTCATGTTCAGAGAAACAATATATTAGGAACACATTTAAAATTAGATACTGAATTTTGTTTTATTTAAAATGACTTCATATCGTCTCACTACTAAATTTCAGTGTATAATATTCATGTACAATAGCTAAGCTTTGGAAACAACCCAAATGCCCAAAAATAGATGACTGGATCAAGAAGATGTGGTACATATATACCATGGAATATTACTCAGCATTCAAAAAAGATAAACACATGCAATTTGCAGCAACATGGATGGCGCTGGAAGGGATCATGCTCAGCAAAATAAGCCAAAAAGAAAAAGAAAAATACCGGATGGTCTCACTCATAGCAGGAATCTAGAAAACTTAAATAAGGGACCAGGAAAATGAATATAAGAAAGTGAAAATCAAAATCAACAAAAAACTATGAAACAGAGACACTTTTTGGGGGGTGGGGGGCGGGAGGGGAAGGATTGGGGTCAGAATGGGGCGTTTGCAATTGTATGGGGGAATATAAAAATAAAATTTATTATTTAAAAAAAAAGAAAAGATTTGCATTCAAATATTAATTCTAAAACCATTTACTGAGCAACCAAAATATGCAGTCATTGCACTGGGTTCTGAGATTTATAATAATAAAAAATGAATTGGTCCTTGTTCTCAAGGTTTCAGAGTATTTTAAAGGAGAGATTATTAACAAATAACTAATATTACTACAAATATGATAATCAAAGATTGTAAAAATTCAATTATGAGAAAACAAATGGCTAGTTTTGACTAGAGAGTTGGTGGGGTGCTGGCAATGTGGAGGGTATGTTTCATGGAAGTTCTCATAAAATAAGAACCAAATGAACAGAGTTTTGAAGGGTAAATAAGAATTGATGAAGCAGATAAATAAGAAGAGAAAAAGATTGCACACAAGGGATGAAGATGGATTAGCGAACTGGAACGAAAGTAACTAAGTAAAAGAGATAAAATTCAATGATAATGGCTGATGAGTAACATGCCATTGCTACAGAGTATAATCTTATCCAGAAAGTAGAGAAAAATTTTTAAAGAATTTATGCAAGATAATATGTATAATCACATCTATGTGGCAAAGAAATTAATACATTGATATTAAAACTTGATTTCTCACAGCAAAATAGCACCTGCACCAAAAGAATATCAATGGCTTATCCAAATATTTTAAAGTAATACATTTTTGATGGCTTTGAAACCCAAATGCTTTCTTCATGTTATAGTCCTGTCAAACTACCAACTACAAAAGGCATAAATTTTACATAGAAAATATAGTTAAATATTTTTTCATCTTAGAGGTAATCTATGTATGGAGTATTGTTTTCCACTGTGCATTTTTCTTCAATTTCATGACTTTTCCTCTCAAAATAACGGTAGGATTATGCACAGAATAAACAGCTATAATAAAGGAAAATGATAGATGTAATAATCTAAAATCATAGAATAAAAGCATTTGACACAGAAAAGTTTATTAAGCCAATCTTTGTCATTTCTTCTCCTAAGGAAATAACAATCAGCACTCTACTTGTCCCCTCAGGTGAAAGATTCCTTTGTCTTAGTTTTTTGTTTTTTTTGTTTTTGGGTAAGGATGTTTTTGATCTCAAAACTTCCATGATCAAATTTGTGAAAGAAACCATACCTTAAAAGTTCTCTGGTAAAATCATCTTGGGAAATAAAAGCACAGAAACTCAAGTACAATATTTTTCAAAGGTACACAATAATATTTCTAAATATTTGAAGCATGTACAGAATGGCATTAAGCTTCAGGTCTGAGAATCACTTGAAACATAAAATATTTGCATCAAGACAAAATGTATTTCATAAAACTTTGATTATTTTTTTTTTAATTTTTTTTTAATAGAAGCATGTTTTATTTATTTATTTGTTTGTTTTGTTTACACATGCACTGGGTACGGTCAGAAGCGCGGGAGGGTGAGAGAATTCACCAGAGCCAGAGCGGGGAGCAGAGCAGGCAGAAGGACTGAAATACACTGCTGAGGGGAGCAGCGGGCGGCAGGAGAGGTCTGCACACCATGTGGGACCCTCCTCCGGAGGCCGGGGAGCAGCCAGGGATCGAACCAGCGCCGCAGAGGCCGCAGGCAGCCTCGCAACCCAGAGCTCAACCGCTGCGCCACCGGGGAGGCCCCGATTATTTTTAAATGGTTGATAGAATATAAAATATTCATAATTATCTCTAGTCAATACAGGCCTAGAAAAATTCTTATATTTTCAAATATAGAAAAATATTAACAAGGGAAGCTTCAATTTTTCTATGTAACTGAATGAAAAACTATTAAAGTAAAACTTGATTCAACAGGTGTACTATTGGGTGCACATAGTCTAATAATAACCTGAGGATCACCTTGTCAACAATATCCTGAAAACATTTCTAGAATCAGTTATTCTTCATACCAACTGAACATTTTATTGACTTTTCCTCTTATTACTAGAGTCCTGTAATCTTCCCTTCAAACAGCTTGTCTTTTCCATTTTTGTCCATATTTAGCTTTTGGCAACTGTAGCTTGTGTAATTATGTTGGAGCAGGACCAAATTTAGGAAAAATTGTGAAGTACAAAAATTTTTCTTTGGCTCAACTCCCACCTCCAGTGTTTTGTGAAGTAATAGAATTTTTCTCCATCAGTGCCTTAACTGGATTCCTGGGGTATTGTTCTCATATTCTCTTTGAATTTGAGAGGTTAACTCCTAAAAACATATGTTAATGTTTCCACAGAGCTTGTGCTCTCCTGATAATGGGAACCACTGTGGAGAATTCCAGATATGCCCTATTCATGACATTGGTCACATACATCATCAAAAAGCCATCTCTGTTTCTGAGGGTGCATAGAAAGTATCTTCTAATAATAACCTGATCATTCATGAATTAAATCAGGATTCGTGTTTACAAGAAGTAAAATGAAAGTATTCATATGCAAATTCGTGCTATTTGTAGTTTAAAATTGTCACTCATGGATCTAAGAAACTCCTGCATAAAATCTCAAATTTTCTCTTTATAGTACAAAAAATTTAAAGAATGGGAAAGAGGAAGTAACAATAAAAGTACTCATGTGAGTAACAATTAGGTATTTGATGAGAAAGAGAAGCTTCTAAACACATGTCAAACATTGTACTTCAAAGCTCACCTGAGACATGCCGGCCACTCCAGTCCACCAAATGCAGTTCCCTTGGGACCTACGCTGGATGGACCCACAAGGTCTCATGAGGTAAAAGGCTAGGACACTTGCTCTTTCTGACCAGGCAGTGCTGTGGCTGATTAAAATCCACCCAAAGCCACAATCACCTTCTGATCTGAGGAGCAGGTGACTTGGAGATTCTGAAGTTTCTTGATAAATTATGCAGACATATCAAAGAAAAAATACACATAGCTGGTCAAAAAAATTCAGTCACTAAAGTGATTTTACTTTTTTCTTTTAATAGCTGAATCTAAATTGCTCATCATCAATCATTGATAACTCCTAGCACGACAATGCTAAGAAATTCATATTACATGGGTACCATAGCAAAGTGATTTACTTTCCCAATGAAATGTTTGGAAAAGGAGAGAGGAAGGGAGAAAAATATACAAGGTTATTTCAATTACGTGTGAAATTTTACTTTTTCCATTTTTCTGTCAGTGAACCAGATTAATTTATTCACAATAATCAATATCTTTCCACCACTACATCTTATCCTAAGCCTTCCTTCCTCCTTGTCAATACAAGTACATCTACCTTTCCAGCATCTTTTATGGCACACATCAAAGGAAATGTTATCTGCTTCATAGTTATCCATTTTGTAACTGCACCAATTTCCATGAGTCCTCTGACAATTGTATACACACTACCTGAACTTATAATATCTTTTCCAGTGCAATCACAAATGTAATTGAAATATATAATTTATTTGCTGTTTTGTGCTCATACAATCTTCTTAACTACTAATTCTCAAAAAACATGAAAGCCTTTAAATATGTTGGCCTATTAAAAAGACCTGATGCTTCCAAAATTATAGAAAAAAATGATATCCCATACCACTTCATTCAAAGTTTACAAAACAGAAAGTTAACTTGTATTATATAAGTTAATATGTGGGAATTTAAAAAATATATATATAACTTCTACTTTGTTAGATTCTACATTGTCCCATAATGAATTTAAAACAGTAAGAAAACATAAAGTACACATTTATTTTAGCAATATATACTAAGTGTAAATAAGCTAGTAAATACTAATGTACGTCTTAAATTCATATATTAAGTTCAATAGACATTCATTTTGTATTCATCATAGGAAACCAGTTGTTTCCAGTCTTTCTAGATATCATGATTAAGATAAATGTAAAATAGTTTTTAAATATATAGATTTCTACATTACCCAGGAGAAAGATGAATGTTTATATTTTTGTGAATTTTCTCAGGAAACTTTTGTTTGCTTTTATTATTTTTTTCCATAAGTAGGTAGGTAAGAGTAGATCAACTGATACCAGCCTTGCCAGCTGGACCTTTAGAGTGTGGTCCTATCCATTCATCCCAACCCCATCCATCAAAGGTCCACCACTCTTATTCACACAGATATGTTGCAAGTTTATTGAAATCTGAGCAGTTTTGCTTGCCTGAGATCCCTCCTCTCACTCTACCTGGCCAACTCATTCTTTCTTCAGGATTAAGCTTTGTTTATTTTGTTTGTTTGTTTGTTTTTTTTTAAAGTTTATTGAGGTAATGTTACTTAACAGTATATATTTTAGGGGCATATGTTCACAACTCCACAAATGCACATTAACACAACTTGCCTACCTCTGGCACCCCAATAATCCTTACAATTCAGTTTTGATATAACTTCCTAAGAATCTCCATTCCTTCTTTCCCCAGTTTGAATATCAAATATCTGTACTTGTGCTCGCATTATATCTAACCTCATCTGGTTTACCCATGGTATTCCCATGTAAAAATTGTAAATCATTTTACTTCAATAGTTTCCAGTTTGGACAGTAGATTATAGTCATGGCTTCCATTTAAAACCAGCCATGACTCATCTCTCCTTGCGTCTCATCTCAAGGACTCCTGTCAGCTAAAAGGTAGCACTTATCAACAGGATTAGCTGAGGCCAGTTCTAAACAGTTATCAAACATAGTGAAAGGAAACATATGGTTCAATCGTGTTTCTATTATTGTAAAGGCCCATAGAGGCATGGGCCTGAGGAATTTTTCCAAGAAATATTTCTCTTTTCATTTTCATGACTTTGAAAGCAAAGCATGCCCAGTAACATAATAGTAATGTCAAATTCTAAAGGTATTCCTGTGATAGCTTTGCCAGCACATAATTCACTTGGTAGAATTCTAAGGCTCTCAATTCTTACAACTAATACTGTTGGTGATTTGAGATTAGGCCATAAAGTAACAGACTCAACTTTTCACTAAGCGTCTACCTGAATTTTGTAAGACATTTTCCAGTGATAACAAACAATGCTATAATATAGTTACTGACAATTCAATTCCTGTTTGTAACACATAAAATTTCTTGAAAATTTTTATTTGACATGTTTAAATCTATAGCTAGTACTTTTTGAATTGATAAAAATAAATCAAATTGTTAAATATTTAAATTGAATGCAGGATTAAGAATGGTGACTAGGGTCAAGATATAAGTTCATTTCTTAATATATTTCTTTTTAAGAGATAAAGACTACAAAGGTATAATTAAATGAAAACACAGATTCATCATACTGGTACAGAGAACACACATATAGCCACAATCCCTTCATCTGGCAGTAAGTGACTCCAGGAGAGATTTTGATGAGAACTTCCTAGTGCTATTTAACAATAACCTCTCAAGGTTCAGGTTTAAGAAGAAGGGGTTCTTTAATAAGCATGGGCAACATTTCTCTACTATCAACTGGTAGAGTTTTTTTTGTTTGTTTTTTTTTAAAGATGGTAAATGTACACTATTGAGAAGAAGCCTGGCACCCTTAGGTCCTACTGAAGAGAATATAATGAAGAAGATTTTTTTCTGGAGATCAATTTAACAATATTAACGACCTGTCCAGGATAAAACTTTTGATTCCACAGTTTCTGCTGATTACTTTGATAGAAAATAATTTGAAAAATTAAATCAGAACCTCTGGGCATGAGGCCCAGGCAGTGATATTTCTAAATCCCCCCAGGTAATTAAGAAATAGGCAGGTTTGGGTACCACAGATGTACACAGTTAGTTAATGTCAGAAAAGATGTTCATTGAATGTTGTCAGGTGATTAACAGCAAATGACACATCATTATTTTTGAAAACATACAGATATATACATTTCTTGAGATTACAGGCATGTATTAAACTGTAGTTGTTTCTAGGTAATGAGATTATAGGCATGGTATTTTTATTATTATTATTTTAGTTTATTCATATTTTCCAAATGTTATATAGTGGACATACATTTATTGCTTTTAAATTAATAAAAAATACTTTTTCAAGATCAATGCTAAAAACCCATTATTTCACTTGATCTTAGCCAAGAGGCTAAGAGATAATATGGTGGACTAGATAAGAAATTGAATGTATTGTCCACAGAAGACTATTTATCTATCAGAAAAAATGAAATTGTGTCTTTTGGGACAAATCGGATGGATCTTGAGGTGATTATCCTAAGTGAAGTAAGTCAGAATTAAGGACAGATACTGCTAGTTTCACTTATTTATGGAATATAAATAACTAAAGATCACATACTGGTGAAGCAGAGCAAAAACAATTCTAAGACTCTGTGAAAAATATGCTAGATACCAGAAGGAATGGGGTGAGGGAGGAGGTAAGAAATAGGTCACTGGCATAGGAACATTAATGGCGAATGGGTGAAATGTACACATATGAGGTGTGAAAATGTATGCCCAAAGGTATAAAGAGATGAAAAGAACTGTCAAATTAATATTAAAATTTTAAAAATGTTTCAAGAAAACTTAAAATCTTATAATGCTGATTCATAAGAACTTAATTTTGACTCTTAGTTTATTTGAAGAATGTTTTTTAAATGATAGATTCATTTGTCCTGAATGTCTGAGAGTTGAGACTCCAAAATACTTATTCTGAACAAAATTCTAGGTCATTTATATAAAGAAAATAGTATGTGAATCGTCTGTAATCAGTACTTTACATTAACTCCAATCCCTGTTAATAGGAGACAAACATTATTAGTTATCTTCTCTGTAACATATTCCAGTGAGTCTCAAAGATTTCAATTCCCAGAAATCTTTACATTCATAAACTTATTAAGGATTCCAGCAAGCTTTTATTTATGCATATCTATTGAGTTAAAAGTAGAAATGAAACTAAGAAATTGTTTAAATAAATTACTGAGTTATTTAAAATGAAAATAAACTCATTACATGAAATGTTTTATTAAAATATTCTTCAAAATAAAATTTGAGTAGGTAAGAAAAGTGGCAGTTTTACATTTTTGCAAATTGCTGTAAGTTCTACCTTAGTAGGATAAAGCTGTAGTATCATATATGTCTCTGCTTCCAATCTGTTGCAATATGTTGTTTTTGTTGAAATATGAAGATGATCTGGACTCCTATAGATGTGAGCTGGTGTTAGTCAGAAGGAAAAAGGAAGAAAAAACCGGCCTTTTTAGCTAATTTGGGTTATTCTTTGAACTACAACAAAACTCAACAAGTGGTCATTTTTTTTTTTTTTTTTTTTTTTTTTTTTTTTTTTTATAGAGGCATGCTTTATTTATTTGTTTTGCTGGTTTGTTTGTTTTGTTTATACATGCACTGGGTACAGTCAGAAGCGCGGGAGGGTGAGAGAATTCACCAGAGCCAGAGCGGGGAGCAGAGCAGGCAGAAGGACCGAAGTACACTGCTGAGGGGAGCAGCGGGCGGCAGGAGAAGTCTGCACGCCATGTGGGACCCTCCTCCGGTGGCCGGGGAGCAGCCGGGGATCGAACCGGCACCGCAGAGGCCGCGGGCAGCTTCGCAACCCAGCGCTCAACCGCTGCGCCACCGGGGAGGCCCAAGTGGTCATTTCTTAAAGATCATTTGTAATGTGAAATCCGAAACTTATCAATAAACATTTCCTATAATGTTACAGGAAAACCCTTGGTTTGTTTTACAATTTGAGTGAAATTTTCACCCACATCTGATTTTGAAATATCATATATTGGTCATCTGGAAAACACTGGTTCATTGAATTAAGCTAATTTTCTAAATCCCTATACATTTTACTCATAATATTGAAACATCAGTTTATTAAATCTTTACTCATCTTATCAGAAAGTTTGAGGTAACTGTGAAGCTCATGATAGTAGGATTTCCAACATTGCAATTTGTGTAAGAAAACTCAAAAATTATCTCTGTAAATAAATACTCTCAGTATTCCTTGAAGTGACAGACTTTGTTCATTTTTGAGAAAATGTCCTAATATCCATGTCCAAATGATTGCTCTGTGTATGTTATTTTAAGTAAAATGGCATTCCATGAAAAAGGCAGCAATTCCAGATCACTGGCCAAACAATATGTAAATTATTTTGCTAAAGACAGCAAAAGTGTTCAATACATGCTTTCTACTTCATCACACAGATTGTTAAGAGTCTTTAATAAAATTAATCGCTACAAATGTTTCATCAAGGGTATTTTAAGTGAGAGTACATAGTGGTAAAGAATATAACAATCACTTGTACATTTTGATGCTGTTCCCTTGACTCACATTAAGAAGCTTATAGTTTTATCTATTTTTACTATTGTACCATTGGTGAAAGTGTCAGCAGAGTTAAAAAGCAAATAATATTGCTTACTATCATAATAATAAATTTAACTCTGAACACCCTCAAAGGAATCTCTGGAACTCACTGGTATCTACAGGTACTTTCAGAACGCTAGTCCTGATTCACAGACAAGACTAGGTAGAAACTCCCTCCTTCCTTGATTGAAAACAATGCCTATGGCCTCAGTGTGACAAACTTTCAGCAATAATATAGCCCAACACTTTGCTCCCAACAGTTCAGTTTTATGCTACCTAGTGCCTCCAGGAAAAATCCCCAAATCTATTTTGGCACGTAATATACCAGTTGCCATTATTGTACAAATTAATGAAATATTATATAAGCTAATGAAATATGACTGCAAAACACAGGGAACTGGTACTGGAATATAAGGTTCATAAAAGGAGGGGTTTTTATTTTTGAATTTACATCTATAGCCCCAACACCTTAAACGCTACCTAGCATATAGTAGAAACTTAATAAATGTTTATTTAATAATTGATCTTTTCCTTTCCTATGAAAATAAGGTGAATGTTTTGAATGTCTCCGCAACTTTTAAAAGTCAAATTACATGCTGGCAATACACTAAAAAATATGGAAAGAACCAATAGAAATCTAGAATTCTGTGGTTTCATGACTTTATGTTCACTCTCTAAAAAACAGAATTTAGAAATCATAGTGTACTGAAGCATCCAGTGGGCTGGGCCAAGGGTAGCCCCAACAAAGAGGGAAGGTAGCACCATGGACTATGGTGGAGGACTGTGGGTGATTTAGGTGTGGGTAAACTATGGCGGCAATACCTGATAGGGGTATCTTAATATCACCTCAATTAAATATTAAATAAATTAATAAAATAATTAGAGTACAATTTAAAAAACAAACCCTGGAGAATACTCTAAAGTGTGATTTATATATAAAATTAAGGAGAATTTACCCTCATTGCTAACAAATTAAAACTTCCACTGAAAGTGTACTTTTTTTCTAATTTATAGTTTGATGATATACTTCACTTAAAAATTGAATTAGATATTGGTGACGTGACCACAATACCAGCAGTTAAAAAATACCTATTGTAATACCCAAGGGCCAACTGATGCTAAGAAACTTTCATCTTTCTGGTGCATCACCCCATCTAGTGTCAAAAAATGGTAACTGCTGAATTTTCTCCACCGACCTTTGACCTTGACTTATTAAAACGTTTCTTAGGGGGTGAGGGAGGGGAGAAAGAGAGAGACAGACAGACAGACAGAGACAGAGACAGACAGAGAGCGTTGGGAGGGAGGGCACAATGGAGGAGGGGGGAGGAACAAATGTAATGAAGTCAAAAACAAAAGTTCTGTAATCTCCTTTGATAAATTCAGAATTTTCCCTTTTCAAATAGCACCTTCAACTTATAAAATTTTGAGACTTAACACACAAAGGCATGTTAAGTATATTGATATATATGATGTTTTAAAATTGTGCCCTATCTTCTGATAGTGTTTATCTTTTCAGAGTGCTGACTTGTTTTGTGATATTTCTATAGAGATTTGCTCCACAAAAATAGGAGAATGGGGGTGCATGGCAAGGTTGACCTAACTTGCACATTCTAGCTAAAGGTATGGATGATAGAGAGGGAGGTAACTCCACTACTGCAGCATAAATCTCAGAGCTATATATAGTTGTCTTATTGTAGCAAAGTGAATGTAAAGACTCAAAAAAGCACCTGCTGGTCTTGGTGACTCTAGGAGGGGAAATGTTGCTTGCCTGCCAACCTAATGAAATTTAAAGAAATCCAACTGATATATTTATTCTTGAAAGAACCTTCTCCATCAGTCTGTCTCAGAATTGTGAAATTCTACCATTAGAAGAAATTTTATATTTACAATGTCAACCACTGTCAGGATATATATTCCCAAGGAAGAAGCTCCTTAGCTATTTCCAGTTCTTAACAATTTCCTTCTATAGTTAGTAAGTTAAGATTCAGTCCAAAACAGGCTCATTCAGGCTGTGCTAGAAACAGGTCATTAGGGTGGAGGCAGTCTGGGCAGATAAGGCAACAGACAGATGGGAGGCAGGGCAGAGGAAGAATGGGGCTAGGGGTGAAGAAGTAGGAGGATGTGTTTTCTAAGAACTCTCTTAAGAAATTCTTTCTGGGTCTTCTCAAGCATTTTCCATATTATAACGTTATTAAGTCCCTTTGAAAATCACCCTTTTGGGCATCCCTGGTAGCGCAAGGGGTTAAACACTGCACTGTGAGGCAATCCACAGCCTCTGCAGCACAAGATTGATCCACAGCCGGCCAGGGAGAAACCCACATGGCGAGGCGGACCTTTCCTGTCTCATCCACCACTCTGAGGCAATCCACAGCCTCTGCTGCACGAGTTTGATCCTTGGCCAGCCAGGGAGAAACCCACATGGCGAGGCGGACCTCTCCTGTCTCACCCACTGTTCCCCTTAGCAGTGTATTTCACTCAGTCTGCCTATTCTGTTCCCCACTCTGTCTCTGGTGGATCCTCTCACCCACTCCCATCTCTGGACAGCTCTTGAATGCATAAATAAATAAGCCATTAAAAAAAAAAAAGAAAGAAAATCACTCTTTTGCTAAATAAGTTAGTTCTCCAAATGTAGGATGTTTTATACTGTTTATTAAGCAGTATTTGAATTTAGACTCAGTCACTATTTTGAATTATTGGATTCATTCTTTCCACTTCTAGGTATCTGTATGAAGAATATAAAAACACTAATTCAAAAAGATATATCAAAGCAAACAGTCAAACAAATAAAACTAGTCTTTAGACTGACAACAAAATGGTGGTTAACAAAAGGGAAGGGGGTGGGGAGTAGGAAAAACTGGTAGAGGAGTTCAATTGGAAGTAGGTGGAGACTATTAGAATTTTGCTTGTGGTCATGTTTGGCATCTTACATTTGAAGAGGGGTGAAACTGTACTCATAACACTTATAAAATACACATGCACTTTAACTACATGCAAGGTTCATGGTTTCTGGTTTCTGCCTTCCAATTCAAATACAGTCTACTCAGCGTCCTGTGAGCACAGACTTCCAGTGGGCCAATGACATCTGGGAGTTTAGATATACTGAAAGTGAATACAAGTTAGACATATTCCATCTCTGTTGGAGTAAAAGACCAATTTTCCATTTAGATATGGAACTTATTTCAAATGGAGAAAACATGTTTCTAAGAAACATGACAAGGAACTCTAGTACATCTATTCTTATACATTTCCTTTGATTAGTCAACTACTTATGCTGAAAATGACATGGAAGGACATGGAAAAAAGACAAACTATAGCCCCATTTTCTTTCAGTCTTTCCTTGTTTATCAGTAAGTTAAAAATAAAGTGTTGGCAGAAATACATATATTAGTTACATTAACTTAGTGAAATACAAAGAATAGAAGTTGTTTTGTGCAGAATTTTCAGTTCTGGTATCAATGAATGCATACTCGTTAAATGCTCTCATAGTTGCATTTAAAACTGGCATTACACAACATAAATAATAAAATGTACATTAATAATCTAAGATATTCTGTCTTTACATGGAATAATTTTAAGTAGAAAATAAAAACATCTTGACAAGTCAAAAATTCCTGGAAGAAAGAAAAACAGCTTATATATTAGACACTTTGATGGTACATTTTTCCTGCTTTTTGAAAAAGAAGCCTCAAATTTTGTACTGGACTCCACAAATTATGCTTTTCACACTTATTGGCAATGATGTTAGCCCTCTCTGACCACTTGAAATATTGCTTGGGGAGAGTCAGGCTATAAAAATGTGATCTTTTCCTCAGTGATGGCAATAATCCCTTGTGCCCTCACTTAGAGCCGTCTCTTCCTATCAAAGTGTGATAAGAGATATATCAAATATCAAGTAAAACATTTACTTTTTATTTATATTCAGAGAATCATTGTCTCCTCTGTAAAGACATATTTAGAAAAAAAGGAAACTGCATTTGTTTCACCTTTCAAAATGAGAATTTGGTCTTTAACTGGAATAGAACAATGAAGACACAATTTTCTTTTAACAGGACAGATATCCCCTATTCATAATTGCTGTTAAATAATTTTCAGTGCCCGGACTGCCTTGTTACATTTGGTAAAGTTTTAAAGAGACACTGATACGTTTAGGTAATTAGGAGAGCATTTAAGTTGTTCCCTATTATTGAAATTGGAAAACAGTTTTCTGAGTATCTGAGACTTCGCTGACAATCACCTCCCTCTGGGTACACACCTTGCCTCCATTTCCTCTTCTTGAGGGATTTCTACATTGGTCTGCAGCACAATACAGATGCCCTCTTCATAGTAACACAACAGTGCATCTTTAGGTTGTTGTTATAACAATGCAGAAAATGCAGAATGCTATCTATAGACTTAGTCATCACAGGCAGAGTTTTTTTAATCATAAAATTTTTGTGAATATTGCAAAACGAAACACAGTTTTTTGTTTGTTTGTTTTTTACTTTTTTATTAAGGTAATGTTGGTTTACAATGCTGTTTATGATCTAAAGGTATAAGATCACACCTCTTCAGATGTATATTACCACACCACACCCTCCAACCACCAAGTGCTCTGCACTCTCTCCTTCCCCCTTTTGTAGACTCAATTTTTTTTAAGATTTATTTATTCATGAATAAAGGAACCGGGGTACAGGCCAGAAGCATGGGGGTAAGAGGATTCACCAGAGACAAAGTGGGGAACAGAACAGGCAGATCAACCGAAGTACACAGCTGAGGGGAGCAACGGGTGAGTCAGGAGAGGTCTGCTGCGCCATGTGGGTTGCTCCCTGGCTGATTGGGAATTGAACTTGTGCCGCAGAGGCTGCGGACAGCTTCAAGGGCTATTTCTTAACCCCTTGAGCCAGCAGGGAAGTCCTGTAGTCTCAGTTTTGTAATAAGATTCCTAGAGTATGTTTTTGGTTTGGTTTTGTCTGATCCTTTGTTTTGTTTCTCTATATTTCATCTATGTGTGAATCCAAAATGTGTTTTTCCTTCTGGCTTATTTCACTTACCATTATCCCTTCCAGTTCCATCCATAAAAAAACATAAGATAAGCAAATGACAAGAGTTAGTCCTTTTTATAGCTGAATAATATTCCATTGTGTATATATACTATATCTTAATCCATTTTTCTGGCATTGGGCAGGTAGGCTGTTTCCATAACTTGGCTATTGAAAATAGTGCTGTGATGAACATTGGAGTGCAAATATCCTTTTGAATTAGTGTTTTTGAATTGTTCAGGTAGATATATAGGAGTAGAATTGCTGGATCATATGATCAATGCATTTTAAATATTTTGAGTCCTCCATACTCTTCACCATAGGGGTTAAATCAGTCTACATTTCTGCCAACAATGTACAAGGATCCCTTTCTCTCCAAATCCTCGCCAACACTTATTACTGGTCCCTTTGATATGGGTTATTCTCACAGATGTGAAACGGTATCTCATATTGGTATCAATTCCCATTTCCCTGATGATGAATTTTTTGATGTGCCTATTGATCATATGTTTGTCTTCTTTAGAGAAGTGTCTATTTAGTCTCCCACCTATTTTTTGATTGGGTTGTTTCCTTTTTGTTGATTTGCATAAAGGCTTTGTAGATCATGAAAACCAGTCCATTGCCAGATGCACCATGTGCAAGCATTATCTCTTGTTCAGTGGGGTGTGTTTATTTTAATGATAGTTTCTTTTACTCAGCAGAAGCCTTACAATTTGATGTGTCCTATTTGCTTATTTTTGCTTTTGTTTCAGCTGCCTTTGGAAATGAACCCAAAGATATCCCTGAAGTGTTTTGCCTATGTTTGCCTGTTTTCGTTATGTATTTTATGGTTCTATTCTTGTATCCAAGTATTTTATTCATTTTGAGTTAATTTTTGTGTATGGTATAAAATAGTGTTCTAATTTCATTCTTTCATATGTGGCTGACCCATTTTCCCAACACTATTTATTGAAGAGACTTTTCCTTTCTCCAAAGTATACACTTGGCTCCTTATCATAATTTAACTATTTATAAAAGTGTGAGTTTATTTCTGGGCTCTAAATTTTATGGATTATAATTTAAAAATACATCAAGAACTGATGCCAAGGATCAGATCAGTTCTTTTAAAAAGCCAAAATATTTGCTATAATGACATCATATTGCATTTTTATTAAAGTAGTATATATACAAATTTTAAAACATTTCTGATACATACTGGTCTGTTTGATCTCAATGTGAAATGGCCATGGCCAAAATAGCTTAGTAATTATAAGCAAGAACAAAATGACCTTTCTTTCCCTTTGTTAAGGGAACAGGTAATATATTAACAGAGAGTAACTCTATTTTCCCCTCAAGGATTTATTTTCTCTCCCAGAATTAGTATAGCCACTGAAGACAACAGTCCATCAACCCAAGAAATCAGACCTGAGGAAATTATGCTTTAACCTTCAAAGTGAATACAGCTTCTACTTTCAAAAAGAAGATCATTCAGTCTGCCACAGAGCTTTTATGCTTCAGAGTTAGCTTGTCACTCCAAGTTAAAGAGAAAAAACGAGAATCAATTGATGTTTGAAAATCACATTGATTATTAAGATTACTGAAAAATTATGAGATAAATCACAGTCATTTTTCTCACACATTAAGAGGAAAGAAATATTGACTTCCCTTTATTTACATGGCTAGGAATGGGTAGAGGGAGGAAATCCAGTTTGGCCTTATTCCAAATTCTTTTCTTTTTTTTTTTTTTTTTAAGATTTATTTATTTATTTATTTATTTATTTGTTTGTTTATTTATACAAGCACTGGGTACAGTCAGAAGCACGGGAGGGTGAGAGAATCCATCAGAGCCAGAAGCAGAGCAGGCAGAAGGACCGAGGTACACTGCTGAGGGGAGCAGCCGGCGGCAGGAGAGGTCTGCGCACCATGTGGGACCCTCCTCCGGTGGCCGGGGAGCAGCCGGGGATCAAACTGGCACTGCAGAGGCTGTGGGCAGCTTCGCAACCCAGTGCTCAACCGCTGCGCCACCGGGGAGGCCCTAGTCCAAATTCTTTATATTTTGCATTACTCTATGCAGTCACTCATATAAATATTCTTGCTGCCTACAATGGTGGTATGATTTTCCTCAGTAAGGATTTATATCTACCCCTACAATCTAAATAATAAGGTTTCTATTGCTTTCATTTTAAATAATTGACTGAGTTAACTAGAAAGAAAATAATTTGCCCTGCAGTCCTATCAATTGCTAACACTTTTGCTGCTTTAGTCAGCAATATGGTATTATATACTTCAAAGTCTAGCTTATAACAATTCTCAACATAAAAAAGAAATGGTAATTATGCAATGTGAATACTGTGGTGGTAATCATGTTACAATATATATTAATATAGCAAAACAACAAGTTGTGTATCTTAAATTTACACAACTTTATTATGTCAATTATAAAAGAGTCAGTCCAGGGCTTCCCTAGTGGCACAGGGGTTAAAGTCAGCACTATCAAGCTATCACCAGCTACTGCAGCATGAGTTCAATCCCCATTTGGGAGCTAATCCACATGGCACAACAGACCTCTCTGGCCTTGCCCTGCTGCTCCCCTCAGCAGTATATTTCAGTAGATCTGCCTGTTCTGCTCCCCACTCTCTCTGGTGAATCCTCCCAACCCCCCTCACCTCTGGCTTACACACCAGTTCTTATAGGCATAAATAAATCTTAAAAAAAATTTAAAAATGAAACTGAAAGAGTCATTCCTGGGAATTCAGTAAATCTATGAGGAAATTTTTTTTCTAAACCACAGATTGCATTTTTTTCTTGTTTTATAATAAAGTGCTGCTGATGAAAAAAAGCATGGGTGGTTATTGAAAAGTAAAAATTCTGTCCATTCACCTCACTGACATGATTAAGTAGATGGTTACAAATTCTAAAAATACACTATTATACACAAGAGGCAAGTAGTGTTTTATTTTAGAATGAAGATAGTATTCCTCTGTTTCTTTGTGAAAATATACTACTTGTTGGGTGAAAGAAATAGGTGGCACTCAGTTCAATACAAAATACTTCCAAAAATGTTCAAGAACTTATGAACTACCTATAGAATGGCTTTAACAGGTGTGAGAGAGAACTCAACCTTCTCTTTGACCTCACTAATTCCCACATTAAGGACCTAATTTATTATTTTGAAACATTCTTCAACCAGAAGATCATCTAGAAGGTAAGGACAAAACATTTTAGATCTTTGACAATATTTATCACATGCTCTAATGAAATAAAGGATAGCCTCAATTTCCATTATTACTACCTAAATTTCAATGTTTCTGGGTTTTTTTGTTTTTTTGTTTGTTTGTTTGTTTGTTTGTTTTCCCATGCCCTTTTTCATAAAGACTATGTCACTCAATCTCTTATTTGTGACTTCTCTAAAAATTTGAAATTGCAAGACAAAATCACTAAATAGGAGAATCAACCTTCTTATAAAGACCTAGATTTGTATGTCTTTAAAACTGTCATAATTTAGTAAAATATGATTGAAGATTCACTCATATATCTACTAGTCTATAATTTAAAACATTCTACCTTAAAAATAACTTCTTAGAACATATTATTGGCAGAGCCCACAGAATCCAGTGTTTAGATGACTTTATTGATCAACAAGTGAATTAATATGAAGAGTTTTCCAAATTTAAAACCCAATTAAATTAATAGGAGGTGATTTGTCTTTTGTAAGATGTTATTTATTTACTAGGGGAAGAGAAATCTAATTTATACAGTCAAGACAATGGAAAACAAGTAATGAAAGTTCCAGTACTTAACTTAGTGCTCTAGATTTTGAAACAGTCAAAAGAATATTTTATACTTTATTTCAAAATCACAATTCTTAACAAAATATCGCTACCATTCTTTATACCATTATAATATAAACTACAAAGGGCATTTTAACAAAAGGTCAAAAGAAAAATTGTTTTGATAAATGCAGAAAAATTAAATTCTTCTGCTCTAATTTGTTTTCTGGTTTATGGCATTTTCAGTCATCTTCTGATCAGGATTATGGGACAAAGGTGTCTCTTCCCTCTGAAAATCATCCTCAACTAGTTTATCTACAAATATCCTTAAAATACAATCTGCTTCCTCTCTTTTCTTTCAATGCTAGTGTAACAGGGTTGTCCCCAGGAAAGGGGGAGGTTCCCTGCCCCACCCAAGGGAGGGTGGAGCTGAGCAGGAAGAGGAGAAGCTGCAGAAGAGACTGAGGAAGGAAGCAGGATGGAGCCAGGAGACCTGGAGGAGGCGCATGGAGCCTAGAGACACGTGAAGAAACTGCGCTGTCTTTTGGTCGTGGACTAGGTGACACAAATGTGGGTGAGACCCATGGGGAGGTGACAATGGCAGCTTTTATTTTGATGTTGATTTTGCTCTTTTCCTTCTGGGCTTTTCTGGTTGTTTCTGACCCTTTTCTGTGGGTCCACACTGGAAGATGCTTTAGACTTGTGGCAGGCTTTGGGGCTTTGCTCTGGGCCAATCCCATTTGGATGGACTTTTACCCACGAGGGGATGGGTAACTTTGGGTGCTTCATTTAGAAACTAGACTCTTTAACTTACCTGTATTGTTTCCTAGTTTCATTAAAATTCCTTCCCATTAAAGTCTCATATGTTTTGTGTTGATGCGGCGGATGGCAGAACCCATTTAGAATGGGCAGGTTTGTGGGGTTTGGGCTGCCCCTCTCCCTGTCCTATAACACTAGAACCACAGATCAAGTCTTTATTCTCTTTCAGATGAACTTTTATGAAACTTTCTGTCTATCCTTTGTAGTTATGTTCTCTCTGTCCTCAAACCCCTCTTGGACAGTGTTGCAAGTTTTAGTGAGAAAAAATACAAAATAACTATGCCATTTAATTATTGAAAATGTTTAAGAAAAAAAAAAAGAAAATGTTTAAGGGTCCCTGCTATGTACAAAATAAAATCTCCCTAGCATTAACTTCAAGGACTTTTATTATTGGACCCTAAGCTATGCTGTCATTCCTTTGTGATCCTCATCACAACTCTTTGTCCCACTTCTCAGTCTCTTCTATCCTTACTCCCAATAAACTATTCTCAGTCAAAACCCCCCACAATTCAGAAACCCCATAGAACGATACCCCACAATTGATATTATACTTTTTAAAACACATTTATACTTTTTAACATATTTTAGCATATTTAACATATAGAAAACTTTCTATTTCCCTTCTGTATGAAGTCTACCATAATAACCAAAGATTGCACCTCTGTGAACTAACTGCTTCTGCCTCTGCCAACAGAAGTA
This sequence comes from Talpa occidentalis, assembly GCF_014898055.3. Classification (NCBI taxonomy): domain Eukaryota; kingdom Metazoa; phylum Chordata; class Mammalia; order Eulipotyphla; family Talpidae; genus Talpa; species Talpa occidentalis. The sequence goes on along the minus strand of NW_023604295.1, from coordinate 104,548,185 downwards.
GAACACAATAAACCCCCTTCAATAGCTCAGTCTCTGCATTATTCTGGTGACAAGGAGTTCTCTGAGATCACCTGATAAAAGGAGGGGGGGATGGTGTATCTGTTTCTTCTTTGACTGGAGGTACAAGCATCAATGAACTTTGCATATTTTATGATCTACCTCAGACTCTAGCATGATGTTCAGGGGTACTCTGTGCATGTGAATTATGCATCAGATCAGAGTAAAAGATCTTCATAATGACAATACTTAATTCAAAAAGTTAAAAACAGAAACAAGATAATCTTCTAAAAGGAGCTAAGAGGCCTGGAGTCAGTCTCTCCTTATTTTGCATGCACTTGGGGAGCAAGCTAATTAAGAATTCCTCTGGTGAACTTCTTGTAATGGGGAGAATTCTTTGGAAAAGCAAATAATCAACATTTAATTTATAAAGTACTTAAGGTGTTAGGTGCTTACAGTCTCACCAAATGGCACTTTAGGGACCCCTCATCATTAATTTGCCTCTGCAAGCATCTAACTGAAGGAATCCGAATGATTTTGGAGAAAACTGGGTTGTAGATGATTTAAACTGTTAATTTTGATGTTCCACAGAAAATGTTAATAAGGCTATATTTGCTTTCCCACTTAAGCTTTAAAGCACAGACTAGATAAAAGAGTCTCCACAGGTAACATTCTAACATTAAATTCTTTTGTTACAGGCAAAAAGTAATAAAAAGATTTTAATATGATTAAAAGTGTCCTGACTTTTTTGTATATTTTTGATATGAAGTAAAATTTTAGTACATCTCTGAGTCTAAGTAATGATAATTCTTAAAAATTCTACTTTTTTGTTGTTTATTAAATACTTATCTTCCGATGTATAGATGAATTGAGTCATTAAAATGGATGAAAAGTAAAAGATCCAGGGTTTTTGTTTTGTTTTGTTTGTTTTTTTAATTTATTTGTAAAAGAATCAGGGTACAGGTCAGATGTGTGGGAGGGTGAGAGGATTCACCAGAGACAGAATGGGGAACAGAACAGCCTGACTGACTGAAATACATTGGCGAGGTATCTCCTCGGCCGGCAGGGATCAAACTGGCACTTCAGAAGCTGTGGACAGCTTCACAGCCCTGTGTTCAACTGCCTGCACCACCAGGGAGGCCCAAAAGCTCTAGTTTCATTTCAAGTATTTTATTATCAACTTTCAAAAGCTTTGAAAACAAATATGGCTATTATTTTGGTATAATGAATCTTGGAAAGAAAAGCATCACAGACACATCTATACTTCTTTATCGGGCCCTTTATTTCATAATATGCCGGCCACAAAATTTCTGTATTTGAGATGGTGGTGGTGGGAATCTGCCCAGTGTGGGATTAAGCAAAAGCAACACCAGAATATTGCCCCAAAGTTGGAGTTTCTAGGTAAGCACTTTATTTTATTTTTTGTTTCACCTTAAGACAGAAGCATAAATTTTGTGGTGGAAATGACTGAAGTTCTGGACAAGCTAATATTTCTACAAACCATTTCTTGGTTTCAACTCTGCTTTCCAATGTTCAGGTAATGCCTATGACACAAGCAATTTATTTTATTTTCTCACCACCTTCCTCCCTTCTTTCCTTTCTTTCTCCCTTGGTAAAGCAAAGAGATATTTTTCTAAAAATTGTGAATGAACCATATTTAAAATATTATTTTGAAATATCTTGCATGCAGTGAAAATCTTTTTGAGAAAATCCCATGTAACATGTGAAACTACTCATCTTTGAGCACCTGCACCCTTGCTTAACATTATCTCTATTATTTACTTATTTGGCTAATTTCAGTCAGGACCTGTCAAACTGTCTCACACTTCCATGACATTACATTTGCCATTTTCATTGCCTGGAAATCATACGTTCATTGAATATTTTAATGAAATCTACTCAGTGTGAATAATGGTGCTAGACATGGGAATATAGGAAGATTAGAAGTTACTGTTAATATATAAGTTGGTGTCCTTCCTCCCTAGAAACTTTTGTTCACATCCTTTCTTTCTCTGGAATATGTTCCTTGACCATGCCAGGCAGACTTGCAATTCTTCCTTTGAGTCACTGGTGCAGTTTTTATATAATTTTGTCACAGTCTTAACCAAAATGCCTTTTCATTTAGTTATTTACCTACCTGTACCCTTTATGAAACAATGAACTTGCTATATTACTTTCATTTTGTATTAAAATAGTGTTTAGTACATGAATGGATTTATTAATAGAATGACTAAATTGAGCAACTGAATTTTCTGGAGAGAGTAAGTTGAATTTCAATCTGAATATTATTTTACATGTACTAATTCAAGTCTTTGCAAATAACATATTGATATGAACAAGATAATTAGCACAGGATTTTAAAATGCAAAGTTATAGAAACTGCAATTAATGTAATCTGTTACATGAATATGATACTTTTTGTGATACAGCTCAGGATTTCTTAATTTTGTTACTTGAAATACAAGGATTATGATATGCAGCTTCTATTGTTTGCCAAAATAATGATAATTATTATGCAGTTCTTTCTGTATATGTGAGTATTTTTATTACAAAGGTGGTTACTATTAATATTTAGAGGGATTGAACTCTTCAGAAAAAAATATGCTATTTAATTAATATTCACAATGGATATAATTATCATCTTTTATGAAAGTTAAAATGTTGGCCTGGAAAAAGGAAGCCTCCTAATTTTTTATGAACAAAATGTAGTTTAGAAATTTGTAGATTGCTCTTTAAAACACACAACATCTATGCAAATATATTAAATTACAGTGTAACCCATAAGCAAGGTAGATTCTATAACATGTCATCAACTAAATTTTATTGTCCTTCTTGGAAATGCCTTTTTAAAATAACAGAAAAGAGTAGCAATAATTTTAGGATACTTTATTGATTTAATTGTGAGCTCTTCAAATATGGCTATATTATTTTATTGATTGTTTTATCTACTTTATTTCGCAGCACAGAGACTTGATCATAATAGATTATTAATGAGTTAATTGTGGGGGTTTACTACTATTACCAAAAGAAACCAGTATAAGCTTCATTTATTTGGGAGGTTAGAAATAGAATAGAGGGCAAATGTTTAATATGAGACCTGTTTGCAAATGTTTGAAACTATGTATGTTTCCAGATAACCAAATATATTTATGCCATAAGTAAGAAGGAAAAATATTTTTGTTGAATTTAATTGAAACTTTTAACTACAGCAGTTTTCTATAATAAATGGATTTCATATAAAGTGCTTCTCACTGGTGGACTTTGTGCCAATTTATGTCTGGAGGGTAGTAGAAGACTAGGTTGGGTTGGGTAGGTTGATATAGAAGAACTGAAATCCTATGAGGTTAACCACTGTCAAATGCTAAAAGTAAAAAGTGCAGAGATGAGACTATTAAATGTATGAATTGTTTTTTATCCAATTATCTTAATAGAATGGTACCATATGTTTTTATAGGTATATTCTCTCCATGCTGTTTAGTTGTAGATTACCTCTAAACAACTTTTGAGACTCTACAGTCCTGTAGACCCTGTGACTGGTCATAATCTACACTAAAAGTGATCCCTTTCCTCGGAAAGTGGGCTTACTGGAGTAATGAAAAATTTCTCTGGCTGGAATACAAATATTATCATTACATAAACTCCAAAGGATCATGCATTTTTTGGAAGTAAAATACTTAGATAAATTCATGGGCATAATTCATCAATAGAAGAATTTTTTTGAAAACAACCAAGGTTTGAATGCAGTCCCTAACAAGGATAAAGTTGAGATAACTTTTCACTGGAATCCCATAAAGAAAATTGGCTCCTTCACTCAATATTTGTCAACCAATATTTAGATACTATTTGAATAAAACCATTTTATTTTTTCAACCCCTGACCAGGTGCATAACTAATTAGGAAAATCAACCTTTAAAAATGGAAATTAGGGGTCTCCCTGGTGGCACAAGGGGTTAAGTCTCAGCACTATGAAGCTATCAGCAGCAACTGCAGCATGAGTTTGATCCCCAACCAGGGAGGTGACACACATGGCACAGCAGACCTCCCCTGTCTTGCTCACTGCTCCCCTCAGCAATGCATTTCAGTAGATCTGCTTGCTCCCCACTCTGTCTCTAGTGAACTGAATCCTCTAACCCCACCCCCCTGCACCTCTGGCCTACTCCCCAGCTCTTGTATGCATAAATAGATAAAACAAATATTTTTTTAAAAATAAGTTTAAAAAAATAAAAATAAAGATGGAAATTAAATTTCAGAGGGTACTCTCTAATACTCTGGCAATTTTCTTAGGTTCCTTCTTAGAAGTGGTAAAAATTTACAATGTTTGGAAAGATTGGTATGAATTACAGACATTTGTCTTTGTGCCATTGTCATGAAATTTAGAAACATTACAGGGAAAAAATAAATACAGCAAATGCTAAAAGTAGAGGAAATTTATGATTAAATTTTGGAACTTAAGAAAAAAGTTTAAAGTGTACTGAGTGTAACACTAAACTACTATTCAGTAATTTGAGAACTCTTTACTTAATTGTTTTCCAGTGACAAAGAAAAACGTCCTTTCTTATGTGACTTTCAATGTTTCCTGGAAATAATTCATGTATTTTAACATCTTTCAAGAGAAAGCGGTATTATTATAAGAAACCTGACTATGATGCTATATTGTTTAATTACACATAATAATTTACCTTGGATTGTTTGAAAGCCTATTGCTATAAACTTCTTTGCTAAATGTAATGTGGATCATAATTAATTATCTTAGTTCTTCTAAAATCATATATTTGTAGACAAGTTTAATTATAATTTATGAACAAAATGTATTAAATATGGATCCTTGAGTATGGGTGTTGAAATCTTTACTTACTCATCAACTCATCAACTTTATTTACTCATTAACAAGTCAACATAAGTTACTGATTTAAATTTGACTAGATTTTATTGAGCTAGGAAAAATACAATAAATATTTATGTTATAATACTATAATATTCTTTATCATTTACACATGTCATTCTTGTTACGTAGTTTCTGTCCCTACTGACATCAAATCATTTAATCTTAAACTCTCCTTCAACTCAAGTGATGTACTATCTTCAGTGATTGCATTTGAGTTATTTGAGTTTACATATTGCACTCTGAAAACAGAATCATATTTTTCTAAAAGAAAAGAAGGAATACATTGTGTTAGAATTCTGAGCTGACTCCCAATATTCACTTCCTTGGATATAATCCATTCAATCTACATTAAAATGTGAAAAGACTTTGCAGATATAATTAATATACCAAATCAAATGTTGTTTTTTTTCAAAAAAGTATCTAATCCTGGGTGAGCTTGACTTAATCAGGTTAACCAATCCTTAAAAGAGATCCAGCTACCTCTGGAGAGATTTAAAATATAAGAGGGAGTCAATGAAAGGATTTTTTTTTTTTCAGCTCCTGGATTTAAGTCTTCTTGTGAGAGCAGCCTCAGGTAGCTGAAAAGAGCACACAACTGAAAAGCCAGCAAGAGCACAGTGACGTCATTCCTAATCACACGAAACTAAGTCCCTCCAGCACCTGAATGAACTTAGAAGAGTACACCAAGATACAGAGGAAAATGCATCCCTTCAACACTTTAATTTGGGTCATGTAGGATTCTGAAAAAGATAACTCCATCATCACACTCTATTTCTCACTACAGAACTATGAATTAATAAATGAGCGTTGCTTTAAGTTGCTTAACTATTTCTTACACAGCAATAGAAAGTAATACATTTATGATGTAGCTTAATATACACCATCACAATTTTGGATTAAGGATATTTGTGGAGTTGTACTAAGACTCAAGTCAAATAAAAACTCTTTTTATGTCAATAGGCCCAAGCAAATATATTAATTTACTTGGGGTACATAGACATAAGATACAAAGAAGACATGTTAAGAGTGTATACCAATAAAATCTTTAGCAAAGCACTTTAACAATTTGAAGCACAATTTCTTCAGTTGGAAAATGAATGACTAGAACCTGTCCATCTCTGTGATTCGTTTCAGTTAAGGCATCTAAATTTCAGTAACTTATAATAAAATGAATGAGGAATTATATGTGGAGAAAACATCACATAATGGAACAGGATAATACTTGGGTTAAAATATATTCTGTAAACAAGCAGTATGAACTGAATATACCCTTTGATTTCTGGATCATGATTCACTTGGGTGAAAATAGGGACAACACAACCATGACTCAAAACACTTGTGAATACTTAAAGAATTATTCTAAAGAGCTAATATCTAAAATGGTAGTGAGGAATATGGTGAAATCAGTCACTCTCAAAAAGAATGGAGATATATGCAAAACAACTAACATGAACCATTTCAGAACTGTGTTAAATAACAAAACTACAGAAAAAATGAAAAGCCAACTATCTAGATACTAGAGAGCCTCTATAGCAGAAATGATCTGTGACATTTCAAATAGGGACTATTCTGCTCATCTCTTCCCCATTCAGTGACTTGGTTGTCAAAGTCTGGAAGCACTGCAGACAATGGAGATATCTTACTACCTATGGAACTGTTAAAAGCATTTTCCCCAGAACACATTACATACTTATTCAAACATTTAGGTGCCTATGAAATACACAAATATGTAGAAATTAAGCAACACATTTCTAAATAACCAATGTCAGTGAAAAAAATCACAGGAAAAAATAATATATATTGAGATAAATATAAACAAGTTTGGAATTCCAAAACTTATGGAATGCATGTGTCATTCTTATTATGTAGTTTCTGTATTTAAATGGATAGTTATAGTTATAAGGAAAAAGGAAACATTTCAAATCAATAGTTATAGTTATAAGGAAAAAGGAAAAATTTCAAATCAATAACATAATATTGCACCTTATCTGCCCCTTAAGAAAAAACAAAACAGGGCCTCCCTGGTGGTGCAAGGGGTTAAGCACTGTGAAGCTATCTTCAGCCACTGCAGCACCAGTTCAATCCTGGCAGGCTAGAGAGCTACCCACATGGTGCAGCAGACCTCTCCTGGATCATCCACTACCCCCCTCAGCCGTGTACTTCAGTCAATCTGCCTGTTCTGCTCCCTACTTTGTCTCTGGTTAATCCTCTCACCCCCTGCATCTCTGGCCTGTACCCCAGTTCTTGTATGCATAAATAAATAAATCTTTAAAAAAAGAAAACACAAAACAGCAAAATCAAATAAGCATAAAGGAGGAATAAAGGGTAGATTAATATAAATAAAATCATGAAAAGGAAAACAATAGAGAATATCAACAAGATGTTGTTTCTTTAAAAAAACTAAGAATTTCTAAATAATAGCAGCAAACAATAAAAATTAAATTTATGAAACACACCAAAATAATGACAAGTAGAAGAAAAAATATCTAATAATAAATTTACAAAAGAAATGCAAGATTTCTGAAAGTGCAAATCTTTCAGCACACTAAAAACTATAAAACAGTATTGAAAGAAATTAAAGACAGCCTAAATGCATGGAAATACACATGATGTTCTTGAACAGAAGAGACCATTGTTAAGATATGATACATATACACAATGGAATATTATTCAGCAATCAAAAGATAAGCTCATGCAATTTGCAGCAACATGGATGGAGCTGGAAGGGATCATGCTCAGCGAAATAACCCAGAAAGAAAAAGAAAAATACCAGATGGCCTCACTCATAGCAGGGATTTACAAAACCTAAATAAGGGACCAAGAAAAAGATTATATAATAAAGCAAAAATCAAAATCAACAAGCAAATATAAACCAGAAACACACTACAGGGCCGAGAGGAAGGAGTAGGATCAAAACAAAGGGGGAGAGGGTGGGAATCATATGGGGACTACAACCAAGATGAAAATGCATACATTGTGCAAAAATGAAAAATGATGTAAAAAATATATAAAATTTAAACAACAATAAATAAATAAATAAAATAAATACATTAATTTCATACTCACACTAAAAAAAGATGGAAAAACTGCAAATTGATCTACAACATCAACATCATCACTTTCACTATCCCACCTAATTTTTCAATGGACATTTGTAATACAATCAAAAATTCATATGATATTGCAGGGTTTCAAAATAGCCAAAACTGACTTGAAAAATAGGAATAAATTTGGAGGACTAACACTTCCCAAAATAAAAAATCTTGTAATCAAGTCAATGTGGCAGTAGCAAAAGAAGATATACATATATATACGTGAGTGTGTGTATGAAATCTATCTGTCTGTCTGTCCATCTATCTGTCCTGAATAAAACTCAAAAATAAACACTTATATTTACAGTCAATTGATTTGGAGAAGGGTGCCAGGAGAATTCAAAATGAAAATGTTGCGGGCATTATTGGATATCCACATGTACAAGAATAAACTTGAACCCCACCTCACATCATACACAAACAAATTTAAATGGATCCTAAATTATTATAAGAACTATAACCATATATAACCCATGGGGAAAAAAAGAAAAGAAGTAAATTTTATGGCTGTAAATTATGCAATAATTTCTTAGTTATGACACAAGAGAAGCTGCAAAATAAAAAGATAAACTTGTTTCAAAGAACATCACTGATGAGATGAAAAGACAAGTCACCTAATAAGATAAACTATTTGTAAATCATACATGTTAGAAAGGACTTGTATCTAGAACATATAAAACTCTCACAATGAAACAATAAAGACAAGTAATCCCATGAAAAAAAATTGACAAAGGTTATGAATAGATATTTCTAAGCAGAATAAATACAAAGAAAATGAACAAATGAAAATAAATTCAACAGTATGAGACGTTAGTGAAATACAAATCAAAACACAATGATGTACAATTTCATGCCTGCTAGGATGGTTAAAATATCATAGAGAGGCATAAATATTGATGACAACCAGTAGAAACCAAAACCCTCCTACATTGATTGTGGGAATGTAAAATGATGCAACCACTTGAAAAAAAATTTGTCAGTTCCTCAAAATGTTAAATATAGAGTTACCACATGACCCACAATTTCCACTCCTAGCTATATATCCAAAGAAATTGAAAACTTAGGGCCATCAAAGAAACTGAAGCAAGAATTAAATAATTAAGGGGTTAAGATACAAGCTATGAAGCTATCCACAGCCACTGCAGTGCGAGTTCTATCCCTGGGCAGCCAGAGAGCTACCCACATGGCGCAGCAGACCTCTCCTGACTTACCCACTGCTCCCCTCAGCAGTATATTTCGTCAGTCTGCCTGTTCTGTTCCCCACTCTGTCTCTGGTGAATCCTCTCACCCTCTGCACCTGTGGCCTGTACCCCAGTTCTTGTATGCATAAATAAGTAAAAAATATTTTTTTAAGTTTTTTTAAAAAATAATTTAAAATAATTAAAATAATTTCATAATTATAAATAATAATAGTGTTATTCATAATAAAATCAGAAACAATTCAAATATCACCTAAACAGATAAAAAATGTATATTGATACAATAGAATTTTATTGGACTGTAGACTCAAGGTACCGTTGATACATGCTACAAGAGAAGAACTTTGAATATGTTTTGCTGAATGAGAGAAGGCAGTCACAATAGACCACATATTGTAGTAGTCCACTTACATGAAGTGTCCAAAATAGTCAAATCCATTGAGACAAAAAACAAATTAGATTTTAGGCACAACTTTTTGAACATACTAAAAACCATTTAACTATATACTTTACATGGGTGAATTTTGTGGTATATGAAAAGGTATATGGTATAAGAAGAGTTAGAGGGAAATATTAAAAAAATAGGAAAGAGAAACTATAAAGAGCCAAAGGAAAGTAAGAAAAGCTAGCAGATAATAGTTATTTCTTCTACTCCAAACCAGCAGAGAGGTTCTGCTGATGCTTCTCAGAGTAGAGGTGCACCTGTCATGTCTGAGAGCCCTCATTTGCAGTGTACCCATTTGAGTAGGTTAAAGACTTGGTTACCCTATGTCTGATATCATTAGAAAGAAATTAGTTTTATGATTTGTATTTTAGAATCTATAATGTCTTATTTAATATGTGAACATGAACCAAGCATTTATTAAAAATAAAATTGCTTTTAAGACCTAATTATTACTTAGACTTTATTTCCAGGTAGATTAAAGGTAAAAGGTTAGTTGATTTGCATTTCATCATACATTACGTGTTTTGGATAAATTTCTGACATTTATTACCTACACAAAGCCATTTCTCTGAAATAACAGATTCATATTTTAAAGATTATAATATTTCTCTATTATGTTTTTTTTATGCCTTTTTTCTGTTGCAAACAAATGTACTGGCTCCTTTTTAACTAATCTATGAGGTTTTTTTGTTTGTTTTATATAACCTTGTTTATTTTTTCACACCTTCCTCAGGTGTGGTCACCATGGTTTTTAAGATAAGATCAAATTAGTTGAAAGCTTCCAAAGTATTCATTTTCTTGTATATAAAGATAATTATTTTTATGGAATAAGTGATATGGAACATTTGATAATTCTGGTAACTTTCAATAGTTCCAGGCATCTCTACATCTTTTTCTGTTATCTTTGCAGTTATGCACTTTTTTTTTTTTCCAAAGTGAATATAGAATCATTGACTTTTGGTGATTTGGTGCTGTTCAGAATTATGCTATACTGGAATTGAATATTATTTTATCAAAATCTAAGGGAACAGAGCATGGATCCCCCTTTTTCCCATGTGAATAACTTGGATTGTCCATATTCTAAGTAAAGTGCTGCAGGTGCTTTTAGTACCCTCTTCACCTGAGAGCAACTGAGAAGATGAAACATTAAAAGCAGACATAGGTGTCTACTTGAATGCTAAAGCATGACTGTCTTCACTATTTTTTTTTCCACTTTCCTTTTTCCAATGCTAACATTAAAAGACATAAGTTGATGCTGACTATTCAGAATCACTTTTTTTATATTTCTTATTTTAAGAATCTGTCATGTTTTAGACAAATGCCTTCAATACTTTTTCCACATTTTTGCAGAAATTTTATTCAGGTTAAAATAAGATTAACAACTGTAAAGAAAGATGAAGCTGTTTTAAAAAACAAAACAAAACACAGAAAGTACATAAGTTTTTTACCTAAAAGGGAAAAATTAAGCATGGTGGTTAAAAATTAGTATGGTGGTTCTGATACAGTTTGCCCTTGGCCTTTATTCTCTGATGTCTGATTTGGTGGGAAATGAGAGTAGGTGGCCTATATACAGTACTGAAGTTGAATGTTAATATCTTCCAAAATGATGCAGTAGTGTTAAGGATACTGTTGACTTAAGAAACTTATGCATATGGAATGACTTTCAGAAGAGCTTATGTCAAGATCTATAAGGGGAACAGAGCAAACGAAGTCTATAATGAGAATGATTCCCGTGGCGTCTAAGAGGCAAGCACTAAATAAAGAATGGCAAAGGCAATGAAACACAAATCACCCCAGCTTAAGGAGAAAATAGCAGTAACAAGAAAACGAGTGTGATTCTACTTCAGTGAAAAGGAAAATAGTTTCAAGAAAAATTTGGACAGCTAATATGAATACATTAGCAAACCAGTATTATGGAAAATTGACCCTATTTTCACAGTTTTGTGTATTTTCAAAAGGCAATAGGTTGGGTTTTAAAGTACTTACACCTGCATTAAGTTAAAGTATTACAAGGTTAAAAGTGAATGCATTATTTGAAAACAAATCATAGAATTAAAAAACAATGAATAATGGAGATCATTGTATATATATATATATATATATATATATATATATATATATATATAACTTACTAAGAGTTCTTTCTTATTTCAAAAGGTTAGGCACACCCTTGGAGGTCTTGCCTAATTATAACCCATTGCTTTGGTCTAAGAGTGTCCTAAATATCAAATGATCACATATCAGTAGGTGATATATACATACTGTTTAAATAGCTCCTAGTTGAAAACACATTCCATTTTCTTAGCTGTTCCAAAAGGTCCAGTGTACTGAGCACAGGGAATAACAATCCCTCAGGACAACCAGTTAGATTCTTATTTAAGCTATAGACACATTCATTCAGATCAAAACTGCACTGAGCTAAGCTATTACATTGCACTTGTATAGTAGCCCTGCCCTACTTATTAATATGAGAATATCTCACAGATGACTTATGTAAGAGCACAAATTATGGAATCAGATGCTTAATTCAAGTTGTTATTTACTGTGTGACCTTGGTATATTGCTTAACCTTGTTAAGTTTGTTTCCTCATTGTATTGAATAGAAGTAATAATGACTTCAACTTTATATAACAAAACTGAAATGAAAATACATGTTCAGATATTATCCCACACATAGTATTTATTCTGTTTTAGGAGTCTTTAAAAAGGCTAGTCATTAGTTAGAGGAATAGAATCCTTACCAATAGTGCATAAGGCCTTTTCTTTGTATTTTCCTTAAAAGATGCCACCCTTTGTTCTGTTCCGAACACCATTTTCTCCCTCCTCCACAAATTCTGTCACTGGTTCAATTTTCCAGGAATTAGACACTTAAGAATTTAATAGATGAAATATTTATTAGGGGGTGTCCCACGGAAAAGAGCAAAAGGAAGGAGATTTGAGCAGAAGGGGAAATCCAGCTGTGATACATACCTATGTTAGCCAAGCTCAAAAGAAGCTCACCAGTTAGTGGTCCCTCTCAGTTGTCTTTAACTGACAAATGGCCTGGACTCTATGTGTAATCAATGAATGTGAAACCTTGGGCAAGATGGCTCTCTATAACTGGGGCAATCCCTCAATGGATTGATAGCTGTAATCCTTCTGCTCACAATATCTCCAGAAGCTACAGCAATATACTTCCCTAAGGAGATAATTGTACAGCATATTACAGTGTTACCAAAAGCCCCACATTTTAAGTATAAAATATGTAATACTCTTAAATATGTAAATGGTCTTGTATATTTTGTTCTTTTTCAATTTTGCCTTAAAGTTATATTTTTTATATTTATCCATGCTGATCATTGTAGATCTGGTTAATATAAAATTACCTTTCATATTTTCTTCTATTTAATAAAATGAATATTGTTGCATAGACACAATTTCACCACATTTATCATTCATTTATCATTGCCGTGTAGAAAAGATACTACTGAAATAAAATAGATTCTTCTACTGCGTACACACTGGTTAAGTTCTTGAACCAATTAACCAATCATTCAATCCATCACTCCAGTTTATTGTCAGTATTTTCCAGTATCTAAGTTTCTTTCTCTAAGACCACTCTCTGATTAACTTGATTCTTGACAGTAGCACAACTCCTTTCAAAGCCTTCTTCAATCTATTTCCATGTTTCATATTTCCAGCTCAACTCTATTTGGCTTTTCCTCCTTTCCTTCCTGCCTTAATCACTACATTATCAACATCATTTGGAGTCAGGTATAATTTTATAAATTATCTTACTCTTGAATGCAACGAAATATATGATGAAAAGCAAGTGTGAAAAAATGGAGAAGCAGACCTCTCCTGTCTCACCCACTGCTCCACTCAGCAGTGTATTTCGTCAGTATGCCTGCTCTGTTCCCCACTCTGCTCTGGTGAATCCTCTCACCCTCCTGTGCATCTGGCCTATACCCTGATTCTTGTATAAATAAATCAATCTTTAAAAAAAAAAAAAAAAAGAAAACCACTCACAAATAGCTGTCTAGTTAATGGTTTTAGTAGTCAGGTGTCTCTTAAGTCATACCCAGGCCCAATTTCTAGACTCCAGCTCCTTCTAAGGAAAATTATGGCTTTGCACCTACCTGAAGCACAGGCATTTTCCTTATTACTACTATTTCTTGTGTCTGGTTTAGCTTTCCATTTTTCCTAATAGTAGTCTTTTCCTCTTCTGCTTCTGACCTCCTTTGAATGCCACATAATTTTACAATAATAGCATTACAGGTTCTCTTTTATATTTAGGAAGGTAATTATTTGAAAGCAACATGAAATAGGTATGGTGATGGAAACGTTATCTTCTTACTGTATATTTAGAATAGCAATCAAGTAATAATAAATTGGATTGCAATGGAGCCAACCATTTGTTTTGTCATCCTTAAATTTCATATGGGGAGTTTAGCATAAACTAATTACTCTTGATGGTTATTTGACAGATTGATTTCAAAGTCTATGAAAAGACGTAATTTGAAGCATCAGGTTGAATAAACAATCACTATGTTTCTCTAAGAGTCTGATTAATTCTAAATATAAATGTCTTGTTTAGAATGCATTGCACTGGATATATTCAATGCACATCCTTCCTCTGATGTGAAAGAGCTTTGAAACCTGTCATGTTTTTGAAGCACCTTATTGGATTGAGTCTATTGTAAGATTTATGAAGACATAGAGCTAATGACCAATGTCATATAATCTGTAGTAATAAATTCACAAATTATTTCAACATCAGTATAAATTGAAGGCACCGGCTATTATTTTACATAGTAAACTAGAAAAAAATAGAATCTAATGCACATTCCTTCTTAGTGGGTGAATGACAAAAAAGTAACATGTACTTGTCTATTTTGGACTACAAATTTTGCATATATTTAAGTTTCCTACAAAGTAAATCTAAATCAAAATTAGAAACAATATTATGTTCATAATTTTTTAAGTCTCTCTGCTTAAATGAAAAAAAGTGATAGGGATCTCCTAAGTGTAATACCAAAGGGATAAATATTTGGATTACACTTATTTAAAAAAAAGATCACTTGATATTTACTATGTTGCATAAGAATTCATCCATTTTTAGATTATATTTTCACATTTTATTTTATGCAGTGAATTGTCAAAATAAAAAACACATCTAGTACTAAGGAAAGCTCCCACTATCTCTTCCTACTTGTCCCTCCTCTCTCCTTCTCTCATTATCCTAGTCCTCTTGGTTTCAGTCACACTGAAGTCACTGTGGTTCCATATGTACCCAGGAACATGTTGTAAGGTCTCACAATCCCAATTTTACTCTCTATCTGCTATGACTTTGGCATGATCTTTCTTCCAGAAAGTTAAATGTTCCAGTGGACTTTCATAACCAAGATCTCCCTAAATATATCCATTTGTATCACTTTTCTCACTCTATTTAATATGATCATGTGTCTTTTTTTAAGATTTATTTTTACTTATTTATGCATACAAGAAGTGGGATGGGGCCTCCCTGGTGGTGCAGCGGGTTGAGCACAGCGATGTGAAGCTGTCCGCAGCCTTTGCAACACCGGTTGGATTCTCGGCCGCCTGGGAGAATCCCACATGGCCCAGCAGACCTCTCCTGTTGCTCCCACTGCTCCCCTCAGCAGTGCTTTCGGTCTGTCTGCCTGTTCTGCTCCCCACTCTGTCTCTGGTGAATCCTCTCACCCTCCCGCACCTCTGGCCTATACCCCAGCTATTGTGTAAATACAAAAAAAAAAAAAAAAGAACTGGAGTGTAGGACAGAGGTATGGGGGGTGAGAGGATTCACCAGAGACAGAGTGGGGAGCAGAACAATCAGATCTACTGAAATACATTGCTGATGGAGCAGCGGGTGAGACAGGGGAGGTCGTTGGCGATGTGGCTTAGCTCCTGGCCAGGGATTGAACTTGTGCTGCAGTGGCAAGTGACAGCTTGATAGTGCTGAGACTTGAATCCTTGCGCCACCAGGGAGGTCCTCATTTGCTTATTTGTTTACAAATCAATTCATTAAGCCCCTTGAAAACAGGATCTAACCTTTGCCCAGCACCATATCCTTGACATACAGCATAGCTGGGAGAATTTGTGATTTATAGTGAATGCTTGGTGTTGTAGGATTAATGAATGTCCCTATGGCTGTGGATACAGAAATATTATCTGTATACACCATGTGTAAATCCTGCCTATACTGTGTGTGCGTGTGTGTATGTGTGTGTGTGTGTGTGTATATATATATATATATATATATATATATAATACTGTAGATAGAGCATACTACTATTTTTTATACATACATGCTATCACAAATTTTAACTTGTAATTTCAGGATTGCTTAGTGTGATTATTGACTATGGTATAATAAGCATGATCTCAAATGACATGTTTAATTACTTGGGTTGGCCCTCTCTTTGAAAAATTTTCAAAATAAGAATGATTTCATTTTCAGTATCTCCCTGCTCTCTTTGACACTTGCTTAAACCTGTACCACAGCCTGCATTATGGCCCCTTGTAGTTGACGAAACATGTCCTTGCTCTCCTACCTTAGGCTTTGAAGGCAAGAAGGGACTTTTTCATTCTTTTCTTCCCCACAGTACTAGCACAAGGAACAGACACAATACTTGCAGGGCTGACTTGGTACACAATTAAACAAAAGTCACAACAATGTCAGGTTTTTATTTTAATTAATCTTTTAAAAATGATTGTAGACTCTTTGGGTGGGGGGTATTGCTGTTATCATTTTGAATTTTTTTCTAATTTTAAAAAGTGTGTTACCATTGTAGAAAATTTGAAAATAACAGAAAAAAAAAATTGAACAAGAAAAACAAAATCTGCCCTTGCACCCAACATCAATCTGTACTAGAATTTTAGCACACTTCTACCCAGTTTAGGTTCTTCAGGCATAGTCATTTTTTTTTAGTTAGCCTTTGTACTTATTGTAATAGGACCTTGCTTTCTGTCATTACAATTTTTTGACCACCTAACATTCTACTGCATGCAGGTTCAAAGCTGTTTAAGGCATTTCCTCCATATTGAACAGTGCTGAAGGATCTTTATAATTTCTAATAATTATCAATAATTTTTATTGTATCAATAAATTGTTATTGAGGGCTAGCTATGTAAGTATTATTTTACAAGTTGGAGTATTGCAGAAAAGAAACTAGTAGCAATCTCTACCTGTGTAGAAAGTATATACTAGCAGAGGAGTCAAAAATAAACATGGCAAAATAACATGGTTTGTTAGATACAAATGAATGCTGAGGAAAAGTAAAGAAGGGAAGTAGAAATAAAGTGTCAGTGGGTCTTCACATGGTCAGGTTGAGGTAAACATGGAAGGCATCACTGAAAAGAAATTAGAGTAAAGACCTCAAAGAAATGAGGGACCAAAATTATCCTGAAATGGGATGTAGCTGGGGGAGGGATGAAGATTATTCTAGAGGAAAGCACAAGCAAAACACTGAGAAAGAAGATGGTTGGCTTGTTTAAACGCAACAGGAGGGCACATGGACAAATGAGAAGGAAAATAAGAAATAAAGTAAGAGACAACACAGAGGATCAGTTTTGTCGGTCCTTCAGGGCATTGAAATGACTTGGCTTTTTGAAAAGAATAGTCTACTATTATAATTTGGGGGTTACATTTTCATTCTTCCAGATGCGCACATGTTCTACTTTCAGCTTCTATTCTATATGAATTGGGAAGTCACCAGAAGGTTTTGAGCAGAAGAGCAGCATGATGCAACTGGCATTTTAACAAGATTACTCTGTCTTCTAAGTGGTAATAGACCTAAGGGGACAGATCAGAGGCAGGGATGCAGGCTGAGAAGCTGCTGCAATGAAAGAGGGAGGAAGGGCACACTGTCTTGGGCCAGAATGTGTAATGAAGGAATGAAGGCAGATTCAAATTCCCAATATATCATCTGATAAGATGTGGATATAAGAAAATAAAAGAACTCAAGGTTGAGGTCAGTTTTTTGGCTTGAGCAGCTGTAAGAAAACCGACATCAGAGAGATGAAATGGACTGCTAGCGGAAAGGCAAAAAGTGAAGACCATGTCCATTTTCCACATCCTTAAGTTTGATATCTAAGTGGAGACGTCAAGTAAGAAGTTGAATATACAAATATGGACTTCAAAGAATTCATGAATGGAGATATTCCAGCAAATAATATACATTTATAATAAAATATTCTCAAGCAAAAATCTTTATTCACCTTCTATATTCCATAGAAAAGTATGCCTGGGATATTGGAGATGGAATTTCTTGACAAATTCAAATAAATTATTTTCCCCAAACACTATGACAATCTAAGTTTTCTGCCTACATTGTCATTTTGTCTTTGGACATGCTAATTTAAATAACAAAATCTACATTCATATATGAATCTTTGTACCTTTAGTTAGTTTGCATCATTTTGATTATTGCTAATGATAATCTTCAGCCAAAAACTAAGTTGGGAGCAAGATTTAATATAGAACAGAAAAAAATCTACAAATGTATTATACATGTACACCATCACACAATATTATCTGCAATATTTAAAACATTTATTTAGAATTTGTATGAAAGAACAAGTGATTAAAAATCATTGAAGAGAAGTAATCACATTTAGAAGCTAACATAGTTAAATTAGTATAATATAGGTTATCAAAACAAATTTGTAGATAGACCACCAAATTTGTAGACAGACCACCATATTTATTTAAATTAGTACATGACAAAGGTGTCACAAACTGGGGTAAAACAGGAGACCATTAAGATATAATAATATAATATACAGTACTATTCACTTTGGAAAAAATAATTTAACTTTTTGTCTCCTGCTGAATAAAACAAAAAACACATACATACTTTATTTATATGAACATCTAGCCACACTTTTTAAACAAACTAATAAATTTGGGGGCTATTTTCTTATTTCTATACAGGAAAATTAGTTTCTAGACTTAAATGAAAAAATTATCAAAAGATTAAAATTAGCCCTGCATGTATGTAAATAATATTAAATAATTAACCAATAACTATAATAAATATGAAAAAGTTAATAATTTTAATACCTATATTTCATATAAATTCATTAGGAAAGCATTAAAGCTCTTAAAAGAACACAGAGCAATACTACTCAGATATTAAAAAAAGATGAAATCTTGCCATTTGTGACAATATGGCTAGAACTGGAGGGGATTCTGCAAAGCTAAATCAGTCAGAAGAAGGAAAACGAATATGAGATGATTCACTCATGTGTAGAAAACAGGAAATCAAAACAAAGGAACAGACAAAACTAAATAAAACTAATCCTTAGAAATCTGACAGCAGAAATGAGGCTAAAAGTGGGAGGGTGGGAAGCAAAGTGGGGAGGGCCCCAATCTATCTTGTGGATGATTATGGGTACTTCTGTGGTGAATATGGTGTGATATACATCTTAATAGCTATGAACCCATACCCCTAACTCATATACAGTGTTATAAACCACTATAACTGCAATAAAAATATAATTCGGGCCTCCCCGGTGGCGCAGCGGTTGAGCGCTGGGTTGCGAAGCTGCGCGCGGCCTCTGCGGCGCCGGTTCGATCCCCGGCTGCTCCCCGGCCACCAGAGGAGGGTCCCACATGGCGCGCAGACCTCTCCTGCCGCCCGCTGCTCCCCTCAGCAGTGTACTTCGGTCCTTCTGCCTGCTCTGCTCCCCGCTCTGGCTCTGGTGAATTCTCTCGCCCTCCCGCGCTTCTGACTGTACCCAGTGCATGTATAAACAAAACAAACAAACAAACCAGCAAACAAATAAATAAAGCATGCCTCTATAAAAAAAAAAAAATAAAAAGAAAAAAAATATATATATAATTCAAGAAATAATATAAAATATAAATATGACTGTTATCTTCCTCATTAAAAAAAGAACTGGAAAGTAAGCCAGAAAGAGAGAGACAAATACTGGATGATTTCACTCATACATGGAATACAGAGGAACAAAGCAAAGGAACTGACAAGATTAAACCAAAATAAAACCTAGAAATATGAATACTGACTAGCCTCAGTAGAACTGAAGCTATCAGAGGGGGAGGAAGAGAATGGGAGCAGAGGGGAGGGACCCAATGGTATATAGTAAAGGGATA
The DNA here is from genome assembly GCF_014898055.3 of Talpa occidentalis. NCBI lineage: Eukaryota > Metazoa > Chordata > Mammalia > Eulipotyphla > Talpidae > Talpa > Talpa occidentalis. The sequence goes on along the minus strand of NW_023604295.1, from coordinate 104,528,453 downwards.
TGAGGGCTTGGTGGTGGGGATGGTGTGGTGGCATACATCTGAAAGGTGGTGAACTTATTCCACTTAATTATATACAGTATTGTACAATGTTTCCTCAACAACAGCAAAGACCAGCAAATAAAAAATAACAAACTGGTAATTACAATGTTTTTAAAAAGTAAATGATCAATATATATAATAGGGATTTCTGTGAGAAAGGGGCTAATTGGTAAGTTTGCAGGGCACTGTCTTGTGGGTGGGGCAAATGGCTGAGATAATTAATAGAAGGTATTTTTTCTCAAATATGATTTCATCACAATTTCTAGCTCTATTCGCCATAGAAAATATGCTCATATCTGGATAATTTCATCATTTTTTAATTAACCATTCTTGTACTTATTCAGTGACTCTATGACTCTATAAATAGTTGTCTGATCAATTTTAAAGGATGAAGGGACATAAGTAAAAGAATGAATATAAAAAGTATACATGATCACTTAGCATGATCACTTAATAGTTAAAAGCATAAGGAAAACAGGGCCTCCCCGGTGGCACAGTGGTTTGACCAAAGTGCTGTGAAGCTGTCTGCAGCCTCTGCAGAGGGGATGAAATTCCTGGCCCTCCAGGGAGATTCCCACTTGATGTGGCAGACCTCTTCTGTCGCTCCTTGCTCCCCTCAGTAGTGCATTTCAGTCCTTCTGCCTGTTCTGTTCCCCACTCTGCCTCTGGTGATTCCTCTCACCCTCCTGTGCCACTGGCCTGTACCCCAGGGCTTGTATAAAAAAATAAATCTTGGGGGCCTTCCCGGTGGCGCAGTGGTTGAGCGCTGGGTTGCAAAGCTGCCCGGGCCTTTGCGGCCCCGGTTCGATCCCCTGCTTCTCCCCTGCCTCTCCCCGGCCACTGGAGGAGGGTCCCGCATGGCGCGCAGACCTCTCCTCCCGCCCGCTGCTCCCCTCAGCAGTGTACTTCGGTCCTTCTGCCTGCTCTGCCTCCCGCTCTGGCTCTGGTGAATTCTCTCACCCTCCCACGCTTCTGACTGTACCCAGTGCATGTATAAACAAACAAACAAACAAACAAATTAAAAAAAATGCCTCTATAAAAAAATAAATAAATCTTAAAAAAAATTAAAAAAGCATAAGGAAAACAGCAATAAAATTGCTTAATGTGTTTTTAAAAGACTTAGGGTTTTGAGAAAAATTAATTTAAATCATTAAAGAGCCAAAGAAAAGTATTTCTTTCAAATTTAATCATTGAGTACATATTAAACTGCCTGATTGTATGAAGCAAAAGATTATTAAAATATCAATATCATCCCACTTTATAGAGCATAATACTTTTCATCTGCTACTTAACCCATTGTCAATATTCTTATTTGTTTATGTCAAATTATATGTCTAATGCAATGCTCATGTAACAATGTATTAAGAATCAGTTTACCTTATAGTTGCATTTTAACATGTTGTGATGGGTAATGACTCAAAATACTACTCTCAATGTTGTGGTACACAGGCACATGACCTTTTTAAAATAAATTTAAGGGTACTATTAAATGATCATCTAATAGTATTTAATATTTTAGTTTATGTTCAAGGTGTACTCAAATTCACATTACTCTTGATTTCCTCAGTCCCATTCCCCTCCTCCAACAATTTTTCTTATATTGTTTATAATAAGCATTATACTCCTAGAATCTATTGTAGATTCTTTTGCTTCAATTTAAAACCTATTAATTTCATACCCTCTCTGACTAAAAGAAAAATGCTAGCAGTACAATAGATCATCATAATATGGATGTGTGATATCTGTGGCAAGAAACTGTATTTGATTCCACTCCTTCAGTTTTCTTTCTTCAAGAGCAACTCCTCTCTATTTAGAAAGAATTAACAAAAAATGTGAATAGGGCCTCCCCTGGTGGCGCAGTGGTTGAGCGCTGGGCTGCGAAGCTGCCCACAGCCTCTGCAGCACCGGTTCGATACCCAGCCACCAGAGAGGGTCCCACATGGCATTCAGACCTCTCCTGCCGAGCCCACTGCTCCCCTCAGCAGTGTATTTGTCAGTCTGCCTGTTCTGCTCCCCGCTCTGGCTCTGGGGAATTCTCTCACCCTCCCATGATTCTGACTATACCCAGTGCTTGTATAAATAAATAAATAAATCTTTTTAAAAAATGTGAATAGATGAAAATTCTGTAAAAATTACTTTGTTGCTGAGTATTTTCTTTCTTTCTTCAAATATTTTATTGTCAGCTGGCAATACAATTTCCTTATTACAAATTATAAAAGTCTTCTGTGGAAATATTTAGGGGGCACCATAGGAAAAGGGAGCAGAAAAACTTAAGAATGTGGGCATAGTATAGGAAGAATGGGTAAAATCCAAATGAGAAAGAGCTTTTCTCCACCTTGTTATCAGGAAGTGGCCACGAATGCGGCCATGACCTTGTCTAGCTTATTTTTTATTTTTAAAGATTTATTTATTTATTTATACAAGAACAAGGGTACAGACCAGATGCACTGGACGGTGAGAGGATTCACCAGAGACAGAGCAGGGAACAGAACAGGCAGACTGACGAAACACACTGCTGAGGGGAGCAGTGGGCGAGACAGGAGAGGTCTGCCGCGCCATGTGGGACCCTCGCCTGGCAGGCCAGGATTGAACCAGCACTGCAGACTGAGGACAGCTTCACAGCGTGGCGCTCAACCGCCTGAGCCACCAGGGGAGGCCCAACCTTGTCTAGTTTAGATTCCATCATGCACCTTGCCCTCACTCAAAAGTCCAAATGAAATTTTTCGCATCCATTAGATCAAATCAAAGGCCCACTTTGGAAGCTCATCAGTGCTTCTGGAAAGAACACCTCCTGGACCTGGGGACCCCACAACAAGGAACTAGGACATGCCTCTGAGAGTCCTTGGGTGACATTTTTGTGTGTATGGTTATTCATCATTTTATTGACAGTGGTTTTAGTTTTCTTTTTTTTTTTCTAGAAAAATATATTTTTTTATTTTACATATATTTTACATCATTTTTCATTTTTGCACTATGTATGCATTTTCATCTTGGTTATAGTCCCCATACAATTCCCGCCACCCTTGTTTTGATCCTACTCCCTTCTCCCCTCCACACACCCCCCACCCCCAAAGTGTGTCTCTGGTTTATAGTTGCTTGTTGAATTTGATTTTCACTTTATTATAGTCTTTTTCCTGGTCCCTTATTTAGGTTTTCTAAATTCCTTCTATGAGTGAGACCATCCGGTATTTTTCTTTTTCTTTTTGGCTTATTTCACTGAGCATGATCCCTTCCAGCTCCATCCATGTTGTTACAAATTGCATGAGTTTATCTTTTTTGATTGCTGAGTAATATCCCATTGTATATATGTACCACATCTTCTTGATCCAGTCATCTATTTTTCAGCATTTGGGCTGTTTCCATAGCTTAGCTAGTATAAATAGTGGTGCTATAAACATAGGGGTGCAGGTGCCCTTTTGAATTAATGTTTCTGTGTCTTTTGCATAAATACCTAGGAGTGGAATTGTTAGATCATATGGAAGCTCCATCTTTAGCAGATTGAGCAATCTCCACACAGCACTTCCTAGTTGTTGGAGCAGTTTGCACTCCACCAAGCAATGAAGGAGAGATCCTTTTTCTCCACATCCTCGCCAAGATTTATTAAAAAAAAAAAAAAAAACTTTTTTAATGTGTGCCATTTTCACTGGTGTAAGATGGTATCTCGTAGTATTGATATGCACTTCCCTGATTACAAGTGATGTTGAATATTTTTTCATATGCCTGTTGGCCATTTGCATTTTCTCTTTGGAGAAGTTTCTTTTTAGCTCTTCTGCCCATTTTTTGACTGGGTTGTTAACTTTGTTTTTGTTGAGTCGTCAGCTCTCTGTAGATTTTTGTGATCAGTCCTTTTTCATTAGTGTTGTGTGCAAAATTTTCTCCCAATCTGTGGGTTGTCTCTTTGTTTTGGTTACTGTCTCTTTTGCTGTTCAGAAGCTCTTTAATTTGATGTAGTCCCAGTGGTTTATCTTTGCCTTCACTATCACTGCTTTGGGTGATGTGTCTTTAAAGACGTTACTGAGGTGTATGTCATGTAGTGTTTTGCCTACTTTTGCCTACATTTCCTTCTATATATTTTAGAGTTTCAGGCCTTATGTCTAGTTCTTTAATCCATTTTGAGTTGGCTTTTGTGCATGGTGTGAGGTAATAGTCAAGCTTCATTCTTTTGCATGTAGCGGTCCAGTTTTCCCAGCACCATTTATTGAACAAACTTTTTTTGCTCCATTGCATATTCTTTGCTCATTTGTCAAAGATTAGTTGACCATAAATCTGTGGGTTTATTTCTGGATTTTCTATTCAGTTCCATAGGTCCGTGTGTCTGTTCTTGTTCCAGTACCGTACAGTTTTGATTATTGTGGCTTTGTAGTATAGCTTGAAGTCTGGGAGTGTGATACCTCCATTCCCTTTTTTTTTTTTTTCCAGGAGAGCTTTGGCTATTTGGGGTTTTTGGTGGCTCCATATGAATTTCATCAATATTTGTTCTATTTGTTTGAAGAATGTCATTGAAATTTTTTATTGGAATAGCACTGAATCTTTAAATTGCTTTTGGTAGGATGGCCATTTTGATAATGTTAATTCTTCCAATCCATAAATAGGGATGTCTTTCCATTTCTTTGTGTCTTCTTCTTTTAACAATGTTTTATAGTTTTCTTTGTATAGGTCCTTTACCTCTTTTGTTAGGTTTATTCCCAAGTATTTGATTTTTTTTTTGTTTCACTAATAAAAGGGATGGTTTTCTTAATTTCTTCTTCTTCAGATTTATTGTTTGTGTATAGGAAGGCCACTGATTTTTGTGTGTTGATTTTGTATCCTGCTACTTTACTGAACTGATTGATTAGTTTAGTTAGTTTTTCTGTAGTGTTTTCGGGGTTCTCTATGTATATTATCATATCATTTGTGAATATGGATGGTTTTACTTCTTCCTTCCCTATTTAGATTTCTTGTATTTCTTTCCCTTGTCTTATTGCTCTGGCTAGGACTTCCAGTATTATATTGAAAAGCAGTGATGAGAGTGGACATCCTTGTCTTGTTCCAGATTTTAATGGAAATGCTTTCAGCTTTTCACCATTGAGAATGATATTGGCTATGTGCTTGTCATATATGGCCTTTATGATGTTGAGGTATGTTCCTTGTATCCCCAGATTTTCAACGGCCTTTATCATAAATGGGTATTGTACTTTGTCAAAAGGTTTCTCAGCATCTATTGATATTATCATATGGTTTTTATATATTTTTGTTGATGTATTGGATTACACTGATTGATTTTCAGATGTTGAACCATCCTTGTGTCCCTGGAATAAATCTTACTTGGTCATGGTGAATTATCTTATGGATACATTGTTGGATTTTGTTAGCTAAAATTTTATTGAGGATTTTTGCATCTGTTTTCATTAGAAAGATTGGCCTGTAGTTTTCTTTTTTAGTGTTGTCCTTGTTCAGTTTCGGTATTAGTGTAATGTTGGCTTCATAGAATGTGTTTGGTATTATCCCTTCCTTATCAATTTTTTTGAAAGAGTTTGTGAAGGATAGGTACTAGTTCATTTCTGAATGTTTGGTAGAATTCATTTGTAAATCCATCTGGTCCAGTGCTTTTGTTTTTGGGGAGGGTTTTGATTACTATTTCAATTTCATTGCTTGTAACTGGGCTGTTTAGGTGTTCTGTTTCTTCTTTATCTAGTTTGGGGTGATTGTAAAGTTATAGGAATTTGTCCATCTCTTCTAGATTGTTAACTATTTTTTTGCATACAACTGTTCATAGTAGTTTCTGATTATTCTTTTGATTCTGCTGTGTCTGTTGTGATTTCTCTTCTTTCATTGGTGATCCTATTTATTGGTGCTTTCTCCCATTTTTCCTTTGTGAGCCTGGCTTGGGGTTTCTCAACTTTTGGTTTTGTTGATCTTTTGGATTTTTTTTTTTTCAGTTTCGATTTCATTTATTTCTGCTTTGGTTTTTATTATTTCTTTTCTTCTATGGGTTTTTGTTCTGTTATTTTTCTAGTTCTTTGTGATGTGAGATTAGGTTGTTTCTTTGAGTTCTTTGTTTCTTGATATGAGCCTGTATTGCTATATATTTTCCTCTTATTACTGCTTCTGCTGTATCCCATACATTTAGGAAATTGGTGTCCTCCTTTTCATTTAACTCAAAGTATTTTTTTGCATTTTTTTTTTGATCTCCTCATAAATCTAGTGGTCTTCCAATAGTGTGGGTTTCAATCTTCATGAGGCAGGAGTGTTCCTTGCCTTCTTTTTATGGTTTATTTCTAGTTTGATGCCTTCATTGTCAGAGAAGATGGTTGGTATGATTTCAATCTCAGTGTATCTGCTGATGTTTGTCTTGTGTCCCAGTACATGATCGATCCTGGAGAATGATCTATGTGTGCTTGATTAAAATGTGTACTCAGATTTTTTTGGGTGTAGTGTTCTATAGATGTCTGTTAAGCCCATGAGCTCTAGATTCTTATTTAGAGCGTTAGCATCCTTACTTATTTTTTGTCTCATTGATCTATCCATTGTTGATAGCAGTGTGTTGAAGTCTCCTACTACATATGCGCTTTCTCTGATGTCTGTTTTAAGAGATGATAATAGTTATCTGATATATTTTGGTTCTCCTTCATTTGGTGAGTATATGTAATGAGTGTTATTTCTTCTTGATGTATTGTCCCCTTTATCATAATGCAGTGACCATCTGGGTCTCTTTTTACCTTTTTGAGTTTGAAATCTGTTTTATCTGATATAAGTATAGCTGTTCCTGCCTTCTTTTTTGGTCCATTTGCTAGTAGTATTGTTTTACATCCTTTTACTTTCAATCTATTTTTATCTTTTGTAGTTAAATGTGTGAAGTCAGTGAATGATTGGGTTTTGTTTCTTAATCCAGCCTGCAACTCTGTGTCTTTTTATTGAATAATTTAGTCTGTTTACATTTAGAGTTAATAGAGATATGTTCATGTCTGTGTTTGCCATTTTGTTTGTCTTTTCTGTGGTTTTATTTTTTTTGTTTTGTTTTGTTCTTATTCATTCTCCTGTTGGTCCTGGCTTTAGGACTCCTTGCAGTACTTTTTGGAGTGGGGGTTTAGTCATAATGAAATTCTGTAGTTTCTATTCGTCTGGAAGGTCCTTATTCTTTCTTCATAGAGGAAGGAAAGCTTTGTGGCATAAAGTATTCTTGGTTGGCATTTGTTGTCTTGGAGTTTGTTGACTATGTCCCTCCACTCTCTCCTTGCCTGTAGTGTTTCTTTGGAGAAGTCTGATGTCAGCCTGATTGGTTTCCTTTGCATGTTACTTGTTTCTTCCCTCTTGTCAGCTTCATTATTTTTCCCTTGTCTTGTATTCTTGGGAGCCTTACTATTATATGTCTTGCTGTATTTTTCCTTTCATCATGGAAGTTTGGTGTTATTCTGGCTTCTTGTGTGTCTATTTTCAGCTTCTTCTTCATGCTTGGGAAGTTCTCTTCGATTATCTCCTTGAATATTTTCTCTGTTCGTATGTCTCTCTCCTCTCCTTCTGGGATTCCTATAACTCTTATATTTCCTTTCCTCGTGGAGTCTGAATGTTCCCAAATTCTTTCTTCATTCTTTTTCCTTAGTATTTCTCTTTCCGTTTCTGTTGTGGTTCTTTTATTTCTGTGTCTTCGAGAGTACTTATTTGTTCTTCCATTTCATCTATTCTGCTTTCACTGCTTTTCCTGGAGTTCTTTAGCTCCTCCATGAATCCTTTGGTCCCTTGCATTTCTTTCATTTCCCTCTTTAGTGACTCAACTTCATTCTTCTGATTATTGATTATTTTTCCCTTATCATTTTTTTCCTTTATGGCTTCTTTTAGTTTTTTAATCACGGCAATTTTATATGCTCGATCTGGAAGGCTCAGAAGTTCTTCCCGGTCACTGTTGTTGCAATCTGGTGGTTGATTTTTTTTTGTGGTGTGTCTTTTTCCTGAGGACTTGCTTGGTTGCTTGTAGTTTTTCTCCCTGCTGCTTGTTTTCTAATTTGTCCTATTCAGTGGGACACTGTCATTAGTATTGGCTGGCATCTCTTTGGTGCACTCCTTTTGGAATGTCACAAACTGGTGGCCCAATCAAGTCCAATAATGTTATGCCAGAATTCCAGTAGGGCAGTGGTACTAAGGATAAGTTGATGGGCGCATCCCTGAAAATCCATTCCCTCTGTATTTATTTAATACCAGAGGTGGGTCTTGAGGTCCCTCAGACTGCCCTGGCAGTGGCTGGATCACCCCTGGGCACCTAATTGCCTTTTGGGTTTTGACTCAAAGCCAGAAGTGGGGCCTGGCTTGTATATGCTTTTCGGCTCACCTCTGACTGTGGGGATAGCCCTTTCTGAGTTCCACACAGTTTTGGTGAGGTCCAGAAGCAAACCTCTCTTTCTTAGATATAGCGCTACTGGGAGGTACTTCCCTGCGCTTTTGGTCTGCCCTGGCAGCTGGGTCCCACACTGGGCTCCAACAGGCAGCTAGTTGTGGGGCTTGGCTTGTGCAGGGATTATTTCAGCTCACCTCTGACTGTGGGGACACCTCTCACTGTGGGAGGCACTTCCCTGTGCTATTGGTTGCCAAGGCAGCTGGGTCCCGCACTGAGCTCCTACAGGCAGCCAGTCACAGGGCCTGGCCTGTGTGGGATTTCAGCTCACCTCTGATTGTGGGGTCGGCCCTTTCTCAGTTCGACACAGCTTTGGTGCTTTGGTGAGGTCCGGAGGCAGAGCTCCCTGTCTTAAATATGGTGCGTCTGGAGGCACTTCTCACTGTTGCTGAGTATTTTCAAACAATATTCCCTTAATCTTAATTTTGTATGGAGAAAAAAAAATCCTAAAAAGGAAATTCCAAGACAGAATGAGGAGCTCAAGTTATTTCTCTTATATTAATTTATTACATTGCTTTATTTCAGTAAGTAATAGTGAAATGAGAAAGCAGTTAAGGGGTAGAAGATTAGGCCAGTAACTACCTTATATATATAGTTTAGTTTATAATAATATATATTATAAGTTAATATATGGCATAGTTTAAAAGATCTCTTGTTTGGGACTTGTGTCATTTACCAAGGATCCAATATTTATTAAGTCCCAGCAAGAGATATTAAAAACTATGCTGATAAATGTCCATGAAATTATTTAACTATGATAGATAACATACATGACAATGTCACATTGTTTTAAACAATGTATTAAGTAATTTGATATTCCCATTTTTGCTAATTTGAAAAAATCATTAATAATCATCTCTTCATAAGACTGGCATTTTTATAAGATGTCAAAAGTCTAACATGCCAATTTTAGTTAATAACTTTGATTTTATTCATGCTTTTCTTATTCAGCTTTTTAAGTCTATCATGACAGTTCCCCTGACTTTTTCTTCAATGCTTTTTGCAACACTCTTAAACACAGAGCAGAAGTGATAACTATATTAACAGGATTGGAGATTAGATTGAGTTTCCTTTGAATAAGACTCAAGTACCCTCCACAGAAGATTAAGTAATGCTTAATAAACATGGTGATATAGAGTAAATTTATGACATATATCTATGGTTTAGATACTAGAAATAATTAAAATATAAAACGTTCAGTAAATATAAAATATGCATAACTGTCCCACATTAGACCTTATTATGTTGAATTCAGTATTAATCTTCAAATAAAGAACTGCTTTGAGATATTAAATTAAGCAACAATTAAATAAATGAATGTTTCAAATAACCTTCTGCAGTTGTCTTTTGAAAAGCATACTTCAGAAGTACATGCATTCATCATTAGAAAATCCATTTCCATCTGGCAAAGATAATTGAATGTCAATGTGCAGACGTAAAAGGAACGATTGACTTTGCTTTTGTATTGCTTTAAAAAAAAAGCTTTTCAGTGTCCCCTTGCTGATGACCCCAGACAAACATAGGCAGGGATTCTTAAATTTGCTCCCTAAGGGTATTTCCTCAGGACCCAATGAACATGACTGTGTTTTTGTTTCTGATGTTTGCTGGGACTTTCATATTGGTGAAACATTTTTTACATTCCCTAAGAGAGTGATTATTGATCTCACTTAAATTTCCAGATAAAATGAAATAAGTTTCTCAAATAAGGTAAAGGAAACTGAGTTTTGTTAATAATGCAAATATAGCATTATTAAATCAGAATGACAATTAAAAGAAAAAAAAAAAGATGCGCACAGGGTGTATAGAGTAGGTTTTCTAATAAAGCACCGTGAGTATGTTTTCAGAAGACTACAACGTAGTGGAGAAATGATTAAGGCAAATAAAGGACAGAAACATCTTTGCAATGGGACAGCTTGTGCCAAGGTACTGAAGGGGAAACAGAAGCTGAGATTGTACTTGAGCCAGAAAGCAATAAAAAAATGTGGCACAAGGAAGGGCTATGAAGGTTTGGGGCTTTAGACTTTACATATCCATGTATGCTCAGTTAGGATTTGACATTTTATTCTGGAATAATGAGGAGATATTGAGCAGGAGAATAGGTATACTTAGTTCCATGTTCTTAAAATATTTGTTTCAGTGTAAACAGTACTTTGGATAAAGCAAGAATAATATGAAAGATTATTGGACTTAGATAATAGGAGCAGACATGAATAGAACTAGGAATATGTATGGGTAGAAACAATAGGATTTGATAATGGATTATATATGAAAGATGAAGGAGTGAAGTTTAAGAATAATTGCCTGATGTCTAGTTTGAAAGAATGAACAAGGATGGATGCCGTCTGTAAGATAAAAAACAACTGTTGAGGACTAGATGTGGCTATATAAAGGAATAATCCAGTGTGTGACACTTACTGTTGAAGATGTCTGTCTTCAAAGTGAGGATGTTTTGGTTATGTATATAATTGAGCCAAGAGGTTAAAAAATTCATTCTGGGAAAATAAAATTTAGATATTGTGGTTTATCAATAAACAGATCAATAAGAATTAAGATAACGTAGAATAATAAGAGAAGGTTGACAAGATGAATGGGTCTGTTTTAATAAGTGGACATTTACCATATTAAGAAGGAAATGTAATTTTATTACTGGTGTGAAGGTTAATGACATAATAGCTTCCTTGATCATAGTTTATTTAAATGCTATCCAGTGCAATGAACATATATTAAAAATTACAGATAAAAATGTGATACAGTTCTCATACCACCATACAACTTGCATACTTTCTGCCTATAGTCCTTCCTCCCTTCCATTCCTTTCTCTGTCCATCCATCAATTATTTCTACAACTACTATAATTTGAAGGCATACAAAATAAATAAATGGTTACTTACCCTTAAAGATTTTTTAGTCTAACTAGGAGATTTATTTATTTGCTATAATAAAGAAGCCCAGAGTACAACTTGAAAAAGACTCTACAAAATGCAAACCTTTGGGAAAAAAGTAGTCCTTTCTTCAACAGACAAGAGAAATTTACTGGACAGGCTAGAGAAAACCTGTCACTCACACTTACCTGAAGAGGAAAGGAGTTATGTATTCTGAGACTCCTTGCTTTAAGTCACTCCAAGGGTCAGTATTTGACATAGAATATATTGGGTTAGTGACACAAGGAGGTTTTTTTACAGTCTGGGGAAATAGCAGAGAGGAAGATGGAAGGTTAAGAGTAAATCTAAACAAGCCTATACCTCAATTCAGAAAAGAAAGAAGGGAGAGTGAAGAAAGTAAGGAAGAAAGGGAGAGAGGAAAGGAAAACCAGAGAAAGGTGTTTGTGATAGAAAAAGGAAGTAAGGAAGAACAGAAAAGAAAAGGAAGAGAAAATGATTGTGGAGAAGAGGAAAATGTTTATTTGTTGCTTGTAAGTAGTTATAGCACAGGGTTCCTATGGGTGAAAATTTATAACATGGAATATTTTGTTCTTGGAGAGAAGATCGCTTGATGAAATAGATTTTTCTTTAGTTACTCCCTAGAAGTTCGATATTTTATGCATACCATAAACTCATTCAAACCATTATAGTGATTTTTGAAATCATGCCATAAAAGTTTTATCAGCATAAATAATACCTACTTGATATTACATTAGAGTCTTTTTAAAAAACCAAATAAATAACAATGATAAACACTAAGTATATCCTAGATAGGAAAGGTCATAAATAGAAAGTAAAATTTAAACATCTTATGATTTAAGCTTCCTTACTGATGACTTGGTAAACCTCCAGACATTCTAGTTTCTACCATTTCTTCATTTACCTGGATGCTACAGTTAATAACAAGAGGTCCAAAACTTACAGCTAATAGTGATATTCAGTAACCTGTATCACACAGAAACCAAACAGCCAAAATCAACACATCAACACAGCACAGTTACTCTGGTTCCTAAACAACCAACTCAACTATTGCTGTGTGCTGGCTGAATGGTAGCCCTAATTGTACCTATCAACCCACAGAAAAAAATCAGTTTAGGGCCTCCCTGGTGGTGCAGGGGTTATAATCAGTGCTAGCAGCCATTGCAGCACGAGTTTGATCCCAGGCCAGGGAGCTAACACACATGGCGCAACAGACCTCTTCTATCTCACCTGCTGCTCCCGTCAGCAGTGTAATTTAGAAGGTCTGACTATTCTGCTCCCCACTATGTCTCTGGTGAATCCTCTTAACACTTGCACCTATGGCCTATACCCCAGTTCTTGTATGCATAAACAGAAATAAATTTTAAAAAATCAGTTTAATCATCAATGTTGAAATCACTGATGACCTGTTTCACAAGTCTGATTTTAATACAGATTTCAGTGAAACTCATATTGAATCTCATTTTTAGATTACAATAGGAAATCTGGATTTTTTTTAATCACAGAAGTCAGATAAAGATATTATACGATTGAATTCACTTAATATATGCAAATATCATTGGCTACTATCTACATTTCCAAGTTCTATAAGCAAAAATTCAGGATCCATTCAAAAAACATGCAGAAATGCTGAAAATTAAAATGTTGTGATAATTTGTGCTCAGATTTATCAATTTAACCCTGATTTGAAACTTTATCTATAAAGTATGAACTTTCCCCTATAGATTGTTTTACTTTAAGTAGCTCAACCTCAAATACTTGATAACTCAAAGTTATTAAAATCAAAAATTTTAAATAATATGTAAATTATGTATGACAGAAGGCTTATTCAAAGGAAGAGTTTCAATTTCTGTTACTCCTAGATTTGGTATATTCCCAGCATAAATATTAGTCCTACTATACATATGGGCTATAAAATCTTGGACCAAGTTAAAAATTCTAGCTGGGAGACTCTTCTGTAATCCTTAATGAATCCTAAATTAGATAAGCACACTTAAGAAATAATTGGCCAATAAAATTCACCTGTGATGTCTCACCTGTAGCAGCAGTTTTATGATGTGCTGAAGGAACAAAATTCAACCTGTCCATTATCCATGTCTGTACTTCATAACCATGTCAAATTAGTCACTATACACAAGGTTATTGGTCAATTTGGACCTGAATATTGTCCTGTGGTGATAGAAGGACAAGGATATTAAGAGAATAAAATTTAGATACATACAAATTTTCCCTATGACAGTAGAGATTTTTTAGTTATTACTAAAAGTGCACCTCATTTCACACTGAAAACTTTACTAAGTCATAATTGTATTTAAAGGAGAATGTACATATTCAATGCAGAAGGGACAGCAGGTATTTGGGAAAAGTACATATAATTCTGCCAAGCACTGCAGTAAATATATAAATAAATGGGTCTTAAAAAATTGTGCATATTGAAAATAACAGATATTTTTCTTTTTCCTGTGCAGAAATTATCATATTAGTATATGCCAACTAAGCAAAAAAAGAAGGTGTGTTATCTAAACCAAGTGAAAATAATACATGAAATAAATCATGGGGGAATTATCTTTGTTTACATCTAGTAGCAGAAACAAAAGTTGAAAATCTTTTTTTTGGATGGGTCAGAAATCACTCCCTAATTAAAAAAAAAACTATCAATAATTAATTGATTTAAAATCTAAATCAACATATTGACATAGGAATCTTATGTATTTATAACTATTTTATTTAGAAAATACCTTGGGCAGCACTTGGTGGTATATATGACTCACTCAGTTCACAGTTCTGTTAGAAGATCTAATCTCTTGTTTCTCTTAATTATGTTTCCATGGTTGAACTCTTCTCTGGTAATCTGACATTGCTTGGATGATTTTCAGGCATTTTTGTCCTCTCTGTAAACTCTAAAGGTCATATCCAAGAATTCCCGGGGCCTGAATTTTCCTGGCTTAGGATGTCAAATGTCAGACATTTGTTTTTAGGACTTTGAGCTAAACATAACTATAAATCCTCTTTTTCCTCTTACTTTCTTTTCTGATACAGACATTGATATACTACCCTCTCACCAAGCTCACCAAAAATGTCACAAACACTTCTTCAGTTTTAGTGAATCTCTTTGTGTTTCACACATTCATGTCTCTTCAGAAAGTTTCCTGTTGCAATTTGGTTTCTGACTATTCCTGACATTTAAACTGATTGGAGCTATATATATATATATATATATATATATATATATATATATATATATATATCTCACCTGCTGCTCCATATATAATAAACACTATATTTTTCAAGTATTTTTAAAAATTAAAGTAACAATGCATTATGTTATTTAGAAATATATTAGTTGGAAAATTGCATCATTAAGAATCAATGTATTCATACACATTAAATTTACAACTAAAAGTCTTCTTCTGTTCTAGCCTACAATTGTTAAAAATAGGCAGATATTCTAATTTACTCAGAAGATCAATTATGCATACTCCACAGTCATCAAACCAGCATTTACTTAAAAGTCCAAAAACTTCATTCCTTAATTGACATAATGGATGCTGATTTTTTTTTTTTTTTGGCAAATCCAGGGATATTCAAGATGTGAATTGACTAGAAATATACACAAAGAATTACCATTCTTAGATAAACAGATAAATAGCTCAAGTCCATCATACATGATCCTCAGATAGTTCTAAATCTTGATTTCAAAAATGTCCTATATTTTCCATGGAGGCAAATGTTTCCGGTTCCCTTATGTACACAGAAAGTTAATTAAAAATCCTGTTTCTAGAATAATATAGCATTTGTTTCATAGTGCTTTCATGTATATATGTTCAGAAAATCTAAAATCACAAGGGCTGAGATTTCATTAAGAAATAGATTTCAAAACCGTCTCATGACTACTGTCAAATAAATGACAAAAAAGCTTTCTAAAGCTTATTACCATATCTAAGAGTGACATAGGAGCAGAGAAAACTTATGACCCGCAACTTTCACCACTGATGGTTACCAATAATTAACAAAAGAACCACATAATTGTAAATGATATATTGATTTAGGCTAGTCTATATAGAAGATAAACATTGAAATTCTAACAAAACATAAATAAGTATATGCCAGTGGGATGGTGATTAGGACAACAATTAAGATGTCCCAATGTAATGAATCTATTTGTGAAGGATGGATAGACACAATAGAGAGATAAAAGAGACAGAGAGGGGAGAGAGAGAGAGAGAGGATAGACAGATAAGAAGGTAGATAGATGAGTATAGCTATTAGGGTGATACAAATTAGAAAAGTTTCAATCAATTTTCCAAAATAGGAAAATTGTTAGGAACTCAGGATTTGGAAGGACAGCTGTTATATTATCTATGTATAGACTCTAATAGTCATGTATAGGACCAGTGAAGTTTATTGTTTATTAGACCAAGTATGAATGATTATGCCAATAACCCATGCAATTATTAAGATACATTAGAAAGGAAAAGAATGCATTTCCGAATGGGTGCATAATGACTAGGTTCAGATAGAAGCAATAGAAATGTAAGGAAACTACAGGAAGTATTTATATTAAGAGTTAGCACACAGGGCTTCCCTGGTGGCCCAGCAGTTGAGCGCTGGGTTGCGAGGTTGCCCGCAGACTCTGCAGCGCTGTTTCGATCCCCGGCCACCGGGTGAGGGTCAGTCTTTTTGACTGAGGGAATTGCTGCCCTCAGTCCTTTTGCAAATTCTTTCCACTGGCTTTGTTTCTCTGGGAAAACATACTTGATATGTCTATCCCTTGTGGTATTCCCTGAAGACAACAATTCTTCCAAGTACAGAAAATTTAATATAATGTTTTGATATAATTGTAAATGCTATTCCTAAATGTCTTAATCCTTTATAAAAAATACAGTTCAAAATGTCATGCAAAGGGCCTCCCTGGTGGCGCAGTGGTTGAGCGCTGGGCAGCCTCTGCGGCGCCGGTTCGATCCCCAGATGCTCCCTGGCCACTGGAGGAGGGTCCTGCATGGCATGGCGTGCAGACCTCTCCTGCTGCCCACTGCTCCCCTCTGCAGTGTACTTCGGTCCTTCTGCCTGCTCTGCTCCCCGCTCTGGCTCTGGTGAATTCTCTCATCCTCCCGTGCTTCTGACTACCCAGTGCATGTATAAACAAAACAAACAAACAAACAAACAAACAAATAAACAAATAAATAAAAAACATGCCTCTACAAAAAAAAAACAAAACAAAACAAAATGTCATGCAAAATATCTCAGAATTTATAACAACTCAAAATCCTTAAATTGTGTCTCATAAACAATGCAAACTAGCATCATAACACTTTATTTTTATCCTTCCTGAAAATATGCTATGTTAGATCACACACATACTTTCTGTGAATTAGAAGAACACTTCATCTTTTATTGATATCCAAAAATCATCACAAAATAATTTCAGCAGAAAAGATTTAAAAGTTCTCTGTGAAATGATATATTCATAGCAAATTAAAACCCCTGATGAGTTCTTAAACCAGTCAATAGTATAATTTGTCGAGGGCGTTAATGAAAGATATTTTCTCCTCAATAAGATTAGTTCATTGAAAGCATATGAAAAATATTGTAATAGGACATGGCACATTTTAGAAAAATAATAAAGTCATATAATATTAAATCCTGTTGAGAAAAGGAACTAAGGATACCCAGGTGGTTAGGAGTTAAAAAACTGGTGACTATTTGGTGAAAATATGTATGTACATAATTGATTACCTAGAAACTTCTCAAACTATACCAGAGATACTCATGCACACACAATAACAATTATTAAGAAAAGTGATACGATTAAATTAATCACAGTGTTAAACATGGTATCAAATTTTCAGAACAAACCTAGGAATCCATCTAGGGAAATACCGAAGATCTATAGGGAGAGAAGTCATCAGAAGGTATAGGTCAGATGGAGAGCAGAATGGACAGGTTCTACTAAGTGAAACACTGAGTGGAAAAAAAAAAATATGAAATTTAAAGTTCAAAACAGCTTGTATAGCTAAACACACAAATAAAATAATGTATATTTCTATGTACACATAGATTATAAATGTACATATATTACTAAATGTAAGAAAGTACTTTGGAATAATATTTATAAATATAATAAGGAATATATCTGAGGAAAAGATAGTACTAGAGTTTGGTTGAAATATAAAAATAGAATTTTGAAAACACAAAGAAAAACTTTTCAAAGACTGATATTGCACTATTAAATTAGATCAGCAAAATAAAAACTAATAGAATCACAAATACATAGGTGTTCAAATAACATCTGAAAATAGTTGAATATTTTATAACATTTTTGAGACTTTTTGAAACTCTTAAATACAGAATACTTTATAAAATGCCTACAACATTTATAAAAAAGTATTCAGAATGACAATATATGTCTATGAAACTTTTGGCTCTTAACCATACTCTTGAAAATTTTCACTAAACAATAAAAATCACATTTGTAAAAATATAAAATTTAATTTAAAGAAAGACCGTGTCTTCTAAAATGTAAATTAACTATTCTAGAAATCTACTTATTGGCGTACATGTTCTAAATCTAGCATCACCTTACATCCCTCATCAGTAAGGAAATCAACTAAGTACAAGTTATAAAAATGAAGGTAAAGTCACAGAATTCTGTGATGCACACACATACACACACACAACCCTGTGATATCAAGGAAAAACTATCCCTGGTGTGTATTTAGTTTCACTGAATTAGGAAACTGTCTTTTACTTAACCTGGGTTTTATGAGAGAAATCATTTTCTCATAAGCAGTAGTCACAAATACAGTTAATAAAGCAATTACTAGTCTACGCTATCATTATACAGTTAAAGTATGTTCAAATATATGTGCTTTAAAGAAAATAAGGGGTATTTCTGAAATCCCCAGAGAATTTATAGCAACTCAATAGCCTTAAATTGTGTCTCATAAACAATGCAAACTGGCATCATAACACTTTATTTTTATCCTTCCTGAAAATATGCTATGTTAGATCACTGAAATGTAAATCATTTGTCTATAAAATTATGGCAATTTACTTTCTCCAGATCTTTAAGATATGGGATCTGCTGTTTCCCAGAGTTCCTTTTTTGGCTTCCAGTTAACTATTTAAAAGTATTGCATCATCCAAAACTAGATGTCTTCAGTAATTAACTTGTTTCTACAAGTAATTTTGTTCTTAGTGAAGAATGAAAAGTGCTTGAGCCCATTAGTTATAATTCTTCCGTCTCTCCCTGTGTGCTGGGTGACACAAAAACAATGCAAAGATAAAAGGACCACAATTTATAAACATTTCTAGAATAAGAGGGCTAATTCTACTAACTCCAACCCTTATTATCAGAAACACTAAATAATTGTTAAAATAAGATTCATTTTGTGTAAAGCCAGAGGTAAATACTAATAATTTAGGGGATAAGAACTTTTTTATTAATGATAGCATATAATAAATTAATGCTTTATGGAAAGAACAATTTGAATTAGAACAATATGTATCAGTTTAAAGCATATAAAACTGACACAGTTTTATTATTTTGTCAAAGATAGTCAAATAGGAAATATTAGAATCTTGTTGCGGTATACACTACATGAAAGCAAAAGAGTTTGTTAATCGAATCTTTAACTTTTTTTTTTGAACCCAAGTTTTTTTTTTTTTTTTTTTTTTAAGATTGATTTATTTATACAAGAACCGGGGTACAGGCCAGATGTGCATGGGGTGAAAGGATCCACCAGAGACAGAGCTGGGAACAGAACAGGCAGAGAGACGAAATACACTGCTGAGGGGAGCAGCGGGCAAGACAGGAGAGGTGTGCCACGCCATGTAGGTTTCTCCCCAGCTGGCCGGGATCAAACCTGCTCTGCAGAGGCTGTGGACAGCTTCACAGTGCAGCGCTCAACCACCTGCGCCACCGCCACCAGGGAGGCCAGAATGTTTTAACTTTTTGATGAGCTTACAGGAATATTTTGTAGTAATTATGTAATATAGTTACACATCATGGTAACTTTGTTTATATAAATATTATCTAAGTTGCCTCAATGGATACTCGAATGTTTAATGAGTTTAAAAAGATAAAAATGGTATTTATTTTGAAAATGAAGGGGGAAAACATTCATTTATTCAGCAAATATTTACCTAGTAGCCATTGTTTAGTTGGTACTGACTAAGGGCATGGCAAAGTTCCATGTGTTCACTCTATTAGAAGACACAATTAATAAGAAACACAAAATTAGCAAGTTTGTCCTCCTAAGTGCTAAAATGATTCCTCAGTTCTGTCTCCTAGAAATTAATAATTCCCATGTGTTCTTTGATCAGTGTAGATATATAAAGTAAAACTTCATATTTTGGATAGTATATTTCTATAAATAGACAAAAAATGAACAATACTTTTAATAGCCATTTGGCTTTATTTGCCATACTACAGCTTGTGCTCAGTTAATTCCTCTATTTATAATAAATGAACTTTTATCAAGATAGCTATCTTACTGTGATTTAATAATGGACAATATTATCTGAATATAAAATGCTATACTTATTTTAATTACATGCCATCTTATTTGTTAGGGTAGCCTATTAAACTTAACACCCTTTTTAGTCATTCTAAGTTTTTATCATCATCAAAAACAATGCTATGTCTCCCATATACTCACTTAATCAATAATGAAAAGTGAAGCACAACTCTTAATTGGTTAGACAGAATTTCTTCATTTTATAATAATTTTTATCAACACATACTGGGACATATCCATATAGTTAATTAAAACCATTATACATTCATCACACCACAATTTATATTTCAGAAACAAATTGCAAAATGATTTAGTTGACTGTATTTGTGTCATATGCTCAAAACTTATTTTCAGTAAATTCACTGTCTTATTGCTCTCTTTTGTGAGGGCATGTGAATTTTTTGTTTAATAATATTCTCAAAATATTGCTGACATTATATTTTTTTCTTAATAGCTTAATACAGGGTTTGGACTATCTTTTTAGGAGTCTTTTGACATATAATTTAAGATAGGCATTAAGACAAAAGCACTTCTAAAGTGAAAATACACTGAGTTACTGATTCCTTTAGACCGCCTGGCCCACAATTTCTTCAAATTTATATTATTTCTATTACAACATATACCATGGAAAGAGGATAATAACTACATAGTGTCTGATAGGTTATTTTAAAATTAAGTTAGTATATTGAACTTTATGTTCTTATTAAAAAACAAATGGGTGTTTTTCAGAAATTAAAATGGAAGAATATATTAGAAGATATATTACTTTGGACAAAAGATTTAATGTAGCTATAACAAATACATTCAGCAATCTATACTAGAACAATCATCTCAGAAGTTCTAACAATCAGATATCTAATTTGTTCATAAATGATATTCTTAATTTCATTATAATGCCATATTCTATATGATGCTTTTGCATATGTTTTGCTTAATATGTTTTTTTTTTATTTTGGAGTGATGCCACAGATAAAGATTTTTTCTGTATTCATCAGACTAGAAGCATTCTGAATCCTTTGTCACATTTGCAGTCTATTATTCTGTTCTGAGAGGCAACACAGTGAACATAAAATGGTTGTGGCAGTGGGTCTAATTCGACCTGTCAGTCAGAATGATCACTACAGTTTTCAGATCTGGATTAGTTAGATCCTAATATCTCACATTTCTAATATACCACAAACTACTAAGTACTAACAACATCAGTAGCTCCTGGGCCTCCCCGGTGGCGCAGCAGGTTGAGCATAGCGCTGTGAAGCTGTCTGCAGCCTCTGCAACTCGGGTTCTATCCCCGGCCAGGGAGATTCCCATACGGCGCGCAGCAGACCTCGCCTGTCTTGCCCGCTGCTCCCCTCAGCAGTGCTTTCGGTCCATCTGCCTATTCTGCTCCCCTCTGCTCTGTCTCTGGTGAATCCTCTCACCCTCCCGCGCCTCTGGCCTGTACCCCAGTTCTTGTATAAGTAAAATAAATCTTTAAAAAAATAGTAGCTTCTGACTGATTTACTGCTCCCCACTTCTCCTTGGGATACGGGCAATGACACACTGACCACTTACTATGAAAAAATAGCATCGAATCAAATCCTGGACACTAGATATCTATTAAATAAAGAACAACTCCACAGATATGTTTTCAGTAATATAATCCCTGACCCTAAACCTGAACTACCAATTATTTATTAATTTAAGAATCATATATAACAATATTGATAAAAATACAATTTCAGAAATGATGAATACTTTTATGGAAAAATTTAGCTTCAGTTCTCATAACAAAACTTGGTTGCAGAAATGCTTTAATTCTTTATTTTTTTACAATGAGGGAAATGTATAATTTAGGATAATACAGTATTGATTTTTGAAGCATTTATATATATATATATGTATTCATTTTTATTTGTATCTCTCAATCTTTATTTTTCATCTATTTCCTAAAGAACTAATTAGATTCAGAAACTGAATATTTTTTATATCTGACATGGAAATTTAAATAAAATTGCATAAGGATAAATAATAAAAGTTAATGTGAAGTAAAAATTTATTTCTATATCAAAATGATAAAAAGGATTCTTCATAGGTCAAAAAACTTAAATTGATATCATGCCATCAAACTATCACTTAAGCTATTCCTGTTTCTTTACCTTCATGTCTAAGTGAATAGTGAATGTTTTAATATTATGTAATTTATATATATATATTTTAGCTGCATCTTTTTTTCTAACTAATAGACATTTCAGTACAAGAAACAATTAAAATGATAAAATGATGTTTTAAAATAATAAATCAGTAAAGTAATAAATGAGATATAACAATGAAACTTTCCCTTGCGAAGTCTTTCTCTGAAGATTACACACAACAGCCTGTCCCATCTTCTTGCTCTACTTAATTACCTTAAACCAACATAGGTTTACAGATCTTTTTATATGCATGAAACATAACAAAAATTAAGTCTTCAGATGATTATAATTCATAAAATGTCCATCTCGTAGGAAAATTAATTTCATTGAACTTTAGCATTGGAATGATTAAATGTAACTTTAAACTATATGTTTAAACTGCATTTATTTAAAATATAGATTCCATCTAATGTGTCATTTCAATAAAACACTATAAATAATTGTATAACTCAAATAAGGACAGAATAGAACAGAATATAGCAATGATGTTTCCAAGTTGTCATGGCTACTTGCTTGTCAAATAATGTTTCTAAACTATCACCAAGACTGTCAGCGATAGAATAGCATAGCAAAACTCTGAAAGTCACCATTCACCTGAGGAGACCAAGATAAAAATGTCAAAAACCATGGCATATATACAGATCTTGGCTGCAATTTCAAACGTCACTCTTTTGCCAGAACCCAGAAGCTTCCAGAATTAATTAAAAATGAAGTTTTGAGTTGAATGTGATCTCAACAGGAAATTAAATATATCTTTCAATCTCCTTGGAGGACTACCAACAATGTCCCCTTGCATCAGATCTGCTTCCAATTCTTAATTGGGTTTCCAAAAGGAAAAAGACTAACACCCCACAGTATAATAAATTCTGCAGCTATGCACTTGATTATTCTTGTTTGCTTTAGGTTGATGATTTATTTTTGGTCTATTAAATAAAAATATTGAAATAAATTTTAATAATACATGCTATCATAAATATGTCTGAAATAGTAGAGAAATAGAAAGATAAATAATATGAAAATATATGTCAGCAAATATCTATGACTCATTTTCATTTAATTAAAAGTAGAGAAAAATTTCATCCTAATTCACTGTATCCTTGAAAAACTGGACTTTGATATCAATTTGCAATGTTAAAATATATATTTGCATGAATTTAAAAGCAAAATGTTAGTATTTAATAATTACAGAAAATGTGTAGAAAACACAATATCCAGACCAATATTTCCTAAACTCTGTGTTGATAACAATAGTCTTTGAAAAGAGAGTCTTGAGTTAAATAAATTTGGGTAAACTAGATTTGTGCTTGATAAAGTTTTAAAATTTTGAGCAAAATGTAACAATACTAGTTTAGTTTTGTTTATCTCATAACAACATTGGCATGACAAACTTTCATCATAGAAGACTGAAAAGTTAGATTGTTTCCCTAGAAAAATATACTAAGATATCACCATAACAGAATTTTGCATCAAATCTGTCCTTCAGATAGACTTTGCACCACAATAGTGCTTCAGATTTATTTATTTATTGTCATAAAACATAAATAAATTCTACTTATATGCCAATCATAGCAAGTTTTGTGTGACATACTTAATAAGTGGCAGTACTATGCTAATAAAAATATGTATATGTAAATAGTAGGTTTCAGAAAAATATAGTCAGGAACCAATGTCTGAAAATGGCACCAGGCAGGAAGAACAACACAGATTTCTTTGGTAATAGGTTTCCAAATGAAGTTGTTTAAAAGGAAAATCAATATGGCTCTCTGGCCATTAATATGACCAAATTACAGCCATTTCATTTCAAGAGCAATCCCAACCACAGCTGATGTTCCAAAATATTAGAGAGAAAAGGAACCCATCTCTGGAAAAATAAACAAAAATGTTCTATCTTAAAAATCATTTATGAATCACATTTTATTTTCTAGATAATAAAAAAACTGTATATATTTAAGTTATACAACTCTATAAATTTATATATATATTACATTGTAAAACAATCGTCACAATCAAGCTCATTAATTTAACCATTGGGGCCTCCCTGATGGCACAAGGGGTTAAGTCTCAGCACTATGAAGCTATCTACAGCCATTGCAGCATAAATTTGATCCCCAGCCAGGTTTATATCCCACATGGCCCAGTAGACCTCTCCTGTCTTGCCTGCTGCTCCCCTCAGCAGTGTGCTTCAGTAGATCCACCTGTTCTGTTCCCCAACAGTCTCTCACCACCCTGCACCTCTGGCCTCTACCCCAGTTTCATATATGCATAAATAAATAAATATTTTTTAAAGATTTATTTATTCATTTATACAAGAACTTGGGTACAGGCCAGAGGCATGGGAGGGTGAGAGTATTCACCAGAGACAGAGCGGGGAGCAGAACAGGCAGACAGCCTGAAAACACTGCTGAGGGGAGCAGCTGGCGAGACAGAAGAGGTCTGCCATGCTATATGGGTAGCTCCCTGGCCGATGGGGAATCAGAGATGCGAACAGCTTCATAGTGCTGTGCTGAAACTGCTGTGCCACCAGGACGGCCCAATAAATAAATTAAAAAAAAAAAAATTATCCAACATATCACATAGTTCCATCTTTTTTTCCTACATTTTTAATCATGAGTATATAAAGTAGAAAAACAGATGAATAATCACTGTTAAATTTATAAGCATGCATTCTTTTTTGTTATTTTATATATTTTTACATCATTTTTCATTTTTGCACAATATATGCATTTTCATCTTGGTTATAGTCCCCATATGATTCTCACCCCCTCGCTTTGATCCTACTCCCTCCTCCCCCCACCCCCCCAGTAGTGTGTCTCTGGTTTATAGTTTCTTGTTGATTTTGATTTTTACTTTATTATAATTAGTCTTTTTTCTGGCCCCTATTTAGGTTTTCTAAATTCCTGCTATGAGTGAGACCATCTGATATTTTTCTTTTTCTTTCTGGCTTATTTTGTTATGGAAACAACCCAAATGCCCCAAAATAGATGACTGGATCAAGGAGCTATGGTACATATACACAATGGAATATTACTCAGCAATTAAAAAAAGATAAACTCATGTAATTTGCAGCAACATGGATGGAGCTGGAAGGCATCACGCTCAGTGAGATAAGCATGCATTCTTTTTAAAGAGTATGAGACATTATTCAGAAATAGTTCTAAAGGAAACAAGCTCAGAAAAATTATGTAACCTATTTACCTACATATAAGCAAACTTTTGTATGTAAGGTGTGTATGCATGCAAGTGTGTATGTATGTTTACATACACACACTGTGAGAACATATGCATGTATCACGAAGGCACTGATGTCAAAAGCAAAGCAAAATAAGAAGTTATCAGGGACATGAATATCTCAGTTCCTATTTCTATATATCCCTCAGTTATTTCTAATTCCCAGTCATAATGGCAACTGTAGCTTCCTCTGATCATTCTGCATCCATGTCCCTGATTATATTTGAAGCCTCTTTTGTCAGGAAAATTTCCTCTGTACGCTGGCATTACTGGCCAACAGTAAGTGCTATTTGGCAAAAGGTTGTTTGGAATCATGTGAGATCCAGTGAAAAATGTCTACAGAGCTGTATCAAGAGTGTTCCTCTAGCCATAGTACATAAATTCTAAAAATAATAGCTACCGGAATAATTTTTAAAATCGAAATGAGGGGCCTCTCTGGTGGCATATGGGTTAAGTCTCAGCACTATCACACCAGCACTGCTGTGGCCTGAGTTTGTTCCCCTGCCAGGGAGCTAACCCACATATGGCACAACAGACCTCTGCCTCTCCTGTCTTGCCCACCGCTACCATTAGCATTCTATTTCAATAGATCTGCCTGTTCTGCTCCCCACTATCTCTGGTTAATTCTCTCGACCCCCGCACCTTTGACCTATACCCAGTTTTTCTATGCATAAATAAATAAAATAAATCTTTAAAAAAGTCTAAATTAGGAATCCCATAAAATAACAGATATTTAAAATACTTAGTACAATTCTCTTTCATTTTTTTTTTTTTCAAAAATCGTATCAAACAAGTAGACAAAGGCATGGGTAGCCAGCCTCTCCTCAAATATTAGTAATTTCTTTGTATACTTTTGGAAAACACATTATTCCTTTTGGCAGACCACGGAGCTATTTTTGGAAAATACAGAAAATTCAGAAGGTCTCACATTTTAGGAGAATTTCTGGGAATCAGTCCAACAGCCCCCCAGATCATTTCTATTAGGTTGCTAACATTGAAAAGACTTTGCAAGCACAAGAATTGGCAGGAAGGGCCTCCCCAGTGGTGCAGCGGGTTGAGCATAGCACTGTGAAGCTGTCTGCAGCCTCTGCAGCATGGGTTCGATTCCCGGCTGACCAGGGAGATTCCCACATGGTGAAGCAGACCTCTCCTGTATCGCCCGCTGGTCCCCTCAGCAGTGCTTTCAATCCGTCTGCCTGTTCTGCTCCCCACTCTGTCTCTGGTGAATCCTCTCACCCTCCCATGTCTCTGGCCTGTACCTCAGCTATTATATTGTATAAATAAAAACAAATCTTTAAAAAATTAAAAAAAAAAAAGAATTGGAAGGTGGCTTCATTTGGAATTGATTGTGACACATAGGCTGTATCTCCTTTGTGTTTGTTATTGGAGGAAAAATAATTTTCCATGAATAAAAACTCTTTCAAATCTCTCCTACTTCTTTTCCTACTGTTTTTCTTTAAGTTATATTTATTCAGTTAATGTTGATTTACATCACAGTATATGTGTTAGAAGTATACGTTTGTACCTTTACAATTGTATATTATTTTACTACATCCACAATCATACTTTTGAGGATACTTTGAGGATTAAAAAAAAAAATGACGAAGAAAGGAAACCAATGATTCGTCCTAAAGTTTAAATGTGTACAAAGCTTACAAAATTTTCAGCATATAAATAAATAACACTATACAAAAGTATTTGCAAATTCAAATCAAGCCTTCATTTGGGAAAAAAAAATCTATTTGAATGTATCAGTTATTATGTCAATTTTTGCTTGAAAACTAGAAATAGTACTCTGTAAATAAAATACATCTAGTTGTATGTTCTAATAAATGTTAGACATTATATAGCATATTTTCCATTACATAGGTAAATAAATTTTTGGGATTAAGAAAATCAAAACTAGGGCCTCCCCTGGGGGTGCAGCGGTTGAGCGCAGGGCTGTGAAGCTGCCCACAGCTTCTGCAGCGCCGGTTTGATCCCCGGCCACTGGCAAGGGTCCCACATGGTGCACAGACCTCTCCTGCTGTGCCCGCTGCTCCCCTCAGCAGTGTACTTCGTAGGTCTGCCTGTTCTGTTCCCCCCTCTGGCTCTGGTGAATTCTCTCACCCTCTCGCGCTTCTGACTGTATACCCAGTGCTTGTATAAATAAATAAATAAATCTTAAAAAAAGAAAAAGAAAATCACTACTAATTTTTGTAAAGTAGAAACTAAATACACAATATATTAATATATTATACATATAAATGTAGGGAATAAGTTACTCGTATTACTGTGCATATATCTACAAGTATTAAAATCTATTTTGCATGATAGTTAAGTTTCTTGAATGATTTTAAAAATGTATTCAATAAGCTATTAATAAACAACAAAGTAATGTAGTATATTTCTACTAAAGCAGTTTGATTTCTAGTCTGCTACTTTCAGATTTATAAAATAATTTTAACTAAAAATATGACAGAGTCCTGCTGTTTACGTAATATAAGAATAGCACAGAGAATCTAAACAACATTGCATGTTTTAGAAAGCCAAAATGTTTAGGAATGAACATAACAAGCACTAACTTGTACTGAATATTTGATAGAAGCCCCACCCAATGGAGGAAAGAAGGGAAAGAGTCAAGAGTAAGCTCAAGAAGTTATATGAGGTTTCCCTCAACCAAATGTTAGAAAAAACTGTGCAATTATTGTGCCAGCGTAATTTTTAAAGTATGTTCAACATTTACCAGTGACCTCCCATTCTGTGAGCCATATCTTGTATAAGTCGTATATTGTATATAAGCTAGTATTTGTAGAAGACAATATCCGCAGACTTCACATAAAAGTTAACACACTGTTTTAAGCAAAAAAGCAACTTGAAATCATTTTTTTTTGTAGTTTTGTAACAAAGATACTATTCTGTGAGAGGATTCTTTATAATGGTTTTACTTTGTCCATCCAGGCATGAGTAAAGCTCCTTTATCAGGACTAGTTCCTACACATATAAGTGATGTCAATCTACACTCACAAATGTACATAGTAGAAAATTTGGGTAGGTGCATATAACAACTGAGGCATGGTTATTTTCAAAAGAACAATACCTAGTGTGTGAATTACTTATGAGTTTTATTTTTCTAAATTTTTCGACTACTAGGTTTTTTTTTCGTTTTTGTTTCCCCTCAGGTTTTCTTTTTTTAATTATTATTTTATTTTATATAATTTTTACATCACTTTTCATTTTTGCACAATGTATGCTTTATCATTTTGGTTATATTCCCCATACAATTGCACCCCCCTTATTTTGACCCTAATCGTTCCTCTCCCCTTCCCTCCCCCCACCCCATAGTGTGTCTCTGGTTTATAGTCGTTTGTTGATTTTGATTTTTACTTTGTATTAACACTACTAGGTTTTTACATGATATCTTTACTCAGTATTAGAGAAAGTAGTTATACTCATATCATAATATATTTATCACCTTCCATTAAACAATACAATTATTGAAGTAGTTACATAATTTCAAATGCATATGACTTCATATACATCTGTTTCATTCAATAAAATATGCCCTGGTATTCTCCATAGGAACAGCTATAAATTTATCAAGATGTATACTG
Organism: Talpa occidentalis; assembly: GCF_014898055.3. Lineage (NCBI taxonomy): Eukaryota > Metazoa > Chordata > Mammalia > Eulipotyphla > Talpidae > Talpa > Talpa occidentalis. The sequence goes on along the minus strand of NW_023604295.1, from coordinate 104,499,638 downwards.
CCAAATAAATCAGCCAAAATTTATCTGCTTTATCAGGACAGAAGGGTACATTTCAATCTTATTCTTAGTTTTCTTTTTTTTTCAATGCTTTATTGATAAAAGTAATTTAAAATAAATCAAATGTTGAAAATTCCAATATCAGACTAACATGAGATTTCTTCTTTATGTATATTTTTCCTGACCTATGATTATGCGTTCCCCACCCCATCTGTAACTTTCAACTAAAGTAGATGGAAAATTTATTGAGAAGATCCTGAATGCCAATTTTATTCCTAACTCAAAGTTTCTTACAAAATTCAATCAATAAAACTACCTGGCAAGAAAGACTGTCCAGATCATTTCCAGTAATATAACACTAAGATTAGATTCTTTATTTGAATTTTCTATTCTTGCATTGGTTTAGACATTTCATGGTGATCTATTGATCCACGGTAAACATCTTTTATTATAAATTGACCAACCAAATGCAGAGTCTGTCAGTTCTGAACTCTGTGTTAATAGATCACTAACTTTTCATCCTATTTTCCACACATAAGACTCCATAAAACTCACAATGGGGCTGAACTGAAAAAGAAGTCAAGGTGAGATTATGTATTTATAAGTGTGCATTTTTTCTCTATGTGCATGAATTCTGGCTGCATTTGAAGAGAGCAAACTAAATGATTGTTGTTTTCTTTTCCATTTTGTACCATCTATACAGTTCTCACATCATTAGAGTAATGAAAATGTGAGTAAACAATGTATGATGATAATTCATCATATTTCTTTGACTTTTAACAATGTAGTGTACTTTCACTGCTTTTACCTCATGTTACCTTTACTACATTCGTGAGGGAAATCAGACAGTTATTATTACACCCATTATTATTTCACATACATATGAAAAACATATCCATAAAAAGAAATCTAAAAAGTTTTTCCCTCTTGGTAAATCACATAGTAGGAAAGTCTGCTTTTCTATTAATGTAATTGTCTAATTTTGTACCTGAAATTCAAGATAAAACATAGTCTTCTTAAGGGACACCTTCACCTTCTTGACGTGAGTTCATATTTCATTTCCCCCAATTTCTATACTCATCCTTCCTTATAAGGGAGAAGGTATGTGACTAGATTGCTACATTTGAAGTAAGTGTAGCAGCAGTGTATCTATGGTTACACCTGTAGACTTCATCCCACTAGTTCTCTGAACTAAGGCTACAATATCTGGGTGGTAGAAGAAAAGAAGCCTTTTTAATTCATTAATAACTGCATGGAGTTAACATACTTCTGTGGGTAATATTTTTGTTACAATATAATTTTAGATAAAAGTTATCATTTCTCTTTCAAGCAAATTTTATGTAACTTTCATAAACCCAACAATCCTCTAGTAGGCAGATGTATCAAGAAATTAAAAAATAAAAATAAAAAATAAGAATATTCCTGCTTCTTAGAAATGTACAATACTCATTTGAATTCTAGAGATATTCACATATAAACAAATGATAATAAAGTGATTACCTAAATGAAGTAATTAGTTATAATGGAAGCAACTCTGCATTTTATAGTCTCACTGAAATTTTCTGTAACATTATTTCCTATGACAGACAATCAGTAATTCGGCTTCTCAACACATTTGGAAAAGGCTTCGTTACCTTCCTGGAGAAAACATTGTTGTCAAAAGGCCATAGATGGGGTTCTATCCCTACCCTACGACTCTGTGTGGAGACTTAAGAATGTCCAGTTATCTTCAGAGTATCAATTTTCCTCACTGTATTATTGTATTAACAATACCACTCACCAACACACATTACAGAATTTCTACCAAGAACTAGTTAATGAATTTCATGAAAATATTTTGAAAACTGAAAATTGGTAAGAAATAGGATTAATTGACCTGAAGGCAGCATATGGTTAGAGGCATAGACTCTGAAGGCAGAGTAAATGATTTCAAAACTTCTAAGTGTCTAGCTCTTTGACCTTGGATAAGATTTTTACCCTTCCATATATCAGTAAGACAGTAATAACAACAAACTTTAAAATTGTTAGGAAGGTCCAATGTGCAAATATTTAAAAAATATTTAGATTAATGTGTGATCTAAATAATCATAATAGTTGAGTTTGTCAAATAAAATTAAAGTGGAGATTTCAGATGTCAATTTGATCATATTCTTCTTTATAGTTATCTTGGAGAGCAAGTAAATAAAATTAGAAAGATGGAGATCATAATGTAGCATATATAGTTATTGAACTATTATGTCATTGGCTTCAAACCATTACATAGTTGTAAACTAGTGTCACTTCAATAAAACATTGTTTAAGAGTAAACCAAGAAAAAAAATGATAAAATGAAAACACAGAAGAGGGGGCAATTATCACCAATTAGTATAAATATTATTTCCATGGTAATTTTTAACAGTAATATCTACAATTTATCAACCATCTACTAATAACATTTACTATATTTCCCTACATATTTTTTCTTAGTATTACAATAATCATTTTTAGCAGAACTTATTTTCCCATTTTAAAGATGAAGAAACTAATGCCAGCATATGACAGCGATAAGCCATTTATTTGGACTGCTTTGGACAAATCATTATTGTTTGAAAGCTGAATGAACTAAGTAACAACTAGGAGTATGTTTTATGCCATTTGTAGGGTTGGGATGACATTCTGCCGGACTGAGCTATCAGACATTCAGGTGTAGACTTGGAAGTTAATTAATAACCCAAACTGAACTAGTGCTATAAAAAATATGGTAATGACTCTTGGATCACATGCCAGAAAATCTCACTTCAGATATTACTGTCTTCATTATAAAGCAGACAACCTTGTTCAAGAATTCTTTCTATAAAGAATTTCCGAACGACTTATGAAAGCTATATTTATTTCATTTTATTTTTATCATTAAATCTTTTTTTAATGTGTCTCAAAATTCTATGATAGATTTTCAGTCAAGTTGTTTCCATTAAAAAAAGTTCTTAAGGGACTCCCTGGTGGCTCAGGCGGGTGAGAGCAGCACTGTGAAGCTGTCTGCAGCCTCTGCAGCACAGGTTCCATCCAGGCTGGCTGGGGAGATACCCACATGGAGCAGCAGACCCCTCCGGTTTTGCCTGCTGCTCCCCTCAGCAGTGTATTTCATCAGTCTGCCTGTTATGTTCCCTGTTCTGTCTCTGGTGAATCCTCTCGTCCTCCTGCACATCTGGCCTGTGCCCTGGTTCTTGTATAAATAAATGAATCTTTAAAAAAAAAAGTACTTAAAATTGTCTCTCACACACACCATAAAAAATGGTTCACAAAGCATCTTCCTTTCCATCTGAAGGATTTTATGATGTATTGTTATAATTAACCAGTCTTATAATATTAAATTTAAATGGCCAATTGAGACAAACTGTTCTGAGACCCTTTTCCCACCACTTATTAATACTTAGGTAGCAGATATTGGGGATAACATTCATTAAGCCTTCTGAGTTTTCTGGGCCGACTTGGTAACTATGTCAATTACATTTGCCTTCTAGTTCACTGTTTTGATGGCAGTCATGAAGACTGTATTAAAAGAAGAAACATTCAGTGGAGGCAGGACTATAAATACATAGGAATGAACTAAATATACCTCCAATTTGAAAAAAATCAAAGAAAAAAGCAGAAAAGCACCATTTTAGTCTGAAGGATGGATCAAAGAAACTCAAGGAAGAAGAAGATGATAACAAATAACAGGTAGTGTGGAGGAGGCTATTAACATCTCTGAACAGAGAACAAAGACAGACAGGCAGAGAGTTCCAAAAAAAATGTAAACTTTGGGCTTATCCAGTTTCAGAGCTTCTAGATGTTGACTGAGAAACCTGTAGTAAGTGCATCAAAGTTCAAACTCTTCTTCTGCCCAATTTGCAACTTTCTTCATTCCTTTAAAAAAGTTTCTGAGAGCACTCTCCAAAGTGTCCCTGCTTTCAAATCTCCATTAGTTGGAGGAGGTCATCAAAAAGACATGACCACAGGGCCTCCCCTGGTGGCGCAGTGTTTGAGCGTTGGGCTGAGAAGCCGCCTGCAGCCTCTGCAGCGCCAGTTCGATCCCCAGCCACTGGCGAGGGTCCCACATGGCGTGCAGACCTCTCCTGCCACGCCCGCTGTTCCGCTCAGTAGTGCATTTCTTCGTCAGTCTGCCTGTTCTGTTTCCCACTCTGGCTCTGGTGAATTCTCTCACTCACCCACGCTTCTGACTGTACCCAGTGCTTGTATAAATAAATGAATGAATGAATGAATAAAATATATATAATTTGATTTATTTAATTGAAGGATTCAATGAAGGTAGTCTTTTAAACACTGATGCCTTAATTTTTTAAAATATCATTTATTCCATCAAATGTGTTTACAAAACAAAAATTATTTTCACCAAATTAATATTATTTGGGGGTGCAGTGATACAAAAAGATATAGGTTATCTAATACTAAATGATACTTCTAGACTCCCTAAAATAGATGTTGACAACCTCCTATTTAGAATAATGAATAGAAAATATTATATACATGGAAGAATTTGGAATAGTCCATTAGCACTAGAAACAAAACAATTTAAGATATGATTCATATCTTTTAAAGCACAATTTATTTTTTCATATATTTATTATAAAAAACAATTTAAGTCAGTATATACAATGAAAGATAAAATATGTCAGAAGAGGAAAAAAGTCTTATTTGTAATATCTAGGGAGATCAAGGAAAGATTTCTACAGGAGGTTTTCTTTGTACACAGATATATATTTTGAACTCAATTTTGATCTGAATTTCCATCATCAACTTTAAAAATCAAATTTTTACAATAACAATTTGAACTACTACACATGAGGCTATACCTTTTACTTTCAAATGGATTTGAAGTCTTTAAAAAAGGAAATGCCACTCCTTTTTCTAAAATGGAAATGAACCATCAAAAAGTCATTTACTGACAGAAAACTATGACTCAGGTAAAATTGCTCTGTAACTTCTGAGCAGTGGTTTGGGTAAAATGTATTTCCGCGAGTAAAATAGGTTTGTTCCTAGAAGACTGACTAAACTAGATGGAGCCTGAGTCTGTCTTGACTTGGTTGAAATTTTCTCTGTTCAGAATATTTTTATCAAAAATTTGTACATTTATGTTCTTAAATTTTAGAGGAACTGAACTTCTCTGGATGTGTGTCCAGAATTACTGAGATAACAGAAATTTGACGTGCAGAGACAGAATATAGAAATGATAGCAGGTAAACAAGCTAAAATTGTTTCTACCGTGTTCACTCTTCATATGGAATTTTTTTTTATAACTACAAAATGGTAAGTTTTAAATTGAGTGAAAGAAGTTATTTCTTTTATGATACAGTATAAAACTCCTACTAGGCAATATTATACTCGTATCTATTCAATGTACTAAAAATCAACTTCAAGACATGTCTCCATTTCACTATATATGGATTGGGTGTCAAAGGTTATTAACAATTTCAAATTCATTAGACAGAAAGAGTTGCATGGTAAATTATGCCACAAGAGAACAATTTCTACTTAAGCAAAAGTTCAGTGACTGCCAGAGGCCTACAGACTATTATAGATGTTTTAAAATTCAGGTTTTCAAATTTTTTGTATAATCCTGTGTACAGCCAATGATTTTGCTACAAGGGTGTGGAGATCTACTTGGAACCCCAGAAAGGCATGAGGATTATTTTAAACTGAAGATACTTGAGATTCAACTGATACAGAAAGAAAGATTTTGGAGCTCCCCTAATCTGACTAAAAACAACAACTTGTAGAAAATGAGACATCTTAAATTACTGCCAGGAGACAGACCAAGGAGTAAACTTAACATAAATATCCTCTAGAGGGAAAGATCTTCAGAAACAGAAACCAACAGTAAGTTCCTACAGAAACAAATCTCACACAAACATTTTAAATTCCCCTTTGTTTTCCTAAAATCTCCGTTACTTTCCTGAAGAAATCTATTTGCTCTTCTCAAAGAATTCTTTTCTTTCCTGTCCCCTAAGTTAGATAATATAAACCTTTAATTACAATCTTTTAGAGAGCTAACTACATCTTTTATTATTTATGCATAAGAAAAATCTTTCCTTTCCATGTCAATCTATAGTTTGACTGTTTATTTTTTTTTCAAGATTTATTCATTTATGTATACAAGAGCTGAGGTACAGGCCAAAGGTGCAAGAGGTGAGAGGATTCACCAGAGAAAGAGTGGGGAGCAGAAAAGGCAGATCTACTGAAATACACTGCTGAGGGGAGAAGTGAGTGAGACAGGAGAGGTTTGCCTCACCATGTGGGTAGCGCTCTGGCTGGCCGGGAATCGAACTCGTGCTGCAGAGGCTGAGGATTGCTTCAGACTGCAGTGCTTAACCCCTTGCGCCATCAGGAAGGCCTCCAATATAGTTTGTCAGTTTAATTCATACCCCCATATTCACTAGCTTTTGGGATGAAGGAAAAGCTTCTGTCCTTTTTAATAGCAGTCTAGGCACTTAAGTAACATCTCAAGTATCTGATCTAAAGGACATTATTAAAAATAACACCTTTTTTAAATTAAAAGGCATTAATGGGTTTCAAATAGTGTGGTATTTTTCAGGGAAAATAATTGGAATAATCAAGTGAGGTTCAAAAATCAGAATATGTTTCCAATTTACATGAAACAAAGGTTTATCCATGTATTTCTAGATGTTCTAAAGAAGAAAAATTTAGTGTGCATGTTAGGGACATGTTTGTTAGTGACACTATTTATTTTCTATCTGTTTTCTATATAATCTTCAGAAACATAATAATCAAAGGTAATAAGTCCATCATGTCTTTTTCAACATTGCTAATAGAATTTGAAGCTTAGATCTTGAATGTTAAAACCTAATTTGTTAATTCATTTTATTAATTATCATATATGTTTATTTCAAGAATATTATTACATATTTATCTAAGAAGTTACGATATTTTCTGAACTACAGCACTAAAATTTAGATGTTGATTCTCTTACGTGGTGTGTATTCATGCATACAAAATAATAATATGGTATCTGACTATCATTGAAAAATTCCAAATCTCTTTCCAACAAAACATTACTATAATTACATTTCATGTTCTGTTTTTCCAGTTTCTTAATATCACTCATTTTATGGCATGAGAATCTCAACTACGAAAGAAAATTGTATGTTGAGTCTTGTCCTTTTTTTTAAAAATAAATTTTATTTTATATTCCCCATACAATTGCAATCCCCTTATTTTGGCCCCAATCCCTCCCCTCCCCGCTCCCCATCCCCCATAGAGTGTCTCTGGTTCATAGTTGTTTGTTGATTTTGATTTCCACTTTCTTATAGTTATTCATTTTCCTGGTCCCTTATTTAAGTTTTCTAGATTCCTGCTATGAGTGAGATCATCCGGTATTTTTCTTTTTCTTTCTGGCTTATTTTGCTGAGCATGATCCCTTCCAGTGCCATCCATGTTGCTGTAAATTGCATGTGTTTATCTTTTGAATGCTGAGTAATATTCCATGGTGTATATGTACCACATCTTCTTGATCCAGTCATCTATTTTTGGGCATGTGGGTTGTTTCCAAAGCTTAGCTATTGTAAACAGTGCTGCTATAAACATAGGGGTGCAGGTGCTCTTTGGAATTGATGTTTCTGTGTCCTTTGGGTAAATACCTAGGAGTTGAATTGCTGGATCATATGGGAGCTCTATGTTTAGTAGGTCCAGAAATCTCCACACAGCTCTCCATAGTGGTTGGACCAGTTTGCACTCCCACCAACGGTGCGGTGCAGGAGAGTTCCTTTTTCTCCACAACCTCACCAACATTTGTTGTTGCTAGTTTTTTTTTTAATATGTGCCATTCTCACTGGTGTAAGATGGTATCTCATGGTAGTTTTGATTTGCATTTCCCTGATGACAAGTGATGTTGAACATTTTTTCATGTGCCTGTTGGCCATTTGCATTTCCTCTTCAGAGAAGTTTCTTTTAGTTCTTCTGCCCATTTTTTGACAGGATTATTTTCTTTGTTGCTGTTGAGTCTCATCAGCTCTTTGCAGATTTTTGTGATCAGTCCTTTATCATTAGTGTTGTGTGCAAAAATGTTCTCCCAGTCGGTGGGGTTTCTCTTTGTTTTTGTTATTGTCTCTTTTGCTGTGCAGAAGCTCTTTAATTTGATGTAGTCCCAGCTGTTTATCTTTGCCTTCACTATCACTGCTTTGGGTGATGTGTCTGCTAAGATATCTTTGATGTGCATATCACGAAGTGTTTCGCCTATATTTCCTTCTATGTATTTTATGGTTTCAGGTCTTATGTCTAGTTCTTTAATCCATTTTCAGTTGATTTTTGTATATGGTGTGACGTAGTGGTCAAGCTTCATTCTTTTGCATGTAGCGACCCAGTTTTCCCAGCACCATTTATTGAATAAAATTTCTTTGTTCCAATGCATATTCTTTGCTCCTTTGTCAAAGATTAGGTGACCATAAATCTGTGGGTTTATTTCTAGTCTTGTCCTTTACATTCATGTACCAAGAATCAAAATGTTTTAAGAACTAATGTAGCTGGGGCCTCCCCAGTGGCACAGCGGTTGAGTGCTGGGTTGCAAAGCTGCCAGCAGCCTCTGCGGCGCCGGTTTGATCCCTGGCTGCTCCCGGCCACTGGAGGAGGGTCCCACATGGTGCACAGACCTCTCCTGCAGCCCGCTGCTCCCCTCAGCAGTGTACTTCGGTCCTTCTGCCTGCTCTGCTTCCTGCTCTGGCACTGGTGAATTCTCTCACCCTCCCGCACTTCTGACTGTACCCAGTGCTTGTATAAATAAATAATTAAAATAAATAAATAGATGAATGAATAAATAAATAAATATATAAAATGCTTCATCTTTAAAAAAAAATTGAGGTAGCAGATAGGGCAATTTACAAATGATGCTTCTCAGGATTTCTCTTTTTCTTCTGAAGAAAAAAGCACATCTGTGAATAGATGGGATTTTTTTGAAAAAGCAGGCAACTCTTAAGGAACTCTGGCATTACCAATCTCAGTATCAGGAAGTTAGCAAAAAGTACATAAAAGGAAGCACATCAATTTAGAATATATTTAACAGATAGGATATTTGTAAACAGATTAGAGAGGATTTTATTTTTACACTGTTGAATGGTAAGAATATGATTTGCGAGTAGATAACTAAAGTGCAATTTATTTCAGTGGCTTTTAAAAAATGTAGACGAATTCACCAAAAGGAAAATATATAGCAAAGTTAGTGAAAAGAACTATCACTAAAAAGAACACTAGTCATTGCATTCAAACTGATTCCAGTGAAAATATTTCATATTTCAGCAATACAGATAATTAAGTTAAAAAACTGTAATATAACCCAAGCAATTCCACTCCAAGGGATCTTCCGAAAGAACACAAAAACATTGAGAAAGGCAGAAGAAAGAGCATTATAAGAAGGAAGAAGGCAAATCTCTGGAAGGAAAAAAAATCCCAATATTTATATGAGGAATATTTTAAGAATTAAGGAATTAGTATCAATGATATCATCCAAAATTAAAGACTTATTACATCAAGTAATTAAAACTGAATATTGCCATGTGCCTTACAGTTTTCATCAGCATTAAGTCTTTAAATAATTTTGTTAGGGTGTTTGTCTTTTCAATACATCAGCATACTAAGAAAAGGGAAAAGAAATCTAAGACTTAAAAAACAAATATGTTAACTTAGCATGGTAGAGTTTCATTAAGAGGTTAATATCTACCCCGACTCTATGTTTCTTCTGTCAACAATTAAAACAAAACAATACCAACATTTCCCTATAACAGAATGGAGAGGAACATTGCCATGGAGTTTCAGAACTTTCATTAGTATACATTTAATGGCTTGGGATCATTTCAAGAATTTGTACTTTATTTGTACTTTATTAACCATGCATACAGTCGCTATTATAGTGAACTCCTTGCTTGCGCTTAACAAGAATTTGTACTTTATTAACCAATGATTATAGTGAATTGTGGTCCAAGACTTGATTGTGTCCAACTTTTGACAGATGCCGTTATGCAGTTTCAGGCCTTGTCCCTCCTGACTACCTTGTCACACTGCCATCCATGCTATGTGAGAACATTTTATCAAAGCCAAGATATTTAAGGTAAATTTATTTCTTGGCAGGAAGTTTTCAAGATATAAGGAAATTAATATAAATGACATCATTCAAAATTGAAGGATGACCACATCAAATATTTAAAACTGAATATTGACACATGACTTTCAGTGATAATGAGCAAATGTCTGAATTAACCAATTCGCTGAGATAAGTATTCAGACCTTATGCTCCCATAAATATGCTTATACTCAAAGAGAAAATGTGATAACTTTTCTCATATTGAATAGAGCTAAAAAATAAATGATGGCATGAAGTTGAAAATATAAAATGAGACAAAATAAAACTAAAAGAGAAAATAAAAAATAAAAAATACATATATATATATATATATATAAAACCAGAAATAAGATTGCATTGATTACTGTAATTTTATCTATGGATTTGAGTTTACTAATTAAGGTTATTTTAAATTTTGAACTGCATAATTTTTTTAAATGGTTTACATTTTCTTTCTACTAAATTTAGTTTGTTGGAAATCCCATTGTTTTTGTCCTCTCTGACAGAAAAGTATTTTACTATAACCTTTTTAAGACAGAATTGTTATTCAAATCAACATTTTAAAATATCAAATTATTATAAATGAAAAAGGTATAAGAACGTTGAAGATACTTCTACTTCTAGAACTTATGACAACTTTGTCTATGTATTTTTATTCCTAAAAATCTAATTCCATATATTAACAAAATGTGCTATTTTAATATGGGAAAATACTGGTTAAAAAGCTTATATACCATCTCTCAAATATTAAATTTCTTCAAATAAATGCCTTTCTTTGACAGGAGCGTGATTAAATTCATGATTCCTTTCTGCAAAGTACCCCTAATATAGACACTGTGCTGCTGTATTGGATGAGAGGCATATGCTTTATTTTTTATTTATTTTTTTTTTTAGAGGCATGTTTTTATTTGTTTGTTTGTTCGTTCGTTTTGTTTATACATGCACTGGGTACAGTCAGAAGCGCGGGAGGGTGAGAGAATTCACCAGAACCAGAGCGGGGAGCAGAGCAGGCAGAAGGACCGAAGTACACTGCTGAGGGGAGCAGCGGGCGGCAGGAGAGGTCTGCGCGCCATGTGGGACCCTCCTCTGGTGGCCGGGGAGCAGCCGGGGATCGAACCGGCGCCGCAGAGGTCGCCGGCAGCTCTGCAATCCAGGGCTCAACCGCTGCGCCACCGGGGAGGCCCCGAGAGGCATATGCTTTAGATGTGAGGAGGATCCCAAATTGCTATTATGCTGTGCAAGTTTTAAGTGCCAAGCTTATATTCTCACCCAAAACATTGCTATGGAAGTGCTGAACATGAAGCATGTAAAATAAATGCTCTATAAGTGTTAGTTGAATCTGAGACTAAAGAAATCCAACATACTGATCACTGACCTATGGTTTCATGGGGTCTGAGTCAGCAAAATCATAAGGAAATTAATTTTTTTCAACTATTTTTAGTATTACAAAAGATGAAAGTGGCCTGCATACCAATCCCCCTCCCGCATCCCAACACACACACCATAATCTTTGAAACAACATTTTGGGATCATCTTTTATAAGGTTCTTTGATACCTCTGAAATAATACATGGATGGAATCCAAACTTGAAACTGAGGGTTTGAATTTAGGTTTTCATCTTTATTTTATTATTTTTTTAAGATTTATTTATTTACTTATACAAGCACTGGGTACAGTCAGAAGCACGGGAGGGTGAGAGAATTCACCAGAGCCAGAGCGGGGAGCAGAGCAGGCAGACTGACCATACAGGTCTGCGGGCCATGTGGGCCCCTCGCCCAGTGGCCGGGGATCGAACCGGTGCTGCAGAGGCTGCGGGCAGCTTTGCAACCCAGCGCTCATCCGCTGCGCCACCAGGGAGGCCCAGGTTTTCATCTTTAATGTCTTCATGCTAAATGATAGATTGCTTTAAATATTATGAGGTTATGGAATTTGGCAGAAGCAACTGTGTGTGAATATTTCGACAGAATGATGGCATGGCTAGGACTTAAAGTTGCTGTCTATCATTCATGAAATAATTTTAGCCAGGAACCTAATTACTGACTTTTTAATGCTATTGTAGCTTTTACTTTTTTTTAAATTCAGAATTTCAATACAAATACTCAGTATTATGGGTAAATCTTGGTACTTTGAGAGAAGGTTGTTTTGGAATCCTAGTATTTATTTAGAAAGTTTAAAGATGTTATTAAACTAAAAATGTTTTATGAATTTAAGAAGATGGTGAATTAGATGTGATTTGCTTGGATGAAACATTTGCTTACTTTTCTCAAATATTTTACGTTCTTTCAAATACAAAATCTAGCCTCAGGTTTTAGGTAGGTGTCTCAGACACAATGCTGGCTGCATTATTTCTTTAAATATTTACCATAGTTTCACATTGACTTCTTTGATGGATTATTTTATCTCTACATTTGCATAGCCTCCCTCGTTGTCAATGTCACTAGTCAGAATGGTAGTTTCTAACAAATATGAACTTAAGTAACACAGCATATGACCCAAAGTCCATAATATACCTAGGGGTTATATCTTGGTGCTGTATTTTTTTTTAAGATTTATTATTTCTTTATTTATACAATAGATGGGGTACACGCCAGAGGCACGGGAGGGTGAGAGTATTCACCAAAGACAGAGTGGGGAGCAGAACAGGCAGATAGACCAAAAGCACTGCTGAGGGGAGCAGCGGGCACGACAGGAGAGGTCTGCCACGCCATGTGGGAATCTCCCTGGGTGGTACAGCACCGCAGAGGCTGTGGACAGCTTCACAGTGCTGTGCTCAACCCACTGCGCCACTAGGGAGGCCCTCGGTACTATATTTTTTAAGGATTTAGACCAGTGTATACCATACAGACCATTTTACTTGCACTAAAAAAATCCTCTGTGCTCTACTTAGTCATCTCTCTTGCCTTCTACCCTTAGAAACCACTAAATTTATTGTCTAGATAATTTTGTTAATTTTGTTTTTTCCAAAATGTCACAGAGTTGTAATCATAAATCTGTAGTCTTTCCAGATTAGCATTTTTCTTGTAGTTTAATATACCTTTGTTTTCTTCCTGTATTTACATGGCTTGATAGCTTATTTCTTTTCAGTGTTGAATAGTATTCCATTGTCTGTATGTACCACAGTTTATTTATCCATTCATCCACTAAAGGGCATAATATTGAAAATTTGGGCAATTATGAACAAAGCTATAAACACATATTGACTATTGTCAATATGTTTTTGTGCTGACATAGTTTTTAAGTCTTTTGGGTAATAACAAGGAATGAAACTGCTAAATCTCACAGAAAGAGTGTGTTTAGTTTTGTAAGGGTATTTACCAAATACCCTTTAAAAATTCAAAGTGTTTGGACCATTTTGCATTCCCAGCATTAATAAATGTGAGTTTCTATTGTGTCACAACCTTCATCACATTGGTGTTATCAGTATTCAAAATTTTGGTGTTTAAAGGTATCTTATTGTTTTGATTTGCATTTTCCTGAAAATCAAAAGATAAGGGACATCTTTTCATATTCATTTTTGCCACCTGTGTATCTTCTTTGGTAAGATATTTGTTAAGGTCTCTCACCCACTTCTACACATATATTAGTAAGCAGTTTTTTTATCAAATAAAACTTTTGAAAATATGTTTTTCCCATCCTGTGACATGTCTTTTACTTCTCATGACATTGTCTTTTGCAAAGCAGAGTTTATAATTTTAATGAAGCCCAGATTATCAATATTTTTCTCATTGGGAGTGTTATATCTGAAAAAGCTTCACAATACCCAACATTATGAAGATTTTCATCTATTTTTTTAGACATTTCATAGCTTTGTATTATATAGTTAGGTCTTTGATTAATTTTCTAGATTAATTTTTTGCATGTGAATATCATATTATTTCAGAATTACTTGTTGAAGAGACAGTCTTTGCTCACTGTTCTTTCTTTCCTCCTTGTCAAATATCAGTTGACTACATTCATGTGGATTTATTTGAGTTCTTTACTCAGTTTCATTGATCCATTTATCTGTTGTTTTGCCAACCCCACACTATCTTGATTACTATAGTCTTACTGTAAGACTTGAAGTTAATTAGTCAGTCCTCCAATTTTGTGCTTCTCCTTCAATGTTATTAGTCATTCTGGATCTTTAGCCTGTGCATGTAAACTGTAGAGTCAGTTCGTTGATACACACACACACAAACATACACACACACACACACACACACACACTCTCAAAAACATGCCAGGATTTTGATTTGGATTACAGTGAATCTATAGATCACTTTGGATAGAACAGGCACTTTAAACCAGTTATTTCTGAATGCATTACAGAGCTTAAAATAAATGTTACATATAAAAGTACATGTTACATATAAAAAGGGTATATGTTACATATAAAAAGTAAACTGAAATTTCTCATCAAGAGATGAGAAAGTACTCAGGATAGCACTCACTTCAAGAAAACCAGTAAAAATCTGGGATCTTTGAGTCCCCCTTTTGAAGATGTCCCATGCATAGAAAAAAGATTCAGAACATAGGAATCATTCTATATGAAAAGTCTGAGAAAAGACCTCTGTGGAAAAAATGGGATGCAATAGGATTTCACCACTGTCATTAGTTTTATAAAACCTAATAGTCAATAAATCATATTAAGTCTTCCCAAATGCTTAGCACTTCCAAAACACATCCTTTGCTCAGAACAGTACTTTAAATGAAAGAATTCCTATACTGTTGTAATGGTCATAAATTCACAATCAAAAGTCACCAAACACAAAATACAAAATGGAACAGGCACCACTGCATAAAAGCCATGAAAAATGTAAGAAGAAATTCTGCATAAATATCAGCTACTGATAATACTATATGTCAGTGTATGTGTATATATAAATTAGACATATATATGTCATATATATATATATATATATATATGTCAAGAATAAACAGGTTAATAAGAAGAGACTATAAAATAAACTAAATTATTTAACAAAAAACAGAGAACTGGGCCTCCCTGGTGGCGCAGCAGTTGAGCGCTGGGCTGTGAAGCTGCCCGCAGCCTCTGCAGTGCCAGTTCAATCCCCGGCCACTGGCGAGGGTCCCACATGCTGTGCAGAACTCTCCTACCATGCCCGCTGCTCCCCTCAGCAGTGTACTTTGCCAGTCTGCCTGTTCTGCTCCCCGCTCTGGCTCTAGTGAATTCTCTCACCCTCCTGCACTTCTGACTGTACCCAGTGCTTGTACAAATAAATAAATAAATTAAAAAAAAAAAACAGAGAACTTCTGTAATTAAAAACAAAAGTAATTAAAAGTGTTAAATTAACAGTTGAAGTTTACGCCTTAATCTTTATAGAATTGATCCCTGTCTTCTATTACCATATTTATCTGGAAATATACTTTATATGAATAAGTATGGCTGTTTATGCCTTTGTTTTTACCCCATTTGATTGTAGGCTTGTTTTTCAAGTCTTTAGAGTGTATACATATCTTTGGAGTTCAGATGCATTCCTAGAGACAACAGAAACTTGGGTATTGATTTTTTGCACCTTTTGATTGGTAACTTCAGTACATTTACATTAAGAATGGTTATCAAAATATGAGAATCTGCTACTGCCATTTTGTCCTTAGTTTTCTGTTTATACCTATTTCATTGTTCAGATATTTGTGGATGTTCTTCTCTTCAATTTAGGTGCAAGAGCTTATTTCACAATTCTTGTTGAGAAGTCTAGTGTTTTCAATTTCCTTCCATTTCTGCTTGTCTTAGAAACCTTTTATTTCTTCCTCATCTCTGAAAGAGATTCTTGCAGGATCCAGTATTTATTGATGGAAGTTTTTACCTTCAAGTATTTTATGTCAGTTATAGATTATCTCCTTGCCAATAGTGTTTCTTCAGAGAATTCAGATGTAAGTTTGATAGAGGCAACTTTATAGGTTAACTACTTCTCCCACTGGTCACCTTCAAGTTTTTTCCTTTGTCTTGAATTCTTGAAGTTTCATAACTATGTGTCTTGGTATAGGCATCCTTATGTTTAGTTAAATGGGTGTGATTTTAGCTTCATGGACATGTATATTTGACTCCTCCAGGTTTGGCAAGTTTTCCTCTGTTATTTCTTTGGTAACGTTGTCTGTTCCTTTCTCTTTTCTCTTCTGGAATACTTATTACTCTATATGTTACTTTTCTTCAAGGAGTTGGATTAGTCTCAAAGTGATTCTTCTTCTTCTTCTTCTTTTTTTTTTTTTGTATTTCTTTCTTCTCTCATCTGGATTCTTTCTGCATTATTATTTTTGAAGTGATTAATTCAGTCTTTTACTTGGTCTGTTCTACTTCCATAGCTTTCTCCAGAATTGTTTATCTTCTCTATTGAATTTCTTAGGTGCTCCATCTCCTTTATTTTCTTATTTAAATCTTTATTTTATATCTTATATCCATTAATTGTATTTCTAAAAGTCATAGTTTTCTGATATTTCTGGAATAGTTTTGATTAGCACTGCTTCTTCCATTTCTTTGAATTTCTCTATCATGGAAATTTTTAACTTGATCTAATAGGCAGAGAAAATCTTCCGTGTCTTTGTGATTTGAGTTTGGAGACTCAGTCTTACTCTGTGGTGAAATAATTCCTTGAAGACTCAAGGTGCCATTTCTTTTAATTTCCAATCTGTCCATTTTGAAGATTTCCAGTTCGTTTTGTTTGTTAAGTGGCCTAAGGGTACATATTTCCAGTTTTCCAGCAGATGGCACCATGGGGTTTTATAAAAGTTTATCCTGGCTAGGGGTTTCAGTACACTATATGTCAGGGAGAACAGATTTGGAGCAGCTGAGTCAGTGTGGGTAAGCATAGAGTCACTGGTGAAATTCATGTTTGAGTGTGAGAATGGATCATGCATGTGGTATTTCTAATAGCACTCCTCTCTGTTTCCAGATCCATATTTCTGCATTCAGTGGATCACACTGTCATGCTTCACAGCATAAACTTTTATTGCAAGGGTGCAGGGAAGGGAGAGTGCAGTTCTGCATGCTGTGGGCCACCAGAGACAAGGCCCATCTGGGAAATCCTCTGCTTCTATCTCCCATCAGTTAGTTTGTGCCTCCTGTTTACAAAGGCTGCCTCTTCCCCAGGTCATCAGCCAAAGATGGAAGCATAGGTTTGTGCCACCTGCTTATTCCCTGGTCAGTTTCTAACTGCCTCTCTTTATCCATCTTTTGTTGTATAGAGTTGATTGTTCTCAATGTAGAAAAATGGAAAACATTTCCAATAATATCTGGTCCAAGACAAGTATGTTCATTCCACCACTACTATTTAACATAGTATTGAAAGTCCTAGGCAAGTGTGATTAGGAAAGAGATATTAAAGGAATACAAACTGGGAAGAGGATATTAATCTAATTATTTGCAGACATAGAAAAGTTCACTAAAAATTAATTGAAAAAATAAATCTATAAAGTAAAAGCTGTAAGATATGATGAAAGTAATAAAAGACACAAATAAACATCCCTGCTCATGGTTTGGAAAAATAAATGTTAAAAACAGCCACCTTAATTGAAATCATATACAGATTCACTGTAATCCTTAACAAATTTTCAATGGTATTCTTCAAATAACAGATCAAACAATGCTGAAATGCATATGAAACCACAAAAGATGCCAAATAGTCAAAGGAATTCTTACAAAAATAGAGGAAGAATAGTAGTATTAGAATACTGGACTTCACACTATACTAGAAAACTATAAAAATTAAAACAGCATGATACTGGGGCAAAAACAGAAACACAGACTAAGGCGATAGATTGAGAGTCCAGAAATAAATCCACAATTACATGGACACTTAATCTATGACAAAGAAGCCAAGAGTATACTCTGGATAAAGGAAAGTCTGGACAACAACATGCAAGAATGAAAATAGATCATGATACCACATCACACACAGAAATTAACTCAAAATACATGAATGACTTGAATATAAGATCTGAAACCATAAAATATATAGAGGAAAATATAGGCAAAACATTCCATAGCATTGACTTCAGTGTTGTCTTTGCAGTTATGTATGCAGAAGGAATAAAAACAAACAAACAAACAAACAAAAAACCTGAATTATTAAAACTAAAGCAAAGTAAAAGGCTTAACTCTCTTACACTGCTGGTGGTAATGCAAACTGGTCTAACCACTATGGATGTGGAGGACCCTCAAACTATTGAAAATGGAGCTAACAAATGACTCAGCAATTCCACTCCTAGGAATCAACCCAAAGGACAAAACAAAGACTAAGTTGAAAGGAAATATGCTATTCTATGTTTACTTGTTTACTGCAGCACTATTTATAGTAGGTAACATGGGAACAATCTAAATGTCCAAAAACATACGAATGGATCAAGAAAATGCAGTATATGTACAAAATGGAATACTATTGAGCAATCAAAAATGATAAACTCATGCCATTTGCTGCAACATGGATAGAGCTGGACTGGATTACGTGCAGTAAAAAAAGAAGGAAAAAGAAGAAGGAAAAAGAGAAATATAAGGTAGTTTCACTTATAGGAGGAATATAGGTAAACCACATAGGAGTTCAGAAAAAGAAGAGAAGACTAGCAGGCAAACTATGAATCAGAGACATACAGCAGGGGAGGGAGAGGGCTCAAACTGGGGGAGGGATGAGCACAAGAGACTATAGTGATAGTTCACAGGTGACTTGGTGGTGAGAATTTTATGGGGATTATACCTGAGAGGAGAAATCAAACATTGTAAAAATGAACAATAATGTAATATATAAATATATATAAATACACAATATACATATGTGTGTATGTCCATTACTACACAATGTAAATATATATGCATATGTATAAATATAAAATATATTTACATGTATAAATATATATATTTATATTATATATAAATATATCTGATATATATAAAAATATATCTGGACTTTCTAAGATTTTTTAAACTGGGAAACAGCAACATTACCATCAGTATAGGGCTGATAATATAGGCAACTTTCAAACAGTGTCATCTTGCCTGATGCATTGTGCGTCATTGAAACAACTTAAAAATGACCTCAAATTTAATGGTCAATACTGTCAATGGATTAATGAACATACTAAGTTCATTTCTTGATAATATCCCACAGTTTTAAGATAATATCTTAAAACCCTGCCAACATAAAGCAAAAATTGTACATAGCGATCCTACTAGTAATGTTTTCCAATATATGTGCTAGAAGAAAACAAAGTTGGAATCCTATATTGAAACATATATATAAGATATTATAGAAGACCTAAGGGCTTAAAAATATAAGTAAAATAATATACTGTTACAAGATTTTGTAAAAATATTGGTAAATACACAAAAGTGTAAGTAGTCAGGAGATATTTTTAGTAAAGAGTAAAGCCTGAGACCAAAAATGTACTGACAAACACATCTGAACAAAATGTATATATTTACAGACGAAATAAGACACTGTAAATGTAGCCAAAAGAGAAACCATACAAAGGGAAGTGGGGAGTTTTGCAATACATATGAACCAAAAGGGAGCTACATTAATAATAAAAAAGGGGCTTCTAGCAATTTAGAAGAAAAAAAATTCTAATAGAAGAAATGAACAATTTATAGAAAAGAATACAAATTTCTAATAAACATAGAATGTAACCTCTCCAATTTTCTGAAAGTTTATCAATAGGGTATCAAATGAACATACTAATGATACAAGCATACAATTAAATAGCACACAGCTATTTGAAAAGTTTTTACAAAACATTTTGTATAATTAATAAGACAATTAGTACAAGTTACCAGGAAGCATGTATGTTTGTATTTTAATAACAACTGCTAAAACCCCAACATCATATGTATGAAATTTTGAGGTATGGAAGATCTATCTGTGATCTATAATTTTAATATATGTTAAATATAATAACCACATCAAATAGTCCATTTTTAAGTTAAAATATAAAATGCATAAGTCCAATGTGATAATTAAATGATTTTAATATATGTACTATATTATACTATATTGAAACTGCAATATTCATTGAAGAACTGACTTAAATCCTCACAAGAGAGTCAGGGCATCATTAAAAACGCCAGCAGAGTCATGCCTTGGAGTCAGGCTGTTTCCATATAAGCATTTTAGGCTGATGAGCAGTCTATGTTCAGTTTCTGTCCTCCTCTTAAGTTTACCTAAACCCCACTCTGTTGCTATACATAAGCACCCTCTCACATGGATGGACTCCTGCTTCAACCAACAGAGAGCTATAAAATCAGATTGCTAGTATATTTATTTAAAGCATAATTTTTAAAAATTCTTTCCCTTCCCTCCTCCCTTCCCTCTGCCCCTTCCTTTCTCTCTCACTCTCTCTCTCTTTCCTTTCTTTCTTTCAGAACTGGGGTACAGCCCAGAGACATGGGAGGGTTAGAGAATTCACCAGAGACAGAGTGGGGAGCAGAACAGGCAGACAGACCAAAAATACTGCTGAGGGGAGCAGTGGGCAAGACAGAAGAGGTCTGCCGTGCCATGTGGGTATCTCCCTGGCCGGCCGGAAATTGAACCTGCGCTGCAGAGGCTGCAGACTGCTTCACAGTGCTGTGCTTAACCTGCTGCACCACAGGGGAGGCCCTAAAGCATAATTTTAATCAGAATAATATCAAAATATTAATATATTTATTTACTATGAGAAATAAGAGTAACGTGGAGTAGAGAAACTACTATTCATAGATTTGCTATAGATATACATCAATGGGAAGTCAAATCATAATCGAAAGATTACTTAATATCAAATGACCAGATATTTAAGACCAGTTAAGATACTAAATATTAAATTGTATCAAGGCAAGATTGTCCATATATAAGTCCCTTCTGTTTGCAGCATTTGAATTTTCCCTCTGTAATACCCATTTTCCTGTGTTTCCATGGCTGACAAAATTCACAGCCACATTTTCCCTATTGGATATGCTAATACATTCAATCACATTATAGCCTTACTGTTGCTATGGTAAGAATAATTTTGTTCCTTCTAAGCAATTTCATATCCACACAATGATTCATTAGGTATTTATCTTACAATGCAACTACTTTTTAAAGTAATTTTATATCTCTCACGTTTCAGTTCCCTAAGTTCTGACAATAGGCTATATTACCACTCTTCAGAGAGTGTTGCTTAACATATGCACCCATATTTTCAGATTGATTGCTGAATCATGCCAGTCTTATTCAGACACTTACAGCTCTTATATCTTCTAACTGTGAGAAATAAAACATTATTTACAATGAAAAATCATAATAGTGCAGTAATATTTCACTAGCATTCATAGAATACACAAAAAGTGATTCACAATATTGCATTCAAAATACTTGTACTGCTCCCTTGACTCACTAAATCTAGACTATTTAAGTGTCAGCAAAGGATCCATTTTCAAAGATATAATACAGAGTCTGAGTGGTGATACAAGCAGCATTTTAAAAAAATGTAGCTATATACTTTGAACAATTAAAAAAGTAATTATTTTACTCTCCCACTTTAAACATATAATAGGATGTTGACTGAAACATTTTGTTCCTTCAAAACTGTCAAATGGATCAAAAAGTTACTAAGCACCTCACAAGTAAAACCATTTACATTAAAAATAAGGAGGATTTTGAGTCTTTGGATGCCTGTTGGCCCCCACTGTAAGACTTACTGAGCTCCAGTGGAAACAAATTAACACTCTCCTACTCTCCACTTTGAGAATGGGAGAGAAAAAAACATTGCATTTCCTGTTGAACTGAGAATTTGTGACTCTGATTCAGTCTTCCCCTTTCTTCTTTATTCTATTCATATATGCAGACAAATAGGTGGGAGGTACTCACTGAATATTCCACCACTTGGTAAATTTTAGGGAATGTTGTTGCAGTTTTTGGCAGCTCTCTTAGTTATGTTTTAGTCTTCAATTTTCTCACACAGTGCCAATTGGGGGTTAATAAAACAAGAAACATTTTCATATAACTAAGTCAAGTCTTATAATTCCTCGCAGTGAAAAAGTATATTTCCGTGCAAACCAGTGATGGCATACCACTAGGTGGCCATGGGTGGGGGGAAAGGAAACTACTCTTATATTATTTTTCCAGTAAACCTTGTTCCATGGTATTTTATCAGCATCTTTCATTTCAAGATGTTCAACATGGATGAATTAATCAGATTTTCTTGGCAGTAATCATATAGCATGGCCTGCTGGTAGGGGTATGGTATTGATAACAATAGACATAATACTTAAGTTATGAGTGTATCAGAAAATTTAAAACTATGTTATAGATACTGAAAATGAACTTTAGCTAGTTATGTCAAATTAAGTTAATAAGAATAGAGGTGGAATATGCAGATAAAATACCATGGGACATATTTACTAGAAAAATAATACATTAATTGATTACATAGGTAACAATTACTAACCTTAAAATAAGTTAGTAAGGATAATCACCTAATTATAGGAATATATAATATATATGCATACTATAATATTTTGACACATAAAAGTCAAGGTTTTTGATTTGTGCTGCATTACATGATAGCAGACTGCATAACATGTTATCATCATTATGAGGCACAACCATCATCTTTTGAATTACATGAGCCTTATCTTTCCCACTTTCACTCTGTGAAAGCTACTGGTAGAAAGAAGCACGTAACCAAGTAAGATATGAACAAGGAAACCCCAGGAAAATAAGTCAGTTACAATAAGATCTGACACTGAAAGGTCACATTGCAGAGAGAGCAAACAGAGAAATCATTTTAGTACATTTACCAACTGAATTTATGGAGAAGCACAAATATAAACAGGACAAACTATGATACAAGAAAAATCTACACAGATTAAATGTATTTTATATTTTCTGCATTTCTTTCAAAATCTCTGCCACAAAGTACTCTTCCCTAATTAATTCTCTTACACCTCATGCAACATTTATAGTAGGCATTCAGTGATAGCTGTAAGGATTTTGAGTCTGACAGTCAATGATAACTATAAAGCTTCATGTTTGGCAGTCATTCTAGATAACGTCACTGAGAGTTGGTTGAATACCAAAGACAGGCAATAATGCCAATTTAATTTTGGTTCAAGACTACTTTTATGTTGCTTTACTACTAAATCAAGAGCAAACAAAGCAAAAGTTATTGATATCTTGCTCACAATAATTATATGTGATCTTGGAAGGTTCCCTAGTTCCTCACAGAGGTGAAGAGCCCAAAGAACGTGTAGACTCAGAATAGAAAAGTCAAGAATCTAAGGCAAGATTCATTGTCTCATATGCTACAAGCCTGGGGATGGCAACATCCACTCATCACCAGGCACATCCAGGCACATTTATACATTGCGTTCCATTTCTTGTGGTACCTTGGTCATTCCTGGGGTAGTTTCTGTTTACATTATTGTGTTCTTCCATGAATGTGCTTCAGGTATTTCCACTAGTGTAACTGGGTTCTCCACCTAAGTTATAAAATACCACTCACAGATTGAATTTCTTTTTCTTTTTTACTTAGCTGCATATATGACATAATGTCTGTATATATACCTTGTGTATAATATATTACTGAAGAGCAGGCTCAAACTCACTTCACACATAAATTAGATTTATAAAAAATATGATTATTTCTATAGAATATTTTGCCTCTTTTCTACATTGAGTTTAAAATATAAAATGAACTTTGAAACAAAATAAAGACCTCTGTATCTACTTATCCCTTCCCCTCAATAAGAAGTAAGCCCAGCTACAATACAGTTTATTCAATTTTGAGTAGTAGCACTCCCATCTATCATGCAAGTGAGGATGGGTATGAAAGTTAGAGGAAAAAATAAGTTGATTCTACCAGAAGAAAAGAGAATGAGAGCAAGGGAAAAAAACAAACTATTCTGGAAGCAATTCAAGTTATTTAATGGACCATTAGCAAACACTCAGTAAAGCAGAACTCCAGATTTGGGTGGATGGTACTGTTTTGATCAGTGGCTGAAATCAAACAGTGAGATCGATCCAGGCATTACAGTGCCCTGAGCAAATTGATTGGATCTTTTTTTATTTTATTTTTTCACATACAACTGTGTCCTTGTGCTGATGGGGAAAACTTCTGTAATATTTAATAATTCCCAGGTGTCTGCTCCTTTTAAAAAGATGCTTTTTCTACTGGAAAAGTGTCATGTTATTGGGATGGGAGGGCAGCATGATACCACAATAACTCTATAACTGCCCAGAATATAAAGTGTTCATGTTTTTGTTAACAAAAGAACATGCCTCTTCAATATAAATAATCCATTTTATGAGGTAAGTGAAAGTAAATATCATTAACTATTTTATACTGGTTTAATCCATTATAGATGCCATTTGGAAGAAAAGCATTAAATTTGATGCCACCTCACAAGGATCCTGTAATTTTAATGTATTGGCCATCAAGCCATCTTATTCTGCAAAACTTTGACTGCAAGCACGGCATTAATGTTTTTTTTTTAATTATTTATTTATTATTATTTTATTTTATTTTATTCTGGGTACAGTCAGAAGTGCAGGAGGGTGAGAGAATTCACCAGAGCCAGAGCGGAGAGTAGAACAGGCAGAGTGACGAAGTACACTGCTGAGGGGAGCAGCGGGCGGCATGAGAGGTCTGCACGCCATGCGGGACCCTCGCCGGTGGCTGGGGATCGAACCGAACCGGTGCTGCAGAGGCTGTGGGCAGCTTCGCAGCCCAGCGCTCAACCGCTGACGGCATTAATGTTTTAATAAACCATTGGATTTGCCTTGTAGGCAGCTACTGAGGAACAAGAACCTCTTTATAAAATTTATTAGAGTCAATTTTTTAAAGATTTATTTATTCATGCATACAAGAACTGAGGTACAAGCCAAATGTGTGGGAGGTTGAGAGGATTCACCAGAGACAGCGTGGGGAACAGAACAGGCAGACTGACTGAAATGCACTGCTGAGGGGAGCAGCGGGTGAGTCAGGAGAGGTCTGCTGTGCCATGTGGGATTCTTGCCGGCCGGCAGGGATGGAACCCGCGCTGCACAGGCTGCAGAGAGCTTCACAGTGCAGCGCTCAACCACCTGCTCCACCAGGAGAGGCCCTAGAGTGAATTTTAAAATCTGATGATGTGAGTTAATCTAATTATGTTTCCTACCTCTCTCCACCAAGTCTGTAGCTAATGATAACAAAGATTTTTAAAATGAATTTTTGAATTAACTGAGGAGGGTGAGTCTTCTGAGACTGTTCCACTGTGAAGGTAAAAGAGTTGCCACGGGCCACCCAAGGCTAAAGGTTTGTAGAGGAACAGCAACATTTTTCTCTTTTTCTCTAAATTGTATGTTCCCATTTATTTTTTCACTAGGAATAATCCTAGGATGTATCAAGATTTAAATTACTGGGCCTCCCTGGTGGCACAAGGGGTTAAGACGAAACCTATGAAGCTATCCACAGCCACCGAAGCACGAATTCTATCCCCAGACACGGAGCTACCCGCATGGTGCAGCAGACCTCTCCTGACTCGCCTGCTGCTCCCTTTAGCAATGTATTTCAGCAGATCTGCCTGTTCTGTTCCCCACTCTGCCTCTGGTGAATCCTCTCACCCACCACACCTCTGGCCTGTATTTCAGTTCTTGTATGCATAAATAAATATTTTTTTAAAAAGATTTAAATTACTGAGAAAGGAGATATATGGGAAAATACCATAGTTAGTATTTTGTAGTTGGTTGAGAAACTGTAACAGGTCTTTGAATTATGATAAAAGAAATAAAATTGGGCCTCCCTGGTGGTGCAAGGGTTTAAGACGCAACCTATGAAGCTATCTGTAGCCACTGCATCATGAGTTTGATCCCTGGCCGGGGAGCTGACCCACATGGCGTAGCAGACCTCTCCTGTCTCGCCCGCTGCTCCCCTCAGCAGTGTATTTCTGTAGATCCGCCTGTTCTGCTTCCCACTCTGTCTCTGGTGAATCCTCTCACCCCCCCCCGCACCTCTGGCCTGTGCCCCAGTTCTTGTATGCATGGATGGATAAATCTTAAAAAAAAAAGAAATAAAAATGATTATTCTTCCCTCCTTTTATACTGGTTATTGGATATTTTAAAATAGCCCTAAATTTCACTCATAGCACTAAGAAAGAAATGGAGAAAGAATGGACTCTGTTTAAATGGAAAGATATTTTGGAACACATAATAAAACACGTAAAAACAAAAAAAAAACTATCCTCTAGTTCTAGCTATCGCTACATACCTTCCCTACATAGTTAAACTTTTTAATAGCAGAACTTACTACACTACTCAAAGTAGTTTTCATTTCTACTTCTTAATGAACTGGCCCCACCATTTCATAAAACAACTTCCTGTTTTGCAAAATTAATGGATGAGTTCAATTTTAATTTTACATCCATCATCTGCAATATTTCACACAGTTAACCCATCTTTCCTGTGTGAACTCCTTACTCTTCTCACTTGCACAACGAGGAACACACACACTTTTTATTTTTCATATCTATCTTCCTGCACATTCATTTATTCTCTGCCTCATCATCAGTAAGCTAGAATTTTTTCAGCTTTTGACCTCATTTGTGTCTCACTTTTCCTCCTTATTTGCCTTGGTAAATCTTATGAACATATATAACTACAAAGATTCCTAATACCTACCTCTAATGCCCCTCATCCCCATTTCACACACACACAAGTTCAAAATACATTTTAGTGCTTCTGAAACTTGAATGGGCCTCATAATATGGCCTCTTTAACTCCCAACAAGAAACCCAAACATCAACTTGGAAAGATAACTAAAAAATTAGTGTATGTGTTAAGAATTTTAAGGTGGAGACTGTGTTTCCATATTTCTTTTTAAACTCTGAAAGGATGGTAGTTTATGTAATAATAACTTAAGATGAAAATAATAATACTGATGAGATATTTTCACCTTATAAAGAAGAGACTAATTATATTCTATTGAGAAAATGATGACTAGAAATACTGCTTTACTCTTGACTTTCGACTTTTATGCAAATTGAATAAAAGGGAAGATATTGAGGATAAAATGGGCACCTATTCCTTTAAAAAGAAAAGCCTTCAATACATAGACCAAAAAGTTACTGTGTGAAAAGGAGATTGATTTCACTACACATGACTGATTTGTCTAGAGTATGAAGATTTATTATCATAAGAAGTTATTATTTTGGGAAACTGAAGATAAAATCGATACTTTGGAGATCATTAAATCTTGGCATGAATTGAGCACTGACAGCAGGATATTATATTGGGGCATTGGGGCATTTATATTTTGGGAACTATGGAGGTTATTTTACTGACATTCCTCATTTCATTTGAGCCTAAACCAAGGAAAATAAATTATCTTTCTGGATTATCTCAGCTGAATGTTTTAACAACACATGCTAATCTACATCTGATTATATTTTTGTTTTGCTCTATAACTATAATCAATAAAGCCATGGCAGGGCCTCCGTGGTGGCTCAGGGGTTAAAGTCTCAGTACTATCGAACTACCACCAGCCACTGTGGCATGAGTTCGATCCATGGCCAGGGAGCTAACCCATGTATGGCACAGCAGACTTCTGTCTTGCCCACTGCTCCCCTCAGCAGTGTATTTCTCTAGATCCACCTGTACTGCTCCCCAATCTGTCTCTGGTGAATCCTCTCACCATCCTGCACCTCTGGCCTACACCCCAGCTCTTGTATGCATAAATAAATAAAAAATAAATCAATTAATAAAGCCATGGCAGATGAGAAATGAATTAAGGTTTATAGCCAATGGAATAATTTTAGAATAAAAGCATTTCATCCAAAGAAGTATAAAGGTATTGACCAAAGATGAAAAGTAAAGCTGATCCATATTTAAAACTATGTTTTAAATGTAAATAACAGCGAACTAGACTAACTTTCAGAGTAAATGACAACAGTAGGCTAATTCTTTCCTAGATTTCATCCTTCCCAAATAATGTATGTGGCTCCCTATTAAAGGCAGATTTTAAAAAAATTGGTATCCAAGTGATTCTGAACCATTGCAAAGCTACTGAATCTATCCTCCCTCTCAGAGTAGTCAAAAATCTTTTGTAAGATGAATCCCGTATTGTGGAATATTCAATTAATGAATGGTCACGCTTAGAATTTTATAGAGAAAATGATAAATGGGCTAGAATATCTTTATGGGAAATGATAACTGGAGACAAACCAAAGGCCAAAATTTTTCCTTTCCTCTCCTCCTCCCTCCCTCTATACTCTTTTCCTCACTCCTTTATTCTCCTTTCCCCACACTCTCTCCTCTATTATCTCTCTCCTTTTTTGTAATTACCAAGAAAGTCAAGAATAAAATAACTTAATTTGTTAACAATCAATTTTAACATAATACTTTTAACAATGAACATTGATGGAAACAATACTGAATATATCCAAGTGGATTTCTGTTTTCATCTTAATAGAATCAGAAATTTAAAGTTAATATGCATACAAAAATATGTAAAAATGGATTGAAAATTAGATGTAAGACCTGAAGCCATAAAACACATAGAAGAAAATAGGGAAACTACTCCATGACTTTGGCTTCAGTGATGTCTCTGGGGACTTGAACTACAACAGCAATGCAAACAAAAGCAAAAATAAATAAATGGAACTACATTAGACCAATAAACTTTTGCAGAGGGAAATAAACTACCATTCATTCAAAAAAAAAAAAACACTGTACAGAGTGGGAAAATATTTGTACATCACATATCTAGTCAGAGGCTAATATCCAAAATTTAAAAATAATTCATACAACTCAACAAGTATAAAACAAATAACTCAATCAAAAAACTGGCAGAAGAGCTAAATAGACACTTTTTTACAGAAGATATAAAGATAGTAAACAGACACATGAAAAATGTTCACTATCACTTATCATCAGGAAAATGTAAATCAAAACTATAAGGAAATACAACCTCATACTTCACACAAAGCAAGAACACCAAAGGCAACAAGAGTTGGCAAGCAGTTGATGAAAACAGTAGCCCTCATACACTTTTGGTAGGAATGTAAGCTGAACCAGACTTATAGGAAACAGTGAGGAGGTTTTGCAAAATATTAAAAATAGACCTGTCATATGATCCTGCAATTGTACTCTAAGGTATCTATTCAAATAATACAAAAACACTCATTTTAAGGAGTCTATGTTTTATGTTCATTGTAGTGCTATTTACAGTAGCAACCCAAGTGCCCAAAGACAGGTAAATAGATTAAAAAAAAAGGTGAGAAGTTGTGATTTATATAAACAGTGGAATATTACATGTATATATAACATGAAATATTATTTGTACAGCATGGATGGGCCTGGAAAGGATTATGCTCAGCAAATTAAGTCAGCAGGAGAAAGAGAAATGCTATGATTTCACTGACATAGTGACACATAAAGAAACAAAACAAAGGAACAGAGAAAACTAAACTGAAATAAACCCCAGATGTCTGACTATAGAACTGAGGCTGCCAGAGGGAGAGGGCAGTGGTGGAGTCAAAGAGGAGAGGATGCAGTGATCTATGCGGAAGATTAAGGATGGTTGGTGGTGGGTGTGGTGGAGTAACAACATCTGAAGAGGAGCATTATACCCCTAAATCATAAACCTATACCCCTAGGCCAGTGCTAACGCAATAAAAAATAATACAATTAAAAGAAAGGAAGGAAGGGGGAAAGTAAGAAGGGAAGAAGGGAGAAAGAAAGGGAGGGAGGGATGGAGAATAAGTGGGAAAGAAGGAGAAAAATGATGATATGAAATACTTGCCTACAGATTTAAAAGAAATAAAAGTTATTTTGATGGCAAAGAAGTTATATCTCAGAGAAAATTTCTAGAGACACAAGCCTCCATGGAGAAAGAATATTACTTGAGATCTATGGATGTGTGGAGCAAAACTAAACTATTTACAATAAATAAGAGTGAAAATATGATAGTATATATTCTGAACCAATTTTAAATTAAATCTGTATTATTGATATTAACCATAATTCAATTGGATTAGATGTTTTCTAGTAAAATATAAAAAAAAATCATACTGTTGATAATTTAATAATTAAAATTCCGAAATTTAAATGTAAATAACAAAAATTAATGAAGACTCTGGGTTAAAATTAAAAGCTTCAAGTATAGATTAAATAAGTCAAAATTAGGGATTAAAAAATGAATGCCCATGTGTAAATGAACATTGAGACTCCTAGCATCAAATTTGTAGATAACATGAACTGAAGAGCTGACATTATTTTCTTCTGGGTGTTTTCATATAGTGAGGGCATTATTTAAACATATGGCCCTAATGTTTTTATTTTAGTTTTTGTTTTTTTTTAAGATTTATTTATTTATGCATACAAGTACTGGGTTACAGGCCACAGATGTAGGGGGGTGGTGAGAGGATTCACCAGAGACAGAGTAGGGAACAGCACAGGCAGACCGACTGAAATACACTACTGAAGGGAGCAGCAAGGGAGACAGGAGAGGTCTACTGTGCCATGTGAAGAGCTCCCTGGCTTGGCCTGGAATGGAGCAGAGGCTTCAGATAGCTTCACAGTGCTGTGATTATTAACTCCTTGTGCCACCAGGGAGGCCCCCTAATGCTTTTAAAGAGTAATCCTATTGACAAAAGTTGGACTAAACAGTTTTCATTTCATACTTATACCTCAGTCCTATTTGTTGTACTGAATTAAAACATATAATTATTAATTTTATATTAAACTCAGCAAAATTATTCAAGATATAAGCTTTAAAATTAGTATTATATTAATAATATTTAAAACAAATCTTTATTTTATTCATATCACAAAACTCAAAATTTCTAGAGAGTTTAAAATTCTATACTTATAAAACCCATTGTCTTTAAAGAAAAAAAGGAGACTTTATTTTTGACTATTATAAATTACAACTAAGCACTTCTATAAGATTATATGGTAAGACTTCAGGTATATTTGCCACAAAATAAATCTTACATATGCCTATACCATATCATTTTATCTAAAAATAGTAATTTATAGAAGTTAAGCTGACATTATACCTGGTTCAACATTTAAAAATTGGAACTAATCACCAATGTAAAAATGGCAAAATTAAGTGATAAGTGGCCTTGTGGAATGGCAAAAAGTCAGTCATATGCTTTAAAAATATCTCCAAACTCATATGGTTATTTCAAGAACGCAGTATCTCAAGTTCTGTATACATGTACATAACAAAACTTCTCAATTTGGTTATTTGCATGTTGTCAAGCCAATCTTCCTTTCTAAAATAACATTATCAGTATTTTTTTCTAAAGACATACCTATCAGGCCTCCCTGGTGGCGCAGTGGTTGTGTGCTGGGTTGGGAAACTGCCCACAACCTCTGCAGCGCTGGTTCAATTCCTGGCTGCTCCCCGGCTACCGGAGGAGGGTCCCACATGGCACACAGACCTCTCCTGCTGCCTGCTGCTCCCCACAGCAGTGTACTTGGGTCCTTCTGCCTGCTCTGCTCTTTGCTCTGGCTCTGGTGCATTCTCTCACCCTCCCGCGCTTCTGACTGTATCCAGTGTTTGTATAAATAAATAAATAAATCTTTAAAATAAAATAAAGACATACCTATCTCTTATTTCATACAAGCAATTCTTACTTGCCTAGCAGATATTTGTAAAAAGCTGATGAACCTGCTGTTCTATATTCAAGCATTCATTTGATATGATGTTTACCAACTAACATGTTTGTATTATTTATTTTCAACTCATATTCACCCTATATTTCAAGAAAATATTTTCTTACTATTAGCATTTTATCTAACATACAAGGAGAAAGTCTAAGACAAATTATATTCTTAAATTTATATAAACAGTAATACTTAATAATTGTCAACATACAAGCTATCTTTAAGCATAATCTGAATTATTATTATTATTTTCTATCATTTCATCAAGGAATTATAGACACAACCATAGGTCAAGTAATATCACTCTGAATTATTTATTTTAAAATGGTACTTGAAGTTATATTTAATTTGAATTTCAGCATTTTTAATTGTATCCAGCTAATGCTGATTTAATGTAACACTGAATTTTTACGGCAAAGTTAACTCTGGATTCATCATCAGACAGATTAATATAATTAGGTTGGCATTTGCTTTAATTTTTCCATAGTTTTCATCCTTGCCCTCCACAACTTAGATATTGATTTGCAATCTTGCTTGGTTAAGGGAACTATGACTAGGATTAGGGTATTTTGTGGGTATACAGATGATAGTCTTCATGAGTTTGACTTCATTAAAATGAGGTTCTGAACAAGTACCAAAAAAAGGACAAGAATACTGATTTACCTTGAATGCAAAATTTTCAAAGTAATTAACATTATCAGGACATTAAAGACAGAGATTTTAGCACATTGGAATTCTTCTTAACAATACTTTTTAGAGGAAATATCTCATGCAAGCTGTTTAGCCCATATTACTTTAGATTAAAAACAATGCTGAGGAAAGGATAGTCACCTAAATATGATGACAACAACAGAAGTGAACACTGCAAAACTAGAAAACTCAAATTTTCATATTTCATACATAAATATATTTTAAGATAGTAAGAAAAATAATGCAACACTCAAGTATAACTTTTTTTTTTCCCCCTTTGATCATGAAACTACATTGGCGAATGTAAAAGTTATCATTAAATAAGTTTGCATGTCATTAATCCTCAGATATTTGTTATAAAGTATTTCTAGAACTTATGCTTAGAGTAGAATTTTTCTCCATGTTGCTAAATTGTTAAGAAAATAAGAATATATTTCTAGTACTTTTCTTTTGGAAGGGTAATGTGTTTTACCATCTGTCAGTTTTGGTAAATTGCCAAACCTTTCTAATTGAGGAGAAAAAAATTGATTCTGTTGACACATACATGGACATAGACATACACATGTATATGTTACCTAGTGTGAAGGAAAAAAAAACCTTGAAACTTTGTGGATATAATGTAAAGGCAGACTATTATCATTTTCATCATCTTTTATGTTTAACTTGAAAGACATGGAAAAATTATTTCTTAGTCTCCAAGAAAAGCTACTTCCACATAAAAATTGAACTTAATTACAATTATTGTCATTAAATAAATTATTTAAAAATGTATAATTTCCCTTTTATCTTTCTTATGCAAATAACCATATAAATATGGAAACAGATGGCAATAAGATTATGAATATGTATTAACATATGCATCCAAATTTATTTGGTAAATATAAATTTTCATCTTTTTATATTTAGTGGTTAGCATAAAATTTTAGTGGTAAACTAGATATATTTGGAATAGCTTGAGTATGTTTCTGAAAAATTTATATCTATTTACATTATTTAGATGCATTTTTCATGGAAGCTATGGTGAAATATATTAAGTGGTCCAATTCTAATCACTTGACATTATTGTTGACTTTCAAAAATAGATTTATTTTGTCACTAAAATATTTTATTTTTATGTACACATTTAGTTCATAAACCTGAATTTTACAAACCATTCACATAATTTGCAGTGAAATAAAACTATCTTACTTGAGATGTTTTAGTTGAAGTAACTGTTAAGCTCTCTTATATACATCATGTTCAGATACATTTTTTAAATGGGTTCCCTTTAGGGAACCCATAAAGTTCAGGGTATTATATATTGTATTAATGTCTTAATTGTAATAGTAAGTAATGTTATACACTGCAAATTCAATTTTACAAAATGTGTGTGTGTATACTTCTGTATTGTGAATTCATGTTCTCTTCTTGTGTTAGAAGCTATAATGGAAAACACATAAACAAGTCAAAAGAACGCTAGCTTCTCCTGCCTTGAGAGTCTAAGATGTCTTATGTAATACATGTTTATTCATTTAATAATAGATAATAACAAGACTTAACCAAAAACACTTTTGTGGGAACCTAAAGTCTGAAACAAACTTACAAAAAAAAAAAATACAAAACAAAAGCGGACAATTATAAATCAGAGACATCCTGTGGGGGAGGAGGAGGGAGAGGGATCCAAGGGAGGGAGCGAGGAGCACAGGGGACTGAGGTGAGGGTGCATAGGTGCACTGGTGAAGGAAATTCTATGGGGACTACACCTGAGGGGGGGGGGGAAGCAAATGTTTAAAAATGAACAACGGTGTAAAAACTAGCACTGCTGAGGGGAGTAGTGGGCAGGACAGGAGAGGTCTGCCGCTTCATGTGGGAATTTTCCCAGCCCAGCTGGCCAGGAATTGCACGCACTGCAGAGGCTGCGGACAGCCTCACAGAGCTGCACCCAACCCACTGCGCCACCGGGGAGGTCCAAACTTATTTATTAAAAAAAAAACTTATTAAAAAAACTTACTTATTAAAAAAAAACTTATTTATTAAAAAATAAATAAGTTTGGGCCTCCCGGGTGGCGCAATGGATTGGGCGCAGCACTGTGAAGCTGTCCGCAGCCTCTGCAGTGCGGTGCAATTCCTGGCCAGCTGGGCTGGGGAGATTCCCACATGAAGCGGTAGACCTCTCCTGTCCTGCCCACTACTCCCCTCAGCAGTGCTTCTGGCCTGTCTGCCTGTTCCACTCCCCGGTCTGTCTCTGGTGAATCCTCTCACCCTCCTGCGTCTCTGACCTGTACCCCAGCTATTGTATAAATAAAAAATAAATCTTAAAAAAATAAATCAAAAATCAAATCTTTAAAAAATATAAATAAATAAGTTTAAAAAATAAAGAAAAATGGACCTGTCCAATACTAGGGGATTGATTGAGTAAAAATGGTATGTCCCTTAATGGGATGTTAGGCATTTATTAAAAATGAACTTACAAAGGATTTTTATGTGATAAGGAAATGCTTATTATATGATACACTATAAAATATACCATTTCAAAGCATGAATTAAAAATTATAACTAAAAAATACTTTAACCCACTGAATCTTACAGTGTTTTCTTTTTAAAAAATATTTATTTATTTATGCATATAAGAACTGGGTATAAGCCAGATGCGTGGGGGGTGAGAGGATTCACCAAAGAGAGTGGGGAGCAGAACAGGCAGATCCACTGAAATACACTGCTGAGGGGAGTAGTGGGCATGGCAGGAGAGGTCTGCTGTGCCATGTGGATTGCTCCCTGGTTGGCCAGGATTGAACTCAGAGGAATGGTGATAGCTTGATAGTGTGGTGTTTAACCTCTGCACCACCAGGGAGGTCCAAATCTTACAGTGTTTTAAGAAAATAAACAATAATACATTAAAAAGTCATATATGACTCATATCAACTTGTATAAAGATGGATGGAGTCCATAGGGTTCGTTTGAATTATTTTATTTTTTTTTTATTTTTAAAAGATTATTTATTTATGCATACAAGAGCTGGGTGTAGGCCAGAGATGCTGGGAGGGTGAGAGTATTCACCAGAGACAGAGTGGGGAGCAGAACAGGCAGATTGACTGAAATACACTGCTGAGAGGAGCAGCTGGCAAAACAGGAGAGGTCTGCTGTGCCATGTGGGTTAGCTCTCTCGACAGGAATCAAACTCGTGCTGCAGTGGCTGCAGATAGCTTCATAGTGCTGAGACTTAACCTCTTGAGCCACCAGGGAGGCCTCCCATTTGGACTACTTTATTTGAATTTTTTTTCTTTCCTTTTTATAGGTTTTCAATAAAAGGAATAATATTATTTTATTTATTCTGTTGAGTAGAAATTGAAAAAAAAAAAAAAACTCAGAAACTTCACTCATTTGTTTCTGCCCAAGGTAAATAAAAATATATAACCATAAAAAAAAAAAAAAATCCCCAAACTGGAAACAAATATAATGGTCTTGATGACTGAGTATAAAGTTGGTGGTATTTTCATAGAATGGTACAGTCAGCAATAAAAAGGAAGTAAATTGAAAAAACTCAAAAACAGTATCAAATAAATATTTGCATGAAAGTACATTTAGTATGATGTCATGTATATAACAGGCAAAACTTATCTATTGTAGAAAAAAAGAAAAGTTTATGGAGGTGGAAACTGACTGGGATGGAGCATGTAAGAGCATCCTGGATGACTATATCTCTGTCTCGATATGGATTAGAGATAGACAAAGCTGTCTGCACTTGAGTGTATGCACAAAATCAGAAAATTTATATTTGAGATTTGTACATTTTAATATGAAAATATGAAAAGAAAATAGTGAACTCTATGATGTACATGCTAAAATATTTGGAAGAAAACAAACTGACATCTGCAACTTATTTTGAAATGCATAAAAATCCAAGGATTTTTTTATAATAAATTTTATTTTTATATTCCCCATACAATTGCAACCCCCCCATTCTGACCCCGATCCCTCCCCTCCCGCCCCCCACCCCCCAAAAAGTGTCTCTGGTTCATAGTTTTTGTTGATTTTGATTTTCACTTTCTTATAGTTATTCATTTTCCTGGTCCCTTATTTAAGTTTTCTAGATTCCTGCTATGAGTGAGACCATCGGTATTTTTCTTTTTCTTTTTGGCTTAATAAGCCAAAATCCAAGGTTTTTTGATAGAGAAATAGATGGGAATAAATAGTCACGTAAGTGCTAAGACAATGATAGCAAAATATTAATCTTAGAATCAGGTGTTTACATCTATGCAGGTTCACTATAAAATTCCTTTAGTCTATCCTTATGTTTGAAAAGCTTTCAAATATGTTTGAAAACAGAGAAAATGCTATCCATAAAAATCTACTATTTATGTAGAACGCGTATTTTATTTATTTATTTGTTTATTTAAAGATTTATTTTCATTTATTTATACAAGCACTGGGTACAGTCAGAAGCGCGGGAGGGTGAGAGAATTCACCAGAGCCAGAGCATGGAACAGAACAGGCAGACCTACGAAGTACACTGCTGAGGGGAGCACCGGGTGGCAGGAGAGGTCTGCGCACCATGTGGGACTCTCCCCCGCAGCCGGAGATGGAACTGGTGCTGCAAAGGCTGCGGGCAACTTCACAACCCAGAGCTGAACCGCTGCACCACCAGGGAGGCACACATATTTTCTTTTTCATTAGAATATACAAACATCAACATCAACCTAATGTGCCAACACTATTGTCACTATATATATATATATATATATATATATATATATTAAATAGTCGATTGCAAAGATTTTTATTTTCTCAACAACAGAATGAAGAAATAACAGTACAGTGTACTAAATGTTTCAGATCGGTATCAGAGGTTATATAACTAGAGGTCTATGGGGATAATATTTCATTGGGAAATCATCATATCTATGAAAGTGCAACTGAATTTAGATTAAATATTTGTGATTCCTATATAACTGGTGATAATATTGTTTCCTTTGTTTTGTTGACCAGTGTTGGTTTGGCCGGACCAAGATAGACTCAAAATTAACAGGTTATGATAAATCACCAAAGGATATTATACATGTTATCTTCCAAATTAGTGGGTATATCCACTGTTGCATGCAATGTTTGTGCCATTATCTTTTCTTAATAGCATAGGAAGAGTTTGCATTACAAAACACAAAAGAGTAAAATAAATTACTTAATATTACCTAAAGCTGAATGTCTATTTCCTTAAAAATTGTATCAACATATAGGTTTAATGTTCAATGTATATATGTATATAATATACGCAGATGTTCTAGAACAGAACATGGGCTCATTCACAGCAACCTGTTCTTAACTTTACACTTTTAAAATTCCGTGATCATTCTTCTTTTTATTCTACTGGTTGATATATATTATCATCATCTATCTAGTGATTTTTACAAATACTCTTTATTACAAATAAAAAAAGAAGAGTCACAACCCTGTTAACCAAAAGAAGAAAGTAGAGAAGTAATACAAGGAGCATGTAATTAGCTTTTCATGATCTTACATCATGTCTTAAAGGGAATGCCAGTTTTAAGTAATTACTATAGAGCTTAGCAAGCAAGCAAGTTTTCCAAAATTTTCTTATTACATAGCTTGTTCTGCCACTTCGATATCCTTTAGTTTTACTCTGCTGCCAATTCAGTCACAGAACAACCAAGAAACAGAGATTGTTAATGTTATAAAGGTAAAGAGTAAAATACATATGCTAATATGTGAATATTTTTTCATACACTTTTTTTACAATATTAACTTATATCTCCATAAGTAACCATTTTACTAGAGATTCTGGGGACAGAAAATATGACTATTATTTCTGTAAGCAGCACTATGACCAGTTGCTGTTATAATACAATTCTATGGATTGTTGACCTGATATATTTTATTTTTAGTCCTGACTTAAGATACCATGGAACATAAGTCACTTCTCCCATTTTTCTTCTATGTCATTGGAAATTGTCCCAAAGGGACATTTCTGAGAGCAAGAACTAATACATAATTTGTAATGATTTTAAGAAAAGGTTGGCTGTCAGATTTTTGTACCCTAGAAGTTCCACAAAGTATGACTCTCTCTTTAATTCCATCACAAGTATTGAAGAACATAATCTTCATTTTATATCTTGAGCAGCTTCATTTTTTCTTCAGCAGCTGCAGTAGTCACATTTCTGGGTTACAGATTGTGCAGCACCAGAAATATGACAAGGAATAACCCACCTCTGTCTTATGTACTTGAATATTACTGAAATACCAATGTAATAGTCAATTCCTAATATATTACATAATACATCAGTGGCCCTAAATCCTAAACAATTTCCAATTTCAAAAGAAATAACTAAAGAATCCTATTTATATAGCATCAACCCATAGTTGTTGTCCACCATGTCAATTAAATAAATTAATAATAATAGTAATGTTTTATACCTATGGCAGGTGATTTAGTGCCATGAATTCAGAGCTACATTACCACTGAAAGAAGAATCATTTACAGTTAGAAAAGAACAAGCAATATTATCTTCCTATTCCAAAGAAATGGTGCACACCCACATACACACAAATTTGAAGCAGAAATTATAAAGCCAATTTTAGATTTTGCAAGAGAGTGAATTATTGTCTATCTGTAGAAGTTCTTTTATATGCTTACCATTTTAACTGTTTGCTCCTTGGCAGCGGGGCCTGAATCAATGTTTCGCTGGTGCCTAAAGTGCACTAAATTATGCCTTTTAATCTATGGGTACTTTTTGTTACTAATGAGCTTAAACAATCTGCTGATGTTGAATGCTCCACTATTTCCGTTCCATCAATATTATTATCAGTTAGTGTATCCCTTCCAACCCAAGTGCCAATCTAGATTCAAATGGACTACCCACTAACCAGTTGTTGACAATAGGACAAATGAACTCTGAATCATTTTGGAAAACATGTTGGCTTCTAAATTCAAATGATGGAACCTGAAAAGTGACTTCAGAGGAACAAAATATGTACCAGAAGCAACAGCACAAAGAAAATAGCTAATGTTGGGCCTCCCCAGTGGCGCAGCGGTTGAGTGCTGGGTTACGAAGCTGCCCGCAGCCTCTGCAGCGTCTGCAGTGCTGGTTCGAGCCCCAGCTGCTCCCCAACCACCGGAGGAGGCCCACATGGCTTGCAGACCTTTCCTGCCGCCCGCTGCTCCCCTCAGCAGTATACTTCGGTCCTTCTGCCTGCTCTGCTCCCCGCTCTGGCTCTGGTGAATTCTCTCACCCTCACATGCTTCTGACTGTACCCAGTGCTTGTATAAATAAATAAATAAATCTTAAAAAAAAAAAAGAAAGAAAATAGCTAATGCAGGGATTCATCAGAATCTAACAAGTACTAGAAGTAGAAGAATAGCATAATATTGCCCAATGGAGAACGTGGGACCTGGCCCTCAATGTGTTGACAATAATGTCCCAAATAACACCCACATCATAGTTACAGGGAGTAAAATAATCTATTTACAATGTATTTGTAAATACATTTAATCTATTTACAATGTATTTGTAAATACACAGAAAGGACAGGGAAGAAAAGTTTATTTCTTCACTTCCTTCAATATTAAAAGTGTCGTTGAATTCCTGTCTATGAGTTTCTGATTTATTTTACTCAGGTGCTCCTCCCCTCAAAGGATAAGGAGTCCTATATAAACAACAGTTTATTTTTTTAAAGATATTACAGCATGAGTATTACAAAAGATACACTGGGCCTCCCTGGTGGTGCAAGGGGTTAAACATAGCACTTTAAAGCTATCTCAGTCTCTGCAGCATGAGTTCAATCCCTAGCCAGCCAGGGAGTGGGTACATGTGGGTACATGGCACAGCAGACCTCTCCTGTCTTGCCAGGTGCTCCCTTCAGCAGTGTATTTCAGTCAGTCTGCCTGTTCTATTTCCCACTGTCTCTGGTAAA
Source organism: Talpa occidentalis (assembly GCF_014898055.3). Classification (NCBI taxonomy): domain Eukaryota; kingdom Metazoa; phylum Chordata; class Mammalia; order Eulipotyphla; family Talpidae; genus Talpa; species Talpa occidentalis. The sequence goes on along the minus strand of NW_023604295.1, from coordinate 104,459,348 downwards.
TCCTCTCACCCCTGCACCTCTGGCCTGTAGCCCAGCTCTTGTATGCATAAATAAATAAATCTTTAAAAAAAAGACATACTGCCTCAACTGTTATTAAAGATTTATTATATAAATCTTTAAAAAAAAAGACATACTGCCTCAATGTTATTAGTCATTACTAATAAGAAATACTAAGAAGGAAAAAAATCATATCAAGGTCCTCAAAAATATGTCTGTTCAGTTTATAATCTATCACACACGTAAGAAAAATTAATTAGTTCTCTATATTTATTTACAGATACAATTAATGTCACAGACTAGTTTCTCAATACTAATTTTAAAATACACACCATTATCCAACTTGAATAGTTATTGGTTTGGTGCTCTCTGTACATTATTAGTAAAATATGAAAGTATTTTCCAATTTGGGAATATGGAAAACTTATTTTGGTAAATTTACCATAGTAACTGAATATAAATATGAGAAACAAGATCACTAGTCATTTAAATAAATGCTAGTTAGATTGAATTTTATATCAATAGTTGACACAAAATAATTTTTTAAAGAGTATTTTTAAACCTAATTGAAGAACTATGTCACAAATGATGTTTGAACTTGGGTTAGTGCCCCTCATCAAAAAATTCATCAGAGAAAAGATATACAGAATAATTTTTGCCACATATTGTGGGAACAGTTTGTTCTTTTCCATTGCAGAAAAGAAAATACATATAAAATGTCACTGGCAATAGAGGATTAGCTCTGTTCTAATAAAAAGTAGGTCTCCTCAGGGCTTGCTCCAGGCAAAATTGTGAAATGGGAGGAGTAACATGTTAACACAGGGGGAAAATTCATGGATTCAAGTTTGATTCCGACACCTTACTCAATTTATGATCTAAATGGCAACATAAGTTTGTCCAAGTTTCTTAACTTATCTGTTGTTTGATTATCTATAAAGGTAAATATCTCTGAATCCTCTTCTAACAAAAACAACAAAAAAATAGTCTATTAGTATATCATGTTTGGATTCCATCTCACCCACATAGCCCCTCCTCCTACATGCTAACAAGCTGACCCCTTTTTGTAATATCCAGGTACCAGTCTCCAAGGTCTTTTGCTGTACAGTGACTGCTCAGAACTACTCACTACAATTTTCCAATCCATAATTCCAAGTATGTTGCATAATCTGTCATTGACATGAAAGCATCTTATTTCTTAAAATCCTTCACTAAAGCCAAAGCTCACAAATTTGTTTTGTTGCCATCACAATTAATATTTCTAGGGAAGTTGAAAAGTAGGTAAGCTTATCAGTATGGAGCTTAGATAAGGTATTCAGTATATATGGTTTGAATGAACAAAAATATACATGTGACAAAATGGAATAGATTGGCAAATTAATATTTTCCCAAAAATGGTAGCTACACTGTGAGATATCAATTTATTTTCTAATTTTTAAAATTGTGATCAGTATAGAGCTTATATAAGGTATTCAGCATACATGGTTTGAATGAACAAAAATATACATGTGACAAAATGGAACTAGATTGGCAAATTAATAATTCTCCAAAAAATGGGTCTCCCCAGTGGTACAGCGGTTGAGCACTGAGTTGCGAAGCTGCCCACAGCCTCTGCAGTGCTGGTTCGATCCCCGGCTGCTCCCTGGCCACTGGAGGAGGGTCCGGCATGGTGCGCAGACCTCTCCTGCCGCCCGCTGCTCCCCTCAGCAGAGTACTTGGTCAGCCTGCCTGCTCTGCTCCCCGCTCTGGCTCTGGTGCATTCTCTCACCCTCCTGTGCTTCTGACTGTACCCAGTGCTTGAATAAGTAAGTAAATAAATAAATAAATCTTTTTAAAAAATAATAAAATAAAAAAAATATCCAAAAAATGGTAGCTACCCTGTGAGAAATCAATTTATTTTCTAATTTTTTAAGATTTATTTATTTATTTATCTATCTATTTATTATTTATTTATTTATTTATGCATACAAGCATTGGGTACAGTCAGAAGTGTGGGAGGGTGAGAGAATTCACCAGAGTGGGGAGCGGAACAGGCAAACTGATGGACTACACTGCTAAGGGGAGCAGTGGGCACAGCAGGAGTGGTCTGCTCGCCATGTGGGACCCTCTCCTAGTAGGCAGGGATTGAACCGGCGCTGTAGAGGCTGTGGGCAGCTTCACAGCCCAGTGCTCAACAGCTGTGCCACCAGGGGAGGCCCTATTTTCTATTTTTTTTTTTAAATGTATTGTTTTGGGATACAAGTAAACTTAATGAAATTATTAATTAACATTAAAAGAAATGTAGATGGAAATACTTCAGGCAGTTCTCCTTTGCCACCTTTCTCAAAGCACAGTATTTAATACACTGTTCATTCCACTATAGGAGAAATCACTCGTTGCTTCTTAATTTTCAAACTTTTCTTCAAAGTTATTTTTGGTGCTTAAGTTAAAATTCCTACCTAGCATCCTTTTTACCCCAGGAAAAAAAAATTTTTTCTAAGTTCTTCAATAGAGTCCCTAAAATGATACAGTATGAAACAAATAAAAATTATGAGTAAATGGAATGTTCTACCTATATTTCTATATAAAAGTTAGAGAAATAAATACATTTATCTTATAATTCAAGACCTGAACAGAGTAAATCATATATATATATATATATATATTTATATATATATATATATATGATATTTGAAAGGGGTTTGGTCATTTTCAGGGAATGGGGAGTATAGAAAATAGGATTTGGCAGAAGAAAAATCCAAATTCAGCCATTGTCATGATAGTAAGATTGATGAGATGGCTCTGAAGCACTGTCCTAAATTAAAGCAAGGAGGACAGTTCTTTTTAATTTTGTTTTGAGTAGTTATTGAATGTGATCTGACCCCAGAAAAAGTGGCTTCTTTCAGTCCAGGGGAATTGTCAGAGAAATATTCAGATGCTGTAAGCCTGTAATATTCCCAGACCTAGAGGAATGATTGTTCCAGTCATGGAGAGGGCTCTTTGGGGGTGTTCCACAGTACCCACTACTGATGAACATATAAAAAAAAATAAAAGCTGTGTGAACACTTCTACTGTCACCACTATTCAGTGTTTCTCAAACTGAAGGAAGTTTGTGAACTTTAAGGCGGCTGAACTGGGGTATTTTTGCTCAGGGATGTACCTTTTACCCACTTACATTTAATCAATTCAGGAGGAACTACCCTCTATCTATAATGGAGTAATTCTTTTATATGCAGAAAGTCACAAAGTTTGCTTATTGGGAGGGGGAGATAACAACTTGTCTTGATGATCTGTAAATTCAGGAATAGATTCTTTGAGGACAACTATCCATGCCACAGTTCAAGGTAGAGTCTATTGATATCAAAAGCTGACTTGATTATGAATCTAACTACTTTGATACCTCCTCCTCCAATAAAATGGTAGGTAAGATGTTTAACTCTAGTTACTCACCATATTTGGGGTAAAATTCCCAGAGCCACATACCATTTTTGACTAGGGCTTGAGAGGCACACACCAGAGAAAAATGACACCAAAGGTAAAAAAATTAAGGAGGAAACAAAAATGACTCAACAACAACAACAACAAAAAGGATGGGTGGTGATGTATAATTATTTGAAAATGTAAAATTTTAGGCCAGACTAAGAATAGAAATGAGAGAGATATCAAGAGCCTTTACATACCTAGCAAAGGTAATGCAATATAATAGGAATGAAAAGTTGCAGTAATACAAGGAGGAGTTAAAGTACCACAGTCTTAATCAGAGATAAAGCAATAGATTAAGTAGAGAAGAAATTATATAGAATGTTTGAATTATGTAACAAACTATTTAGATATTCTGTACTAATAAACATACTATTTATGTTTTACTTTTAAATCAGTGAAAGTGTTTAATGTTCATAGAATAGGTATGTCAAAATTCACCATATGTCATATCATAATTTAATCTACCATTTCATCAGCAATTTTATTCATAGCTATCCACACAAATAATTCAAAAACACTAATTTGAAGGGTTACATGCACTCCTATGGTCACTGCAGCACTATGCAAAATAACCAAGCTATGAAGACAACTTAAGTACCCAAAGACAGATGAGCGACTAGGGAAGATATGGTATCTACACCTAACTGAATACTCCTCATCTATCAAAAAAGTTAAATTCTTTCCATTTGTGGCAACATATGGAAAAGAGGTGGAGGGCCTTAATGCTAAATGAAATAAATCAGGAGAAAGACAATTACCAGAAAGTGACTTATATGTGGAACATTGAGAAACAAAACAGTCACATTAAAAACAAACCAGTAACAAAACCTAGAAATCTGACTGTAGAATCGAGGCTATCAGAGGAGAAGTATGAGGAGAAGAGCAGAGTGAGTGTGAAGGGAGTAGAATGGATTATGGTAGAAAAGTGTGGGTGTCTTAATGGTGGGTGTGATGTGATAACATACATCTGAAAGGTGTAATCCTATATCTCTAAATCACATACAATGTTGTAAACCAGTGTTACCTCAAGAAAAAATAAAATTAATAGAAAAAATAGCAAAAAAAAAAACAACAACTATAAAACAGAAAATCAAGTATGATAGTATTGAAAATTGGAATGAAAAGAAGACATGCTACCTAATTTGTGGAATAAAAAAGAAACAAAATTTATGATGGAAACTGTTTAGATTTAAAAAAACTTTAAAACACTGCCCCAAAAGCACTTAAATATCATCTTTTTTTTATATTTAGTGATCAAAATAACTAATTTATTTCTCTCAACGAGATTGGAAAATGAAGAAACACCTGAAAACCAAAAGGAAGGCTTGAATGCAAAATAAATAAGTTAGAAAACAAAAATATACTGAAACACAGATAACCAAAAATATAGACAAATCTAGAGCAAGAATGTCTTTTAAAAAGCAAATGAAGAGTTGGAAATGGGTTTGTATCATCAGAGATGAGAAAAGGGAAATAATTATGAAGAGAAGATGATCTCCTATTGGCTTAAATCATTGTGAAGAGGAGAAATATACTATTAAGTTAAAAAAATTATAAAAATCTGTATTTAACTATATACTGTTATGCTGTTCTATAATGATGGTCTATCTTTATCATCCCATCATAATATTCTGTTTATTAAATACTTAGGATACATACAAATTGTTAAAAATGATTAATTCCAGAGGAATACAAGATTATAATGGATTCTGTTTATCATCACAAATGTTTACATAGTGCAAGTATTAATTGCATTAAAATATATTCAATATTAGAGGAAAATAAGAAAATATTCTAAAGTCTTTTTAAAAAAATTTAAAGATTTATTTATGCATACAAAAGCTGGGGTGTAGGCCAGAGTGTGTGGGGCATGAGAGGATTCACAGAAAGAGAGTGGGAAGCAGAACAGGTGGATTTACTGAAATACACTGCTGAGGGTTACAGTGGGAGAGACAAGAGGTTTGCTGCCTCCATGTGGGTTCGCTCCCTGGCCAGGGATCAAACTCGTGCTGCAGTGACTGTGGACAGCTTCATACTGCTGAGACTTAACTTCTTGTGCCACCAGGGAGGCTCTCTGAAGTCTGATTTTAATAACACAATATTTATCAGTTTCTAATGAGGAATGCTGTGCATACTATTATCACTGATTTGTTTGTGTAAAAAAATGCAAAATAAGAAAAAATGAAATGTGGTATTAATGAAAGTGCACCTGCTCTAAATAGAACAAAGTAAATATTAAAGAAACACTTACAAAAAGAGTTGATTAAAACTTGATACATGTCTAAAGCTGAGTGTTCACAGTCAGATAACTGAGCAACACAACTGAGTTCTGCACCCCACCCCAGAAATAGTCAATCCTATTATACAACTTTCCAAGAGGAAATTTATTTTCAAATAAAAAGTGTACAGTAAGCATTTGTTTGAATTAAAGGAATAAATGCAATATAGTTATCTTGTACAGAATTTAATTCAACGAGAATTTATTGAGTTCAATCTGGGTAGGTCTGTATAATAAGCATAAGAATAAAGCATAACAATTTTGGTGTCTCATCAGCTTGGATAAAATGAATGTGTGACTCCAGTTTAGTGACTGAATTACTATCAGACTCCACACTCCATATGGCTCTCACATTTTATTTTTTCAAGCAATTTGTGGTATCTTTTCTTGATATCAAACATTTAGTACACAGCATAATTGCAGTTTCTATTATGATTTGTGCGACAGATTGATTAAAATCACTTCACTATATCTGCTGAGAACATTTGTAACATCAGCATTTTATGTAAGCTTACTAACTTAAATTTATAAAGGTAACATATTGGGAAAAAGGATTCGTCAAACTTGGCTATAAGTGAGAATATCTTCCCAGACTGATCAATCTAGTTGTTTTATTATTTTTTTATAATATAGCATATTTAAGATTAGAATGATATAAAATATATTACATTCTTTTAAGATGTTAAATGACTAATAAGAAAGATATACCAGTCAATGTATATTAAAATTAAGGATCTCATTGCTATAGAGGATGCTTGTACAGATGCATGACATTGATGTGAGAAGGTTTAATATGATTGACTTATAAAAGTAACTCCTAGTATTAGTATTCAAAAGTTAGAAGAAAATATCTCCCTAGTTGTGGAATATAAGAAGGCAATTTGGGAAGAATGCATATTTTTGTGTGATTTCCTCTTTTTTTTTTGTTTTTTTTTTTTTTTCATTTTTGGGTAGAAGAACTGGGGTATAGGCCAGAGGTGTAGAGGGGTAGAGGGGTCAGGTGATTCACCAGCAGCAGAGTAGAGGGCAGAAGCAGCATTGCAAAACAGGAGAGGTCAGCTCCCTGGCCATAGATTGAACTCAGATGATAGTAGCAATATAGCAGTAAGACTAAACCCATAGGCTATCAGGGAGACCCTGATTTTTCTTGTATATAGACTACTGGTAATACTTGGAGGCTAAGATTTTCAAATTCTATGAAGTTGTGAGTAAACCATTTTTATCACCTAGATGTCTTTTCACATGGGCTTTCTTTTTCTAACAAATAATTTCCTCTGCAAATAAAAGGTGGAATTTTTAAGAGCAAATAACAGGTCTCTTAACTACCCAATCTTTATCAGCCTTGGTAGTACATTAAAGTCTTTGTGCTAATACTACAATTTTTGGCAGTTGTGTGACTGAATTGAGAAAGATGTAAAACTACTGAGAAACAATTTAGTTGTCTATAAAATATTAAATGCCTAGGTCACCACACTAATTGTCTTGAGATACCCTGCCCTACCTGGTGCCCACAACTGCATATCAAAAATTCGCTCCCATTTTGGAAATTTTTATTGAGTTATGATAAATAAAAGCATATATTCAAAGCATATAATTTTATAATTTAGAAATATTTGTAGAACAATAATGCTACCACAATCTAGATAATAAACATATCAATAATCCCAAAATATTTTCTCTTGTCTCTCTCTTTTTGTCACAACCCTTATCTCCATGCAACTACTCATCTATTTTATGATACTTTAAATTAGCTTTCTTTTCCCCAGGTTCTCTTCTTTTGAATGTGTCTTCTTTCATTCAGCATAATTAATTTGATATTTATTCATGTTGTGACATCCACCAATTGTTCAATTTTTATTGCTGAGTAGTACTTCTTTAGATGATACGCTATTTTGTTTTCTTTTCCCAATAATCTGTTGATGGATATTTAGGTTATTTCCAGTTTTTTGCTATTATAAATAAAGCTGGTATGCATTTGTTTACAGGATTTTGTATGAACACATGCTTCTCATATATATTGGTTAAACACTCAGGACTGATATGATAGATTTATGTTTCGATTTTATAAAGAAACTGTCAAATTACAATTCAAAGTGGTTGAAACTTTTTATTTTTCCTGTTGAATGAACACTCCTATTTCTCTATATCTTCTCCAACACTTGGTAAAAGCAGTAATTTTAGTATTAGCCAAACCAATACATATACTGTCACATCTCATTGCAGTTTAAATTCATATTTCCTAATGATTAAGTATGTTAAGTATCTATTCATGAGCTTGCTTCTCATCTTTATACATTCTTTGTATACAAACATTTTTAATTGGGTTGCTTGTTTTGATTAAGTTCTAAGAAAACTTTCTAAATTCTGTTGCAAGTTCTTTATTATTTGTAAATGTCACTTACTCTGGCTTGGTTTTTAATTTCTTCACATAGTCCTTGAAAAGAGAGAATTCTTTCAAATATGATGAAGTTCCAAATTATCAAGTTTTTCTTTGATGGACTGTGCACTGGTATTTAAAAAACAAAAAACAAAAAACAAAAAAACTTCTTGAGGGCCTCCCTGGTGGCGCAGCGGGTTGAGTGCAGCGCTGTGAAGCTGTGCACAGCCTCTGCAGCGCTGGTTCAATTCCTGGCGGGCCAGGGAGAATCCCACATGGCAAGGCAGACCTCTCCTGTCTCTCCCGCAGCTCCCCTCAGCAGTGCTTTCAGTCCGTCTGCCTGCTCTGCTCCCTGTTCTGTCTCTGGGGAATCCTCTTACCCTCCCATGACTCTGGCCTGTACCCCAGCTCTTGTATAAATAAAAATAAATATTTAAAAAAATTTTGGAAAAAAAAAAGCTTCTTGAGACAAAAAATGTTTATATTTATTACCTATCTTTTCTTTAAGAAGTTTTGTATTTCTAGACTTCACAGTTAGGTCTATGATAAAGTGTGAATTAATTTTATATGATGTGAAATATGGTTTGAAAATAATTTATTTGCCTATTAAGATCTAATAGTTCTAGCATCTTTTCTTGAAAAGATTTCTTCATAAAATTACCTTGGTATTTATGTTGAATCAGCTGTTCAAATGTGCAACTCCTATTTCTGTACTTCTACTTTGTTCCATTGACAAATCTTCTATCTTTATGCCAATACAACACTAGCTTCATTATTGCAGCTTTATAAGTTTCAAAATCATATAGTATTAACCCTCCAATTTTGTGGTTCTTTTTCAAAGTAACTTCTGTGCACATCAGTTTATTTACCTTTCCACTGAATTTTTATCAGTTTTCACACACAAAAGGTTTGCTAACATTTAATTTAGCATTGCACTGAAAGTAAAGATCATTTGGTGGGGAAACTGTGATGCTAATAATAGTAGGTGGATAGATACATAGATTGTGATACATCCAGACAATTGAATATTATTCAGTTTAAAAAGAAATGAAATTTCTTTTTAGAGTTATCATGAAGGACATGGAGAAAACTTAAGTGCATATTACTAAGTGAAAAAAATCAATCTGAAAAGGCTAGATACTGTATGACATTCAGGAAAAGAATATAAAAAAAAAAAATCAGTATTTCCCAGGATTAGTGAGAAGGTATGAACAGGCAGAGCACAGGGCATGTTTAGGGCAACAAAACTATTCTAAATAATGCATTAACAACAAATATATGTTAGAAATTTATTTAAACCTTTAGAATGTTTCTTTTTCAAACCATAGAGTGAACCCTAAAATATACTATAGACAATGAGTGATTATGTGCAAATGCAGGCTCATCAGTTTTAATATATCACTCTAGAGGATGTTGATAATGGTGGAAGTAATGAATGTATGAAGAGAAGGTGTGAGAGAAATCTCTCTACCTTCTGCTCAATATTGCTGTGAACTTATAAGTGCTCTACAAAATAAAGTTATTTAAAATAAAGAGAGATAACAGTCTTGACTTTTAAATTTGGGAATTCTGTTTCATTTAGGTATTTAGAAAACATGTGTACAATGTGATTACTGATACAATCAGAATTAAATCTATCTTTACATTTCTTTTCTATTTTGCTACTATTCCTACTTTTCTGGTTTATTTTGGACTAAGTGAATTTTTTTATATTTCCAATTGCTTTATTTGCTATAACTTTTTATATTAGAGGCTGCTTCAATTATTCATCTTTACCTTAACATAGTTCCTTTTGAGAGCTACTATACCACTTCAAATACAGTTTGAATCTTACACAACTATATATTCATATCTCTGCCCCTGACTTTTTACTATAGTCATTTTTTTTTTTTTTAGTTTTACATGTTTTGAACTTTATGGTATATCACTAAAACGTCTCTTAATAATCAATTATCTTTTAGAGACATATAATAAAAAGAAAAAAATCCTTATGCATTTACTCTCATGGTTATTGTTTCTAATGGCCATCCCATTACATTAAAATATATATTTCTTCAGCAATCAAAAAAGATAAACTTGTGCCATTCGCAGCAATGTGGATGGAGCTAGAAGGAATTATGCTCAGTGAAAAAAGTCAAAAGGAAAAAGAAAAATATCGGATGGTTTCACTTATAACAGGAATATAGGGAAACCAAATAAGACATCAGTGTAAAAAAATAATAATAACAGTACAAAACACAATAAAGCAAAAACAGACAATTATAAACCAGAGACATACTGCAGGGGAGGAGGAGGGAGAGGGGTGAGGGGAGGGAGGGAGGGGTACAGGAGACTGTGGAGATGGTACATGTGTGCCTTGGGGAAGGAAATTCTATGGGGGCTCAATCTGAGGGGGTGGGGGGAAGCAAACATTGTCTAAAAAATGTAAAAAAAATAATGATGAATGTTAAAAAAAAACAAGAGGTGGAGTAGATGTAAATATATACATATTTATACATATATATATATTTCCATCTGGACTTATCCTTCTTCCTGCTTCTTTGCACGTCTACTAATTTTTATTGGATACCAAATATTATGAATGTTATCTTTCTTGTGTGCTAGATATTTGAATATACCCATAAGCAATCTTGACCTTTCTTTGAGATACAAGTAAACTTGAAAATACTTTAATCCCTTTGAGTCACTTTAAAGCTTTATTAGTTGAGTCTAAGACAATGCTCAGACTAGGAATAATTTATTTCTTGCCACTGAGGCAAGAACACTGTGCATTCTATCCAAAGACATGTCCCATGAAGCTGCTCATTCCAGTTTCTGAGAACAAACATAATCCCTAGCTCAGATGAGTGCTGGCACTGTTAGTTCTCATCATTTCTATTTTTTTTTTTTCAGAGGTGTGTAGTGATTAGCAGAAATCTAAGAAGGATTCTCAACATAGTTCTCGAGTTCATCTGAGTGTAATTCTTTCCCTTCTAGAACTAATTTTGCAATATCAGTCACATTGTTTTTCCTGCCCTCTAGCTTCTACCTCCTCAATTCAGAAAGTCCACCAGGTCCCTTAACTTCTAATGTCTGCCCAGTCTATGACCTGAGAAAACACTCAACCACTTAGCTGAGTCAATTATAAGGCTTATCTCTGGTTTCTCATTTTCCATTGATCATTGATATTCCATAGCTGCTGTACAGTAACTTGAAAAGTATTGTTTTGTATTTTTCATTATTCTTGTGTCAAGACAAAACCAATCTGGTGAATCTCACTCTTCTGCCCATAAGCTGAAGATGGAGTCAAGTCAATCAGAGTTAGTAAAAAACTGTCAATTTTATAGACATCTTTTATTTCTCATAAAGGAATGAAAGTATCATGTATAATAGCTGTTGAAGTGATATATTAGGTACCAAATTATTTAATATGCACAAGCTTTGGCCTTCCTGTGAAGGTACCATTTAAAACTGCCTGTCTGAAACAATAATCTAAAACTTTAGAGTTATAGGGTATATGTATTTTCCATCTTGGCCTCGCTCCTATGATTTTGCAAAGCAGCTTACTCACACTCAGCCTTAAAATCCCAGGGACACTTACAGCAGCTATATTCTTTTTATAATGACTTCTTGATCTACATAGTTTTGTGTGATAATGCACCTTACCTTCCCAGCTACTTGGCCTGACGTGTTTTTTCACATGTGAAATATATTTTTTTTAATAATGTCATCCAAATGCTATGATTAACAATATGGTTTCAAAATACCTAATCACTTCAAGTTAGTTTTACTTTCTTCATGGATCTTCTTTAACTACAAAAGCACTTTCATTGCCTCTAAAACTTTCACAAGATCACTTACTTTCTTATCCAAATTATAAGTAATTATATATGACAAACCCTATTTTTTAATATTTACTTATTTAACTAAATCAATGTTGTTCAACAGAAATATTGTTTGGGCTACACATGAACATTTTCTAGTAGAAAATTTAAAATGCAAACATTTTTATATTTAGGGCCTCCCTAGTGGCACGGGGATTAAAGTCTCAGCACCATTAAGCTATTGCCAGCCACTGCAGCATGAGTTTGATCCCTGGCCAGGAAGTTGACCCACATGGTGCTGCAGACTTCTGTCTTGCCTGCTGCTCCCCTTATTAGTGTATTTCAGTAGATCCTCCTGTTCTGCTCCCCCCCTCTGTCTTTGATGAATCCTCTCACCCTCACCCCGCACCTCTAGCCTACACCCCACTTCTTGTATGCATAATAAATAAAAATAAATCTTAAAAAAATTTAATACGTATAGCACATCTCAATCAGACTAACACCTTTGCAAGTACTCAGTAGTTACATATGGCTAGTGGTCACCATATTAGATAAGGCAGGTATGGATAATACTTTTTAAGGTCATTTTTAGCCACTGCAGTAAATCAATGTTAGGATTTGATATGTTTGGCATGTTAATAAGCCATATTTCTTCATATAATAATGATAGTAAAAGACTGAAATTACCAACAGTGTATTTGGTTGTCTTAAAAACTTCAAAAAACTGTGATCCAGAATCTACCACTTTTTAATTTTGAGACTTGCTAAAATTATTGATGTCATTGTAGCTCAATACCCTAACACAATAATAAGCATTTTTTTTGTTGTGAAAATAAAATGTATGTGAATAAAGAGAATTAAAAATTGTAAGAAAACATCTAGCTATAAAATACAAAATTTCATGGGTGAATAGCCACTTATCAAGAAAGCTTTAACTTTATACCCATATAAACTTGATACCATCATTCACATTAACTTTACCCTAGGCTTAATTAAACTTTAAATAGTCTTATTCATAATTCAGGCTATATATCCGCCTTTTTCTTCAAGGATCTTCTCTAGAAAACCAGTAAGTGTCCATTCTTCCTTTCCCCCTTTGAGATGTAAATATATATATATTTTTAAACTCTTGCCCATTACTCAATTCAGGAATATCTTTGTCAAGGAAGTAGAAATCCTTCCTTTAAATGTAACCCTCAAGGAAGTTATTATTCCCATCTTAGTCTCTGCGGGAGAGCAGAAGCATAAATGGAGTTGTAAAGCTACCAGAGAAGGTTTACTCTTCCTTTCAGTAAAAACAATCAGCAAAGGCAGTCTGTGTTCACCCCCTCTCCCAGTACTTAACCACCCGACCCTCCCCTACCAACCCTCTGTTTCTGCAGAATCAGTCTTAGACTGAGTTCTGGTCTCTCTCCTGCAGCAGTTGCTTTGAGTAAAATTTTTCTTGCCTGTTTAATTTTGTAAGTGCAGTTTTTGCTTTGACATCACCTTAATGAATCTGCTTTCTTCTCTGATCTAAAGAAATCTAGCCTTACAGATTTAGAATCTACTGTGGCTCATTTTCCAGAAGTCAGCATCACATAAGTTAAACTCAATGGTTTGCAAGATGGAATTATTTCCACACTTCATACTTCTACTAGATCTTATGACCTTGGAAAAGTTACCGATACATTGACAAAAGGTTTCCTCCTCTTCAAGATGAGAGGTTTATGTAAGGAGATCTCTTAATTTGCCTTTGATTTCTGACTTCTTAGATTCTATTCATGCTGGAGTCTTAGACTAGCCCAGCACATCCATGTTTTTAATCAGCTAATCACACCAACTTTATGTAGATGGCATAGAGATTATGCTTTTTTAAGTCCAAGGAACATTTTCACATTTACAGAGGAAGTGTATTAAACACAGATTCCCTGAGGGTGAAACAAGGTACAATTTCACTCAACTTATAAAGCAGCTGCTATCACTATTTGCTGACTTGCAAATCATTACTGAATGCTTCAGCACATCTTTTTACTTGTTGACATTGTGCAAAGTCAGCTCTTGAACTGCCCATAATCGTTGGACTCACAATGTACTTTTTTTTTTTTAATCTTAATGTAAAAAAAAAAAAAAAGATGTGATTAGTAGTTTAAGTTGCACAATACATTTTATGGTACTTTTAAAAAGTATAAGATGTAATGTCTTATCTGAAACAAAAACACAAAAATACTATACAATATGGCAATTATTGCAATATTGAATATACACCAGGGAAAATGAAATTAGTATGTGATACATACAGCACCACAGTTTACATCAAAGCATACTTGAAAATAGGACTAGCCGGGGACAATGGACTAAATCAGTGACTTCATATCCTTGTACATGTTGGAATTACTTAGAGATCTTTTGAAACTTGCAAACTCTAGACCACACCACAGCTCAATTAAACTACATTTTCTGGAGGTGAAAGGCAATCTCACTCTTTTTCAAAGCTCTCCAGGTATTCTAAATGTAGACAAACATGGGAACCTCTGTGCTGAGCTCTCTGTTGAGTATTTTGCATGCTCGAGTTCATAGTAATTCTCAAAATTACCTATGAGGTGCATATCCTATTATAATATGGAGTTCATCATATCACAATTAAGAAAATATTTGGCAACAATTACTTTTATCAAATTCAATTGGGTGTAAAAATAAGTTAGACAGAATTGAATGGTATCACTTCCTCTCTAATTCTCTGTCATCTGAAGTGGGGAAAAGACTTGAGGTTACCTTCCTGTCAGGTTTCTAAGATTTAAATATAAGCAATGTCCAAAGAGAAACAATACCAAAAGATGGCAGTCTCATCTAAAGGGGAATTATATAGTATCAAAACATACTGAAGAGAAAATCTAGGCCTGAGTCTCATCTCCTCCTGGATACACAAAATAAAATTCATAGTCAATGGTCTGAACACTATGTAGGATGCATCCAGTGAGTCTATATATTTCCCTCAGTGAAGAGAGCTATCCCCCTTACACACTGGTATTTTACATGGTATTTTACATATCATGTAAAATAAACTGTTTTTTACTGGACTGTATTTTAAAATGGAACCTTCAGGGAAAATCTACAGAAGCTATTTCTCCCCCGTTCAGGGATCAGGAAATACAGTACATTCTCACAGGAAATGATGTTTAAACCTTACCTAGGGCCTCCCCGGTGGCACAGCAGTTGAGTGCTGGGCTGTGAAGCTGCCCGCAGCCTCTGCAGCAACGGTTCAACCACCAGCCACCGGCGAGTGTCCCATATGGCATGCAGACCTCTCCTGTCGCACCCGCTGCTCCCCTCAGCAGTATATTTCATCAGTCTGCCTATTCTGTTCCCCATTCTGGCTCTGGTGAATTCTCTCACCCTCCTGTGCTTCTGACTGTACCCAGTGCTTGCATAAATAAATAAATAAATCTTTAAAAAAAACCCACAAAAACCTTACCTGTAATATAATTTTTGTAACTGCTTTTTTGCTGTGTTTTTACCAGGAAATCTGGATTGAAATTATGTCCTATTTCATACTCAAAAATATCCAGATATATAAAATTCCACATATTAATATTACCTCTGATATAATGCTTCCTTTAATTGCTTTTACTATCCCTGATTTCTTAATTTTAATTTATAATATTGAATTTATAGTATTTATAAGTATGTATTTATCACATATATGTGTGCTATAAGCTACCTTGTATCTTCTAAACATATTTATAGATATTTATTCTTTTATCCCTTGTAACATATCTACCTCTAACAGTGAAGTTTCTGATAACATCACATAAGATTAGAACACATTTACAGTGTTACTCTCAAGTTAGAGGGAGAATACTGTTAGGGTATAATTTAATAAGGTTAAAAACTAAGCTCCAACTCCTTGCCCAGCAGGCAGGCTTGGGATAGATAAGGGAACTGGTAAAGTTGCCTTGTGGACAAGACCAAAAGACTAGCCACTATGATAAGAAAAACTGGCCCAGCTCTAGGAATGCGGAAGCAAAGGCCTGGACATGTTTCTGTTTCAAAGTCCAGTGCTGGAGACCAGATATCCCAGCAGACAACTGGTGCAAACTGGCATCCCCATATGAGAAAGCTCGCAAAAACAAAGACAGAGCCTCAAATACTCCTTCGTGTATACGTCTCCCATTTCGCCTGCTGCTTCTCTTAGCAGTGTATTTCAATAAATCCACTTTTCCCATTCTCCACTCTGTCTCTGGTGAATTTTTTCACCTCTGCAACTCTAGCTTTATCCCAATATTTCTCCCCACTAAAAATACTTGGAGCACTCAATACTGGGTATAGAATAGATATATAGTGCAAAAATATGACAAAGATGAACTTACACTATCACATACCAGTGTTAGTTTCAAGATAAATGTTAATCCTACACTAAAATCATGAATTATGGAACACTAGTAATCCTTCCATTTCTATGATTCTCTAATACTAGCAATCAAATAAGTGTAGATAAGCCAATATCGGCACCTGATCTACTATATGTAGCGTTTTTAATTTTGGAACATAATTTCCTTTAAAATTTGGCTGAAATATATTGCAGAATTTAAGTTCAGGCTTACCTAACATTATTTGCAGTTTTCTTTTCTCTGTAAAAGATGCAATTTAAACAAGTTAAAGTATATTCATCCATATCATCATATTAGTATTTTCTAAAATTTTAACAGAGTTTATTATATACCAGGCACATTGTAAAGTACTTTACATGTCATCTCATGTGAACATAACAACATTATCATTTTCATTTATAGTACAGAAAAGTAAAGACAGAGAGAGATGAAAAAATTTGTCTAAAATATACAAATAGCATATAATGATAAAACTTAAATTTGAACCAAGGTCAGCCCTATGGCTGAAATTTTCTCCTCACATTGGGAAAGTGAAAAGCCTCTCTAATGATGAAGAGATGCATTTGTTTGAAGAATATTAATTATATCTTAAACTAATTCTCAACATTTAAAATTAGGGAAATATATAGTTATATATTAATAACAATTTCAAAATCATCAATTTTCTTACTTATCTTTTCTTTACAAAACTTGGAGATTATCTCAGACTACCAGCTTCTTCATTTGTGTTGACACAACACTTATAGCTACATAAATGTGTGTGTGTATATATAGATAGATAGATAGATACATTGCTGTACATTTATAGCTGACTTCCTGATTCTTAGTTATTAGATGAGTTGTACTAGCTCCTCAAATGTCATCTCAGCTCCTTCTCTATATATTTAAAATTATGCTTTAGTTTCTGAAACTTATTTTACATAAATTATGTCTGCTTACTTTTTATATCCTTTAACAGTGGCTTTTGCTTAATTTTTAATATTTGCTTTGACCAGTATCTACATTTTATTGGGTTTTGCTGCCTACAACTGGTCCAGTAGACCTGAAACATGGTAAAACTTAAAATTTGATTAAAATTTAAAACTTAAATTTGTCTTCAAATCTCAATATCCTTTACATTCCATGCCATTATATATTATTCTTCAATAACATAAACTTTATAGAGCACCTACTATTTCCTAAGAAGAAACCAAAACATGGATTACCCATTTCCTACTATCAAAGAATTTACTAGTTTCTTATGGAGTTAAGACATACATACAAGACAATGGAAAAATACTCAAAATGATGAATATACTAAAAATACACTGTCTTGAATATATAATCAAGTGTGTTATCCCAAGTAATCTCAAAATTAAAATTTAATTAGGACTTATTCTTGTCATAGAAACAGTAACTTTGTATGATTATAACACATACACATTTAATTTAATTCCACATACACATTTAATTCCAATAGATAATACTTCAGAATTGCTAAATTTCCTTTTCAACAAATTTATATTCAGATATCTGCATCTATAATTCAAAAACCAGTATCTAGAAAATTTGTAGCCATTAAAAATTAAATGATCTACAAAGATGGGGAAAGGAACACAAGATGCTTACATAATCCCTTTTAGAATTTCAAATAGATATGCCTTTTTTATGTTTTTTTGTTAGAGTTTTGCTCAGTGCTTTTTAATGTTAGCTGCTACCTGATTATCTCCCCTGAGAAAACTTCCTTAAAGAAGAGAATGAGGGCCTCCCCAGTGATGCAGTGGGTTGAGTGCAGCGCTGTGAAGCTGTCTGCAGCCTCTGCAGCGCCAGTTCAATTCCTGGCCATCCAGGGAGATTCCCACATGACACAGCGGAGGACCTCTCCTGTCTCACCCACTGCTTCCCTCAGCAATGTATTTCAGTCATTTTGCCTGTTCTGCTCCCTGCTCTGTATCTGGTGAATTCTCTCATCCTCCCGTGCCTCTGGCCTGTACCCAAATGCTTGTATAAATAAATAAATCTAAAAAAAAAAAAAAGTGATTGAGGCAAACTGGGCATAAACTGCATTTTAGAAGATCTTTACTAAGTGCACTTGAATTGAAGGCAATGTTATTAATACCAGTCCCTAAAATTCAAAGTCTTGCCTTTTAAATCAACCAATATTCTGTGTCAAAGAAGTTCTTGATTTACTTTTTCTTTACCATGTTGGACTAATTATTAGGATACCAATTAGAAGTGATAGTTTTTTGTGGTGATAATAAATATTTTTTTTTAAATATAACCAAAAAGGGAGTTACATTTTTTTTTTCCTTTTGGGAATTACAAGTTTCATAATTAATGGCCCACTAATTTATTGCTTTATATTTTATTTTCTCTTGTGTGTTAAATACTAGTAATATAAAGATCTGTATACCTTAAACAATAATTCTCTCTAAAATACTGCAAATATTTCTTAAAACAAACTTAGGAAATAGGCAAACACTGATTTTCAAATAGAGATATCAAGAATTAGAGAAATAAATGGTGAAGGTTACATATGTGCCAAAGTGAAAGATCTGGGCTTTCTGTCCCCTAGCATGGGCATGTGACAGTATCCCCATTTATAGACTTTGATAGACATTTTGAAGGAAACTGTGCCACTGACTTAAAAGAAAACTTTTTGGCCTAGTGTCTCTTTCCCCCATTCTAAGTAATGGGAGTTATCTCGATTTGATCATGCAGTCATGGAAAACAACCTCAAAAACAAAGGCAGATTAAGAAGGAAAAAAAAAAAAAAAAACCTACTAATTAATCAGAGAGCCTGGAAAACCCAGACTAGTGACATAAAACCAGAAATGTCCTATTTTATGTATTTTTAGGGCTTAAATAATTTACTATAAATGATTTATTATAAATTATTTTTATGTTTGCCTTAATGAGTACAGAAATAGGCCTCTATTTGTTATCTGTCTATCCATCTAGCTATTTAGCTATCATCTACCACCATAAATGTATTCTCCATCCATTCTCATTTTTACTCCATTTTCTTTCTCAATTTCACCAGTTACTCCACATCATACCTCATTATTTGACATCTGGGTGGCTACTATAGCATTCTAGTTGCTCATTGTTTTCCTTATATAATTAGCTAAAACTAAGATCACTACGGTAAATCTTACCTATTTAAATCACACTTGAGCATGGCTTGTATAAAACTGTTTCCTTTACCCAGAAGTCTACTAACATTTATTATTTGCTTTGGGATCAAGGACATTCTTTGTCTTACATTAAAAACACTCTAATCTCATTTTACCACAATCCTTTTTTTACTGAGATTCTCCCTTAGCTAAAGAGTTCAAACCTCACCTCTTATCAAATTTTGCCCAACTAACTCAGGCCCAAATTAATTGATTTCTTAATCTTTCATACATCTTATTATAATCAGAATATTATAACTTTATTCTTATCTTTCCTCCTGTATTTAGATGCTGCCAAAATGAAGGAAGCACAATTTCAATTTTTTTTAGGTGAACTCCTATGACTCCCTGAGAGAGCAGGATATTAATCAGAATATATTATTTATTAAACATTTTAGTTTGTGAAAATTAATTGCTAAATTTTCATCCTTTCTTAGGATACTTGGATAATATAATTATCCAAATGGATTTTATACACATTTCATGTATAAGTTTCCAGCATTGACAAGCTGTGTGATGCCTGATAAGTAATTCATCTTCATTGTTTAACTTCATTTTCCTCATTGTTCAATAGGAATAATATTTTCTATCTTATTTGACTATTGTGGTTGTTGTAAATTAAGTTGACATTTGCAGTGTTAAATAGTGATTGTAAGTGCCCAATTTATTAGTTTTCTATAGAGAAACTAAATTACTGAACATTTATTTAATCTTGACCTTTCAAAATTCAAGAGATAATGTTGGGAGGGGAGATACTAATAAATAAAACATAAAAATTCATTTACTTGATGCATATTCTATTGATAAAAGCAACAATTTACACTTATCCTTAATACATTTATTAAGTATCTACATGTCATTTTGCTATTTGTCACATATCTGGATAAAAACACAGATTCAGAGACAGAGACATAGTCTGGATCTAGCTTGGATACCTACTAAGTATTGATGAATGACTTATTTAATCCAAGTGTTTTTGTCTCCTGATAATAAACTATTATCACACAGTATTGTGTGGATTAAATGAGATAATATGTTATATTTAGAATATAGTGCCTGCTTTGTATATGCCAGGTTTTATTTAATAATGTCATCATAATTTCTAAAATATCCACAATATTTCTTTGAGGTAAGTACATGTATTACCATTTCTATAGATGAGGAAGTTGAGGCTCAGAATCTTTAATAGCTTTCTTAACAAGCTAAATAGCAAACAAGGGATTGGACCCTGGGGTTTCTATCTTCTAAACTCATCTATATTTTACTGTGTTATAATAATGCCCCAACTATACCTCATATCTATTATACCTTTATATTCTCTACTTAATATATATATAATTATACATAATTATATGAAATTATATTTTACTATACATATACCAGAAGCTCTTTATCTCAGTTTCTTTCAACCAATATTCTTTTTCGATTAATACTTAAACTAGATTAGCGGCTAACCTCATAATGATGTACCAGAGTAAAGTCATAAATGAATATTTAACCTAATGGCAATGTTACTCTTATAAAAATTAGTTGTAAGAATCTTTTTTTTTCTTTTCATTAGAAAAAATTTAATCATATACACAAATGTAGGGGATAGTAAAGGAGACCTCAATATACAATTATCAACTAATGGCCAATACTGTTTCATCCATACTTCCAATCCTTTGAATTATTTTGAAACAATTTCCAAGAAGCATAGCATTTAATCTATACCTATTTCAGTATGAAATAATGGTGTTTTTACAACATATAACTGCAATTCCATTATTAAGCATAAGGCAACAGACCCTGTATTATATAAGAAATTGCAAGACAACATCTCCATTTGTCTGATTGTCTTCTGGTTCTTAAAAAGTATTTATGTCTTTTAAGCTAAATGCAAATAAAGTACACATTTAAGTATTCTTTTGATACTTGTTTGTTTCATTTCCTTTTTTTGTTTTATTTATTATATATTTATTTTTTAGTGAAGTACCATTTCATTACAACATTTTTTTCTCATGTCTCTTAAGTTCCCTTTAGTCTATAGATTTTCACCCTACATTTTTATTTTTCTGACTTTTTTGGTTAAAAATCAAGTTTTTCTTTGTTCTATGGAGTATTCTTTAGTGTAGATTTTGTTGACATAATCCTGTCAAATTTTGTAATTTTTTTATTGATCATTATGTATCCTATAAGCAGAATGTTTGTTCTAGATGCATGATCAAATTCAGATTAAATTTTGGCATTAAATATATTTTCAATAATAACATTATAAAACAGAGTGTACATATTTATGTAATATGCTTCTGGAATAGTTTTAAATGCTTGAACTAAAATTAAATTACTTTTGGCAGAGTGCGTGTGTGTGTGTGTGTGTGTGTGTGTGTATACACATATATATGTAGCATTCTGTTTGGAGTAGTTTAGCATTCTGAGTTAGGGTTATTATCAATAGCATTATTACTTTTTACTAACTTAACACAGAAATTTTGATATTATGGATACCTGTGTCATATTCATGATCCATTTGTGGATTGTCTTACATATGGTATATTGGTTTACAGTAAGAACACAATATCCTTTTCTTTTCAAAATGCAGAATCCTTTATTAAAATGGCAATTAAGGGCCTCCCTTGTGGCTCAAGGAGTTAAGTCTCAGCACTATGAAGCTATTTGTGGGCACTGCAAGGCAAATTCCGTCCCTGGCCAGGGAGGTAACCCACATGGCACAGCAGACCTCTCCTGTCTTGCCCTCTTCTCCCCTCAGCAGTGTAATTCAATAGATCTGCCTGTTTTGCTCCCCACCCTCTCTGGTGAATTCTCTCACACCCCCTCCACACCTCTGGCCTGCACTTCAGCTCTTGTATGCATAAATAAACAAAATAAATCTTTAAAAAATAAAAGAAAATGACAACTCCTTTCTTTAGTTCCAAGCGCTTTTACTTTAAGGCTAATAAATATGCAACATTCAAGTATGAAATAAATGAGATAGGCATTCTTAAAGGATTTTGAGTTAGAACTGAATACATTTGGATTTTTATTTTGCCTCACCCCTCTCAAACTAAACAAGCCAGTATACTACAATTGAAGAAAATTACATCAAGGTGTCTTTTTATATTTTCCCTTCAAATGAAGAGAAAAAAGCTTCAGAAATCACATAATTGCACTGAAGCTGTCTAAGTTTTGGCATGATCTTATGCCCTGTTGTGTGTGAGAAGGCACACTGTTGTGGTTCTCTGAGGAAGGGAAAAAGGAGAGCATCACTCCTTTTTTTTAACGCCCAAATAACACTCAGGAGGTTGCCTTATCTCAGGCCACTTTATAATGTAGGATAGAGCAAATGGGGTTAAAATATTATGAGAAAACTAAGGGCTAAATGTCCAGAGATTTAGTGCCTGACCTCAATGCCTTGAATTACAATTCAAAGTAAACAGAAAGCAGTTCAGAATGCAGGATGTGTGCTTAATGTATTCTATTCAGTTCACTGCCAGAAATGAATTGTTGCATTGTGCGCAAGTCAAAGCATCCAGGAGTGAAGCAAGAATGGGCACAAGCAGAGGGCATCACAGTGGTTCATTTAGAGCATCAGAAACACAGGCTACATCTGAAAGGACAGGTAATTGAAGAATCTCATGAAACTTCAAGGAAAGCATAAACTTACTCATTGAGTAGTGAAAATTATGTTAGGACTAGGATTTTATGGAACAATAAAACATTAAGTCTAATAGCAAATGTCTTATTTAAAAGGAAATAAACGTAACAGAAAATAAATAACAACATTCAGATATTTTAGTCTTTGGTGGGGTCCCAATTAATAGCAAAATCTGCAATAATCACATGTAAGGTTGTTGAATTAGAAACTACTTATAAAAAACATAAAAAATATACAGAATTATAAAGTATAAATATTATATATTGTAAATTATAGTAAATGGGTATTATTGACACAGTAAGTTGATAAGCATAAGTATTGCTGATGTTCTTATAGTAATTGCAGAAAAGATATTTTTCTCTCATATAAAAAATATCTCTAAAAACACAATTATGTTGTGATACGTGCAGTACTGTCAACACAGATTGTGATAGAATAAATTACTTTGAGACTTTTGGTTATTACTTTAAATTCTTAGCAGTAATTGCATAAATCTGAAGTGCTTAGCTCTTGGTGCAGCACTCAGCCTCAGGTAAATTATATTTTCTTGCTGAATACATAGAAATTTGTAATCGTATTTTGCTGATTAATTTTATATATTTGCCAATTATACATTTAGCCAAAGTGCCAGATCATTCAATGTTTTTCAACTTCACTGCAAACTTTTTATGCGATTGCTATCATGAAATCTAGGTGTGGGATCTCCCTGGTGGTGCAAGGGGTTAAGCACAGCACTATGAAGCTACCGGAAGCCTCTGCAGCACAAGTTCTATTCCCGGCAGGCCAGGGAGATATCCACATGGCAGCAGACCTCTCTTGTCTCGCCCGCTGCTCCCCTCAGCAGTGTTTTCAGTCAATATGCCTGTTCTGCTCCCTACTCTGTCTCTGGTGAATCCTTTCACACTCCAGCACCTCTGGCCTATACCCCAGTTCTTGTGTGCATAAATATATATATATATATATTTTTTTTTTTTTAAGGAAAAGAAATCTAGGTGAGGAAATGTTTTAAATACAGGGTACTCTGTCTGAACTGATTCTTCTCCTTTTAAGATTAAGTTGCAGAAACCCAAGGAAAACTTTCATGCCTGTCAATTTAATAACAAATGTTTAAGTCATCTATTTGAGTTGTTAATAAATTGCTGCTTTATTTTTGTATGTGGGATCATGGATAATAATTCGGTCATCACTATTTTGTGAAAATTTAAGTCTGATTGTTTTAGATTATATAATTGTGGAAAAATCAAAATAGAATTTAGACTTTATAATCTTTAACTGATTCATCTTAAATGAGTTTTAAAACATTTTAAATTAAATTTTGCATGTTTTGATACCTGTCAGCCATATGTAAGTCTCTTGTTTCACACACAGACAATAAACTAAAGAATGATTACTGAAAATGACCATGATCAGAAAGTGGTGAGTCACAGTGTTTGATTTGTTCAATTCACTTTCTAGGTAAAGATTTTTGACTAAATAGCAAGCAAGAAATTTTTCTTTAGATTAAATTGAAATATACTCTTTTAAAATGGAAACTGTACATGCTACATTTCAAAACACTGAAAATTTCTAAACTGAGCTACCTCATAAGAGAAAATATCCAAAAGAGAAATGAAAGCATTTTATTTGTTCTTTTTTAAAGATTATTTTTATTTATTTATGCATACAAGAACTGGGTTGTAGGCCAGAAATGCAGAGGGTGAGAGGATTCACCAGAGACAGAGTGGGGAGCAGAATAGGCAGACCTACCGAAATACACTGCTGAGGGGAGCAGTAGGTGAGGAAGGAGAGATCTGCTGTACCATAAGGGTTAGCTCCCTGGCTGGGGTTCAAACTCATGCCGCAGTGGCTGGCAATAACTTGATAGTGCTGAGACTCTAACACCTTGCCCCACCAGGGAAGCCCCAAAATGAAAGCATTTTAAATTTCAAAATACCAATCTTACAGACAAGAAAAAAATATCTCCCTTTTACAAATTCCACTTGCTGTGTGTGAAACATTTTATGGAATCACTGTGTCATTATCTCAGCCAATAATTGACATGCACGGGGTAATTTGATTATCTTGTACTCATTGTATTAAGCAAATACTCTAATAGTTTTATTCTGACTCTCCACTGGTAACTCTTAATAGAACTTCATCTTCTGTTACGTATCCAGGAGACCTCTTCAAAATACAGCAAAACATATTTTAAGAATCTTTTAGGAAAAGTTCCTTAGATCATAGGTATTTTAAGTGAAAGAAATTCACCTACATCATTAATGATCACAATGTAACTAAATCAAAACAATTTACACTTTTAATTTGACGTTGTATTGCTTTAAAATTAACCCAAATGATAATTATTTTTTCAAGAAACTTTCACTGCATAATGTTAAATATCAATTAGCATTGTATTAAATTGCCAGTAGTGTTTTGAAAAATTAATTTGCTAGTAAACTTCCAGAGCAGTAGAAATTTTGTCAATGTAGTCTCAATGTCAAGCAATTCACAAAAAAAAAAAAAAAAAAAAAAAAAAAAACACCACAGGGTGATTTTAATTTCAATAATCACTAAGTGTGTAATTATGATTCTATTTTAACTTTCTTACTTGAGCCTACTATTCTCATTGTTATAGCATAACCTGATAAACCTTCTGTATGCCACTGATTTTTCTAGGCATGCGTAAATGGATTTAAATGTGTTTTCTTGGGAAATATGTAAAAAAATCTTTCTTTTGAAAAATACACTCTTTAGTATCTGAAGAAAATAACTAGCTTATCTAGTAATATTGATACAAATTAAGTACGTGTGAACTATAAAGTAAACCAACATTTCATTTTCTTAAAATGTTTAAAGACTACATAACAGACTTGCTAACAAAATCACTTACTTTCCCATGACATAAGATATACTTTTGAGAGTCAATAGTACATTGATAAAATTAAGAACATCTACATCTTTTACAGTTCCTGTGAATATTTGTACTTACATTAACATTTTGATAAACTTGATTTCCCCTATAGGGTTCATTATTAGCCTAATTATGGATCAGGAATAGTGTCTCTCTCTTCACTATAGGGGTATAACTGATTTCATTTCAGATCATTTTGTACATTCTATGAAGTCGACAAATCTTTTTTTTTAACAGTTTTAATGCATCATGACAAAACAAATCACAAGGATTTCATGCTAATAGTGGTTACAGAATTGCAGAGAAATATTTTCTGTGTGTTAAAACCCAACTTAAGAGAAATAAATCACAGTGAATATAACACACTGTGATAAGGAAGGGAGGTATGTACCTTTTTTTCTTTATAAATGTAAAAGAAAATATTTTTAGAATGTTGAAAAATAATTTTTAATCTTTATTTATTCCCTGATATTTAAACTTTCTATCATCTTTCACTAATTGAATCAATGACATTTGGGGGTTTGGAGATTATGAAGGCTAGAAAAAATAATAATTGCTCAACACAGTTTCAAAAATTATTTTTTATTTCAGAGCCTCTTAAGAATTAAATGTTCTTTTGTGACATTCTCAGTATGAATTTTCATTGAAAACTCATGACACAGAGTTTGTGCTCTGTACATTAGATTAGAGAGTGAAACTGTCTAGGGTTTATTCCCAGGGTAGTAACCAGGCAATGGAAATTGCGTATTAGTTAGGGGACTCCCAGAGCAAAGGAGTCTATAGCTTCTTTTTAGAATGATAACTTGAAAGATCCAAAACTATTATGGGACACAAGCCTAAAAATTGTGTTTGACTAGAACTTTAGTAATAGTTGATGTTGTCCATGTGAGGACAGCCCCAAGGGCACCTGTATCATGTCCTGGGCTCTCCAACAGGGTAAAAGAAAGAAGATAGCTTTCTGTACACCATGAGGAGTGTGGAGGTGGGTAAACAGGGCCCAGACAAAAGAAGGGCCTTTGGGTAACCATTAGAAGGAATAGATCATTTGAAAACCTTGGATAAAAGGAAGAAAAATCTATACTGAGTATTTGTCCATCCAGAATGATCTAATTACCCTGTAACATTAGGGTCATGTTTTTCATAATAAGCAGAAATGAGTTCCCCTTAAAAAAGCAGAATTAAAGGAAAAATGAAGAGAAAGATTCTTTTCTATAATGTGTATCTCTTGTCAAGACATACATAACTGGGCCTCCCCGGTGGCGCAGCAGTTGAGCGCTGGGTTGCGAAGCTGCGCTTGGCCTCTGCGGCGCCGGTTCGATCCCCGGCTGCTCCCCGGCCACCGGAGGAGGGTCCCACATGACGCGCAGACCTCTCCTGCCGCCCGCTGCTCCCCTCAGCAGTGTACTTCGGTCCTTCTGCCTGCTCTGCTCCCCGCTCTGGCTCTCGTGAATTCTCTCGCCCTCCCGCGCTTCTGACTGTACCCAGTGCATGTATAAACAAAACAAACAAAGAAACCAGCAAACAAATAAATAAAGCATGCCTCTATATAAAAAAAAAAAAAAAAAAAAAAAAAAGAGAAAAGAGTGGCTTTAAAAAAAAAAAAAAAAAGACATACATAACTATCATACAAATAAGTAGTAATTTACCATTCTGGATGGACAACTTAACAGAGCTAGAGACTGAATAGTGCAGGAATAAGTGATATACCATAGTGAAAAGGAAGTCTCATCTCTACTTTAATTTCCATTTGTTGTTTAAACCAATGTCCTCCTCTCACAATTCCAAAACCTTCTGTTAAATGTTGCTCTACACACAGTCATGTTTTTGGTACTTTACAAAGTGAAGGAATCAAAAAAATGGCAATTGGTGCAGCATACTGCAAAAACAGCATTATGCTTAGTGTGTAAAACCAGAGTATAAATGGAAAACAGTGGGATTTTAAAGCTTGAGGTAAATAACCTGCACCTCCCAACTCAAGTTAAATTGTTTTTTTTTTCCCCAGTTGATTTTTTTTAAGATTTATTTATACAAGAACTGGGGTACAGGCTAAATACGTGGGAGGGTGAGAGGATTAACCAGAGACAGAATAGGGAACAGAATAGGCAGACTCATGAAATACACTGCTGAGGGGAACAGCGGGTGAGACAGGAGAGGTCTGCTTCACCATGTGGGACCATTGCCTGGCTGGCCAGGATTAAACCCCGGTGCTACAGAGGCTGCAGACAGCTTCACAGTGCTGTGCTCAACCATCTGCGCCACCAGGGAGGCCCTCAAATTAAATTGTTATTCAAATTTATTTAAATCTTAAATACTGTAACTCCTAACCCAACCTAGATTATGATTTAGTCACATCTAAGTAAAAGTGGGTTATATTAAAAAACAATTCTTTGCTAAACCATGGTTACATAGGATCATATTTTGAATTGGAAAATACAAAGACAACAATTCTAATGAATTTATGCCACTCACAATGATACCAAAACATTAACACCTTGGCAAGCAATTACCTGTTTTTATTGCTTTAAATCCTGTATGTGTATGTTTTTCAAACAGTAAAGTTAATAACTGCTTAATCATTCTGCTGGAAGTCATTATACTAATTTCATTCAAAAACTAAATGAGGGGCCTCCCCAGTGTCACAGCGGCTTAAGCACAGAGCTGTGAAGCTGTTCGCAGCCTCTGCACTGCGGGTTCGATTCCTGGCCGGCCAGGGCAATTCCCACATGGTGCGGCAGACCTCTCCTGTCTTGCCAGCTGCTCCCCTCAGCAGTGCCTGTTTCAGTCTGCCTGCCTGTTCTGCTCCCCACTCTGTCTCTGGTGAATCCTCTCACCCTCCCGCGCCTCTGGCCTGTACCCTAGCTATTGTATAAATAAAAAATAAATCTTAAAAAAAAAAAAAACTAAATGAGCTAAATAGTAGTAGGTACTTCACTAGTGAAATTTTGATGGGCCTCCCCGGTGGCGCAGCGGTTGAGTGCTGGGTTGCGAAGCTGCCCGCAGCCTCTGCGGCGCCAGTTCGATCCCCGGCTGCTCCCCGGCCACTGGAGGAGGGTCCCACATGGCGCGCAGACCTCTCCTGCCGCCCGCTGCTCCCCTCAGCAGTGTACTTCGATTCTTCTGCCTGCTCTGCTCCGCTCTGGCTCTGGTGAATTCTCTCACCCTCCCGCGCTTCTGACTGTACCCAATGCTTGTATAAATAAATAAATAAATATCAAAAAAAAAAAAAAAAGAAAATTGATGGAAGGACCAACAGGATCAACACAGCTGGAGAGCTGGTAGAAATGCAAACTATGAGACTCCTGACCTATTCTAGCACAGTCTGCATTGTAACAAAACCTGTGATTTATGTGAACATTAAGTTTGAGAGGCCCTGGACTCAGAGACTGTGCATAACTAAATTCTATGGTTTCAAGTAACTCATAAGTATACACCTTCAACCTGGTTCCAGATCTCTGCATCACCTGGCCTTTTGAACCGCTCCCCCCCTTTGATGCCACTAAAAGCACTTAGACCACATATGTCTACAGCTAACTCATGAGCTCCTATTCCCCAGATGAGACCTTCATCTAGGGTTTCTTACTTTAGTTCAAGAAAACTACCTTGAAATCTACAATTTCCTCACCTTCCACACCCAATATACCCTTAAATCTTACATGAGTCACTTAACTTTTATCTCTTATCTTATTCAAGGTACTATTACAACCTTCAAAAAAGAGGGTCCTGAAAAACTCTTGCATCAACTCAAAGTTGATCATGTCACATGTCCCAAAATATAAGGTATTTCCACTGTTCTTAGGCTCTAGGAATGAAGGTTGAACAGCAAAATAATAGTTGAAAATCTCTAGTTAAAATAATAAATGAAAATCATGAAGTTTATGTATTGGTAATATGGAGACAGGCCACATATAAACAAAAGATACATGTATTTTCTACACATATTCACATTTTGAGAAGGAAAGTATTTTCAGAAGGAAAAAAGGAGAAGGAACAGATACGAAAAGCCTGAACCAAATAGAAGTATATGCTCACAATTTCATAGAAAATAGTGCTCACTGAGAAAAAATAATTTGAGCAAAGTCCTGAAGTAGGTAAAGGTAAAGGAGGGCATACTTATACTAGATAGAACAGTAAGAGTGACTCTGTGGTGAAGAGGTGCAGGGCAAGTCTGAGATAAATCAAGCAGATCTATATACCTGGAGCAATGAATAGGAAGTGTTGGTGCAAGTACAGGGATATGCCCATGGTAACAGGGGCAAGGTAAAGTGGGCATTAGAGGATTGGTAGGGTTTTGGCTTCTGCATATTACATGAAAAGCCAACAGAGAACTTTTTATAGGTAGTGCATGGCATGACCCACTTAGCTTTTTTATTATTTTTTTTAAGTTATTCATTCATTTATACAAGCATTGGGATTAGTCAGAAGCGCGGGAGGGTGAGAGAATTCACCAGAGACAGAGCAGGGAGCAGAGCAGGCAGTAGGACTGAAGTACACTGCTGAGGGGAGCATCGGGCTGCAAGAGAGGTCTGTGCGCCATGTGGGACCCTCCTCCAGTGGCCGGGGAGCAGCCGGGGATCGAACCGGCGCCGCAGAGGCTGCGGGCAGCTTTGCAACCCAGCGCTCAACCGCTGCGCCACCAGGGGAGGCCCTACATCTCCAGTTTCATTTCTTAAATACAGTACACATTTACCATAAGACATTAGGCAAGTAGTATTTTCCCTCTCTGAAATGGTCCCTACCAATATAACTGGAATATTCCCAAGTATCATGCATATGCATATCCATGTGCTTAGAAAATATTTTGTCCAGTAAGATACCCTTAATCTTATATTTTTCTAATGGAGAAAAATAGCAAGAAAAAAAGGGCATTTTCTGGGTGACATGGGATCATAAGAAGGTTAATATCACTAGAATATGCTGTTTGAAGTAAGGATTCCAGGAAGTAATGGATGCAGAAGTTAATAAAGAGAGGATCATAGGAGGCATTGGGACCACTGTGAGATGCATTGTTACTATTGTCATGCCCAGCTGACTTAAATAAAAACACTCATAATCTCATAATTTTGCCATCAACCAGCCAGTGGGAAGGATTTGTATTAAATTTTAAAAAATGGATGAAAAGTTAGAAATGTCTCCTTTCTTAAGGATACTTAAGTTTAGCTTTCTTGTTAGAAAAATATATCTCTTTAAATTTCTGATATTTGAACTTAAGGATTTATTTCTTAGTCATATATTTATTGTTCTCTTTTCCTTTCTCACATTCATAGTCACCTCGTTTCTTTTTATTAGTATTATACCTGCATAATTAATAGGATAATAATCAATTCTACCAGGTTCCTTTAAAATTACTAGGATTTTAATATATGGAAAAATAATTATTTTTCACTATAAAACATACATGTCCTTATGGATTATTCTAGTAAAAGTCTGAATATTGTCTATTATATGCTTTTATGACAGTGCACACATTATCCCATCTGGAGAAAAATTCTATCAATGCAATCAGGAAAATCCTATTGACAGAGTTTCTGTTAATCAGCAGCATTATTTCTGTAAGTGACTTAATTATTAATAAAGATTAAAGCCAAAATATGTTAGCACGCAGGTCCTTCCTATTACTGCAAAACTTATTCAAAGATCTTATAATGCTTCAACTGAAATTTAAGTAGCTGTTATTAATATGTGATGATATTAATCAAGAACATCCACTTTCCATTATTTTCTGCATCACTTAAAACATAAGGCATCATTATACTTAAAATGTGTGCTACTGAAAATAGTACTGTTCATGTATCTGCTTTCACCATATGAAGCAAAGAAATTTGACTTCTCAATTGCATTCTTCTCTTTTGACAGAAAAATTAAGTATTTTCAGCTAAAGAGTAAAACAAGTTTTGAAGTGCTGTGCCTTTTTCAAACCTATAACAGAAAAAAGAGTGTAACTAGTGTAAAATCATCAATACTCAAAGGCCCAGAAGCACTAACCTATAATGGGAAAGAGAAATCAACTTCTGTACATAAACATTTTTTCCCCCAGTTCCATAGTGATGACAATGAAAATCTACTCAGAAAAAAAAGGAGACATTTGGGGCCTCCCTGGTGTCACAAGGGGTTAAGTCTCAGCACTGCGAAGCAATCTGCAGCCACTGCAGCTCCAGTTCAATCCCTGGCCAGGGAGGTAATCCACTGGTGCAGCAGACCTCTTCTATCTCACCTGCTGCTCCCCTCAGCAGTGTATTTCAGTGGATCCACCTGTTCTGCTCCCCACTCTGCCTCTGGTAAATCCTCCCACCCTCCCATACCTCTGGCCTGCACCCCAGCTCATATATGTATAAATAAATATATCTTTAAGAAAAGAAAGGAGCTGTTTAACTCAGATTAAGACATCTTTCTTGTGAAAAATACAAATACTTCTTGGTAGAAAGTAATCTTTAAATAAATTGCTGGGTTACAACTTTGCAGTAGGAAAACAATCTGATCTAGTTTACATGCACATTCAGTGCCTTATGGCATATTTCTAACAGCAAAAATGATGATGCCCTATCAAGCGCATACCTCTCTGGGAAGAACAGACCTTCCTGGGTACAGAGGGCAATTGAAGCTACTGAGCAGATGGGAAAATGAGGAAAGCTCATGAGCTGGAGCAAATACAAAGACTTCAGATAACAGTCTGAAAAAGGGGCCTCCCCGGTGGCGCAGCGGTTGAGCGCTGGGTTGCGAAGCTGCCGGCGGCCTCGGCGGTGCCGGTTCGATCCCCGGCTGCTCCCCGGCCACCAGCGAGGGTCCCACATGGCGCGCAGACCTCTCCTGCCGCCCGCTGCTCCCCTCAGCAGTGTACCTCAGTCCCTCTGCCTGCTCTGCTTCCCGCTCTGGCTCTGGTGAATTCTCTCACCCTCCCGCGCTTCTGACTGTACCCAGTGCATGTATAAACAAAACAAATAAATAAATAAATAAAAACATGCCTCTATAAAAAAAAAAAAAAAAAAACAGTCTGAAAAAGATGCCACAATATGAAAAAAGAAGAAAATACTGAAAGGACAGCTAAAAGAGCTGTCAAGGACAGATGGCATCCATGGGATTATTGATTTTTTTTTGAGGTGGGAAGGAAGAGCCAGATGTATGTCACCGTCAAGAGTGACACTCCTATCAGAGGTCTGGGGGCCCCTCCTGGCAGTTTCTTCAACAAAGCTGGTAAAAGGGAGCTCACCCATCACTTCTCGACAGTAAAGGGGGAAAACTATGATAGAGAGCATGTGTAAAGGGGCAGGAAAGGGCACAGTGCAGGTTTTCTGATCCAGCAGACCAGGTAAAGGAGGAGTCAGAGTCCTCAGTGGTTTTAGCAGGTATTTTATTGGAGTTACCAGGTACACAGCAGGCAGGGGTGCTGGGGGGCCAGGAGGCTGGCAGTCCTCCCAGCCCCCAGCAAATCCGCACTCTCTCTGGGCTCCCTGTTTCTGCTTCTTTGCTTCTCTCTTGGCTTCTCTTCGGCTTCTTGGCTTCTCTTTCGGCTGCTGCTGCTGGCATCCCCATGACGCCACCCTTAAAAGCACAGCCTCAGCCCAGGTGAATCCCATCTACCTATGCTCACACCCTATTCCCGCCATCAGGCATGCATTCAGGACCGCAAGGATCCATCATCTATCCTGATGGTGGGAGGGCAGAAAAGACTGACATTTTTCCTTACCCTACAGTCCACCGCCTCAGGGTTTTCTGCCATATAATCTACATATATATACAAGTTTCTTAGCAAACATAAACAATGCAGTCATGGCCCACAAAAGCAAATACACCACAATATAACAAAATACAACAGAACACAAATAAGTCCAGGCAGGGCCCCAACCTAGTGCAAAAGACAATTATTGGTACCAACAGATGATCCACCACTTCTGCTGCCAAAGGCACTGCTCATACGAGGGAGGGGAACCACTCACGGCATCTACTGTAACACACCAGGAGCTGTCGGGCTTCCTGGCCTTCTCTGGCTGTAGTTTCGGCTACAAGCCACACACAGCATCCACCCCCAGGATGCACTAGCTCTGGGATTGGCGATTCTACTTTGTTGGGGGTAATCGCCAACCCTCAGGGTTTCTGTCTGCAGTCGCTCCAACACTCGGCTTTTGTAGCCACCAATGCGACTCTCATACTCCTGCACTCAGGCCAACCCACTGCACAAGCACATGGGTTGGGGATCCTTGGATACAAACTCTACATTCAGCTTGGGCTCCACCCCAAGCCACAGTCCCCACCTGTCCCCCAAGGACGGGTTCCTCAGCTCCTCACCCTCACTCGACAATGAGCAGGGCATCGCCCACAGGTGATTTTACAAGACTCACTGGCCTTCCTCAGCTTACTTAATGCTTAGCAGCCACTCAGGTCTTCCCAAACTCAGCATCAGCACCAGCTTTTGCCTTCTCTAGCTGCTGGGCATACACAGGCTGCTTTTGGCCATCAAGGCCCACTGGCCACCCCCAGATTCTCAAAAAAACATAACTTGTCAAGGTCCTCCGCCTTCTGGCAGAATTGTCAGTCCAAGTCCATTAGTCCAAGTCTATTAGGCCTCTCGCTCCAAGTCTATTAGGCCTCTCCCTGGCGAGCTCCAAATTGTGGTCCTCTCTTCGCCGATGATTCTTGTTGCCTCAGGGGTCATTGGCTGGTCCTCTCAGGAGTCTCTTTCATGCAAGGTCTCATCCTGTAGCTCCCGGACCTCGTCCATCTCCTGTGCCACCATGATGCCTCCAGTGTCGTCACAGGCACACACAGTCTGTTACTCCTCAGTCCCTCCAGGTCTTCAGAGGGCTCCAATACCCGCCTGCATGGACCATCATGCCGACTTACGCCAATTTTAAAGGCAGGAATGGACACAGTGCAGGTTTTCTATAATCTAGCAGGTCGGGTAAAGGAGGAGTCAGAGTCTCCAGTGGCTTTTTTGCAGGCTTTTATTGGGATTTACCTGATATACAGCAGGCAGGGATGTTGGGGGGCCGGGAGGCTGGCTTCTGCTGATCTTGCTTCTCTCTCGGCTTCTGCTGCTGGCATCCCCGTGATGCCGCCCTTAAAAGCACAGTCTTAGCCTAGGTGAATCCCATCTACCTATGCCCATACCCTATTCCAGGTACCCACCATCAGGCATGCATTCAGGACCGCAAGGATCCATCATCTATCCTGATGGCGGGAGGGCAGAAAAGCCTGATGTTTTTCCTTACCCTACAGAAGTCTCAGAGGAAACCAGCCACACTGGCACACTGATCTTGTACTTCCAGGTTCCAGAACTGTGAAAAAATAAATCTCTATTGTATAAGTCTTCTAGTCTGTAGTCTCTTGTCAGGCAGTTTGAACAAACAAATACAGAGGGGATACAGTCGTTCAGGTATGAACCAGTTTGAAGACTGGCTCAGTATTGCAGAGGGAAGAAATAAAGACCTGAGTGATGCTGCAGGAGCAGTTCAATAACATAAGACCAATTCAAGTCTTCGTAATCGACATCACTACTAAATATTATGGGAAGGAAATGGTTCTCTGAGTTTCAAGATGTAGTCACATCAGTAATAATTCAACATAATCTGACAAGATAGAGATGGTTGCTAATATAAAGATGAAATATTATGACCACATTTCTAAGATTCGAGGTCAGAGATTTGGGGAATAACACATCTTATCACCCAACTCTTATTCCTGCACCAAATACTGTCTTTAGGCAGACAGGAAGGGAATTGTGCTTTGCATAAATGTTATACAAATTCACTACAATATCACAAGGTATCTGGATTGGTCATGTACATGTTAGTATGAATTAAGACATTGAGTGTAATAATGATAATTATATTTGATAGGATACATACCTTTGATAGGATACATACCTTTATTACCTTCATTTTATCTATGTAGAAAATAAAGTACCGTAAAGGTCAGACCTTGTTCCTGGTTTGGTCAGGCAGGGATTCCAAACCAGATAATTTGGCCCCAGAGTAAACCACTTTTGGAGAGTTCACAAAAAATAACCAATGACTAGGCAGGGAATTTTAGGAGTGCACTATAAGTTATATTGATACAAAACTGAAATGTTGTTGCTATAATAAGTTACTGGCTTACAACACTGCAGGACAAGTTTGTAAAACCAAATGATGAAAATGCAGAAAATGGAATAGTTCATCTTGAACAAATAGAAGCACACTGCAAAAGTAGACTATCAAATAGAACTCTGAAAAAAAAAATCAACCTTTAGCTTTTGGAAGACTAGGCTATGGAAGATATATATTGAAATCAAGAAATCAAGATTTATGACAACAATTTAAATTTCCAGAGTGTTTACAGAGGACTATTTTTCTGTAAGAATATAACCTCTTCATATCCTGGCCCAAGAGGTACTACTTGTAATATCTACCCCAGACGTGTCATCAATGATGACAATTACAGTAATTACTTGCTATTTAGAAATCCTTATAGGGTGTGGGTACTATGCCAGGCAGCTAAAGTGCAATATGTCTCATTATCCCCAAGGATTCTTCAATGTAATATTTTAGAGGAAGGACTGAAGTATTGAAGTGTGTATAATAGTGAGGCTGGAGCTGAAAACAGGATGTGAGACTCTGAACGCTAGTTTACAGCAGGATTCCCAAGTGGCCACCTGAATTAACAGGAGAATTCTTGAATGTATTTTGGTGTACAGTTGAAATGTATATGTTCACCATTATCCCACCTGCACCCCCAAGTTTTGATCCTGTATATGTGAGACAATATACGTGTTTATAAATAAGTTCTCATGTTGATCCTAGTCAGACTAAGAACTGCTGTTCTATGTTGTGTTCTTCTCTCTAGTTAGCTTTAGATGGTGTTCTGAGTGATATAGATTGCTAAGGGAAAAGAAGCACCATACTCCTTGGTAAATTACCCAGGTAGAGATCATTTACATTCTTTTCATATAAAGTAATTGAGTCCCTGACTCTTACTCTGCATAACCCTCCAAATACTGATACAATCATTCAAATGAAGATTCCAAATTGCAAGTAACTTCTGGTATTTATAGATAATTGTGAAATCTTATACCAGTCACTCATTTTTCTAAGTAAAAGAGCCATTTTGATTTCATAACCTCTTAATTCACTTTAAATCCATGGCATCACTATAAGAATCATCATACTATAAGAATCTCTGAATACACCCAAAGAATCTCTGAATATATGATACATCCTAAAGGCTGAGTTATCACATTCTGAGTTACAGTATCATCACTACATTTTGACTAGCACGTGTGTTTTATGGTTTTACTGCTGAGGTACTGACCCCATAGTACAGAATCACAAGTTACAGCTAACAAAATGCAAGAAGCTTGGATAAGAACAAGAGAGCACTAAAGAAAGATACAACGTTCCTGGAACATTCCATAAGTTTACAGTATGACAAATATCAGGGAGTTGAAGGTCTACTTAAATAGGTACATAGTTCTAAAGAAATACAAATGAGTAGCTGGAGGGTTTGTTAGATTATACCATTCTGGGGACTGAACTATAGTCATGAAAATGTTTAATGTTATATTTAGAATGCTCTGTCATATTGTAGAATTCCTAAAAATAAAATAAAACTAGCTTACATGTTTCCCCCACTATACATGAATTAAATATATGAAAACAATAATGTTTAAGATGATAACTCTGGAGTCAACTAAACTGTGCTAACATACACAGTATTAGCACATTTTCCCTTATTTTTTCCATTTTTTCCCTGTCCCCAAATCTCTGTATCAAAGTTCTTACAGAAAAGAATGTTGGAAAAGAATTTCATTGGAAAGAAAAAAGTATTAAAAATTAAAAAAAAATAAAACAGAACCAAATATTTAAAATTCTAAGTTCATTATTAATGGAGTATCTGATAGTTCAAGTTTGATTGAAGAATTTCCCATTCCATTGTATGTTATGCATGGCAATTAAAATAAAATAGCACAGAAATTATTCCCAGAAATCTGAAATGTCATATTACAATGAAACATTCAAACCTTATAAGGTCAGAACTATTTTATTTCAGGAGACTGGTGTCAGCATAATAAGGACTAAAAGTCTTTTTATAATAAGGTTAAACATCAGCTAAGGTTCAATTTGCTTCTTATGAAGTTTTTTAATTAATAATGCAGGAAATGAAGTCACATTCTGGGGCTGAATCATTTAGACAGTCTATGGTAAAGTCTATGGGTTCTGAGGACAGACTGGGTTTTAAGACTGAATTCTTTATTTACTAGTTGTGACCTTGGGAAAGTGACATAACTTCAACTACATATGGGCTTAGAATTAAATAAAATTGTATAAATAATTGAGAACAATGTCTGTCATGTATTAAGAGTTCGATAATATCATTGCTGTCATTATAATTAGTATTAATATTTGCCAGCATTTGGCAATATTGAAAAAAAAAACTAATGGTGCTGAAGTGGAATAAGAAATTGTGAGAACTCTGCTATCCAATGGTATGACTTACAGAAAAGTAAATACTGATTTGACCTCCAACATTGAAGAACATTAAGTCAAGAGACTCAGATCAATTTTGTTTTAAATATTGAATCCATTGATGTTAAAAGAAAGTCCAATCATTAGCCCATTCTTGTCCAGTAAGAAAAAGATAACCAGTAATGAAACATTTTATGTTGTGTAAAAGTCCCCTGAAATGACAAAAATTGTTTTGCATTCAAGAATTTGGGACACTAGGAGACCCACATTAAAATTTCTACATTTTTGTGGCAACATGGATGGAGCTAGAAGAGTTAATACTAAGCAAAATAAGTCAAAAGGATAAAGATAAGTATCAGATGGTTTCACTTATATGTGGAATGCAGAAAAATCAAATGAAAGGTCAGACAAAGAGAAACCTTGAAAGCTGAGCACACAGACGAGGCATCCAGGAGAGAAGAGGGAGAAGGAACAGATGAGGAGATGTGAAAAAAATAAATAAATAAATATCATACTTTAAAACATTTCTACTGCTAGCAATGATCTACCTATTGCAGAATGTGTTAAAAGATTAATTAGAAATTTAAAATTTATGTGATAGGATAATAATTTAACCCACTTATTTTTTCATAGATAGATTTTAAAAACCTATACTGAAATATTCATAGGGTTTTCACAAGACTGTTAATATTGGAAATTATACCATCAGGTAATTTTATTTTATTTTATTTTATTTTTTTAAAGATTTATTTATTTATTTATACAAGCACTGGGTACAGTCAGAAGCATGGGAGGGTGAGAGAATTCACCAGAGCCAGAGCGGGGAGCAGAGCAGGCAGAAGGAGCGAAGTACACTGCTGAGGGGAGCAGCGGGCGGCAGGAGAGGTCTGCGCACCATGTGGGACCCTCCTCCGGGAGCAGCCTGGGATCGAGCCTTTGCTGCAGAGGCTGCGGGCAGCTTCGCAACCCAGTTCTCAACCGCTGCGCCACCAGGGAGGTCCTATCAGGTAATTCTAAATGTGCCTCTTTAGACACTTCTGCAATGCAAAGAAAGCTAGCAAAAATGTTGACTTTTGCATATTAAAATATCAAGGAGCAAAGTGCTGTGTCAAACATTTGAAGGAACAAATTATTAGTTATTTTTCAAAGAAAGGAAATAATAACTCTTGTAAATAACTTGAGGAAAATGTAGTATGCTAAGTTAGCATTTTGGTTGGTACATTTAATTGTTACAACAACATTAGTATCAAAATTCAAGGACTAAGTTAAAGACATTCTGCCCTCAGAAGACAGGCAATTTGTTTTCCAAAGGGGGAAAATATATCTGGTCAAAGGACAACTTGGAAAAATGGAAATGTTCCATTTGATAGTTAACCATAATACCAAAGTGCTCTAATGTGTATTTTCAACTTTGAATACAAAATATATTTAGATATCAACTGTATCCTATGCCATATGTGGTATTATGTTGTAAAAAGAATGTATAGAATAAAATCCAACTAAACCCCACATTTACCTATATCTTTTGAAAAATTCTGGCTTTCAATTAGAGAAGATCTTACAAAATGTATCTTAATCTCTTAAATTTGGCAATATAGTTTTGCAAAATTATGATCCTTAATTTTTACAAATAGTGGTATTGTAACAGTGTGAAATCCATAGAAAGGGAAGGTTCTAGTTTCTCTGTCCCAAAGAAGGATGTAGCTGAGCAGCAAGGAGAAGGGAGAAAAAGACTGAGAGAATAAGGAAGAAGAGAAGAAGACCTAGAGGAGGCATATGGACCAGAGAAATGTGAAGAAGCAGCCACGCTTGCTTCTTGGCCTTTGACTGATATTAGATACTTGGGGGACATGCTGATAGGAGACACTTGAAAGGGATGAGAGTGAGAGAAATATGGGAAGGTTGACAATGACAGCCTTTATCTTGACTTTGCCTTTTCCTTCCAGATTTGCCTGGCATTTCTGCCCCTTTCCTATGGTTACCCACCTTAGGAAAAGACTTGCTGCTGTCTTCCAGGCCTCAATGGTGCGGCTTTGGGTCAACATTGTTTGGCTGGGCAAACAATGAGAGGATGGGTTACATTGGGTGTTTCATGGGGAAACTATTTTAACTATATATTTTCTCTTCTCTCTATTGCACACTAATTATATTAAAATTCTTTTCTATAGAAGGTCTTAAGCACTAAGAGTATGTTTGTTTTTATGCAGCAGATAGCAGAACTTATTTAGAGTGTGCAGGTTTTGGGATCCTGGGGTGTCCCTCTTTCTACCCACTAACAGTATAGTGTGAGTTATAACAGATGGTAATGACAAAGTCATGATCTCGCAAGCCCTATGGTTGGAGACATGTTTCAGTAATCTCATTTGCTCGCTATGGGATTTTGGGTACACCTCTGTTCCACAATTTCCACATCTATAAAATGCAGGTTAATATATCTCACTTATTTAAGATTTCAAGTATCAGCTTTAATTCTATGAAATAGAAAAAATAATACCTTTAAGTAAAAGAATATCCTTAATATACATGTATGCTAATATCGAAATAACTAAAAAAATCAGGCTTAAGTATCATATTAAAACACTAATTTAAGTATAACTCCTGTTTAGACTAGATAGCACTTTTTTTATTGAATTACTTAGATGATATAAACTCATTCAAAATTTACATATGAGAAATATGTCAGACATAATCATAACATGTTAAAAATGAAATTTCAAAATCAGTTCAGATATGCATTTATTATAGTTCACATTAACCATTTGATCTATTTAGTATTTCCCCACAACTATTAAGTTCATACTCTTGAGTCTAAATAAATCAATTCTAACTTTATAAATTTTCCAAATTTTCATAAAGATATCTAAGCAGAAAAAATGAAATTACAAGGTGCTGAATTCTAACTTTCCTTATCAGAATGACCCTAAGATAGTATATTATCTCATTTTCTACCTCCTTGTGTATCATCCAACTCATTCAAAGTGGCATGTCCTCTTGAAATTGCTTTTCACCTTCTCTTATCTGCATGGGTATTCACTCATGCAGTGGGGGGCATGGGTGGTTTTCTTTGTCAACTTATTTCATTAAATTTCTGGCAAGTCTCATTAATTTGTGTGGCATTGCCAGTGATACAGATATTTCCTTTTTATTTCATATTTAAGTATCTATGGAATTATAATGGAAGTATAGTAGATAAAACCACAGCTAATTTTGAAATAATTTTGAATTTTGAAATAATTCAAAGACCACCAAACTTTACTGTGCTGATTCAGTATCTTCCACTGTAAAATCAAGAAACTGAAAAACAGTAACCAGTTGGTTTAAAAGGGGATTGAAGATAAAAATGAAAAATTACAGTATCTCAATAATCAAAATTTTTCTTACATGAAAAACTGTCCTCATAGTAAATTCTTTGGCAACAACAAATACATCCACATATAATATTAAAGTAATAAAACAATACTTATTTCCTGTATTTCATGTATCTTGGCCAATTTATCCCAATTGTCCCTCCTATATATGAAACTAATACAAATTTCCTTTGACATCTATATTATAGTTTTAGGAGTCTATTTCAATAAGAAATTTTAGAGGAAGATTCAAGGAAACATTATTAAAACAGAATTAGGAAAATATGTCCACTAAGATGTAACAAACTTCTATTCAATATCACAAAACCATTTTGTGAAGATTTAAAAAAACCAGTTAACTATATATATATATATATATATATATATATAAAATATTTATTTATTTATTTATTTATACAAGTATTGGGTACAGTCAGAAGCACGGGAGGGTGAGATAATTCACCAGAGCCAGAGCGGGGAACAGAACAGGCAGATCTATGAAATACACTGCTGAGGGGAGCAGCGGGTGGCAGGAGAGGTCTGCACACCATGTGGGACCCTCTCTGGCGGCAGGGGATTGAACCATGGGTGCAGAGGCTGCAGGCAGCTTTGCAGCCCAGCGCTTAACCATTGCGCCACCAGGGGAGGCACAGTTAACTATTTTTCTAGAAGCTAATTGCCGATGACATAGATAATAAGCCTTAAAATGGTTCTGGGTCAGTGGCTAACTCTGAGGCTCCTGTAAGTTTTTTCCTAGTGAATGTCCATCAAACTTCATAATTATTTATGATACACATGCATATTTGGTAAATTCGAAATTTAAATAAGTTGACATCTCTAATATGGATGGACCTTTGTCCATCTGTTTTCTTTAGTAATTCTTAAAATAATTTTAATATGGTATTCTAAAATAATTTCCTCTATATGAGTTGATTAACGGATCTAATCCATAACAAATTTTAAAAAGCCTTCCCTTCTGTTTTTCTCACTCAAACTTAAATATGACTATGTGGTAATGCTATAATTATTATTAATAATATTAACTACATAAATTGTCCTTTATTGATAAACCCTACTATGATCAATACTGTCAATAATAAGTTTTTAATAAAGGAAAATTTGCTATAAGCTTTAACAGAACATATATATATATATTTCTACTATCTTTAATAAAAAGACATATGCTTTTAGTGAGAAATGAATAATTATCTCTGAGTACAGGAATAATATTAGTCTATTTTAGTAAA
The DNA here is from genome assembly GCF_014898055.3 of Talpa occidentalis. Classification (NCBI taxonomy): domain Eukaryota; kingdom Metazoa; phylum Chordata; class Mammalia; order Eulipotyphla; family Talpidae; genus Talpa; species Talpa occidentalis. The sequence goes on along the minus strand of NW_023604295.1, from coordinate 104,416,357 downwards.
ATGTAAAAAAAAATTAGCCTTGAAATTCAAAAATTTACATGAAAGAAAATACCCAAATATTGGTTCTATAAAGAACAAAGAGTTCTTTCAATGCAAATAATTGATGGAAAATTTTTTAAATAAGAAATTTCTTAATTTTGATTTTTATGTTTTATCTATTAAATCAGGAAATAATTTAATCAGGATTATTAGTTTTTGCAAGTTCACTAAAATATAGAATGCTAACATATCTTATATGCATCGGTATACCAATAGAAAATATTTCAAGACATTCAGCTACATTGTGTTACTTTTATTGCATCCATTTTAAATCCATATTTAATGGATTATCTATTTTTATTTATTTTATTTTTTACATCATTGTTCATTTTTAAACAATATTTTCTTCCCCGCCACACCTTCAGGTGTAGTGAGAAACCAACAGCATTTGTTTTATTTTTATATAAATTTTATTTCTATTAATTTCTGAGAATTAATAAAAATAAAATTCAAATTCCTTTCTAGTAAAGATAAAATCATTTAAAGACGATCAATAAATCTTTATAAATAAATAAATACTGATCAGAAAGCAAGTCTCCTTAAATTAGCACTTTGATAACTGCCACAATTGTGTGAGGCATGACAGGAATGAAAGTTTTCCTGAGAGTCTGATAATGACACACTAGTTGTCATTACAGAATGTTATATATGTGGTTGGAGTAGTACATAACAGGGACTGTAGTAATCCTCCAGATCTCCCAAGGAACATGTCACTCATGGCCATAATGTTAACACTCAAGCTAGAAATGCTCTGTACCAAACAATAATTTGCATAGATGCCACTCCCTGCACATTTATTTATTCAAAATTTAGCAATTAAACAAACCAGACGAACTTAAATTTCTGCCCTGACTTCTAAAATGTAGTCACTATATATTGTTTTTTCTGTTATACAGCTATTTTATCGATTGATAAATCAGAAAATAAACCAGAATTTGCATCTGCAATTTTTAATTTGAATTGCAAAATTTCTCAAAACCAATCTTACCGGTCCTCCCCTGGTGGTGCAGCGGTTGAGAGGTTGAGCGCTGGGCTGCGAGGCTGCTGGCGAGGGTCCCAAAAAAAAAAAAAAAAAAAAAACCAATCTTATCTATTTACTTTCTTTTAATTTGCGTATCATTTCATGCATTGAAGTCAGTAAGAATGCAAAGGTAGGGCCTCCCTGGAGGCACAGCGGGTTGAGTGCAGCGCTGTGAAGCTGTCCACAGCCTCTGCAGCGTGGGTTCGATTCCCAGCCGGCCAAGGAGATACACACATAGCAAGGCAGATCTCTCCTGTCACACCTGCTGCTCCCCTCAGCAGTGTTTTCAGACTGTCTGCCTGTTCTGTTCCCTGCTCTGTCTCTGGTGAATTCTCTCGTCCGCCCGTGCCTCTGGCCCATACCCCAGCTCTTGTATAAATAAATAATTCTTTGAAAAAAAAGAATGTAAAGGTAAAAATTTCACTTAAATATCTAGAAAAAAATTTCATTTACTCTTTTATATGCAATGAAATTGAACTCTGATTACATAATTTTTGTAACTGAATATTTAATATGATTTTTGAAGTTTATCTAGAATCTCCCATGAGTTATAAGCCTATTAACCATAATCTTTATCTTTTTTAACTTCAATGGAAATGACTGGCAATTACAGAATCCACTTAGAAGTAAACTCATGGTTTTGTTTGTTCATTAATTCAATTAAGCAGTGCTTTTCTAACTAATCAAATAAAAAATCTAAATAAAGCTGTTAAATTTGGCTTTAACCTATGATATTTTAACCTATGATTAGAAAAAATCACTAAATACGGAGCACTGATTAAAAAAATAAATATTTCGTTTACACTGTCCCTTTTTGGATTAATAAGTAGGTAGAGAATATAATGTATATAGAGGGTATAATTGAAATAATCTCTACATACCCAATTAATCTATTAATATGGATAGGATGGATTTCAATAGCTTCTTCAATAACCCAATATTGTAGATACACAGAGTTTTATATGTAGGTTCAAAAAACATTTTAATCATAGATTTTTTTTTTTAACAAAGATTTATTTATTTATTTATACAAGCACTGGGTACAGTCAGAAGCGTGGGAGGGTGAGAGAATCCACCAGAGCCAAAGCAGGGAACAGAACAGGCAGACTGTCAAAACACACTGCTAAGGGGAGCAGTGGGAGCAGCAGGAGAGGTCTGCATGCCATGTGGGACCCTCGCCAGAGGCCTGGGATTGAATTGGCGCTGCAGAGGCTGCGGGCAGCTTCGCAGCCCAGCGCTTAAACGCTGCGCCAAGAGAGGAGGCCCTAATCATAGAAACCTATGGATATTTTACTAAAAATTAAGATACGATCTAAAATTGCTTACATAAATATTTAACATGATCTAATTTGTAAGAGCACATTAAGTACCACCAATTAAAAATATCATTTTGATTATAGTAACTTAAATTCTACATACCAGATTTTAATACTTTAATCCTAAACTTTCTGTTTTAAATGAATTCTTTTATATCGTAGTACCTTCCAATTGGTAATAAATGTTTTTCCCGAAGTGTACAGTTGTCAAACACGATTAATTTACTTTTACAGAAACAAAATTTGTCCCTGTCTAAAATATCATTTAATGGTATTTCCCCAAAATATGTATTGCTTCAGGAAATAATCATTTTGAATATCTATTGTACATAAAATGCAATAAAATGCAATATTACTAAATACCATTAATTATATGGGTGTTGGTGAAAAATATCACAAAATTTTGAGTACATATATAAAGTCAATCTTTCTTATTTAACAGCAGACATATATCATCTAGTCTTGGCATAATTAACTAAACAGTTCTATCAAAATAGAGAAATAACAATTACTAGGTTCTGTCTGCATCTTATTTGAACCTACATATAAAACTATGTATCTATAATATTGGATTATCAAAGAAGCTATTGAAATCCATCCTCTATATTAATATATTAATTAGGTATATAGAGATTATTTCAATTATATCCTCTATATACATTATATTCTCTATCTACTTATTAATCCAAAAAGGATGGTATAAATGAAATATTTATTTTTTATCATTGCTCAGTATTTTAGTGATTTTTTTTCTATTCACTTACAAGGTAAAAAGATGATACTTGGTTTTGTTTTCTCATGTACTGCAAAGTAAATAAAGCACATTTAAATTTTAGAAGTTATCTTGTTCTTATGTTTATATTTTGAAAAACTATTCCATAGAATGGCATCTTAATGCCAACATCTTAATGCCAACATCTTAACGGTAAATAAGTGAATACTAAAGGAATGAAAATATGGTAATTTCAAAAATAGTATCTAGTGTGCATTAGAGAAAAATACATGTTTCATATGGTGACTCATTAAGTAAAAATATAGTAGATATATCCCATATATGACTATTTGATGCAGAAATATATATATACACATATATATATATACATATACATATATATATAAGGGATATATATAGATCCCTTTACTTAAATGAAAATCTGGATGGACTGGGTTGTGTCCATACATTTCTCTGTGGTTGTATTGAAATAAAATTCATATCTATAAACCCTCATGAATAAGCTAGCCAATTGAAAATAAAATGACCTGAATAATGGAATGATGAAGTTGTTATGGATGGAAAGAGTTTCTTTGAACATGTATTTTATTCCACAGATTGATGTAGGAAGTATTCATCTTTCTCTTACCATATGTAATAGGAAGGAATCTAAAACTTCAAATAGATACTCCAAAAATACTTGAAATCACTTAAGTAATTCGTACTTCCTTTTCTTAATAAACTCCTTTCTCCATTACTTCCTTTATCCCTTTCTGAGTCTACAAATTTACAAGAAACTGTTGAGATAATTAGTGACTGGGAAGAAGAAAACACTATATACACAGGGCAGCATGAGACTGTAGAAATAACCCAGAATCAGAATAGACAACGATGGTTTCAAATTTTCATTCTAGCACTTGCAAACACTATGTACTTGGACCAATTACTTTACATTTATGATTCCAACTTTCCTCACTGCTGAGACATTTTCAGAATAGGTAATATGTAAACAGCATCTGTCATATATTATATGTTCAATAATAGTTATTTTGATTGAAGAGATACCTATGCACTTTTTCAAAGCTAAATTGGCAGACTATAACAAAAGACAAAAAAAAATTGCATAATATGTAGAGAGGAAACAGTTACTTCTATTTGGTATAGTCACGGAGCTCATTTTCCCAGTTAAATGATACTCTTTTACTAATGCTTTTTAGTCACATCAAAACCTAAAATGAATTGCTATGGAAACTAGATCCAAGACAGGTAAAATCTACTCAGTTTCTCAGGGCTAGTAAGAATAATAAAAACTATCCCCCCTAGATAGAGGGTAAATAGGCAAAATGATAGAGGGTAAATAGGCAAAGGGTTAGTGGTCTCAAGAAGCACTAAAAAAAAATCAAAGAAAACAAACCTCAGGGCCTCCCCAGTAGCGCAGCGGTTGAGCGCTGGGTTGCGAAGCAGCCCACAGCCTCTGCAGTGCCGGCTGGAGCCCTGACAGCAGGCAAGGGTCCCACATGGCGCGCAGACCTCTCCTGCCGCCTGCTGCTCCCCTCAGCAGTATACTTAGTCAGTCTGCCTATTCTGTTCCCCGCTCTGGCTCTGGTGAATCCTCTCACCTTCCCACGCTTCTGACTGTACCCAGTGCTTGTATAAATAAATAAATAAATCTTTAAAAAGAAAAAAAAAGAAAAGAAAGAAAAGAAAACAAACTTGAGGCACTGTAACAATTAGGAAGAGAGTTGGGAAACACCACAGCTGACAGGATCAAAAGAAATTCTTCAACCATCCCATAAACAAACCAATTCCATGGAGACCAAAGGTTGTATTTGGAATGGGATTCAGGTTTTAAGTTCCAGTATCTTTCTACTCAAGAAACTTAGATTTGAGGGGAGTTAGGTCCATGAAGGCAAAGCAAGGACATCATGAACTCACCTCTTCTTCCAACAGACCCACCAAATTTATAGCTATGAGGAACAATCCCCCGCCACCCCCCAAAAATCTAAAAATAGTAAAGTGACTCTTTCCTATCAGACATGGGAAAAATAAATAACAAAGTAGGAAAGAATGAGATACATCTGGCCTTAAATGCCAATGCCTTTTGGAATAATCCCTTTATCAGGAGGAAACTCAGAACTGAATACCTCCAAGGAGTAAAAGGTTTGTACACCACACCAAGCATCTCATCATTAAAGATCTGCACCTAAGAGCTGAGTCCTACAAAAACCTAGCTTTGAAAATCAATGGGGCCACAACATAAAACCTATGGGGTTTGGTGAACAGAGACTTACTCAACCTCAGGACCCAGGATAAAAGCATCCATTTGAAAATCACTCAAACTTTATTTGGAAAGGTGTATATTCAGACACTCTGCTCATTTTTAAATCATATTTTTTTTGTATTCAGTCATTTGAATTCTTCATATATTTTGGATATATATGCCCGCATATGGCATATCATATATATTACACATAGATATTATACATAGATATATATCACGTATATATCATATATTGCCTATTATATATAATATATATTAAATAAAATGATACAGCTAACAAGGTATATCTGATATACATATTGGTTGGTTATTTGCTTTCTGTGCAGAAGCATTTCAGTTTGAGGTACTACATGGTTATTTTTGCTAAGAATAGTACAGAGGGGCAGCAGCCTATTGAGATATTGACAAAAGCCATCTTCCTGCTCCTCTAATGTCATGCTAAAACCTATGAGCACATTTTTTTCTTTTGTGCCATTTATTTAGTAAGTGTCACCTTTGTGTTTCCCCTTTACTATGCATTATTATATTAGTATCTCCAGAGAAATGATTTTATATGCATCTGCTACCCTGATTATTATGCCTGGTGCCCAGGATTTTGTGGTTAAAGCTCAGGGGATGCTCTATGATTATCTGGATCTGGGGACCAGTGGGGCTTATAATTGTGTTCCCACAGAACTGTATATATTCACATACTTTAAAAGAGATTGAGCACTGGGCTGCGAAGCTGCCCGCAGCCTCTGCAGTGCCAGTTCGATCCCCAGCTGCTGGCGAGGGTCCCACGTGGCACGCAGACCTCTCCTGCCGTGCCCGCTGCTCCCCTCAGCAGTGTATTTCGTCTGTCTGTTCTGTTCCCCGCTCTGTCTCTGGTAAATCCTCTCACCCTCCCAAGCTTCTGACTGTACCCAGTGCTTATATAAACAAACAAACAAACAAACAAACAAACAAACAAACAAATAAATAAATAAATAAATAAATAAATCTTAAAAAAAAAAATAAGCTGCTCTCTGAAGGTCTGGCATCCAATCATAATGAATCTAGTTGGTGACTGAGTTCCTCCCCTTTGGGACAGGTTTTGGCACACCTTCTATATGGAGCTATTGAAAATATAGTCAGTACATTTATGACTAGGGAATGAAGAATATAAAATGGAGAATGGACTGTAACTTGAACAAATAGTGTTGGAAAAACTGGACAACAAAAAAAGAATGAATGTACACCTATCTTACACCATAGACAAAATTAACCAAAGAATGAACAAAATACATTAATGTAAGTCCTGAAACCATCAAACTTCTAGGAAAAAAAAAATTGGTAATAAATTATTTGACATTGGTCTCAGCAATGTTTTTTTTTTTTGAATCTGACACCAAAATCACCCAATATAGCAAAATCAAATTAACCATAGACTAGAGGAAACTGAATTGTTTCTGCACAGTAAAGAAAATCACTAACAATAAAACATTCCACTTGAATGGGAGAAAATATTTGGTATATCTCATATATATATATATATATATATATATATATTTTCACAGATGTATCCAAAATATATGAAGAACTCAAATAATGCAATATCAAAAAAAAACCCACTGATTTAAAAATGAGCACAATATCTGAGTACACATTTTTCCAAAGAAAACATACAGATGGCCAACAAGTACATTAACAGCAGTAATCATGAGAGAAATGCAAATCAAAACCACAATGAAAATGTCACCTCACACCTGTGGCAAAAAAAAAACAAACAAACAAACAAAAAAAAAAAAAAACAGGAAAAGTAATTGTTGGTGATGATATGGAAAAAAGAGAACACTTGCACACTGATGGGAGGACTATAAATTTGTGTACCCAGTATGGAAATCAGTACAAAGGCTAATCCTCAGAATAAAAATAGATCTATATGATACAGCAATTACATATTTCCACTTCTGGAATTATCTAAAGAAAGCTAAAATGCTAATTTGAAAAGACAATGAACGCCCATGTTCACTGCATCGTTATTTACAATATTAAGATATGGAATATATGGGTCTTGAGGGCATCATGCTTAATGATATAAGCCAGACAAATACTATATGATCACACTGATATTTAGAATCTAGAGCAAAAGAAAACAAAAACAAACTCATAGATACAAAGAGAAGATTGGTAGATGCCAGAAACCCAGGGTTAAAAGGTGGGAGAAATTAGTTAAGGGGGTCAAAAGGTACAAAATTTCAGCTCTAAAATTTGTAAGCCATAGGGATATAAGGTACTGCACTATATTTAATACCATATTGTATATTTGAAAGTTGCTAAGACTAATCTTAAAAGTTATCATCACAAGCAAAGAAATTCTAGTAACTATTTAGTGATAGATTGTAACTAAACATAATGTGGCAAATTCTCAATATATGCAAATATAATATAATGTTGTATATCTGAAACTAGTGTGTGACATGTCAATTACACTACAATAAATAAGTCATTAGAAGTCATAAATTCCACAATTATATAGATACATTTGAAGAGCTGTGAACCTATACTCTTAAAACACAGTGTTGTAAACCAATGAAACTTTAATAAAATAATCTAATGTAGAAAAATGAATGTCCTGCTTGATCTCAGTACAGCATTGACTGCCTCAGCACATATGGACATTAATGTTTTTTCTGTGATGCCGTATGTTATAGATTGTTATTCCCATGTACACTTTGTGCACTTAAATTATGTTATATATTATCGCAGTTAATTTTATTTGTTATCTATGTTTGTTCATTTGTGTTTTCATTTCTTTCTCTTCAAAAGTATCTGGTTGAACTTGGTTTATAATAATTTGCATTCTTATTGTTGACAAGGACAGGCAGTTATATTAATAAGAATATGTGTGTTTATCAAAAGTCCTGGATTTTCTGTTTATACAAAGATTATTAATAAGAAAGTAGAAATAGTGAAAAACAGAAACAAGAGGCTCTGCTCATCATACACCTGTACCAACGGTTAGGTGTCCTCAACATTTGGCCACTCAGCATGTGGTTCTCTTCCCTAAAATACCCCATTTTATATCAACTTCATATGGTTAATCCTTCAGTGGACACTAATTACCCAAACCAGAGATGGTTCCATAACCAGAAGTCCAAACAGGCTAGTAATAGGATTGATTACCTCAGAGTAGTTATAAGCATTGTGATAAGTCACGATTCTGTCAGCACAATTACAGCTTTATACAAGTGAGTGGTTCATGATTTCTCAATTACTGCTACAGAGCTGATAGCTCTAGGAGAAAATGAGTCAGTCAAGCAGCCTTCTGTAAGAAATGGTATGTGTGCTCATTATGAACTTTGAAACTGTGAAAAATCTGAAAAAGTCTACTGGAATGAGTGTTTATGGTAAAACATAGATTTCCTTAAAGTAAATTGACAAACATAGATGATAGGAATATCTGAATATCTGAATTACACTATAAAATATAGCCAAATACAATTTATTTTATTGCTACCTAAAACATAAATTCATTGAACGAGCAATAAATAATAAATAGTGTGGCTCGGATATTAGTTTTCAGTCTCTTCTGTCTTAGTCCTTTGGGTCTACTATAACAAAATACCACAAGCTAAATGGTTTATAAACAACTGAGATTTATTTCTCACATTCTAGAGCCTGGAATTCTGAATCTTCAGATTAAACTCAAGATCAGATTCCCAGAATGGCTAGCTAAAGGCCCTCTTCCAGGTCACATTTTTTTTTGTTGTATCCTCACAGACAGAACTCTGTGGGTTTTCTTCCAGAGGAGTATTAATCCCATTTGGGAAGGCTCTACCTTCATGACCTAATCATCTCTCAAAGGTCCTACCTTCTCAAATAGTCACATTAAGCACTGGAATGCTAAGATGTGAATTCTGGTAGAACACAAACGTTCAGAACAAAACCCTCTATTCTAGTTATTATTAACATTACTGTTTGTAACATTCATCTATTTTTTTGAGAGCCTCATCCTGCTTTTCTGCTGCTTCCTTTCACTTCTGCATCTCCCTTTTCTTCTTATTTCTTCTTATTTTTATCTTTTTGGTATGTGGGGAATAATAATAAATTCTTATTTTAATATATCCAGTTATAGAAGTTTCATTCATGTCATAGATTTATTACTAAACAAAATTAAAAAATAAAAAATAACTTTCCTCCATTTTATTATGCAAAATAACCATAAAAACTAAAATATATAGGTTTCATTTTTCCTAGAAATTTATACAGGGATTCCATCCATCTGAAAATTCACCCCCCAAATATTGCTGGTATTCCTCTTTTAGTGTCTTATATGGACTCACAAACTCTCCATTCCACCAGATTCATTCTTCATGATTACACCAGTCAGAGCAGCAACTGCCTCTGACAGCTGCTGATCCAACCAGTAAGTCGATGATAAGCCACAAGTTGGATTGCTTCACCAAGGGAATTACATGATAGTGGTGATGAGTGGATGAGTTGTGATGTGCTGGTAAACAGTTTTCTCGACTTTTGTCTCACACTTTGATGGCAAGATCACAAAGTAATGTGTCTTGTGTAAAGGACAGAAGCAATAGAGGAGAGAGGAAAGGAGGGAAAGAATAAGGCAACCTTCTACACATGGTTAGATCTAGGAAGCTCTGTTATAATAGATTATCTTTTCTATATCCACATACCCCAGGCTTAGCACTAGGTCAAATTATAGTACCCCAAAAGTTTCCTCATGAGCCTTCTCCAGCACTCTGTAAAATTATCCGGAAAAAATATTTTAAAAATCAATTTCTGGATTTAAACTTAGATCTGAGTTCTTTCATAGAAACATTAGTCACCTAACAAGTTTTTTTTTAACCTTCCTAAAACTTAATTGCCTCATCAGCAAGTGGGAGTAATAATTATTCCTAAATCAGAGAACTTTTGTATAAGATTCAATAAGATAATATATGAGAGGAGTATAACATGTTGCCAGGTGCACAGTTAAGAGTGGTAGCTGGTAGTCACTATGAACCAGTACACCCCATGTGTACAACTCTGCCTGGTCTATGTGGACACAGGTTGAGGTCTTTTGTCAACATTCCTCTCAAATCCAAGTTCAAATTGACATCCCCACCAAACTGTTCAATTTAATTCCTATCCAGAGGCAGCGAGCAAATTTATTCACTAATATATCCAGAAATTAAAATTATTTGTCATATGTACTCTCACCTCTATAAAACTCAAAACTTCATGGTAAAGAATTCTGTTTAAGATACTGTTACTGAAATGCTATCAAAACCTAAGCACAAGTTAATCTTTAATTTTACTTTTCTATCTTAAGCCTCCCATCACAAAATCTATAGCTTTCAGGAGTATTTTTATCTTATACACACATATTTACTCATTCTATGCATGTTATTAAACTTTCATTATATCACAGATGCTGTCCTACTCTCAGAGATATCTTCAGTTACGTAAGTAAATAAGACAGATTGTTTTTTGATGGGAAGAAATAAAAAAGTGATGAATGAATGGGTTTAAACAATGACTGAAAATAAAGGAATAAGAAAATACCAGGGAGAAATCACTATTAAGATGGAATGGATACATCTTAATAAGAAATGACCAGCCAGATACTTTATGTTTAATAGTCAATGAATGCCTTTCTAATGTGTAATTTACACTGGTATCTGAATAATGCAAGGGAACCAGCTACAGGATGATGCCATAGTAAAGCAATGTAGGCACAGGGGAAAGCTAGTGTAAAGACCCTTGTGCAAGAACATTTTGCTGAACTTGAGAAATTAAGAGAGGACTGGAATGTTTGAATTCAATGAAAGCTGGGATGAAGGAAAGAGAAGACAACAAAAGTGAAGATCTACAGAGGTTACTGAGTTATGATCTTTGAACCTATTGGTGGACTTAAACATGAGTGATAGGATAAACAATACTGAGACTGGATGGCAGTGATGAAAGAGTAGAAGTTGGAAGAGTAGAAGTTGGAAGTCAGTATGAGACAGTTTTCCATGTGCAGAGAAGTATAGGAATTCACATATGTTTTAAAGGCAAAGTGAACAGTACTTGATGTGAGCAGATCAGGAAAAAAAAAAAAAGAAAGGATTAAGAACAGTTTAGAATTATTATTGCCCTGGCCTCCCTGGTGGCTCAAGGGTTTAAGCTTCACACTATGAAGCAATCCGCAGCCTCTGCAGCACGACTTCGATTCCCGGGTGGCCAGGGAGAAAACACATGATGAAGCAGACCTCTCCTGTCTCACCCGCTGCTCCCCTCAGCAGTGTATTTCAGTCAGTTTGCCTGTTCCCCACTCTGTCTCTGGTGAATCCTCTCACCTTCCTGCGCCTCTGGCCAGTACCCTAGATTTTGTATGCATAAATAAATAGATGTTTAAAAAAACAGAATTATAGTCCTTTGCTAGGATACAGTGAGGGGCCTAATTTCTCACAGAATCATATTTCCAAATCAAGGACCTTTCATGGAAGCAGCACTCTGCCTTTTTTCATGACTTTTATTTACAGGAGATGGTTTAACTTACCTGATTGGTAAATTTGGAAGAAGATGGTAAATTGGGAAGAGCCAGGCCCTTTCTTTCTGTTCTTGGTGTCTGTTTGGCTTCAAAAGGCTTACACGTTCTGCTCCTTTAGCATATGTATTTTATGGAGATAGACAGTTGGTGAGGGTTATGGGTCCCTACTCAGTCTGGGAGTGGATAGAGTCATAGAAATCTCATTGTGACTCTACTAAGCATGTTCTCCATCCTGATTTTGATTAATAATATTAGATGACAAGGCTTTAAGGAAATACTAGGAGAGTAGCATATTTGGGGAATCAGGAAGCAACAATTCTCCTTGAGACATATTAGGGTTTGGAAACAGTTGAATATTTCAAGTAGATTTGTGCAGATTTGCTTTCAATTTCAGAAGCAGAGGTACAGACCTTAAGAGTCATTGGTTTATATATTATAAAAATACATGTGATTTTCTTGGCAAGTGATTATGGGCACATACCAGGAGCCAAAATGGAGTAGGACCAGTCATCAATACTGTGCTATTTTAGAAGAGATCAGACTCTGTAAATCAGATAGGGTCTCACCATGCCAACTGCCTGAGAGGATCTTATCTGCTGAGTCATGCTACCCCAGAAGGCCTTCCCTGTGTACTTCTTATAGATCAACCATCAGCAATTTAGTCTTGGTAGGTAGGCTCAGTGTAAATGATTTGATGCAAATAAAATTCAATTAAAAATCCCACACACTTCACCTCTGACTCATCCAAGGTGCACATTGCCATAGTAATCGGAGACATCTATCCTGCTGAACAATACAGGATGAGGTTACTGCAGCTGAATCTCCCACACTGATTAAATGATTACCTCATCTATATCTGAGCTGAGAATAAAGACTAGAGCAAAGGTGTATATCTGCATGCGAACTATCAAAGTTACTGGCTCTTATTATTATTCTTAATTAAAATGTATCCATTTTTAGTACAAAACCAGAAAACATTAGTGCTAACTGATAGTCACTTCCTTCAAAGACACAATTCTATTATTGTATATGAATGAATAATAGTAATCAATATGATTAACATCACTGATAATCAACAAAATGAAATACACTTTATCTTAAATTCAAAATACTTCTTTTCATTATGGTCAGTATTCCGCATGTCAAAAGTAGTAATACAAGAGTGCTTATTGAAAATACTCACACTTGATTTTAGACCAGGGACCCTTTGTGTCCATCCGGAACACACCTAGACTGTGTGAAGCTGGGAAAAGGCTGCCCTCATAACCAGAGGTGAGCTGAAACCGCCCCCCGCCCCAAGCCAGGTCCCATCTGGCCACCAGTTGGAGCCCAGAGGGGGACCCAGTCACCGCTGGGGCAGACTGCAGGTGCAAGGAAATGCCCTCCCAAATTGCATTTTATATAAGGGACCTTTTGTGTCCCTCCTGAACACACCAAGACTGCCTGGAGCTGGGAAAGGGCCGCCCCCACAGCCAGAGGTGAGCTGAAAAGCCCTCACAAGCCAGGACCCATCTGGCCACCAGTCGGAGCCCAGAGAGGGATCCAGTGATTTGGAGCCCAGCGGGCAATCCTGCCATGGCAGGGCAGTCTGTGGGACAGCAAGACCTGCCTTAGAATTAAACAAATACAGAAGGAGGAGATTCTCTATGACAGTGACCACTAACATATTCATAGTACCACTGCCCTACTGGACTTCTGGCATAAGAGTTTTTGACTCGATTGGACCACCAGTTTCCAACATCCCAGAAAGAGCACACTAAAAAGATGCCGGCAAGTACCAGTGACACAGTGTCCCAACACATAGGACAAATTAGAAAACAAGCAGCAGGGAGAAGAAAAACTACAAGCAACAGAAAAAGTCCTCAAGGAAAAGACACACCACAAAAAGAAAAACACCCACCAGAATGCAACAACAGTGACTTGGAAGAACTTCTAAGCCTTCCAGATAAAGAATTAAAAATTGCCATGATTAAAAAACTGAAAGAAGCCATAAAGGAAATCAATGATAAGGGAAAGATAATCAACAATCAGAAGAATGAAATTGAGTCCCTAAAGAGGAAAGTGAAAGAAATGCAGGAGATCAAAGGATTAATGGAGGAGGTAAAGAATTCCACGAAAAGCAGTGAAAGCAGAATAGACAAAATGGAAGAACGAATAAGCACTCTCAAAGACACAGAAATAAAAAGAACCAAAACAGAAAAGGAAAGTGAAGTACAAAGGAAAAAGAATGAAGAAAGACTTCAGGAACTATTGGACTCCATGAGGAAAGGAAATATAAGTGTTATAGGAATTCCAGAAGAAGAGAGAGACATAGGCACAGAGAAAATATTTAAGGAAATAAATGAAGAGAACTTCCCAAGCATGAAGATGGAGGTGAAAATAGACATACAAGAAGCAAGAACACCAAGCTTCCATGATGAAAGGAAAAATACAGCAAGATACATAATAGTAAGGCTCCCAAGAATCCAAGACAAGGAAAAAATAATGAAGCTGACAAGAGAGAAAAAACAGATAACGTACAAAGGAAAACCAATCAGGCTGACATCAGACTTCTCCAAAGAAACACCACAGGCAAGGAAAGAGTGGAGGGACACAGTCAACAAACTCCAAGACAACAAATGCCAACCAAGAACACTCTATTTTGCAAAGCTTTCCTTCCTCTATGAAGAAAGAATAAAGACATTCCCAAACAAACAGAAATTCCAGAATTTCATCACGACAAAACCCCCACTCCAAAAAATACTACAAGGAGTCCTAAAGCTAGAACCAACAGAGGGATGAACAAGAACTAAACAAGACAAAAAAAAAAAAAGATAAAAGACAAACAAAATGGCAAATACAGACATTAACATATCAATATTAACTCTAAATGTAAACAGACTAAATTCTTCAATAAAAAGACACAGAGTCATAGGCTGGATTAAGAAACAAAATCCAACCTTATGCTGTATCCAGGAAACACATTTAACTACAAAAGATAAAAATAGACTGAAAGTAAAAGGATGGAAAATAATCCTATAAGCAAATGGACCAAAAAAGAAGGCAGGAACACCTATACCTATATCAGATAAAACAGATTTCAAACTCAAAAAGGTAAAAAGAGACCCAGATGGTCACTACATTATGATCAAGGGGAAAATACTTCAAGAATAAATAACACTCATTAACATATAATCACTAAATGAAGGAGAACCAAAATATATGAGACAACTATTGTTGTCTATGTCTCTGAAAAAAGACATCAGAGAAAATACACATATAGTAGGAGACTTCAACACACCACTATCAACAATGGGTAGATCAATGAGACAAAAAATAAGTAAGGACACTGAAACTCTAAATAAGGATCTAGAGCTCATGAGCTTCACAGACAACTATAGAAACACTAAACCCAAAAAAATCTGAGTACATATTTTTCTCAAGCTCACATGGTTCATTCTCCAGGATTGATCACATACTGGGACACAAGACAAACATCAACAGATACACCAAGATTGAAATCATAACAACCATCTTCTCTGACCATGAAGGCATCAAACCAGAAATAAACCATAAAAAGAAGGCAATCAACTCTCCTACCTCATAGTGATTGAAACCCAACTACTGGAAGACCACTGGACTAATGTGAGATCAAAGAAGTAATTAAAAAAATACTTTGAGTTGAATGACAAGGAGGACACCAATTTGCTAAATGTATGGGATGCAGCAAAAGCAGTAATAAGAGGAAAACATATAACAATACAGGCTCACATTAAGAAATAAGAACTCAAAGAAATAACGTAATCTCACAACTCAAAGAACTAGAAAAATAACAACAAAAACCCCCCAAAAAAAAGTAGAAGAAAGGAAATAATTAAAATCAAAGCAGAAATAAATGAAATTGAAACTAAAAACACAATCCAAAAGATCAATGAAACCAAAAGATGGTTCCACAAAAAAATAAATACAAGACAAAACTCTAGCCAGGCTCACAAATGGGAGACAACACAAATAAATAGGATCACAAATGAAAGAAGAGAAATCACAACAGAAACAGCAGAAGTCAAAAGAATAATCAGAAACTACTATGAACAGTTATATGCAAACAAGCTCAACAATCTAGAAGAGATGAACAAATTCCAACAACTCTACAATCACCCAAAGCTAGATAAGGAAGAAATGGAACACCAAAACAGACCAATTTACAAGCAGTGAGATTGAATTGGTAATCAAAACTCTCCCCAAAAACAAAAGCCCAGGACCAGATGGATTTACAAATGAATTCTACCAAACATTCAGAAACAAATTAGTGCCTATCCTTCACAAAATCTTTCAAAAAATTGATAAGGGATAAAACCAAACACATTCGATGAAGCCAACATTACAAATACCAAAACTGAACAAGGACAACACAAAAAAAGAAAACTACAGGCCAATCTCTCTAATGAACATGGATGCAAAAATCCTCAATAAAATTTTAGCTATCAGAATCCAACAATGTATCCATAAGATAATTCACCATGACCAAGTAGGATTTATTCCAGGGACACAAGGTTGGTTCAACATCTGAAAATCAATCAGTGTAATCCAATACATCAACAAAAAGAAATATAAAAGCAATATGATAATATCAATAGATGTTGAGAAAGCTTTCAACAAAGTACAACACTCATTTATGATAAAGGCCCTTTAAAATCTGGGGATACAAGGAACATAACTCAACATCATAAAGGCCATATATGACAAGCCCATAGCCAATATCATTCTCAATGGTGAAAAGCTGAAAGCAATTCCATTAAGATCTGGAAGAAGACAAGGATTTCCACTCTCACCACAGCTTTCAATATAATACTGGAAGTCCTAGCCAGAGCAATAAGACAAGAGAAAGACATACAAGGAATCCAAAAAGGGAAGGAAGAAGTCAAATTATCACTATTAGCTGATATGATAATATACATGGAGAACCCCAAAAACTCCATGGAAAAACTAATTAAACTAATCAATCAGGTTAGTAAAGTGGCAGGATAGAAAATCAACACATAAAAATCAGTAGACTTCCTATACACAAACAATAAATCTGAAGAAGAAGAAATAAAAAAAAAAATCTATTTTATTATTGAAACAACAAAAAAAAATCAAATACTTGGGAATAACCTAACAAAAGACGTACAGGACCTACACAAAGAAAACTATAAAACACTGTTAAAAGAAATAGAAGAAGACACAAAGAAATGGAAAGACATCCCCTACTCACAAATTGGAAGAATTAACATTATCAAAATGGCCATCCTACCAAAAACAATTTAGAGATTCAATGTTATTGCAATAAAAATTTCATTGACATTCTTCAAAGAAATACAACAAATACTGATGAAATTCATATGGAGCCACCAAAAACCCCAAATAGCCAAAGCTCTCCTGAAAAATAATAGAAGGGAATGGAGGCATCACACACTCAGATTTCAAACTATACTACAAAGCCATAATAATCAAAACTGCATGGTATTTGAACAAGGACAGACATACGGACCAATGGAACTGAATAGAAAATCCAGAAATAAACCCACAGATTTACAGTCAACTAATCTTTGACAAGGGAGCAAAGAATATGCAATGGAGCAAAGAACGTTTGTTCAATAAATGGTGCTGGGAAAACTGGGTCACTACATGCAAAAGAACTAGACATAAGGCCTGAAACCATAAAATACATAGAAGGAAATATAGGTGAAACACTACATGACATGGACCTCAAAAACATCTTTACATATACATCACCCAAAGCAGTGACAGTGAAAGCAAAGATAAACATCTGGCACTACATCAAATTAAAGAGCGTATGCACAGCAAAAGAGACAATAACCAAAACAAAGGGAAACCTTACCAAATGGGAGAAAATTTTTGCACACAACACGAATGATAAAGGACTGATCACAAAAATCTACAAAGAGATGATGAGACTCAACAAAATCAAAGTAAATAATCCAGTCAAAAAATAGGCAGAAGAACTAAAAAGAAACTTCTCCAAAGAGGAAATGCAAATAGCCAATAGGCATATGAAAAAATGTTCAACATCACTTGTAATCAGGGGAATGCAAATCAAAACTACAATGAGATACCATCTTACACCAGTGAGAATGGCACATATTAAAAAAACTAGCAACAACAAATATTGGCAAGGATGTGGAGAAAATGGAACTCTCCTGCACTGCTGGTGGGAGTGCAAACTGGTCCAACCACTATGGAGAGCTGTTTACAGATTCCTCAACCTACTAAAGATAGAGCTTCCATATGATCCAACAATTCCACTCCTAGGTATTTACCCCAATGACACAGCAACATTAATTAAAAAAGGCACCTGCACCCCTCTGTTTATAGCAGCATTACTTACAATAGCTAAGCTATGGAAACAACCCAAATGCCCAAAAATAGATGACTGGATCAAGAAGATGTGGTATATATACACAATGGAATATTACTCAGCAATCAAAAAAGATAAACTCATGCAATTTGCAGCAACATGGATGGAGCTGGAAGGGATCATGCTCAGCGGAATAAGCCAGAAAGAAAAAGAAAAATAACGGATGATCTCACTCATAGCAGGAATGTAGAAAACCTAAATAAGGGACCAGGAAAAAGACTAATTATAATAAAGTACAAATCAAAATCAACAAGCAACTATAAACCAGAGACACACTATAGAGATTGGGGGAAGGAGAGGAGAGATTAGGGTCAAAATAAGAGGGGTGGGATTTGTATGGGGAATATAACCAAAATGAAAATGCATACATTGTGCAAAAATGAAAAATGATGTAAGAATTATATAAAAGAAAAGAAAAAAAAAGAAAATATTCACACTTGCTTTCTTTTTTTCCCTCAGTCTTACTACGGACAAAGATGAGATTATTATTTGTATCATTTTAAGGTAGATTTTTAAAATTCAATGAAATTGATGAATTTAGAGGATTTGGGCAGAGTATATTTTTAAAAGTTTGGTTTCTTAAAATAAAATCATAGTCTAAAAATTCAGAGTTGTTGATTTTTTCATTTAAAGAAAAAAATTAAAACAAATATATTTCAGGATTTGCATAGAGGATGCATGAAACTTTGACAGTATTTCAATCCAGAAAGTTCATCTAGCTTTAAAATGCTGCATTGAAATGTTAGTAAGATTAATAAAATAGTACCAAAAATTAGCCATATTAAACAGAAGTGGTGTTAAGTTAAAATACTGCTGTGCTTTTAAGTCTGATAGATTTAGAACTGATACCAACTCTAAGTTGTGAAATAAAGCAACAGAATTGCAATTCATGTTTTGCTGCAAATTAACTTGATTATATCTGAAGAGGATGATGAATTCAGGTCTCTTGGCACTATCTACAATTGGATAAAATATTGCCTTGAATCTCTTGGATGTTACACAAGCTTGTAGATATGTGGGAAAAGGCCTGTTCAGACTTGTGTTTAAGAACCTCAATCATTGCACACAGATCAGAATCTCCTGGCTTATCGGAGGTTGCATACCCTTCTGACTTCCAATTTATAAGTCAAAATGTGAACAAATAAGGTTTATTAAATTCAGAGCAGCTGGCTGGAAATTGAGAACTCTCAACCAACATAATGAAAAACTTTACATGGTGATTTAAAAGAAGAAAGAAACAGTGGATTATAGAGAACACCTTCCATTCTCTGTGTGATGTGAACTGTTCATCTGTGTCTGGTTTCCTACCACAAGACTCACACTTTTCCACTGACTTCCATTAATTAGGATTTGTCTCCATACCCTTCTTTTACTGATAAAGCCTTATTCCTTCTGTCCAAATGATCTATAATTTTTGAAGTTGTTGCTGTTGAAACTTGCAAATGAGAATTACCAGAGCCTTTGACCCATTACCCATGTCTTGACCACTGCCTGGAATGCCCTCCGTGACTCTCTGGAATTACTGAAGCATTAATTGGATCTCTTTCGGATCCAATTCACATTAACACTTTTCTAGGAAATATGTGAATGATCCCATTTCATAGTAGCAATGTACCAATTAAAACATGTCTTTAATATTTTGATCTTTATAATAATTCCAAGAGGCCTCCCTGGTGGCTCAAGGGGTTAAGACGCAATCTATGAAGGTATCTGCAGCCACTGCCGTACGAGTTCGATCCCTGGCCAGGGAGCTACATACATGGCACAGCAGACCTCTCCTGACTTTCCCGCTGCTCCCCTCAGTGGTGTATTTCAGTCAGTCTGCCTGTTCTGTGCCCCACTGTCTCTGGTGAATCCTCTTACTCCCCACACCTCTGGCCTGTACCCCCATACAAATAAATGAATGAATGAATGAATGAATGAATGAATGAATGAATTTATAAATAAATAAATAAAATTATAAATAAATAAATCTTAAAAAAATAATCCCATGTACTGGCACTGTGGCATGGTACATGCATTCATACTAAGACATATTCAAAAATGTAAGGTGACCCAATCAAGGTAACATTGGAAATTCTACATTCTTCTGTTATACTTCTATATTATTCAAAAAATACATAATAAAATATCAAATTTTTTAAGTGATGAAATAAATGAATGTATCAATTTGTAAAATATGCTTTTAAGAATGATATGCTAAGTAATTCAGATCAAGTAATTTTGAATACGAATTAAGTAATTTCTTAAACAGAACAAAATGTAGTTTATCTTGACATAATAGGATCAGTAGTTATATAACAATTCTAAACTGAAACATGGAAGTCATCATTATTATAACAGCTTTCATAAACATACTATTTTAGCTATTGTGAAATTTCTTAATATATTTTATATTAATTGACATTTAAATAGTTTTTTTAAAGAGATATTTTCCAAATTTCATAGATAAGGTGAGTCTTAGAGAGGTCAATTAAATTATGTTTAAGTTAAGGTTCACAGTACACACATAGCAAGGCCAAATGTTTGAAAAATAAGCCATGGACAGGTGGGTAGTATTTGACAGCTCTACACTAAATGGTCCTGGAAAACAATGGGCATTTTTTCATCCTTTTGTCTGATTATTCAGTCAGCTATCGACTCTTGCTATTGCCAGAAAATGTAACAGTTATTTCTTCCTGCTGCCAACTGTCATTATCTGTTTCTAGTTTATGAACTAGAAAATCAGATAATCAAGCTTGCTGAAAATTGAACATGAAACAGATAAAATAAGGCTTCTTCTGCGCTTCTTTTATAGTCAATCGAGATCATGGCTTTGGTGCATAAGACACAGAACTACTGTCAAGGTAGCTCATGACCTTTCTCCAGGAGCTATTGGTTTGTTACTAGATTTTAGATAGAAGGGGTTTCTGCCATACCTGCTCCCTGGGCGGGAGAACCGTGACTGGATTCTCATTTTGACAGCTGGGAGATGATAAGATGCTACCACACCAGCCTCTTCTGCTTGACATTCATATTTGTTCCAGGATTCTAATATGGGCCATTAATAGACACATGGATTACTTCTAAACGGGTGGTTGCTCATATCACTCAAATAATGGGACTCAACCAAATGCCAGTATCTGAACTCTTGTCATTCAACAAAATAAGTGCAGAAATTAAGAGTAAACATTTAGAAACATTTATAGCAATTTGATACTAATGAAACATTTTTATTATATTTTCAAAAAGCACTGATACAACAGATTAGAATTTAAAAAGATGGTCATATCCCATAGAACAGGAAAAACTTTGGTATGTCCACAACTAGACTAAATAGTACTAAACAGTATACCAAAAAAAGTTACATGAGAATCTCATCTGTCCTGTGACGCTGCCAGAATACAAGGCACTAATTTCTCTATACTTTTTTTCACAAATACTGGCATTGGGAAACTTTCTCCACACTGCTTTGATTGGGTCATTGAGACCCAAGTTAAATGTAGACTTCTGCAATATAGGAAAAGAGATAAATCATATTTAAGCTATTAAGAATATCAGAAAGAGGGCCTCCCCTGGTGGCGCAGTGGTTGAGCACTGGGCCGCGAAGCTGCCCGCAGCCTCTGCAGTGCTGGTTCGATCCCTGGCCACCAGTGAGGGTCCCACATGGCTCAACAGACCTCTCCTGTCTGGCCCGCTGCTCCCCTCAGCAGTGTATTTCATCAGTCTGCCTGTTCTGTTCCCCACTCTGGCTCTGGTGAGTTCTCTCACCCTCCCGCACTTCTGACTGTACCCAATACTTGTATAAATAAATAAACAGATCTTAAAAAAAAAAAAGAATATCAGAAAGAGCAATTAAGATAGTACCTTGAATATCACACCTTAATTTCAGGGGCTTTTACATATCCACAGCACTAAATTCATTAATTCTCAGAGGATTTTAGTTTGTGTACTAGGTCATGTTATATATTTGTTTGTGTATGTGTGACTATTGTTTCAACTACTATGAAATTTGCAGGTAACTATGAGCAATAAACAAATAATTATTCAGTAAATATTCAATAAATTATTCTTTTGATGGTGCTAAATATAATGGACTATTGTTGAAGCCCGTGGGTTCCTTGGTGGTGGGTGTGGTATGATACCATACACTTGAAGAGGTTGGCTCCTATATTTCTGAATCACATTCTCTTTCTCTCTCTCTCTCTCCCCCACCCCAATATATGTACTATATATATATATATATATACCCTCTCTAAATACATATACTCTAAATATATATATACTCTCTAAATATATATGTAATATATATGTATATATGCATACACACATATAAAATATGAACAAATAGGATGGTAAGAAAAATGACTTTAAGTAAAATAATAAAATGAAGGTTTTCTTTTGTCTCTATAAGCTTAAATAGGAAAAATAACTATATCAATTGTTTAGAGAAGTATATATTTGAAGAGACATTTCTGAGACAAAGATTTTCATTGTATAAATATTTTGCATAGACTGTGACTAGATTTTTTAGATGCCTGGGATGAATCATAACATTGAGAAAATTCTCTGGCTCTGTGGAGTTAACTCACTAGCAAAGGGAGAGAAAATAAACAAGAGACATATTAAATAAGCTATTTATATAGCATGTTAAGAGGAGATAAATACCGCAGATCAAAAACAAGGTAACCAAAACCTTTTTCTAAGGACCAGAAGCAAAAACAACAGAGTGGTTGAGACAAACCTATGAAATGTGATCACCAAGCCAAATCTTCAACAAAATTTGAACACTGGGAAAAAAATGGTAACCAACAAGGAAAAAACAAAACTTGCAAACTAACCATAGATTTGAGGTATACAGCAAGAGAGGAGCAACAAGAGGGGTCAAAATGGGGAAGAGTACAAGGAAATGCGGTCATGGATCATGGGTGCTCTGGTGGTGGAAGAACTATGGGGACTAAACCTGAGAGGAGACATCAAATGCTATGCAAAAGTTAACAAAGGTGTAAGAAAATAAATTGAATTTAAAAAGTGACCAATAATAACAATAATAATAATTTCTAGATTTAATGGAATACTTTCCTAACACTCACATTTTAATTACTCTCTCTACATATATTTTTAAAGATTTACTTATTATTTATACAAGCACTGGGTACAGTCAGAAGCACGGGAGGGTGAGAGAATTCACCAGAGCCAGAGCGGGGTACAGAACAGGCAGACTGACGAGGTACACTGTTGAGGGGAGCAGCAGGCGGCAGGAGAGTTCTGCACGCCATGTGGGACCCTCGCCTGGCGGCCAGGGATCGAACCGGTGCTGCAGAGGCTGCGGGCAGCTTCACAACCCAGTGCTCAACCGCTGCGCCACTGGGGAGGTCCTTTAATTACTACATTTATTTTAACCTTATTAAACTTGACTAAATTACTAGAATGAAATGGAAATTTCCAAATATTATTTTTAGTATTATTTTCTAACAGGTTTGAGTTTCGAAGCCAATAAGAGTATGAGCAAGTTGAAGAAAACAATGTGAGCTTCATATGTGCACACAGATGAGAAACTCAATTTTATGCTACACATTTCTCTCCAAACTTTAAGGGAAAAATACTCTATTTTTCCTAATTGAGACAAGGAAGACACATGAGTTTCAGGGTGCCATTTTCAAGACATATAATTGGATCTTTGCTTCTTTTTGTCTTTCTACTGTAGATGTAAAGGGCAGAAAATAAAACTATTTCCCCTCAGGCAGTCCTTTCTTATGTTAGTTGTGAGATACAGAGACTAAAAAAATGATAAAACCCAATGCCAAGAAAACGCAGGTTGAGAAAGAAAGCAGAGAGTGGTCAAAGACTTCCTAGTTTGAAATCCCATCTGTGAGAAGCCAAGGTGTTTTTGATGAAAACCCAAACCTGAAATTTTCAGAGCCTCTAGTAGGCTGTGTTATCTTACACAGGATGTGTGATCTTACATCCAAGCAAGGATTTAGATTCAAATTTTAAAAATTTGTTTGGTAAGCAGAGAAAAACTAGTCTTGGAGCAATTTATAGCATTTATTTCTTTAAGTCTTGATCCCTGTATATCATCTATGCATGTGAAGGAATTCTAAGCTATAATGTTTAGAAATGCTTACATAAAATTATTTAATATGTGCTTTTATCTGCTAGTCTTTTGTTTAAGATGTGTAAACTTCACCATGTATGTTACATACTATCACAGATTAAAAATTTGTCTCTTTAAATGAAATACTAAAAAATTAAATAAAATTTAAATGTCAAGGGTCATATTCTAGCACTTTTTAGATTACCCTGTAAAACAAAATTTTAGCTTCCACAGTACTCCTGGGGTTCATATCCTAAAGTTTGTACTATCAATGCTAATATCCAAGTCTAATTTAAATGACCAAAATATTCTTCATCTAAAGAAAGGAAAACTCTTAGACGATCTGATTTTTCCTTTCCACATCTTAAAAAAAAAAAAAAAAAAAAAAAGATTGAACTCTTTTCTGCAAGAAAATACCTAAAAACTTGCTGTTTGAATATGAAACATTTTTCTGTTTATTTCAATCACTGGCATTTCCTAGATGAAGTAAGAGCCCTAATATTTTTAAAATCACCAAGGGATTTTGTCATGACTGCATGGTGAATTTTTCCAGAAAGAAAAGGAACACAAATCACAGATTAAGATAAAAATTGTAGACAAAAAGTTTTGCTGTTGTGCCTCAAAGTAAGACATGAAGAAGTTCAAACAAAAGTGCAGTAATTCCCATTTATACATATTGTCAACACCAGATCCCAGCTGTGTTCAGATACCACTAGCACTTGGTGCACAGCTGTGACATTATAAAAGGGATTAGATTGCCAATCAGGGCTTGGCTGGAGAGATTCATTGTCCAAGCCATTCCCTAATAAAGCTTCTGGAACTCTGTGTCTGCTTAGGTAGTTATCTCCATGAACAACTCTGTATAGTGCAACTAAAGACTTTACAGAATTTCTCTATTATACGTAGTTATTTATTAAAAGGAACTTGAGGTTTGAAATAAAGTTTAATAGTGAATTTCTCTTAGCACTCTACAGTTCTCTTTTTTGAGGAGACACAGATGTAAAGTATCAGAGTCACAACTTAAGTTATTTATGCTTATCGTCAGGTTTATTTTTAGTTAATAATTTTTAAACCCTTTTTTTTAAAGATTTATTTATTTATGCATACAAGAGCTGGGGCACAGGCCAGAGATGAGGGGCTAGTGGGGTGGGGGGCGGTGAGAGGATTCACCAGAGTTAGAGTGGGGAACAGAATAGGCAGACTGATTGAAATACACTGCTGAGGGAGTAGTGGGCGAGACAGAAGAGGTCTGCTGCTCCATGTGGGTTGCTCCCTGGCGGGCTGGGGATGGAACTCACTGCAGAGGCTGCAGATTGCCTCACAGTGTGGTGCTTAACCTCCTGAGCCACTGGGGAGGCCTTTTTAACCCTTTTTGAAAATGGTCTTAAAGGACGAAGTTTACATCATTGACAAAATCACAGAAGAGAAAAATTCTATTATTATTGTTTTGGGCCTGAAATAAAATCTCACTTGCCTACTACGTAATATGTATATGGCACAAATTTGACAACTTTCCCCATCTATTATATCTGTATGGAACTCTAGGTTCAAGAAATGTTACCCTTCCAAAAAATATCTGTATGGAACCCTAGGCTCATGAAATGTTACCCTTCCTAAAAACATCTTTGGTCAAGTATGTTTTTTTCTCCCTTTACAAAAAAAAACAATATGTGCTGATTTTTTTAAAGATTCTAAGATGTCCCAGAACAAAGAAGTATATTCCTGTCTGTTCAATGTAAGGTAGTTAGTTCATAAAATCTTTCTTCCTATTAATACTAATAATAGCCCTGTGTTTTATGTAATAATCACAAATAAGAATGTTATTTTAGGATTTGTTAATTTAAAATAGAATACTATGTTGTAATCCAAATTTTCCTTTGATCAAATTTAAAATGTAATAACTTTTAAGAAACTACCACATACATGGCATTATACTACTGGGAGTTTTTGAACTTTTTTTTTTTTTAAGATTTATTTATTTATTTGTTTGTTTATTTATTTATACAAGCCCTGGGTACAGTCAGAAGCGCGGGAGGGTGAGAGAATTCACCAGAGCCCGCTGTGCCACCGGGGAGGCCCTGAACTTTTTATAGCACAAGATATACTGAACTTGACACATTCTGAGTAAATTTCTACCTTTCAAGAATATTTATAGGTAAATTTACCATCTTCTGTATATAGTATATATATATATAAATATTATATAAAATATTTATACATAAAAATATAGGGAGAAGAAATTAATCAATTAATCTGACAATATTGCAAGAGATTAAGTTGGGACTTCAGATATATTCAAAAATTCAAAAATATAGTAAGTCCCTTATTCTAGTAAATCAGCATACCTGATTTTGTTTGCATACTAGTTTCAATTTGTGACCATATTTGGTAAAGAAGTAAAAGAGTATAGAACAACAACACTTTTATAATTGTTAAAAAATGAAAAAATACCACTTAAGTAAAAAACAAGTCTTAAAATTATTATTTAAAGTGAAGATCTATTTATAGTATACATTTATTTAGCTTATTCTGCGTCTGGCACTGATTGAAGTGTATATTCTCCGCTAACATATTTATTCCTCACAAGAAACTTACAAGGTATGAATTCTTAACACTTTCATGGTAAAGTGAAGAAATAAAGACTCTCATAGGTTAAAGATCTTGACAAGGAAACACAACTAGTAAATGAAGGTGAAAGGGACTCATTATTTCAACCACTACTCAATGTAAAATGATTCCTTCGTGATCATATGATTTTACTAAATATACCTCTTTTGTTGTTAAATAATAATACTTTAAATTATAATTATATGAACATTGAATTCCATCAGCATTTAAAATTAGGTATCACTAAATTAGAGTTTGATTTCCAATTTTTGGACAATAACAGTTCTATAACTTTAATAAAGGTTAAAAGCCATGTGTACTCTACGGTTCTCTTGAAGTATCTAGTAGTAGGAGTCAGTTTCATAACACATTTGTCAAATACACTTGCTTGTGGCTTCCTGGTTTATTCAGTCATGTTGATTCCAGTGCATGAGATATAAACCTTGAAATGCTCATGGTATAAATGCTAAGTATGTCTAACTCAGAAATGAAGCTTCTTTTTACAAGTAGCTTCAATTATTCCTTTTCTGAATGCAAGGAACAGATACTTTTATTTATAAGAATAGGTCTGCAAATCTAATTCAAAGACTGCACCATATTATTAAAATAAAATGGTGTAGTTCAAGGGTATTTTATGGTATTTGAATACTCCAAATTCTATTCATTTGGAACATTTTCAAGAAAATTTAAAGACCAGGTCAGATTTTATATGTATGTGTAAACAGAGAAAAACATTTTCCTGCATTTTGATGAACTAAAAGTCACTATCCATATGATGCATACGATGCATTATTATAATCTTTTAACACCAGTGCCTAAGAAGAGATGACTGAATGATACAAAGAGTATCGTCTTAAATTAACTATTTTTATGGAATAAATTTTGATTGTAGATTATATTTAACATACATACTAACAAAACCAACAAGCTAACAATATAACAGAAAGGAAAATTCATTCTGCTTTTGTATCTTACTTAATAATTTTCAAGATTTTAATAAACTTGCCTTAGAAAATTAGAGTTCAAGCAACTCAGAATTAGAATTGAACAGTAAGATTTTATTTCTATAAATAAAACGTATGCACATATGCATATGTATTTAGGACAGCTTTATGTAATACTGCATTTAGGCCATATTCCAAATATGTATGTGTGTGTGTGTATAGTTCCTCTTTTTCTGTGTAGTTTTTACTGGATATTCTGTGTATGTATGTCTATGTGTGTGTTCATATCTACATAAAATGCATAAAGATAAATTATCTTTGGCTCTCAAATTGCATCAAAGAATCATAGGATGACAACAATTTTGAAACAATTCCCCAGTAGATAAAAATATACATATTTTTTTCTTTTAGTCGTGAGAGAAAATGTTAGTTGATGATTTAAAGACTGATACAGAAATCCCTTGTCCATTGCAGAATGAGAAAAAATACTGAATTCCATTTTTGTTTCCCTGTAAGTTTATCAATTTTTGATGATGCTTTCACTGTTTTGAGTAGCAGGGTTTCTAGCCAAAGCCTTTATAATCTATTTCAACACAGCAAAGCTATCATCAAGCCTTCTGAAAATAATGGCTTCCATGAGATGGTTATAATAGATCCTCCTGAATTAGAAATCCTTTATGTAGTCTCTTTCAAAGCAAGAAAGTGATCCAAAATGTAATGTGTATCTTTTTTGTTTCATTCACTGTGCCACACATTTTCAAGTCAACAAAAATTTCCAGAGTACCTACTCTGTGCCAAGCACTGTTCTTAGTACAAGGGACGAAAAGATGAAAGCTGCCTTCACAGATCTCACACTTTTGTTAAGAAGATGAATATGAAAAATAATTATATCCACACAGAAACCAGCACTTGGATGCTTGTAGCAGCTTTATTTCTGATTGCCAAAACCTGTAAGAAACCAAGATATGCTTTGGTAGATAATTGGGTAAACAAACTGTGGCACATCCAAATAATGGAATATTATTCAGTGCTATAATAAAAAAAAAATAAGCTATAAGGCCAAAAAGAAACATCAACACATCAACTTTCAATGCATATCATGAAGTGAAAGAAGCCAATATGAAAAAGCTACATGCTATATGTTTCCAGCTATCTGGTGCTGGTGCTTGGGAAAAAGATAAAATTATGAATAATAAAAAGGTCAGCAGTTACTAGAGGTTAAATGAAAGGAAGAATGGATAGGTAGAGCATAGAGAATTTTTAGGTTAAACTACTCTGTCTGATACTATAAGGTGACTATATGGCATTTTATATCTGTCCAAACACACAGAATGTACAATAGTAATAGTGGGAGCTAATATTAACTATAGACATTGGTGATCATGATGTGCTCATGTAGATAAATCCATTGAAAGATATGTTTTTCTGGAAGGGGATATTCATGCCGGGGAAGGCTAAACATGGGTGAAGGCAATAAATATATAGGAAATCTGTGTATCTTCTCAAATTTTTTGTGACCTGAAAACTGCCTAAAAAAATAAAATCCACTAGGGGGCATCCCTGGTGGCGCAGGGGTTAAAGACAGTGCTATCAAGCTATCACCAACCATGGCAGCAGGAGTTCCATCCCCAGACAGCCAGGGAGCAAACCACATAGCACAGCAGACCTCTCCTGTCTCACCCACTGCTCCCCTCAGCAGTGTATTTCAGTAGATCTGCCTATTCTGCTCCCCACTCTGTCTCTGGTAAATCCTCTAACCCCTACACCTCTGGCCTGTACCCCAGTTCTTGTATGCATAAATAAATAAATAATAAATCTTTCAAAGATAAATAAAATCTACTATAATACTATGATAATACTATAATGATAATAGAGTGGAATGTGCAGTAATTATGTGTACAAGACTTGGAAACATCATATAAATTGGAAAGAATCCCTGTGGAAGGAGCAGACAAGAAATGGTGCATAAGATGACATCTAAGATGGACTCTGAGGGATGAGTAAGAATTTTCATAATACCAAAGATCTTATTCTTCCTTAAACTGTGACTTAATTTCCATCTTCAGATAAATAGCACAGTGAAAATATTTCTGTTTTATGATGAGAGCAAAAATAGTTTTAATTTTAGGTCCCCCTGGTGGCCTAGGGGATAAGTCTCAGCACTACCACTGCAATGGCCCTCCCACATCATAGCAGTCTGAGTTCAATCCCTGGCCAGGGAGCTGACCCACACCGCGCAGCAGCAGACCTCTCCTGTCTTGCCCATGGCTCCTCCCCTCAGTAGTGCATTTCAGTCAAACTGTCTGTTCTGTTACCCACTCTGTCTCTGGTGAATCCTCTCAACACCTGCACTTCTGGCCTCTACCCCAGTTCTTGTAAGCATAAATAAATAAATCTTTAAAAATAAATAAATGAGACATAAAGCTAATTGTATTGAAGTAGCTTTATTCTAGCTAGGATGTGGTAGGTCATATTCTTACTTCGAAAAGTTATTCATTAAAAAAAGTCATATTGTCCAGTATGGCAAAATAGGTCTACACTACATGCCAAATCCAATCACTTCCCAGGCATTCAGTTCAAGCACTGGGTGTAAACATCCTAAGGCTTTGTCTAATCTAGAGAGTAAAGAGTGCAATGTTTGATTAGTGGGGTCTGCCACTCATCAGGGAATAAGGAGTGTTGAATCTTAATCTAATCCCTTAAGAAGCTATTTATTTTGTATTAGGCTAAGATCCAAGGAAACAAAATCCATAATATCAATGACGGTTAACATTTATTAAGCACTTAAAATGTGCTTTCCACTACTAAAGGACTTTACATGTATTAATTCATTTAACCCTTAGAACAACCTTGTGAAGTGGAAACTAAGTCACAAGAAGGTCAAAGAATGTGTACACGGTTGGCAGCTGGTGAGCCTTCCAACCCTGGCAGTAAACTCTAAGGGACACACTTTTACGAGTTCTAGTAATACAGAAGAACCTCACTGTCAATCATTCATGCTAAATAATTCATATTCAATACTACTTTTATCAGTAATGAATATTACTAAAGAGCAGTAATGCATACCCAAATAGTATGCAAATAAACAGTCAATAAGATAGATGTAACCTCTGTTGGCAGCTCTACTTTGGGTCCAGCCAAAGGTGCCTTCACTTCTGCAGTCCTTTAATCTCGTTTTATTGTACACCACATGTGAAAGAGGGAAAACTGCCTAGTTTGGCTAGGCTTCTAATTTCTCAAGCCTAAAATGGGAATATATAAAATAATATCTATTTCCCTAAGTAAAGTAAATGAGGTGATACTCTCAAACACCTAGCGTAATGTCTGACATACAGTAAGTATATCTTCCAAATGTAAATTTCTATCAATTCTTACATATCATTGCATACATGACTAAATAAATTAGGCTACTATTTTAAATACCAAATTTGTTTTAATTAACTGAATGTATGAGTATATAATACAGAATTTCTATTTTTAACTATTTGCATATATAAAAAATGATTTCATCTGTGATAATTATTTTCCAATGAATTAAAGTAGAGCTGCTATTTCAATTTATAAGTAGGACATTATATTTTATAGGGAATGATAGATTGGAGGAATTATGACAAAAAATATCAGTTCAAACTGGTAATTTGTAACCTAATTTAAAATAATGATCCTGGTGGTGCAGCGGGTTGAGCTCAGTGCTGTGAAGCTGTCTGCAGCCTTTGCAACACTGCTTCAATACCTGGCCGACCAGGGAGATTATGCCCGCTGCTCCCCTCAGCAGTGTATTTCTTCAGTCTGCCTGTTCTGCTCACCGCTCTGTCTCTCGTGAATCCTCTCACCCTCCGGCGCCTCTGGCCTGTGCCCTAGCTCTTGTATAAAAATAAATGAATCTCTAAAAAAAAAAATTACAAACTATAGAGACAATAACATTGCTTAAGTTTATATCTCTTTGAGAACCAGATAACACTGTTACGTAACTAGTGACCAGCTATCAGGTGTATTTACAGTTCCTCAAGAATGCACTATACCAAATTTGTTCTCTGAGCAAAAAAGCTATAGCAAATTGTTTTGGAAAAAAGAGTCAAATGTATACCCAAGTTCTTCAAAACTGTGTTAAAACCCATGTGCAGAAAACATACTGCAAAATGACCAAATGAAGGCAAGAGCATGATTCAACCAAAACCAGAACTTGTAGTTGCAATAAAGATTAAGGGCTCAAAATAATGAATAAAATGTGAAACAGGATCACATTGTTTTAGCTTAATATATTTATATTATAATTTAATTTCTTAATTGGAATTAGTCTTTAATAATGTTTATAAATTTTAATATCAAGTAATACTAATTTTGTCCTTTTTTTTAAATATATTTTTTGCATCTTTTTTTTTTTTTTTAGGATTTATTTATTTATTTATACAAGCACTGGGCACAGTCAGAAGCGCGGGAGGGTGAGAGAATTCACCAGAGCCAGAGTGGAGAGCAGAACAGGCAGAGTGACGAAGTACACTGCTGAGGGGAGCAGCGGGCGGCAGGAGAGGTCTGTGCACCATGTGGGGACCTTTGCCCAGCGGCTGGAGATGGAACTAGTGCTGCAGAGGCTGCGGGCAGCTTAGCAACCCAGTGCTCATCCGCTGCGCCACTGGGGAGACCCCTGTAGTTTTTTTTTTTTTTTTAATAAACAAGTCTCTATAAATCAATTGTTCATATGTTCAATAACTATTATTCAGTGTCAGGTAATACTTCAGATATTTGAAATACTTCAGTGAAAAAAAAAATGTTTACCTTTGTGATGTTTATATATATTTTTGTGGGAAAACATAGTAATAAATACCTCATGAAGTAAATTCCATATTTAAAAAAATAAACAAAATTGAATTAATTTGATTGGTAAATATTATTTAGCAATATAATATACATTAAAAAACCTCTGACTGTTGTTCAAAGTAATGAGGCAGATTACATAATTTAAATCTTACAAATGATATCATTTTCTTCTGAAGAATTCAGTCAAATGGGTTTATACTAAATAGATATTTCATCATGCTCTACTACCACAGGGGCAAAAAAGTATCTATGCAGGATTGGTTTAAACGTTTTAAGTAAAATAAGTATATTTATGAATGTTTGAGGTATCATTTTGTTTTAAAAATAATGTTTTAAAAGTAATATTTAAACCAATATATTCATTTTGGTTTAGTATTTAAAATATAACTCAAAATAAATTTTAGTAATTATAAGTCATAAGATAAATACATTTTAAATATAAATAATAATTCTTTTGTTTCATCAAATACCAAGGAATGAATCTTCAAATAATGAGGAATATAATAGTTTTCTTTAATTGGTATACATGAAATGGTATAGATAAGTCATCAATCAAACAATCCCCCAAAGTAATTCCTACTCAAATTTAGAGTGTTTGCATAGAAATTCATATATTGATTTTAATACACTAAATAATGTTTTCAAAAAATAAACCAATTCTACCATGATATATAAAGATGCACACAAATAACTTTGTATGGGTAGACTTGAATCCTGATATGAAGAACAAATTGATGTCAACAATTATACATCAACGAAATATATAAACCAAGTATCTGAAATTCAAGGAAATAGAACTTACTGATTTACTATTGAGAACATATCAAAGTATTAATCTATTTTCAAAATATTCTGTTAATTTTTAGAAGGCTCAGGCCTCCCCTGGTGTTGCAACGGGTTGAGCGCAGCGCTGTGAAGCTGTCCGCAGCCTCTGCAGGACCGGTTTGATCCAGGCTGGCCGGTGAGGGTCCACATGGCTCGGCAGGCCTCTCCTATTGCACCCACAGCTCCCCTCAACAGTGTATTTCATCAGTCTGCCTATTCTGTTCCCAGCTCCGTCTCTGGTGAATCCTCTCACCCTCCTGCGCATCTAGCCTGTACCCCTGTTCTTGTATAAATAAATGAATCTTAAAAAAAAAAATTCAGAAGGCTCTCATTATTTCCATTTCATTTTCATTCATGAATTAATTGATATAAAATGTAATGCTGAAAGTGAAAACATGAGAAAGGCTAAAGAAAGAAAATAAGAATAATTAGTATGGATGTTTTGTTTATTTCTGGCTACATTCTTTTCTTACTGTTTTTATTGTGGAAATTGGTCTTTTTTTTTGTGGAAAAATTATTTATGTCCATAATAAGATAATACAGAAGTTAACACCACAATCTGGCACTGAGTTAAAATGATGAAAAACTTCTTTTAATAAAACCTACATTTACCTACAGAAGAGCCATATGTCTTCAATAAACCTTTGCTTCTCTAATCAATCTCACCATGGATCAGAAGGCTAATCCATTAATGCTCAGTTTTTTCTGACATGGATGTCTCTCTGCTGGGGATCCATGACCTCCTGTTTCAGCTATCCAGTCTTTTGCCATCTCGTTGCACTTTTCTTATAGAGTAAACAAGGTTTTAATTCAGACCACAGTGAGGGGAGTTGCCAAGTCAGCTGCAAAACTAGCTGGTAATATACCCCACTGAGTCACAAAATAAATTTATTTCTGAATAGCTCATTACATTTCCTCTAAATTAGCAAGATTTAAAGGTGACCTAAAACAAACTAGCAAGTATGTCCTTTAGAAACAGTATCCAATTCACAACCAGATTATCACCTGCCATGAGTTAACATATTGACACATTTATACAGTTTTCTTCTTTACTGAAAGTCTATATACTATTTCCATCTAATAAACTATTGGTATAAAACCATCTAGGTACATGTCTAGATATAAACATATTTAATAAGCTTTTAAGAAATTACATAAAACATAATTGAGTGGATGTTTTTGTTATTACAGCATTTCCCTCCTCCATCCATCAAATAAGAGTAAAATTTTTACTCAGTCAAATCCAGTTCTCCCACCTGAGGAAAAGGAAGAACTATGATTTCTTTGTATTGGGACATATATTGCCCATTTCATTAGTTCTTCAACTGCAAGCTACTTCAATAAAGGAAATTATTAAGAATTTCTCAATAGACATATTCAAAATACCTGACTAGACTTTGTTCTTTTTTGTCTATTTCTTTAATCACTCATTGAGCACTGCTGTCATGGTAACATACTTTTTTCTAGAATGAGTAAATGGAATGTTTGGCCATAGATAAGAATTCATCACATTAAAGAAGACAAGGATACTGTTTTGATTCCGTTTTTTAAAAAATCAGTAAACAAAGGAACTATATTTTATTTCTCTTTCAGCAGAACAGTGTGAAATCTTCCAAATGCATTTCAAGGATGTTAGAAAAGTTAGCACAAAGTTGGCTTGACATTGACTAAATTTTTTGGTGTTCCTGACACTTACATAATTTTATTTTTATTGTTTGTTAAGAATAAAAGAATATTCTTTGTTTTATTCTTTATTCTTTTTTATGCTTATAATGGTATAAACTTACACGAGTTCATTTTAGATGGCCCACCATATAAATAAATCATATGAAACATTATATGTAAATGAAATTACACTCTTGATAGCTAAAAAAGTAAAAGTAGGGGACATTTTTCTAAATATTTAAAAATATTAAAATAGTATAAAAGGAAATTAAAGTATAAATTAAAACATAATGATGCTTCTGATATTTAAAAATAGCACCTTAAAATAATTTATCAAGCATATATAACATAAATATAAAGACACTGCTTTATAATTTCTTAGAATTGTAAGATTATATTTTATTACAAAAGTATGCATCAAAAAAGTTTAGAAAATACCTGTTTCAATACATTGTGACTCCGTGTTTTTGATCCATCCATGATAAGACATTTTCTTCAAATCAAAAACACACATATGAAAGAGTAAACAGAATATTGCTTTGGCTTAAATAAAATGGGAGAATTGGCAGCCTTGACTGGTTTATGACACCCTTCCCCAACTAGCCCCACAAGGTTCCCTGTGGAAATCAATTTGAACACCACTGGCAGCCCTCCACC
The DNA here is from genome assembly GCF_014898055.3 of Talpa occidentalis. Lineage (NCBI taxonomy): Eukaryota > Metazoa > Chordata > Mammalia > Eulipotyphla > Talpidae > Talpa > Talpa occidentalis. Next base: position 104,380,500 of record NW_023604295.1, on the reverse strand, counting down.
CCCTTTACTGCAGAGCACTCCAGACAAACTCTGCTCACATACTCATGCTTTACTGCAAAATAAAACTTTTATTGCCATTGCTGAACTTATTATTTGGATGCTGATTTATTTGTGGATAAAACATTGATTCTAACTGCATTATTCCCTCATCCATATTTTATGTATATAAATATATATTTATATTTCTTATAAATGCATTACTATATATACAGCGTTTATAATGTGAACAGTTCTGATACTATATTGAATGATTCTAAATATTATGAGCTACAAAACTAGACACTTAACATTATTTCTTCTTGCCACATGTCTATTTGGCAGGGTTATACTGCAAAACTTGGTTTTCCATTAAGTAAACCCTTCTAATTCTGCCCACACTTTTATGAAATCAATTAGAAAAAGCACCTTACATTTGGGCTCATCAGTTTATTAATTGCTCACTGGGAATGTTGAAACTCTTTGGCAGACATCTGACAGACAAGCTGATGTAGTTTTCGGCAATACTCTTGACAGGGTATGCCTATGACTTTCAGTGAAAATATTACACAGTGAAGTAGATGAAATTAATTCCCCCCCAAAAAATATATATAGAACATATATGTAATATATTTATATATACAGATATAAAATCAGGAATGATTATAAAAACAAAAGTACAATTTCTAAGCCATTCAACATCTACTGTTGACGAAAGATTTTTACTTGGATTGTGTTTAAGACACATTAATATTCATAATTGTGTTCAATTTGAAAAGTTTTCTTTTCAAAGTTTGCTCTGTAAAGATTATTCAGCTAGGTGATGTGAGAACTGCAAACATAGATAAAAATTAAGATTAATTAGGAGTTAATTAATCTCCATATGGCCTGCAGAGGATTGGATAAGATTAGGGAGAATTACTTCCTACCAAGAACACACTAGAGTGAAGTCAAGAAATACTACGGGTAGTTTTGCAAAGGAAATTACATTATTTCATTATAGTAAAAATAATAGCTATAACAGTGTGACTATAGAATGATATAATTTCAAATTATGATGATTTTTGTTTGCTTGCATATGGTTAAACTACAGAAAGTAAAACTCAACAAAACCTCCCTTACTCATGGTTTTTGGATTTATACATCTTGGAAATGAGCTATAAAGCCCATATGCACAGAAATATTATGAGTTTTTTTATATTCTTTTATTGACATGATTAATAAACATTGTACTTGGCTTCATAAGCACTATTAAATATTAACTAATGGAAGAAATACACACAGAAAGAAATTATCATCCAAGGAAGAGCATGTAATAAATAGTATTATAGAGAGGCAAACGGAGAATAGAAGATATAACACAGATTGTCTGGGGCATCAGAGATCCTTTGTAGAGCTGTTGGCAGCCGATCTGGACCTTAAATGACAGGTGGATTGGAATGAACAAAAATGACTTTGTCTTGTGCACATTGCACATTTCCTGTGAGAAGTAAATAATAATATTTGAAAGACAGATACAAGGGCAAATGTATTTGGCTTCAACAATCTTCATATTTTTAGACCTCAATTAAAACATGCTTGGTATATGTGTAGTTTAAAACATTAACATTCAGTTGTTTTTCCCTGGGACTAAGAGATAGTCATTTGGGTTTTAAAATTAAGATTATTTTAGTGGATATGTACTTATCACTAACAATTTACTAAACTTGCAAAGTAAATTTATGTTTATTTATGTTTACAAGCTTCCCTTATAGATATGGAACACATATGACTACATTGATCTGCACCCCAGTGCTCTGCTACCCTGACAAAACAGATGTTCTGATCAGAGTTGAAGGCTCCTTCCATCAGACAAATTGGTTGCAAGTGACATTTGACAAAGTGGCTAATCAGAGCAGTTGTCAGCTCCCTTTGGTGCAGACACTATCCAATCAGGCTGACCCTCACTGGCCAAGGGAGACCAAATTAGAAGAAAAGGACCAGGAATACGCTACAGCACACTTTTTAATGACTTGAACTAACATTCAGATACTGGTCAATAGATTTCTTCCACATATATGAATGTCCTAACATGAAAGCAGATAGTCATAGTCTTTAAATTCCATTTATAAACTAATATTATACAGACTACGTTCTATCATGTTTTTAGTGCATTTATTTACATTGACCAATATCTATTTTGGCTACTTCCTTTCATACTGATTTTCATTCTATAGGGAAGAGCATGCATTTAATTATATGTGTGTATGTGCATACATATTATTTACATTTATTATATATACATGTACACACACACTACATCATTGTTAATTTTTGTAAAATGTTTGATTTCTCCTCTCAGCTGTAGTCCCCATAAAAATTCCCACCAAGTCATCTGTGAACTATGACCATAGTCCTTTGTGTTCTTCCTGCCCCGTGTTTTAATCTGTCTCCCTCCTCCCTTGCAGAATGTCTCTGATTTATAGTTGTCTGCTAGTTTTGTCTTTTTATTTATTTTTTTTTCCTGTCCCTTATTTGGTTCCCTTATATTCCCCCCATACGTGAACCCTTCCAATATTTTTCTTTTTCCTTCTGGCTTATTTCACTGAGCATAATCCCTTCTAGCTCCATCCATGTTGTTGCAAATGGCATGAGTTTATCTTTTTTGATATGAAAAGCTGTGTGGACATTCCTCAGATTACTAAAAATGGAGTTACCATATTACCCAGTGAAGAAAACTTTTAATACAATATACTACATACTTAAAAAAAAATCTACAGCATAAGGATCTTTAACATCATTCATGCTTAATACTTGCCACATATACCATGCATCACTGAAGAATGTGTAAGTCTGGATAAACAAATACTAAAGTTACTAGTAAAATAAGTGTATTAGCTAAAATTAAAAAGCAAACCAATGGGCAGTCAAGTTAATTCAATAATTTTTAAAACAATTTATATATTTACTTATATATTCTTACTTTATTCAAAGAGCTATTATCCATTATTAGTATTATTTTTTTTGATAGTAAAATTGCCGCATATTTATCCAGTGAATCCTCTTCAAGTTTGTTACAAGCCTTCCTTGAATGGATAGAGTACCATTTGCAATGTGTTACAAAGTTAAGGAAAATGATACATTTTTAGTACAATAACTCACTGAAATTCAGTTAAGAGATTTCAGTCTTGGAGGTATAACATATTTGATAGACATATAGCTGATTTATTCTGAGACCATAATGCTAACAGTTGCTCTTTTCTTTCCAACTCTCCTTCACCCATAATGGTTCAAAGACTCTTCAGATGCATCCAAGCCAAAAGTAAATGATGTCACCATCTAGGTGAAAAGTGTATAAAAAGGACAAGAGCAAAATGGGGGAAATAACTTGGGGAGGAAACTGAAGAGGAAAAGAAACATTTGGTTTACTCACTCAACATGAAGACTTCATATTTATTATCATTACTATTCATCTGTACTTTTTTTTTCTCTTCAACTGAGTAGTATGCAACAAATTTTTTTAGCCATTCTGTTGATAGTTGTTTCAATTAGGGCTCCACTAAGAATAATGATGCTGGGGTCCCTCTGGCAGCACAAGGGGTTAAGTCTCAGCACTATGAAGTAATCCACAGCCACTGCAGCATGAATTCAATACCGGCCAAGGAGCTGAACCACATGGTGCAGTAGACCTCTCCTGTCTCACCTGTTGCTCATCTCAGCAGTGTATTTCAGTAGATCCACCTGTTCCGCCCCCCACTCTGTCTCTGGTAAATCCTCTCACCTTCCCCTCAGCCCCATACCACTGTCCGACAGCTCAGCTCTAGTATGCATCAATACATAAATATTTTAAAAAAGAATAAGGGGCCTCCCCAGTGGCTCAGTGGTTTAGCACTGGGCTACAAAGCTGCCCACAGCCTCTGCAGCACAGGTTCAAACCCCAATGGCCGGCAAGGGTCCCACATGGCGCGCAGACCTCTCCTGCCACGCCCGCTGCTCCCCTCAGCAGTGTATTTTGTCAGTCTGCCTGTTCTGTTCCCCACTCTGGCTCTGGTGAATCCTCTCACCCTCCCGCGCTTCTGACTGTACCCAGTGCTTGTATAAATAAATAAATAAATAAATAAATCTTCAAAAATAAATAAACAAAATAGATAGATAGATAGATAAATAAATAAATAAAAGAATAATGATGCTATTGACATATTCACATGCATTTTTGATGGGCATACAAATTTATTTCTCTTTTGTACCTGTCTAGGGTTGGAACTGTTGGGTGTTAGGGTAGGTATATGTGAAAATTTAGAACATACTGACAGTTCTCCAAAGTAATAGTTCCAATTCTAGGGATATGTGAGTCTTGATTCTGCACAGTTTTACCAAACTTGGTATTGTCATTCCTTTTCATTTTTGCTATCATGATGAGTGTGAGAAATATCCTATTATGAGTTTGATTTGTCTTTTTTTGAACTACAGAGTTTATGTATGAGTTTTATTAATAAATTTGTATTGAGGTAAAATTGGTTTATAAGTTTCAGGTGTACAGGATTTTAATTCAACATCTGCCAAAATCTTTTTTCCATCCATCACTATACACCTGATCGCCTTTTATCCATTTCCCCCTCTCCCTTCCCCTTTGGTAACCTCCAACCTGTTCTTTATATCTAAGAGTCTGTTTATGCTTTTTTAAATTTTGCTTTAATTCTTTATGTTCCACATGTGAGTGATATCATATGGTATTTATTTTTCTCCTTCTGACTGCTATCCTATTCCAGTGATTCGGTGCCTGGGTCTTTCCTAATTGTGTGTGTTGTGCCCTGAAATATGTAGGAGATATGACAGAGATTTGAAATAAATTTTGTAAATGATATGTACCTAAATTTCCCTCCTAAATATTCTTTGAGAAGTCACGTGGTTAAAAAGTAATCAGTTTTTACTATGCTTACACCAACGTTTTCCAAAATATTTGATTACAAAACATGTAATCAAAATTATGCTGAAGCATAATTCTTCCATTGAATGTGCATGGAGAACATTGCCCTAACATATTTATTCTGGGCATTAAAAAATCATATCTTAATAAATAGTGAATTTATCCACATTATTCTAATTTGCATTTGCATAGCTAAAGTCTCTGACCACACAGCTCAAACCAAAGAACTAAGGAACATTACTTCTGAATCAAACCTGCTTCAGTAGTAATTTTAAATCTATATTCTTACCCAGGTTTATTAGCTAAGCTCCTTCTTTGTGCTTGTGTCTCATTTGCAGAATTATGTATTCTTTATTCCCTCTTTGAGTCTTTAACAGAAGATCTCATGTCCCGCCTAAGTCTAAGACCCTATCATGTTCTTGCCAGTCTTTCCAGAAAATGAACACACAAACTTTACAAGTTTAATGGGAATTCTCTTTCCTACTGCTCTCATAATTGTGAATTTTCCTAGCTTTTGTTTTCTTAAACAATAGTAATTGATTTATCTTTTGTTGCATGGAGAATGTCTACTCTCTTCATGTAGCCTTCTCTGCATCGCTGTGTCTAATCTCATCCTCTGTACTTGATTCCATATGCTTCTACAGTATGTATGTCTGGTCTATATTATTTCCTGTACTGACCTGCACTGCAGGTCCTGTGCATCCAATTGCAAAGGCAGCTTAGTGCTGCTACTCCATTATTAGAGTCACAAATAATTAAGCAAAGGTCAATAACAGCAATTAAATGGAAAATGGTTTTGTATTTAACAAAATTTAATAACCATAGAAAAGTTGGGTAGTGTGGTAAATTTGTTTTTTTTCTTTTCTTTCTCTTTCTGTCTCTCTTCTCTCTGTCTCTTTCTTTGTTAGTGAATATGTCAGAGAACTCATTTCATAAGAGATGTGTTACTTTCACAAACGTTTATTTTCTCAATGATATCTACTTGGTTTACCTTCATCCAATGTGGATATTTCTGAACAGAGATTCTAAAGAAGGCATTTCTTACCATTTGTATATATATATTTATTACGAGTTTTACGTAAACTGGCATGTCACACTGAACTGTAAATGTCAGAATTCTGACACCCAGACCTAAAAGTTTCCATTCTTATATCATGACTGCTATATGCCTTGATAAAACTGAAAGCAAGAAACAAATTTTGCATATAAGGTAATAAATCAACATGACATATTTTAACCTTTGCAAAGTATATGTAATGCGAACAGACTAAGATTTAGCAGCATATCTGGTGGCTTAACAATAACTAAACAAAATGAGATTGACCATATATTCTCCAAATATTGTTAACGATCTGTTTATAAGTGAATTTTAATTTTATAATAAAATCATATGCAAATACCAATTATCCTTGGTAATCATTTCTGCTGAAAATCATTCAACATTAATTAAAATTTTTAAATAGCCATTAAATTTTTATTTCTCCCAAGTTCCTTTCTAATATTTATTCATCTGGGTCAGTTCAACTAAATCTCAACCTTACCCATGTGGTTCTCAATTTTCACATAAGTATGTGCTGACCCCCACTTCTCAGGCAAATATAGCTTGGAGGCTATCAATAGCTTACATTCCAGGGTCCATATTAGTCTCATCATCTTATCACACAGTTAAAGTACCTGGAAATGACTAACCCCTGGAGTGTTATACAAACGACACTAACTTTACACTCCATTTGAAGATCAATCTGCCACTGCGATCCTTTGCACCAAGTCCTGAGTAAAAAGAAGTAAAATAAAATGGTTTAATGGGTGGACCCTATGTTCCCACCAGAATAGCAAGGCTATTCAATACTAAATTTTGCAATAATTACAAACTTAGTTTGTATATGATCATGTCACTTCTCTGCTTACCCCTGCAGGTAAAATTCAGTGCCTGTGACAGAACATTCAGGGCTCATTACAACATGACTCCCACCCTTCCATCCTATGCTTATGCTCCTACTAGACCTAATCACAGCTAATGATTTTCTGTGTAACTTTTGAGGAAATTTCTGGTGTCTCTGGGCTCCAGGTTCCACATACAGAAAACAAATATTCTAATAATATATACTTCATATGGGCATTATACTCAAAGTAGTTTGACTCATACACATTTTTAAGAACTATTAACTATTAATTAGTATTGTAAAAGTTTTACGATGTTTGTTACCCATTCATATTTGAGGTAACCCATGGTGAAACATGCCTCTAGAAATACATAATGGGAAATTTATAGTTCCTACACTGTAGAAACAGATAATAGATGACTGTACAAGAATTCCAGAAAAAACATGAAAACTAGGTTTGGAAACATGGCCCCATGAGAAGCAGCATTATTGGTTTACATGAAAGTGTAATCCATTTCCAGGTAGATATATGCCCCTTGTGGGACTGAGAGGGTCAGCATCTAAAAGCCCCATTGTCCAAGGCTTCTTGCACCCTGTAGATTTTTTTCTTACTGGTTTTGGACTGCTGGATACCACACTAACCTAAGAAGGCCTTGATAGAGACCTTGAAACAGTGCTTGCTCAGCTATCCAAACTCAATCACATTCTTGTGATGCTCTGTGAAGCTTGTGAGCAGAAGAGATCACTGTCCTTGAGTTGAATTTCCATACACACACACAGTCTTAGGCCTTGGATATACTCTTCATGCCTTGTTGCTCCACTTGTCTGAAAGTCTTATCTCCCTTGACCTGTCCTTTGGAGCTAAATTCCAGTCATTCATTATTTTCCAATAACTAAACTAAATGTTTAACTTCAGTAAAATACACCAGTCATAAAACTGGATAAAGATATGCAGAATAAAATACCCTCCTATTCATTTTACAAATGCACTTAACCTTTTTTTGTCCCTGGATTATCCATTTCCTCTCTGAGGGGCTTAATGCAGAGTGTCCTGTGAAACAGACTTTCCTGCGCCTGCTCCAGGTCCCCAGCTCCAGATGAAATATTCTTCTTTATAAACTAATCACAAAAATGCTTTCTTTACAGAATTTCAAGTCTAAGTATTCTTTGGAGTTATAGGCATAGAACTCTCCTTATTCTTTTCATTGCATAAATAGGACAATATGAACAGATCTGAAAAGAATATGCTAGCATTCCCCTATTTTTATGAACATTAATTAGAAATAAAATATATAATTCATATTGTAACTCTCATATTTTCTGTGACATCCAAACACAAAACCAGGTCCATTGTAAGACGGACCATAAAATTATCATTTAATAAATAAATGGGTAAACAAATGAATAAATGAAAGTTGGTTTTCTAAGCTTTTTTTGCTTTAATGTCTGTGGGGGAAAAAAGCCAAATATTAAAACTGATAGCATCTAAAGGTAAATATGAAATATCTACACTTCTTTCTTTGTAATCGTATCTTGAACAAAATTCTTTCTTTCCTAAATAAAAATTTTCTGTCATATTCAAAGCTGGCTAAAAAAGATTGCAGAACTCTGTAGATGCAGGTTTATGTAAGCTAAAATGTCAATATTCATACAGCTCCACTTCATTAATTCCACCTTCCTAGTGACTTGGACAGTGTAAAATTTATTTTTTTTTTAAGTTCCCAAATTGTGCCCATGTCAGCAATGCAGCACCTGTTAGTCATCACGGACCCAGTTCACCTCTCAAAGCTATTGCTCAGCATTCTGACAAGCAAGGTTTATGACAGGCAAGCTGAAGGTGAATGGGATGGGTGTATAAACAGTGGGGCATAGCCGAGCACTCACTTTTGCCAGATTGCTTGTGAGAGGCTCTAAGTATGTGTGGTCACACTGCTAACAGCCATGATAGAAATGTGGGCTGTGGTGCCCTTAATTGGGTGCACATGCTTTGGCATCACTGTGCCCTGATTAGCACTGTGTGGGCCGATGATACTAGGTGGGAGCACAGCACTTTCAGGGGAAGAGCATATGGGAAGTGCAGATGTTCAAGGGGTGATTTTACCTCATGTGCAACCAGCAACACTCTTTGAAGAATTATAATAACTTGAGCAAGTAAATGCAGGAAGGATCCACAACAAAGTGCTCTCTGAGAGAGTCTGATAATTTCCTATTCAAAGACTCCCCACTTAGTCGTCCTACCAGTCACCATGACTTTAAAATATGTGTCTTTGAAGCATAAAGTCACGACCTCCCTCTTTTCTATGACTGACTGTGAGATATCAATAATATGGTATATCCGAAAAAAACAGATTTTCACATGGCAAGTAGAATTGAAGTAATCCAAATGTTAGCAGTTCAAATAATTTAGCACCATACATATTACAATATTCATTATTTATTCATTTATTAATTGAGCAAGATTAAGGAACACCTACAATAGACTAGAAATGTTGAAGGGATAACAGACCTAGGCATGCAGAAAAATGAAGGCCAAAATAAGGAATTCATTTACTTATAAAGGACACAGTGTGTCATGGTGAAATGCAAATTAGATGACAGCTAAGTAATTATTCCCCAGTCTTTCAATAATTAACTGTGAACCCTGAGGCCTCAGTTTTCTCACTCAGAGCTAGTCATGTTCAACTAAATGATTACAAATGTCCCTTTCAGAGCTAAAATGTTATGAATTTTTATCTTTTATTTATTATCCTTCTCATGTTGATAATTTATTAATCCATTCAATAATCTCAAGAGTCTACTTTGTTCCAGACATAGTTGCAGGTGGTGAAAATACTCTGGCTATAAGATACCTAAGTTTACATTTTGTTGTGGATCAACAAATTAGCATGTGTAGGATAAGGTTAAAAAGTATCAGGCTTTCCTGCCCTCCCGTCATTAGGATTGATGATGGATCTGCGGTCCTGAATGTATGCCTGATGGCGGAGACCTGGAGTAGGGTGTGGGCATAGGTAAGTGGGCACTCTGGGCTGAGAGACTAGGCTTATAAGGGCAGCGTCATGGGGACGCCAGTCGAACAGCAGAGTGAAAGAGAGCTGACAGTAGAAAACGTCGGAGAGCCAAGAAAAGAGAGATTTGCCAGCCTCCTGGCCTCCAGTACCCCTGCCTGCCATGTACCTGGTAAATTGAATAAAAACCTGAAGAGCCACCAAGAGCTCCAGGACTCTTCCCTCAGCCCTTTGCTCGGATCATAGATATCTTGCTCCATTGCTTCCTGCCCCGACAGCATGTAAGTATATAAACAATGTTATGGGATCATTAGGAATATGAAGGAAAAATAAATAAAACAAGAAATAAAATAGGGAGCAGCAGGTGATTTAGTTAGAACAGACAAAGTAGAAGTGTCTATTACATTGTAGAGATAAGATACCAACAGCACGTATATACACCAATCAACAAGATACATTTAGATAATGATGTTCTTTTAAAAGAGTAAAATGATAGTGAGTGAAAACAGTGGGATTATAGAGCATGTTGTACTTTAATTTTTTTTTTTTTGCTTAGGAGAACTGGGGTGTAGGCCAGAGGTGAGGGGTGTGGGAGGATTCACCAGAGACAAAGTGGGGAATAGATCAGGTGGATTTACTTAAATAAATACTGTGAAGGGGAGCAGCAGGTAAGACAGGAGAAGTCTGCTGTAATTAAAGGCCATTTTGGGATGTTAAAATTATCATTTATAATTTCAAATTCCATGGGTATGTTTTCACATAAGGAATTGACAAGCATTAATTTTACACTATAAAAAATGTATTCTAGCTGTTGTCTTTAAATAGTATCTTAAAAGAGGGATACATGTAGAAGCATGAAGACCATAAGCAATACTGCAGAAGACCAGGTAAGAGCCAGCACTAGGATAAAAGCAGTGGAAATATGGTGAAGAAGATAAGTTCATGATGGATGGAATGTGAGAGTGAGAAATAGAGAGAATTTACCGATAAATCCTATTTTTCACTTGAGCAACAAAAAGAACTGAGATATTGGCCTCCCCAGTGGCGCAGCAGGTTGAACGCCATACTCTGAAGCTGTCGAAACCTCTGCAGTGCGGGTTCGATTCTCTCGGCAGGCCAGGGAGATTCCGACATGGTGCAGCAGGCCTCTCCTGTCTCGCCCACTGCTCCCCTCAGCAGTGTCTTTGGTCCGTCTGCCTGTTCTGCTCCTCACTCTGTCTCTGGAAAATCCTCTCACCGCCCCCCTCCCCACACATCTGGCCTGTACCCCAGTTCTTGTGTGCATAAATAAATAAATCTTTAAAAAAAAGAAGAAAGTGAATTGTCTGATATCAAGCCCTTTCTAGCCCAGGGGTTTTAACCAGCGTTCACTCATAGTAGGCATACAAAAAGTCATGGCTGGATAATAATCATGTAGGTTATAAGCTTTATAATTTTCTACTTATATTATTTAAGAAGCATTCTTTCTATTTTTCTTAAGTGTGAAAAGTTAATCTTGCTTATTCAAGCTACCATGCCTCACCATTTCAATGAATATCACTGAACTCTTATTTTCTCTTCCAATAGTAATAAAATCTGCAAGAACATCTAGAACTATTTTATTCTTTTCTGTGTAATTTTATTTCATATTGAAGTAGAGAAGGTGACATAATAGAAAAGATGTAAGTTTTAATATCTCTGGTTCTTTCTGACTTTCTATGTGACATTAGGCAAGCCTCAGTTTCCTATATGAAAAAGAAAATATACAGATACTTAATTTTTACTGAGGTTTTGAGTTAATAATTTGCTTTATGGTTTATAATAAATTTATTCATTTTCTCTGACAATAATGAGCATATTCTAGTGAACAAAACATTAACACTGGAAATAACTTTTTTGTTTTAATCAATGACTGTATGCTAACTTAATATCTGATTATAAACACAATTAAGACAATAATAGCCAGTTTGTCAGATTGCATCAAGGTTAGAGTTATGCATGTAAAGCACCATGCATAGTGTTTGGTTCATAAGTGTTCACTAAATTATCTTAATTATAATACTGAAGAGCTAGCTGAGAGTTAGAAGAATCAAACCACTAGTGAGTTAGCAGGGCACAAACATGCAAACAAGGACAAATACATACATATGATTAAACACATGCATGAATTGTTCTAATTATAAGTTTATATTTATATATATGATTTTGAGTATTTTTTAAAGATGTATTTATTTATGCATACAAGAACTGAGCTGTAGGCCAGAGATGCAGGGGGTGAGAGGATTCACCAGAGATAGAGTAGGGAGCAGAACAGGCAGATCTACTAAAATACGCTGCTGCGGGAAGCATTAGGTGAGACAGGAGAGGCCTGCTGCATTGTGCCATGTGGGTTAGCTCCCTGGCCAGGGATCAAACTGTTACTGCAGTGGCTGTGATTAGCTTCACAGTGCTGAGATGTAATCCCTTGTACCATCAGGGAGGCCCTGATTTTGAATAGTTAATTAGCTAACAAGCTGAAACATCTAGTTGCTACAGAGTTAGCAGGGTATACACACAAAAACATGTAGACTAACAGGTATATATGACTACATGTCTATTTTTTTTTTTTTTGATTTATCAACTGTAGGAATCACCTCTTTTTTTTAAAAAAAAAAAAAGATTTATTTATTTATTTATTTATTTATACAAGCACTGGGTATAGTCAGAGACGTGGGAGGGTGAGAGAATTCACCAGAGCCAGAGTGGGGAACAGAACAGGCAGACTGATGAAATACACTGCTGAGGGAAGCAGCGGGCCAGACAGGAGGGGTCTGTTGAGCCATGTGGGAACCTCACTGGTGGCCGGGGATGGAACTGGTGCTGCAAAGGCTGTGGGCAGCTTTGCAACCCAGAGCTCAACCGCTGCACCACTGGGGAGGCCCAGAATTACCTCTTAAATTGCTTTGGACTTCCTTTTATGATGATCAAAAGTTTAGCTCTCATTTCTTTTCCGTAATTTTCCCTATGTATTTGTATTTTTCAGTTTGCTGAAAAAAAAAAAACATATTATACACACACACACACACACACACACATAAACACACACACCAGTCACACTGGTCTGGGCTCCCATCCTTGAGGCCTCATTTTGTCCTAACCACCTTTTAAAACCTTATCTCCAGGGGGCTCCGCTGGTGGTGCAGGGGTTAAAGACAGTGCTATCAAGTTATCACAAGCCTCTCAGCATGAAGCCAGCCAGAGAGCACCTACATGTCACAGAGACTCTCCTGCCTTCCCCACTGTTCCCTTCTGCACTGTATTTCAGTCAATCTGCCTGTTCTGTTCCCCATTCTGTCTCTGGTGAATCCTCTCACCCCACTGCTCACACCTATGGCTTATACCTCAGTTCTTGTATGAATAAACAAATAAATATTAAAAAAAAAACCTTATCTCCAAATACTATTATATCTTGAGATATTGAGGTTTGGGGTTTCAACATGAAATTTAGGTAAATATAATTAAGCCCATAACAGGCCCCATAACAACCCTATAACCCTACTAACCTCAATAACAAATTTTTGTTTTTCACTCATATGTAATTTGTAGCTTGGTTTCAAGCATGTCCCACATATCTTTTCCATACCATGGTTTATACTGAAAGAGAAGGTCCACTCTCAGTCACTCTATTTGTGAGGTAAAAATGGGACATTTAGCTGACACATTCTTTCATTTAAATTTTTTGCTCTTTCATTTAAATATTCTGTTCTGTTGGTCAAACCAAACCAATCATTATTTATCTCCCTTTGGAGGGGGGATGTGAAGCAAATATTTGTATAAAATAATAAATTCTACCACAACTTTCAATTTTTAAAAAATATCATACATGTGTGTACCTAATGAAATTTTGCTACCATTTCAGGTGATTTGTCAAATACTGTTAAATATAATACTAAATGGTAAAATTTATCAAATAGTTTATTAAATACATTTGGTTTTCTCCTGGAGATCATCCTCCAAATATTTCCATATGTCTGCTTCAGTCCAGATTGTTTACTGAACCTGTGGCACAGGGGTAATCATAGGACTTTCTAAAGATATCTATGTTGGATTATGTTTCCTGGATTCTATGTCTTCTCTTGAAGAAAATATGTTTCAAAAATTCACTATATAGATTATAAGATATGTTACATTTCATATTCACTACTCCAACTCAAGAATAATTGAAAAATCTTTAGTATATCCACAATAAGGTGTCTATGCTCATGGTACACAGAACACAGAAAACTGTATGTGGGAGTAGAGCAGGGAATTTCAAATAATTGAAAACAGAAGTTTGGTAAAAAAATCATTAAGTCAAAAGTGGTTTCTTAACTAATGACTTATTTAGGATGTCTTTTTGAGTTACATATTTTAATGTTTTTTATATTTAATTATTTTATTAAACTATATATTTCTTGCTAAATTTGGAAGCATTGTTAATTAAATTAATATTGCATAGTTATTTTTTGCATTTCCTATGTAAAGCATGGAGATAAGGTGTTTTGCCATGAAAAAATATAATTATGCTCTCTCAAAATAAAATGTTTAATTAAAATATATACCATAAATATATGTACAGCCTTATTTAAGTGATTATTAATAATTCAAGACTAATAAAAATAGTTACTATTAGTTCTAATATAACTATCATGCATAGTAGTCAAAGTTCATATATAGCCAAAGAACAGATGATTCCAAGTTGATACTTGCTAAAGGAGTTACTGTTTCTATTAAAATGAATTTGTTTTTTACTGAATAACTGCAAAGTAAAACAATTACCAGACTATTTACACCAATACACATTTTTTCAGATCTTCCATGAAAGAATGTATCACATATAAAAACCTTTTAACAAATTGATAGCAGAACTTGAAAGTATATTACATTTACAAAACAATAAACTAATTAAATATTTCCAAGCTATGGAAGTAAGTTACCCTAAGAGAAAACCATATAAGTTTCAATTATGTGAAATACTATTTTCTAAAATTAATGCTACCTTTAAATTTTTATTTATTTGTTTGGGTTGTTTCTCTGAACATACAGAGTCACTAGCAAAAGTAGGTGAAACAGGTATACTAAGTTTAGGAGAATTTACCTCCCTTTCCTATAGGCCAAAAACTATTTAGTGTCCTCATTTCTTACCAAAGTCTTGTCATTCTGTAGTCTCAGAATTTTGTATATTTACCTTCATACCAGTTGAATATAGGAGAATAGAGAAATGAGTGTTGAGGGAAATCATTTATCTCAGTTCTTGGAAACCCTACACAAGAGTTCTTACAGGGTATGCCAAGAATTCAAGGCCATGACTACTTTTTATCTCCTCTACTCTGGGCTATGTTTGTAGCAAAGCAACCCTGAGTAATGAGATAATGTCTCCCTAGGGAACAAAGCATTGGCTATCCCCTTGACTTTGTGATCCATGTGTTGCAGAGACACTGCATTCTTATATTCCTCTGAAATGTTGTTTTTGAATGCTATTACTTTAGTGTATACCAAACACAGTTAAACTCAAAAGGAAAAATCTGTCTCCCCAGCAAAGGTGTGAGCTCAAGTTTCAGTTTAGCTTTTAGCTTTAGCTGGATTGCTTAGGTTCTCCACAATATGTGTATGGTTCAGGGATTAGCCTGACAAATTTAACAAGGTTCATACATAAAATGCAGAGTCTTTTCTCTCTCTGTAGATCTCTCCTTTTGGGGATTCCACTTACCTTTTCCTTCACTATGATTGACCCAAACTCTGTCCTCTAGCTATTTGAGTTAACAAAGATGAGTTATTTCTACCCCCAAAGTGCTCAAGCTGAAAGTCACTAAAATGAAAAATTCTCTGAATGCTATTCCCTTCTGCCAAGGGCCAAACTGCTATCCAGTATTGATCTATTTTTCGTTTATTTGTTTGTTTGTTTATTGTCTCTGTGTGTATGTGTGTGTGTGTGTGTATGTCCCCAATGTATTAGATATTTGCTTTCCATATTTTGTCCAGATTTTTTTTTCTTAATCTGTGAATGGATTAGACCAATAGAAGATACTGTTTTATCAGAATTGAAAAATCTGTTCTACTTTAACGGAGAAAGTAAAAATGTTAAAGAAAATTGTTAAAGAAAAACTATACTTAATTGTCCCATATCTTTGCCTTCCATATGTGCTCTACTTTATAAGGACCAATTATATCTTTGAAAGTGTATTGTTTTACTTCTATGACCTTCAATATAAAGGTAACCTTATAAAATAGAAGTTGCTGATCATCCAATAACAATGCAAATTATGAGACTTAATTTGTAAATAACACATGAAAAGAAAATAACTTCTATGAGAACAATATTACATACTTCTTAAAATTCACATTCATGACTTGTAACAAACTTCTGATTAAATCAAGTTTTCAGATTTCACAATTTTAAAATTTAAAAATTTCACAATTTTATACTCCTATCTCACTATTTCTATGTAGTTATGGTGACTTTGGATGGCTTAGTAATGATCTGAATAGATCAATATCTATTACGTAAATAAGCACATATTTTCTTAGAAAAAACAGCACACTTGATGATATCCTAGTTTGAAACTTAACACTTTGATTTCAAAATGCAACATTTTTGAACTATAACTTCCATATGACTTAAAAGAGAACATCATGTAAAATAGTTAATTCTGATAATAAACTGAAAATACAAATTATTTATTTCATAAAATAATACTGGAAGATGATGCCATTTAATCTTCTTTTTTTAAAGATTTATTTATTTATGCATATAAGAGGTGGGGTACAGGCCAGAGGTGCAGGGGGTGAGAGGATTCACCAGAGACATAGTGGGGAACAGAACAGGAGATTGACCGAAGAACACTGCTGAGGGGAGCAGCGAGTCAAGAGAGGTCTGCTGCCATGAGGGTTGCTTCCTGGCTGGCCAGGAATCAAACTCATGCTGCAGTGGCTGTGATTGCTTCATAGGTTGCGTCTTAACCTTTGTGCCACCAGGGAGGCTCCCATTTAATCTTCTAAAGAGAGTTTTTTACTTTATAATCCCATATGCAGTATAATATCACTACTTATGATTGATTTGACCAGTTTGAGTTAGTAAAGATATAGAACTAGGAAATGTATTCAAAGACATTGAGTTTTCATTTTTTTAAGAGTACTCAATGAAAAAATCATAACATAGCACTGCCTCCTGGGAGTCCTTAAGGAACATGGCAGAAAGCATATCAATTGTTTAGAATGGCATTTTCAATGTACTTGAAGATGATTTGAAGGCATTTAATCTCTTTCTCATATAACTCTTGGGTTTGCCTAGAAAATCCTTTCTTTAAAGAATAATTCAAAAGTAAATTTCCTCTGGCCTAATACTAATATAGTTCCATTGCCTGTATATGACTTTCCACTAAATTAATAAATTTCATTTTCTTTATAAAATAAGAATCTGGCAAAAATTAGTAATACATAAACAATCAAAATCATGATGTGCCAACTAATAAAGACACATTTAATATGTAACATTAATCTCCATTAAGGAATATGATTGGTTATTTGATTGCTTATAAAGTGTTTCTTTTGTTGGAATAAATTTTGCATAGCTTTTAAAAGGTGGCCTACATAAACATTTTCATCATGTAGAAAAAAAAATTTCATTGCATTTATGAGGAAAAAAAACATTAGATTGAAAAATAATTCAGAAACCCTACTGACAAATTATTTGGTAATAATTTAAATTGTATCACAGTGTTAAAAATAGCCCAATTTATTCCTAGTGACCATCAATGATCTTTTAGAATCTCTCTTAAAGTGCAGATCTCTTTAAGGCACATAAACTTTTGCCATGGCTATACTTCATTATACTGAAGTGACTTTGTATATTGCTTTTCTAAAAATTTAAACCCACAGTGCTTTGCAGAAACTTGGTGACCCAGTATGCCTGACTGGTTAATACTGTCATAATTTGAAATATCTCTGGAACAAGACTTAAGAAAGATATCTGGAACAAGACTTAAGACATTTCTACTTGAAATAGAGGAATTAGTATTTATTTATTTGTTTGTTTGTTTATTTATTTATTTATTTTAAAGATCTATCTATTTATGCACACAAGAACTGGAGTACAGGCCAGAGATGCAGGGGGAGAGAACACCAGGGAGGCCCATTATTATTATTTAAATTTGTCTAACTAGTTTCTTTCTAAGAAGGATTTTCACTACCTCATCTATCTTATTTCATTTCATACCTAAGGCTTAGAGTTGAGAGTTGCCTTGATTCACTATTTGTATTTTTCTTTATAAGAAAAAATATTTGATTCCTTGAAATTATTTTATTTTTCATTTTTCTATTTTATTTTGGTCCTCATATAATAACATAAACCTTATGCTAGGACTCAAACCACATTTTAGGACACCCATTTGAGTTTCTGTCATATATCTACCTATTTTTCAATGTCAGTGTTCTCCAAATTTCCAAGTCTAGAAAGAAATCCTTTTCTCTTTCTGAATTTTATTCCTGTTTAATTTTATTTGTTGCCATGGCATCACCCATACTACACTTCTGTGCTCCAAAAGAATGTATTCAAATGCTTGCTGCGTCTGTCTATCTATAAGCCACAAATGAATAAATTACATCTCTTACCATTTAGTCCTTTATCATTCCCTGATACTGTCATTATCACTAAACACAAAAACTTAGCCTTTCTACTGTCCTTCACATAAATTATATAACAACATCTTATGGATGCTCTTTTGCTCATTTTCATCATTTTGTTCACTCAACTTCAGTCTGAATCATCATTTTTTCCATGTTCTATTGCAAAGGTCATCACTGACTCCATTATCTACAGACTTAACTTTCCTGAATTAGTTCCATGCAAACCAACAAAGAGGACTTTCTAATGCACACATTTAATTATGTGAGCCCTTCACAATCTGAATCCTGCCAAACCTCTTGCCCATGTGCATGTATCCTCCCACCCTCTAGAACTACTTGCTCCAAATGTTATGCACTTTTCTGTGCCTTATTTTTCCTGCCTTCTGTTGCATTTTGCTCTACTCTTTCCCCTACACACTTTGTACCTATCATTTTCATATTAATTCCTCATGTTCTGGGCAACAGTCAAACATTCCTTGCTGGTAAAACTTCTTTCTCTTGACCCAGGAGAACTTTTAAGGTCTCTGTGCTTACTGCTATTCATTTTATGGCACCATTTATCTCATAGTACTATAACTGTTGAGTTCCTTTCAATTCTCCAAATAAGCCATGCATTCTTTGAAGTTATAATGTTTATTTATAGCATGTGCTGGGACACATGACTTACAATTTTCTGTTCTTTTCCTACTCCCACCTTAATCAATTACTCTTAGCATTTTTATTCTAGTATTTGTATGCATGTGCGTAGGGGCTTATCATAATATTTTTTTCCTTCTGTCATTTGGGGGTTATTTTTAGGTTCTTCGTAATGAGGTATAATATGGTAAATATTTTAATCTCCCAAACAGCTAATGCTTTATTTTTAGATCTGTCTAGATAATATAATCCATGTCTAAACTTTGTATTTTTCTCTTCTGAATTTTCACTTACTTTTTTGTAGATTCAGAATCAGCTTTCATTATTTTTTCTGTTCTATGTACCTTCTGACACATTTGCTGTAACTCAAAATATTATATCAGTGCATTCAATTAATTCCACTTATATTTTTTTAATAATCCCTGCTTATTTAATATATTACTTTTATCTTTTTTCTAATTTCCATTTCATAATTCTCAAATTCTGCCACCCATTCTCTCACTATAAGATTTTTATTCACAGAGAGCTTTTGACATGAAGCCCAATACATCATTGTACTTGGGAAGCAAGAGGATTTCTCTGTATATGAAAAATAGCCTAAATTGACAATCAAATACAATCTTACTCAAAAGTACTATCTTTATATAAATCATCTCTATTCACTGAATTTTCTTATAAAACATAAATAATCAATAACTAGAGATATAAAGCTCTCTCACAGTACTGAAATAAACATAAATCTGCATATGTGGTTTTATATTTTATATCTTTTAAAATATGTATGTTGATTGTGCACAAATAGCAATATTTTTTCTAAACTGGAATGACATATTCCTGTTTAAAATTCCTAACTTCGTATAATTTTCAGTCATTTATTTCCACATATAATTTCTATTTTATTGCATAATATATGCTATTTATAAGCATAACACACAAGAAGAATATCCTAGCAATAATTATTTTTAAGGTATGAATGCTGAAATCTCTATGTAACAAAATCTAGTCTTTAATCTTACAATTGATGTAATAAGTCATGTGTCTCAGAAATATAGCAATCTCAAGAAATTATTCTATTTATTGTATTTATATATATAGATTCTGATTCTCCCTACTTTCTAGATAAATCTACTGCAGCCAAAAGAAGTTAAATGACTTTATAAAAGTCATGTAGTGAGTATTAGGGTTAATGTTTGGAGAATGATTAGGGTTAATGTTTGGCGAATAAGGGCTATTAATCCTAAGCACTTGCACCTTGGACAATGTTTATGTAAGTAGTTTTAATAACTGTCAATCCACTTTGTCAAACCTTCTTTGGAAATATTCGCTACTTAATTTGTACCACTTCTTAGTTTTCTGATCGTAATAAAATAATTTCATATGTGTTAGATTATTCTTATATTTATCATTACCAACCTCAGGCTCATATGCTTCTTCTCATGCACAAATATTTACTAGTTTCCTATTCTATACCATGCATATGCAAAGTCTAAAAAGTAAAACATGAGCCATCATCATAAGCTCATACTCTAATGAAAGATACAAATGAATAAGCAATGCAGTTTGAAAAACATTCCCTTGCCTCTTATCTCATGCTGATATATCAGCTTGCATTGGCGAGACATCTAACAGCAATGGGATGGGGAGAAGAAAAATGACCAATAAGATCTAATGAAAGACTTGGAATTGCTAATTGATCTGAAAATCATGTTCTAGGCATAGAAAGTACCACACACAAAAGCTATGACTACAATTAGTTTATAATGTCCAGGTCATAAAATATAATATGTTGTAATTACAAAGCAAGATTCAACTGAGATGTGAACAGGGATAAAATCAACATGAAATTTGAAAACCTTACAAAACAAGCTAGATATTTGCGCTAAAGGCAATAAGGTATACAAAGTTAACATCTCATTTCTATCTCCCACTGTATGGTGAGTAAACTATTCAATATCATGGTAGTGCTCATTCTTGGTTTCTAGCCTAATTCTCATTCTAAAGAAACTTATCTTTACCATAATCACCTGGTCTGTCCACTCTGGCAAAGTGCTAGGATTTAGTGTTAGAACACATACTAATTATAATTTGCAGAGTGCCCAACAGGGTCAGGGACTGTATTAAAGTGTTTTATATTTGTTATCTTATTACTAGATGAATCTATAATACAATCATTTTGGTCACCAAATTACAGATAAGGTAATTGACATTCAGACAAGTTGAGTCATTTGTCAAAAATCACATTACTAGTAAACTTGTAATGTCAGTTTTATATCTATGAGCTTTTTATCCAATATATCTTTCAAATATAAATATACTTGCAAGAATACTGGAAATCCAATATGTAAAACTTGAAAACAACAGGTGCATTTGTAAAGCAGAAAGTCTCTATTTGCTAAACTCTTCAAATATGTACATAATATGCTTCCCCAATTTGATATTCTTTTTTGAAAAATCATTTCTTTGTCATTGTACTCTTACTAGTTTATTCAGCTAAACCCAACAAGGCACAGACTGAGTTTAAATATCTGTGGATTTCTTTAGGTCCAATCTTTATCTATTATATGAGATTTACAGATCCTGTGTTTCTAGTATTAGTGTCAGCATTTCTATGTTTCTGTTTTACATTGACTTTTATGAAATAATAAAAGCAAAATGCAAAATATTAAACTTTACTGGACAAAAAAAAGAACTATTGATGAAGTCAAAATAGTCTCATAGGCAACATCATTACACAGTATTCTAAAAAGGTTTTCTTTATTTGATGATCAAAGTCCATACTCTGAATACCACAACACCGTCATATTGATTTTACCCCACAATTTATGACAATGCAGAGTTTCAAAAATGTTTGTAATCTAGAATTTTGTTATTTACAAACAAAATATTTTTGTTTATTAATCTCATAGAAATTCATGCAAGTTTTAGTATTTTTCATGTCTATGTACCTCATACACATTATAATTTTGCTTTTTAAGGTTCTTTCTGGTTAAGGTCACTTGCAGTACACTAAATCAATGGGAACAGTAACCTACAAGTTCTTTTCCCAAGTTCTACTATTAATTCTTCTCCTGACATATTATTAGTATAGCTCTGTTCACTGTCATCCTATATTAATGCCTTACTTTTGTTCACCATGAAATTCATATACTACTCTACCTCAAACACTTGGTCTTTTCTAAATATCAGTCATTTATTTTTAGTTATCTTGGCATATCATTAGCCTAAAAAGTTAATATTAAAGCCAGAGAATATATTTCTCACACCCTTTTCCAGATTACTCATCCCAGTATTAAACAATATGCATAATTTTAAAATTCTCTACCTTTTTATTCATATCCTTATAAATCTATGCCCTATATTTATAAGCCATAGGCATGTGTATGTACCATGTGCTTCTTTTTGTGTGCTTCTTTGTCAGGTATAGATATAAAAACACACAACAATGACAAGAGATGGGAAGATATATTGATAATTGGGACAAAGAAATACATGAATTTCAAGATTATCTTCCTGTCATCAATGAGTTAAATTATCAGCATAAAAGGCCTTCTACTGTAAAATGTGTAGTATTTTTTTCCTGTGTTATATGGCATTTCTATACTTATTTGTCCAAAGAAAGACCCCTTACATTTTGATGATTATATTAGTTACTCTCAGCAATTTCAGAGTATCCCTCTGATCAACATAATTGCAATTTTGAGAGAACTGTAATATATAAACAATTGCATTCTGAAATTACGATTACTAGTCATTTGCATATTATCATAAGAGCTCAGTTTTAAGGGTCATAATCTCTGAAAGCTTTAGAAAATCTCCACATATATACATATTTTATTTAATTGTTCTTCTACTGATGGCAATAATCAGCTGACACTTTCAGTTTGTACAGCTTTTTTTTTCTTTTTGTAACAGTAAGGCATTCATACGCATAAAATGAAAATGAACATGTTGTAATTGACTGGGACTTGACTTTAGGTAATAGACTAAATCCCTCTAACAATGAATTTCTAAGCACTCAGAGGAAAGAATGTAAGGAGTACAAATTGCATAGGGCCCATGGGCTTTCCAGAAAGACTCTGAAATCCTTTAGCTTGCATATGAAAATTTATTGCAAATGGATTTTTACAGCACAGGGATGTTACTTAAAGAGTAATTCAAGGCTCAGTGTGATATTTAGATTTAATATTTTACAAGTATTATAGTTACATTCTTTTAACTCCTTGGAAATGCAAACAGGCATAGTCTTCAGGCTGAATACGTGCATTAGCCAATTTATTCTTTTCTGGTTTTAGAGACCAATCAAGTAGAGTATAGAAGAAAAAAGCATAGAATTTGCTGTCAAACCAATGACATTTCCAGCTTAAATCTATCACTTAGACAAGGTTTCTCAGACCACTCAGTCACTACACTGCTCAGTAAGATGTAAAGGATAATAATGCATCTCTTTTGTAAGGCTGAGATAACATGTACATAGTGGATGCTCAATAATTGCTACATAGCTTCCCATCCTAGGAAATACCTAAGAATTTTCCTATTTCCCATAAATACTTTTTTATCAAAAGAAGGAAAACTTTTTAGAAAAACTTACTTTTTAAAATAATAATCATTTACTTAAAAAAGTTCCTTCTTTAATTTATAGTACTCAGTAATACGGTTTATAATTTATAATCTTTGATTATTTAGAGAGGCAGCATGTGAAAATGAGTTACCATAAAATAAGAAATGAGCATATTCTTCCTTCTAGTTTCTAACAATGAGTTTTTTCTGTTATTTCAATAATTAACATATAATTCCATGAATTCTTTTGAAGGATAACACATTTCATTGAGAATTCCTTAAAGCAATATTAGACATCAGAAAACCCAAGTTCTACTTTTATCTCTTCTATTTATTATCCTGTGAACTTCAGCAACAATCTTAAAGAATTTCAGTATAAGTGGATTAGAAGACTTGCCATCTATATTTCACACCTGTATAAGTATCATTTAAAATAGTGTAAATATCTTTATAGTAGTCTGAAAGAGCTTTGCAACTATTGTCATTTTATGTCTTTGAATTCAGGAAAATCAGAATTCAACATTCACAATATATACATTACTTCTAAAATGAAACAGTAATTTGTGTTTTGGTCTCAACATCAAAATCAAAACAAAGACTGTGATTCCCAAGTATGAATTTGGATGGGTAGATTGCCCAACACATACAAACATTTTAATTCTTCATTCTGACAGTCACAAGACAGAAACTGAGGAGATAGTTCAAAAGTAACTATGAAGAAAGGGGAATGAATGAAATAAAGGTGAATTCACTAAAGACTGTAACTCACCTGGACCTCCCACAGGCACAGAAGGATGAACTCTCATAATCACAGGCAGACAACATGTATTTAGGAAATTGCTCCAGGTTACCCTCAACAACTAGAGATGGACTTGTGTACATCTCCACAAATGCCCAGTCTCTTGCCACAGACTGAAGCTTGTAAAATCTACTTTGTTCTCAATTTTGGTAAGACACTCATCTCTTTCATTTCCCAGTAACTGATGTATTTTCAGATGAGACACTCTCTTCATCTACCTGTACTATATTTTCTGGGCAGCTTTTTCGGTGTTTCATACCTAGGTATATGAAAGGAATTCAGAATGAGTCCAGAGCCTGTCCATTTATAAGCATGCCTTCACATATGAAACTTGTGAAACTCAAAGTTCACCAAACAGAAACTAAATCCTAATGAAACTGAAATGTATGATTACAACAAGTTATACATCTATAGTATGGTTTGAAGGGTACCAAAATAACAATAACAACAATAAAATGTATCGATTGTCATTAGATTTCTTTGAAATTCCAAACTTCTCCAATTAATTTTACCTCAATGGTTAAAGCATTTTATCTACAAAGATACCAGGTTAAAAAGGCTGAAGCACTGCCTTAAATATATGAAATATATGAACCCCAACCCGTTCTGACCTACTTCATAATCTATTGTCACATATTAATTCTGTTGCTCTTTTAACTAAACTGTGAAATTGAATATAAAACATTAAATTTGGGATGGAGGCCAGAAGTTTGGTACAGGGATATAACAAAGAAGGTCAAGAGTAAGGGATCACAGTGGGGAGGTTTAAAGAAAAGCAAAACAGACCCTCAAAAAGTAAGAAGAGGGGCCTCCTTGGTGGCGCAGCAGTTGAGCGCTGGGCTGCGAGGCTGCCTGCAGCCTCTGCAGTGCCGGTTCAATGGTTCAATCCCCGGCCACCGGCGAGGGCCCCACGTGGCGCGCAGACCTCTCCTGCCTCACCTGCTGCTCCCCTCAGCAGTGTACTTTATCAGTCTGCCTGTTCTGTTCCCCGCTTTGGCTCTGGTGAATTCTTTCACACTCCCGCGCTTCTGACTGTACCCAGTACTTGTATAAATAAATAAATCTTAAAAAAAAAAGCAAGAGACTTTACAACATTTAATAAATTTACTAATAGCTTTTCTGAAATAATTTAATATGTTAAATGACATTCTTTTAATCCAAATAAAAACATGAGTGAAAAACAAATCTATAAAGAGCAACATATGATACTTAGAATGATGTTCCTTCGAAGGGCCGAAAAAGTCACATATTCAGGCTTGAAGAGATTGTTCACATTGTGGATTTTCTGATGTCGGGGATGATTTTCTGAGAATTTCAAGAGTTACAAACATTATATTAACAGTTGCTCAACAAAAGCCTCATAAAAAAGGTAGAGACATGTTCAGTTTCCTGTAAACTGATCATACCCCATGCCAATATGGAATCCATGCAGATATCACAGGGTTCTAAAGGCCAGTGCTGCTGAGCTGAGAGGACAGAAGAGGAAGGTGACTGCAAGTATATTTTACCATTGTGGGGGGCCTCCCCTGGTGGCACAGGTGGTTGAGCGCCACGCTGTGAAGCTGTCCGCAGCCTCTGTAGCGCCAGTTCGATCCCAGCCGGCCAGCAAGGGTTCCACATGATGGGACAAACCTCTCCTGTCTCACCTGCTGCTCCCCTCAGCAGTGTATTTCGTCAGTCTGCCTGTTCTGTTCCCTACTCTGTCTCTGGTGACTCCTCTCAACCTCCGGTGCATCTGGCCTGCACCCCGGTACTTGTATAAAATAAATAAAACTTTTTTTAAAAAAGAAAAAAAAAATTGTATCATTGTGGGAATCTTTCTAGTTTTTCATTCAGAAAAATGGTAGGACTGATTTCATGACTGCTGATAAAATTATAGCATGACAATAAATTCATTTTACAATTTCTTGGTACTGTCCTCATACTATAGACAGAAAAAGAGAAAGGGAGGACAGAGAAAGAATGAATCACACCATCCTTTTCCTCCTTCCTTCCACTGAAACTTTCTCTGCTTTTTATTCCTCAGGCATGTAAAAGCATTTCTTTCTCTTAACTCATGGTACTGCTTTCACATCTAAGCATCTGTCCATGCTCTGTTATCTATTGCATTACCTACCATGAACTTACTGCTTACTCTATTTATTTCCACTTGGAATGTACTTTTATATCTTTCCTAACTGAATTGAGATATCACCTTATGTAGTACATCAACTTCACCTTTTAAAACACCTCCGAATATGCATATGTAACTGTATATCACTTATCACTGCATCTTTTGTCTCCTGGGCAAGACTTCGGAACTGTCACACTCTTCTCTATACTCTCAGTACCTAACACGCAAGCTGCCACAGAGCATAAGCTAAGTAAGACTGCATTGGATGACTGGATGATCCAACTGTGTTGAATTTAAGTTTTACTATATATATGTGTGTGTATATGTATATGTATGTGTATATATATATATATATACACACACATATATATGACAACCAACATTTAAATTAACATATTTAGCTATTGCTTGTCTTCAGAATGGAAATTATGTAAAGATATGATTTTGTATTTATTCTATAAAATACAAATAGCTACAATTTATAGTATTCAGAGAAAAATATGGAATAGCATTTCTACTTTAGGGATAGATGTATCTAGACTAGGCAATGTACCTCCAGATTGAGAGTATATCTAAATAATTCAGACATAGAACGTATTTAAATTCCAAAATGCATTCATTTTTTAAAATGCCCTGACATTTTATAGGGTCATTTTCTTTTAAAAGCACACTGAACTTTAAGAAGGAAATGAGCATGATGATAACTTTAAAAGTATCATTTACAAGAGACATAGTAGTGTAGAGCTAAAAGGGGCACTGCAGTCCTAGCATAGCACTCTCAGTTTTTAGCAAATGTAGAAGTTGAAGCTCAAGCATTTTGAGTGATGAGACAAAAGGCACAAAGCTGTTACTGACAGATCTCAGACTACATTGCTGCCCTGGAGATTGTCAGATCACTTATCCAGTATTTTCTCCAGGAACTAGCACAAGCTACTTATAGTTAAAGAAGGAATTACAGAAAATGACTTTAGTATTGCATGCAAAATAGACAAATAATTTTACATTTTGCAGATATCGGTAGTTCAAGACAATATTTTCCTGCTATAAAATCTAATTCACCAAAAGAAATGTGTCCTTGACAGTCATATTTTTCTAACGCTATTTAAGCATGAATGAATCACTGTTAAGTACTGGGTATAAATTTAAATCATTTATTATTGCATACCAGATCCCTCAAAGAAAATCAGCATTTTATAAAATTTGCAAGTATTGGATTTTCATGGAACTAATATCATACATAGATAAAATTAAAAGGAACGGTTCTTTTTGCTGTAAAATTATGACTTCTAATCAATACTTAAAAGATGAAGCCAGAACATCTAATAGTAGGTATTTTTCGTTTCCTTCCCAAAGTCCAGCAAGGTGAAGCAAACTCAAGTATGTCCATTCTATTTGGGTATTTTGATTTTTTTACTCTTTTCAAGTTTTCACAAAAAATGGTCAGGTCTTCTAAAAAAGAGGCAACAACAAATGTTGGCGAGGTTGTGGAGAAAAAGGAACTCTCCTGCACTGTTGGTGGGAATGCAAACTGGTCCAACCACTATGGAGAGCTGTGTGGAGATTTTGGACCTACTAAACATAGAGCTTCCATATGATCCAGCAATTCCACTCCTAGGTATTTACCCAAAGGACACAGAAACATCAATTCCAAAGAACACCTGCACCCCTATGTTTATAGCAGCACTATTTACAATAGCTAAGCTTTGGAAACAGCCCAAATGCCCAAAAATAGATGACTGGATCAAGAAGATGTGGTACATATATACCATGGAATATTACTCAGCATTCAAAAAAGATAAACACATGCAATTTGCAGCAACATGGATGGCGCTGGAAGGGATCATGCTCAGCGAAATAAGCCAAAAAGAAAAAGAAAAATACCGGATGGTCTCACTCATAGCAGGAATCTAGAAAACTTAAATAAGGGATCAGGAAAATGAATAACTATAAGAAAGTGAAAATCAAAATCAACAAAAAACTATGAACCAGAGAGACACTTTTTGGGGGGTAGGGGCCGGGAGGGGAGGGATTGGGGTCAGAATGGGGCATGTGCAGTTGTATGGGGGAATATAAAAAAAAAATTCATTATTTAAAAAAAAATAAAAAAAATAAACAGCTAAATTAAAAAAAAAAAAGAAAAAAGAAAAAAAGAGGCTGATTATAAGAAGGAAAGTAGAAAGTATATATACTAGTGGTAATCTGGGTAACTATGGAAGCCAGAGAACAATTGGAAGAAGAAAGGAGGCAAAACAGAGAGAGTTAGAGAGGGAAAGAAATGAACAAGAGGTTTGTGATTTCAGGAAAAGAAAGGTTAATGGAAAAAATTATCCTCCAAAAAAGAAAAAGGACAAGGAGATGGATCTCTTCATTATTCTTACATTTCACTCAGAATCTGCTTTCCTTGCATTATCACACTTGACTGTAAACATGCCTTCATTTCCTATTGTTTTAGTAATGAGACTATTAATTGTATTTCCTAACATTTATTATATGCTGTACTGTAACTGCTCTTTATTTATTTTTTTTTTTGTAACTGCTCTTTAGAATTTGCACTTCTCTCTTTGTTCCCAGCCATCTCCATCCTCACTGCAGTCACATTTAAGCCAGAAGTTATAACTTACTCCAGAACTGTTTTCAAACTTCTGTATTCTTGGAAATACTTAAATACAATAAGGAAACCAAAAACTTGTCTTTTCATTCTTCTTAGCTGCCTTTTACTTCAGAGGTCCAACCACCCTTTCTTTGCCTCCCCCTCTTCATCTCCTCTATCATGATTCTCTTCTGACTCACAGAGGGAAAAAAAAGAAGGGGGGCGGCTATTTCCTTAGAGTGCCACTTCTCAAGAAACATTATTTCGGCAAAGACTTTCATGGAATATGCTTCATTTCAATTATTTAGGAGTTTAAAATCTATGGTATTTGACAAGTCATGCATTCCTACATAATTGCAGCATGCCTTGGGTAGTGTTTTAAATTATGAAGCCAAAAGCAAAATGATCTTAACAATTTGAAATGTTAAATTACTTGTGTAGAATGTTCCTTATGGAGATACACTGTTGTAAAGAAATGGAATTTTTTGCATTAATAATTGGAAAATTGGGAAGTTCAGTCAGAGAATTTTGAGTATGCCTTACCCTTAAGCAGTGTTATGATGACTTCAGTGTCATCAATTACAAAATCATTTCAAAATATAAATCAGACAAGAAATAAAGAAATTGAGCTATTAACATTAAATAAATTCATGCAGTAGAACACAATTGCATTTCATGTATTCATAACAGTTAAGGCAGTAAATTGGAGTGCTATGTTTAACAGATTTTCTACTACAAAATATTAGAATAAGAGTTTGCTATAACAATTAAATTAGGCATTAAAATATTCCTAATTTTTAGAATATTCAAAAACTTAATGAGCATTCCAGATATGATAACCACTGATAGAAACTAAATTCTACTATACAAGGAAGAATGTCACTTACTCTACCCATTTGCCATCTCAATTTTAATGTCACTGTCCTTCTATGCTGAGCACCTGGAACAGTCCTAAATTCCATTTTTGGCTTTAACATATATGCCACAGATTAGATAAAACTGTTGTGCTTATGCTGCTGGGAAAAGTTGTAAATTAGTATCTTCCTCCTGAAACTGTCCACTGAAATTAGATGTTGAAACTAGACATCCAACTGATCTACTCAGTAGCCCATACTCAAGATGTATAAGTTAAATGGACTATCTTTCCCTTCAAAACCCTTCTCCCTCCAATTTTCTCTTTTTCAGTTCATGAGAACTCTCATAAGAAACCTACTAGAGGTTTTTCATCTCTCTTAATATCACATTGTCAAGAACAAATGTTTCTGCTTCCAGATACTCCTGACTCTTTAAATTACTCTTTGTCGCAGATCAAGCCTCAATCATCACTTGTGAAAGCTGGGTAGCTTGTTGACAGGTCTCCCCATTTCCAAACTTGTTCTTTAAAATTCACCCACCTGGAGCCTCCCTGGTGGTGCAAGGGGTTAAGACTCAACCTATGAAGCTGTCTGCAGCTGCCGCAGCAAGAGATCAATCCCTGGCCGGCCAAGGAGAAACCCACATGGCGCAGCAGACCTCTTCTGACTCGCCTGCTCCCCTCAGCAGTGTACTTTGGTCTCTGTCTCTGGTGAATCCTCTCACCCCCTACACCTCTGGCCTGTACCCCAGCTCTTGTATGCATAAATAAATAAATTTCACCCACACACAAAGTCATCAGAAATGTCTGTTATCTCTTATATACACTATATGTTTTGATTTTTGCCTGTTAATTCAGTTGGTGAGTCCTTTAACTTAATAGGATGTTGGTCATTTACAATAATGTACACTTTTGATGTGACATATTTGATGTATGTGTGCATATACATACACACATTTATATGCATATATTCATATATTTTAAGGTAAGATCTTTGTTTTCTTTGTATTCATTTTGTTCCTATAGTTACACTATGAATCATAATTATATATAATATCCTAATTTTCTTTTCTCTTTGTCTTCTACTCTAAGCAAGAATTTAAGGAATATAGATTTCTTTCCCTTTCAGTTTTATTGAATAAACTAATTCTTATTATTTATTTTTATGCTATTTCAATTTTACTAATCTTTACATTTACCTGATTTATGAGTTTTAAGCTATATATTTCAACACAAAGCTTATAAATGCATAGCCTTCCACAGTCTCCCAATTTTCCTCTTCCAAATTAGCCTTGTAAAAATATGTAACATTTACATCATCAATTCTGCTTTGAAACCACAATCTTCACATTTATTTTATTAGTTTTATTTTTTTAAGATTTATTTATTTATACAAGAACTGGGGTACAGTCAGAGGCGCGGGAGGGTGAGAGAAATCACCAGAGATAGAGTGGGGAGCAGAATGGGCAGACTGAAATATACTGCTGAGGGGAGCAGTGGGAGACACAGGAGAGTTCTGCCGTGCCATGTGGGATTCTTGCTGGCTGGCAGGCAGGGATCGAACCCGTGCAGCAGAGGCTGCAGACAGCTTCATAGCACTGCACTCAACCCGCTGTGCCACCGGGGAGGCTCATTCACATTTAGTTTAGGCTTTTATCCTACATTTAATTGGAGTCAATATTTACTGCCAGTCTTTATTAAATTTATTATTAACTGGATTTTATCACTGTGATTTAATCAGACCATGGAAAGTGTATTCACTCATTTCTTACATGTTTATCTGCTGCCATTTATTCAATAGACATTTGGCTAGGCTTCCTCTAAACTCAAAGGCTTATAATTTTTTTGGAAACTTCAAAGAACAATCAAAAAATCATTTCAAAACATGAAATTTTCTTTAGATCCTGACAGTTATTGTAATTATACTAAATAAGTTTTTTTTTTTTTTTTTTGCCTTACAGATGACTTGAATTATACATATCTACTTAGGCGAATATCTTTGTCTTAAGAATTTGTAATTTTACTAGATACGCCTCAAATGAAATTATTCTCTATTAATTTCTTCTAGGATATGGTTTTGTCCATTCATTCTATAGATTTGAGCCTTTTTTATTTCTGTGAACATTCTTCAGTTGTATTGTACAGATGTTTAATTATTTGGGTTATTTTATTCAGAGATACCAACAAAGTGCATTTTAGATTTCCCACCACTTTCTCTAATCCTCTTCAATTTTGTAATTCTGTCTCTTTTCTTCTCTAGCCTAATGGTGTATTTTTTTTTCATCTGCCATTGTTTTCTGATTCTTTTTCTAATATTTCTTGTGGGAAAATATTAGGAAAATATTTCTTTTGGGATCTCTATAAAGATTTCATGCTATTGGGCCTCCCCGGTGGCGCAGCGGTTGAGCGCTGGGTTGCGAAGTTGCCCGCAGCCTCTGCAGTGCCAGTTCGATCCCCAGCTGCTTCCCGGCCACCAGCAGAGGATCCCACATGGTTCGCAGACCTCTCCTGCCACCCGCTGCTCCCCTCAGCAGTCTACTTCGGTCCTTCTGCCTGCTCTGCTCCCTGCTCTGGCTCTGGTGAATTCTCTCTCACCCTCCCGCGCGTCTGACAGTACCCAGTGCTTGTATAAATAAAAAAAAAATAATTAATTAATTAATTAAAAAAATATTTCATGCTATTCACTTCCTATACTGTCTCATTTTTGAGTCACGGACTAGGTATTTATGGGGGAGTGATGGGGGTGGCTCCATGGTCATGTTCACGACTTCAATTAAATCTTTTTGACATAACACTTTGAATAGGGATATGTTCTTTTAGCCATTAGTTTATATAATCAGTTTCTTATAACCTCGGGTTCTGTTCACAATGCATAATTACCCAAAATACCTAATCACGCTCCCCCATCCATCCTACATCATCGTAGGACTTTGTATTTAATTAATGTCAAATAGGATAAGTTTTTCAGCCTGATCATTCTACTTTCTTTCTTAAAGAAATGTGGACTGAATTGTGTCCTCTCAAAATCCATATGTTGAAGTCCTAAATCCCAGTGTCCCAGAATTTGACTTTTCATAAGGAACTGATTGTAATGAAAGAAAAGGAAATTGAAGTTGAATGAGAAAAATATAAATACCAAAGTTGCTTGAAGACTGAGTCTCTATACTATTTCGTATAGTTCTTTAGAGTTGTTGCTTTTATTACTTGTTCATTAGCAATAATATGATTTTATTAAGGATAAGAACCATGTATGATGTTATATATCTATACATCTATATCTATTTCTATATTGGTATCTATCTACCTACCTACCTATATCTATTTTATGAAGAAAAAGTGTTTTGGTTTAAATTCTTTGTTAATTCTCCCTCTCACTCACCCCCCCCTCCATAACATGGAGTTTAGTTTATATTAAGTAGTCTATAAATACATAATAGAATTTACAGACCAATAGACACACACACACACACACACATACACACACAAAGATAGATGAAGATATAGAAAGAAAGATAGAAAGAAAATAGGGAGAAAAGGTGGAGGGATTGGAGGGGAAAGATAATACTGTGATTTACAAAAATTACTAAATTTATACTAAGATCAAAAAGAGTAAGATTTTTTTTTCTTCACTCTTATAAGCTGGGACATATGGCATAGAATATGTAAATGTCCAGTACAAAGTCATCATCAAGTAATGTAGAAGTAGGAATGACATTTCAATACTTATTTATCTATAATTTACATCTATTATCCCTAAGCAGACCTTTGTTATTTGAGGTTATTTCCCTTTCCACCTTCTAACCAACTCACTATGACTTAAAGAACCACTAATGGGTCTCTAATTGAATAAAACAACAATTCTTTCATTATTCTTCAGCTGACTTTGTCATTTCTGAAAATGACCTTACTCTGAAAGGCTGACTTTTATGATCATTTATGTTCAAAAGGCTTAATCAGACAGTGCTTAATTCCTGCCTTTTTTTCCCCTAAACTGAAGATCAAAGCACTGGATATTTTTTAAAGCCTCCATAATTTTATTGGAACATGGAAACATATTTTATACACACACGTTTTATTTTTTTGTTATTTTTTTATTTTTATTTTTATATTCCCCATACAATTGCACCCCCTTTATTTTGAGGGATTGGGGTCAAAGCACTGGATTTTACAGTAAAATTCTACCTCATTTATTTATTTGATTTACTTCAACGGATTTTTTTAAAGATTTGTATTTATGCATAAAAGAACTGGGGTACAGGCCAGAGATATGGGGGGTGAAACGATTTACCAGAGACAGAGTGGGGAACAGAACAGGTGGACTGACCAAAATACACTGCTGACGGGAACAGTGGGCAAGTCAGGAAAGGTCTGCTGTGCCATGTGGGTTGCTCCCTGGCTGGCCGGGGATCAAACTCGTGCTTCAGTGGCTGTGGATAGCTTCATAGGTTGCGTCTTAACCCCTTGCACCACCACAGAGGCCCTACTTCAACAGATTTCTATTTGAGAATAGGAATGTTATCTTAAAACTGCAGCTTATGAACCAATAGTCATGTTCAGATGAAATACATACATACCCTTAAAAGTAGGTAGGTAGGTAGGTAGGTAGGTAGGTAGGTAGATATCTTAGTATAAATAATAGAAGCTGGATTGCATACATGCCTTGAGAAAACTGGAACTATAAGCTTTAAGCAAAGAAACCACAGATTATAATGAGTCATATTGATTTCCCACATTTCTTTCATCATTTACAAATCTATTAATTTCCCATGTTGTCATCAAAGCTAAATCAAATAAGCTTTGTAATCACTTGGGAATCAGCATATAACTGATCATCTTTCCTCAGAAATAGTGCCACTAATTTTTACATGTATAATTAATACAACCTAAACTTTCCTCATTAAAAAAGTAATTATCTTAGGTAAATTATCTGACATATTAAAATTTTCATTTACTTCCCACTGTCCCAAAATGGTCCTTTAAAAACATGGATTTCTTGTTAATAAATGGATTTATTACTTAATTAAATCCTCAATAAGTTTCTCCCTATGGGAGCTGAATATTTAAAGAGTTAAATTCTTCCTAATGTTTTCATGGCCCTTGACTTTTAAATTGCTATGCTGCAATCCTTTATATTCAATAACCATCTTGCCAAAAAAGCTCAATTAAATAATCATGATACATTCTCAAAGCAGTGAGATACTTTTGAAATTATCTAACAAATAATTTGAAATTTTTTAGAAGTGATTGCCTGACATTATGAGAAATCTCTAAATGAGGAAGTGTGTTTTCAAAAGGAATGTGGGACTCTGACTAGCATGTGGCCAATAATGTTCTTTAGGTCAACAGTACCCATGGCTACTGTCCCATGTTCTTCATAGATACCACAGACACCTTCTTTTGATCACTGTTTATTATGCTTTTAAAGACAACAAAGATATCCACTCTATATTAATCATCTAACGTCTGTTATGAATTATAAATAGGCATCCAAAGGAGTTATTACATGCCACTGCTAATGAAGATGAGCAAAAATATATATGAAAACATTTAATAAGTTGTTCAAAACAATGAATCTGAGAATATTAGATTTTTCAAAGAAACTAGGATCTTAATATGTCCTGATGTCTACTGTAATATATTTTTCTATTACTATTTAATATATAAATTTCACTTAATGGACACACCGATATCTGACATTTATAAAGTAAAGATAAATTTTATCTTATAAACCCACACCAAATGCATGTCCTCTTTCCTAATCTCCATTAGCAATAGTCAGTATAATTCAGTTATGATAATTAAGATTATGTCTTAATCTACTATCTGCCAAGTGACCAAGTAATTTGATAGATGCACATTATCTAATATTATCCTCAAAATAACCCTAGGAGATCTAGGCAATCAATTATCAGGTTTTTATGAAGGAAATGAGGCTTCAAAAGGTTAAGTAACTTAGGCAAACAGAGAAAGTTAATATGAAGTAGGGCTAGTCTTAGACTCACATCTATACTCCAAAGTTCAAACTGCATCCAGATTTAATTTTCATGATCATACATCTTTGTATTGTGATTTAGAGTTTCTTGAGCTATAAATCTCTTTTATATTTCTTTTTATTACCCATAATTTCTAGAGCTTTATATGAGCAAATTATTTTTGTTTCACAAAAAGGGGTAATGATCAGTAAAGATCATCTAAACCTAGAGCCTCCCCAGTAGTGCAGCAGTTGAGTGCAGCCTCCACAGTGCAGGTTTGATTCCCTGCCGGCCAGGGAGATTCCCACATGACATGGCAGACCTCTCCTGTCGTACCTGCTGCTCCCCTCAGCAGTACTTTTGGTCAGTCTGCCTATTCTGCTTCCCACTCTGTCTCTGGTGAATCCTCTCACCCTCCCGCACCTCTGGCCTGTACCCCAGCTATTATGTAAATAAAAAATAAATCGGGCCTCCCTGGTGGCACAAGGGGTTAAGCACCACACTGTGAAGCAATCCACAGCCTCTGCAGCATGAGTTTGATCCCTGGCTGGCCAGGGAGAAACCCACATAACGCAGCAGATCTCTCCTGTCTTACCCACTGCTCCCCTCAGCAGTGTATTTCAGTCAGTCTGCCTGTTCTGTTCCTCACTTTGTCTCTGGTGAATCCTCTCCTCCATCCCACATCCTGGCTTGTACCCCAGCTCTTGTATGCATGGATAGATAAATCTTTAAAAAAAATAATAAAAATAAAAATAAATAAAAAATAAATCTTTAAAAAAAAAGATCATATAAACCTATAGATACACTGCTGAAACCTAAGACTCTAAGTGCATGTAGGTTTCATTTATTACAAAAAGAAAAACATTTCCACTTCTAAACAAGATAAGGCAATTTCTCAGGAGTGGAAACTTTCAACTTTTCTAAATGGGAAGATGTGGAATGTGATTTGTCAAAATCTGTTCAGTCTAAGCAGTACTTTTAAGAAACCTAAGACCTTGGCCATGGCAAAAAAAAAAAAAAAAAAAAAAAAAAAACAACAAAAAACACCTGACACAATCTGTCGGGAAAAAGACTAATTACAATAAAATCAAAATCAAAATCAACAGGCAACTATAAACCAGAGACACACTATAGGGTGGGAGGAGGGAGTAGGATCAAAACAAGGGGGAGTGGAAATTGTATGGGGACTATAACCAAATGAAAACACATACATTGTGCAAAAATGAAAAATGATGTAAAATATATAAAATTAAAAAAATAATAATTAAAAAAGATAAGTTCTCTACCAACCTGAAATATCATGTATATTGTATTTGCTTCAAGTTTTGTAACTATCCTATCCACCAATTTGTTATTCCCTTTTCACTCCTGCACACATATCTCCTCTAGTTATAAATTAACCATTCTCCTGCAATTTATCTCTACATTTTGCCAACAAGTCAAAACAGTTTCTTGTGTTGCTTCCACTCAGTATCAACTTTTTAGTCTTGTTTGCATGCTCCTGTGAGTATTTCTCCAACCCAGGCTTACCTATTCTTCCACTTAGCACCTGCAAATGGTCCATAGTGTGGGTGTTTGATATTCCACTTACTTAAAGTTCTGGAATGAGATTTGACTCTTCTGTGGTTAAACACACACACATACACACACACACACTCACACTCACACTCACACTTGCTTATTGAGTTAAAACCTGGGGATTTTGCAAAATTTAATAAGTTTCCATGGATGTTAAATAATAAAATCTAAGCTTTATCATTCTTCACATAAGAACATTGTTTATCACTATTTTAAAGGACATGTTTTAATAAACAAAATATGAAAATCCTAGATGAAATTGAAAGTCTCTTTACTACAACAATGTTCAACTGATATAGAAGATCTCCTTAAAAATCTTTGCCCTCAGACATCAGGAAAACATTTTCCATAATCCTAAAACTATTCTGTAGTTGCTAAGATACTTACAAGTTTAGGTACGGAAAGGATCATTCATATTCCTTAGTTCAATCATCTCATCTTAGATTTATGTTTTTACAGTTTGTCCTTAAGTAAATTCAATACCTAATGGAGAATATTTAACTACTCTGAACATATGTACCATAGTGTTTTATTTTAAAGATTTATTTATTAATGCATATAAGATGTGGGGGGTGGGGTGAGAGGATTCACCAGAGACAGAACTGGTAGATCTACTGTAATGCACTGCTGAGGGGAGCAGCAGGTGAGACAAGAGAGGTCTACTGCACCATGTGAGTTAGCTCCCTGGCCAGCTGGGGATGGAACTCTGTGCTGCAATGGCTGGCAACAGCTTGATAGCACTGTCTTTAACCCCTGCACCATCAGGGTACCGTAGTGTTTTAATCATATTACTTTTAATTAATCATTACTTTTTCTTTTCCACAATCCAATAATACTAGGATTTTTAAAAAATACATGTACTATATCTCAATTAGTTTGTGGACCTTGAATATTTTCAAATAAGATGATTCTTTAGAGCTCACTGAAGCAGAAAAAAATAAGAAAGATTTTTTTTTTCCTCTATATTTTCTTTCACAAGTAATCTTGACCCATTTTTTCTAGCCAGATGAAAACTTTAGTTGAGTAGAATTTTAACTATGTAAGTAAATTTCTGAATTTCTTACCTTGTATTTGTCCTAAGAAAAAGGAATCTATTTTTATCAAATAGGAAATGAATAATTAGCTAATCCTGTCAGAAGAAAACACAGCATGGAAAGACATGATACTGGAAATCAAACAGGGTTAATTCATATTGTATTAAGCTTTCCACTATGACTGTAAAGTTGAGTAAAGCTGCTTCTCTATCTGAAATATAGTTGTAGCATTATTGTTGAGATTAAAAGTATCTAAGACATATTCAGTGCTCCAAAATTATTAACTCATGGTCTTCTCCTCGATCTAGTAAATTTTCACTAGAATCTATTATATATATCAAGAGAATCAGATTTTTCTATTCAGTAGGGAAGACAGAGTGTAATTTTCCAGTTTTCCTGTATGCTTCTCAATATATACTTACATAACATATTAGGATATCTACATATGTGATGTCATTCTTAACATTCCTCCTTAAAGGCAGAAATGAGAAAAATTCTCCACAACTCAAAGATTGATTTTACTCCCCACACTGTTCATGACACACTTGAAAGTTTGAGTGCCTTACAAATTTCACCTGACAATTGTTGGATTGATTTCAAAGTATTTCCTGATACCACTATGATCAGTGAATTATCAAGTGGAATAAATCTAATACACAAGGGTATACTAAATAAATTGCCAGAAAAGTTGACAGTATTTGTTTAATGAGTTTGTTTATAATTTCAGATACTTTAATTATTCATTAATGTAAATAGTTTCCTGTAGCTTCAGCTAAGTCAGTATTAACATATTACAGCTTCAGAGGTATAGAGACACAATTTAAAAGGTCTCTATCTTCAGTTTACTCAGAATATTAAGTATTTTCTGCAAAGAAGCTACTGTATTTAAAATAACATTCAGCCAAGAAAATGCAATGCACTGGATGGATTTACTAACCAAGTTTCCTACTGGTTCCCATGTAAATTAAAATGAGAGTTTATGTTGTTTGTGAAGTCCAATTAAAAATGTTATTTTGAGCATCTAACTAAAAATGTTTGCATGTCTCATATGTCATTTTTCTATCATTCCTGATGTTAAGGCAGCAACAATAGAATTCAAATGTCCAGTACTAAAAGTACAATTCATGGGCCTCCCCTGGTGGCACAGCGGTTGAGTGCTGGGCTGCGAAGCCGCCTGCAGCCTCTGCAGCGCTGGTTTGATCTCTGGCCACCGGTGAGGGTCCCACATGGCACGCAGACCTCTCCTGCCACCCATTGCTCCACTCAGCAGTGCATTTCGTCAGTCTACCTGTTCTGTTCCCCGCTCTGGCTCTGGTGAATTCTCTCACCTTACTGCATTTCTGACTGTACCCAGTGCTTGCATAAATAAATAATAATAAAAAAATCTTTGGAAAAAAAAGTACAATTCATATCACCACTCTCATTGAATAGAAAAATAATCTGAAAGTTAAAACTACCATTTTCTTAGTATTCATGCAATATGACCAACACTACATTATATGTTAGTCTTTTAACATATTACTGATGATCCATATTTTGCATAAGGTAACTGCAATTAGGACTGTGACTAAATTTGCATCTATAATCTGTGTTGAAGTTGAGAATTTTACTTGGCAATAATTTGTCTTTTAAAGGAAGATTAGTTACTTTTTCACTACAAAGTTAAATTAATTCTGTTTAAATTTACTGTATCTTATAGGATTAATACTTTTTTCTCTCACAAATTCAAAAAAATTAATCACTCTTTTTCTCTATTATAAAAATGACTTTACCCCACCTTTCCCCACCTTTGAAAAACATATTCACAGAGTTACAATGCATTTATTGACCTAAATGGAAATGTTAATAATTGGAGTAAACTGCAAAGTCTAAAATTTTTTAGCTACAATAATGATAATTTCATGGATTAAATAGCAGCACAACTAAACATAAATCTAGGAAAAATATGAGTACCTCTCTAAAGAAGTAGAGCTCTGACCTGAGAAAGCTATTGTCCTTGCAGGTAAGAATCCTCTACCCACACATCAGCTTCTTTGATTGTATGCCGTCATGCACAGATAATCACCCTTATGATTTAATATTAAATCACCCTTTTTAATTTAATATTGAAAAAATAATAAAAATATATTAAATTTTAATATAAAAATTTAATATAAAATATCACCAATTTTGACTAATCACAATTGATTAGTCAATTCCTTAATGTTTTTATCTTCTTTGTTTCAGTTGCATTAAGTTGAATAAAAAGGAGTAGATTTTAAGATGTATAAATGAGCATGATACTAATTTTGACATTTTTCCAACTTGTATGGGACTTAGATAACTAAAATTTTTCTTGTGTTTATATTAATGTAAATTTCTTAAAACATCTGCCTCTTAATATTGAAAGACTGACATAGGCAATAGGTTTTTATCTTCTTTCCCTTTTTGAGACTTACTGAAAACTTAATTTTCATAGTACAGTAATAGTCCTCATATAAAGAATCTAGATGGAAAACCAACTTTCTCAAGTTTATATTCAAGTTGAAAATTAAAATCTATTTAATCAGACATCATCTCCAGGCCATTCATAAACTCAGCTCTGTCACTTTCTTGAACTTAAATGAGTTAGTTAACTTCTTTCTGTCACAGTTTTACAATCTTAAAAGTGTATTGTGGGGCTGAGGACATAAACAGAAAGTGCTTACAACAGTGTCATGCACACACTAAGCACTCAATAAATCTTAGCTATAGTTGTGGATCATTTATTATTAACATAGCTGTCAAAATACAACAATGCAAGTCTAATTTATGGATGAAATTATTGCTGAGTGAGTAAATATTGTGTTCATAGAAGGACAAATAAGAAAATAAGCAAGTAAGTAGGCATTGTTCTACATGTGAATCATACATTATGTTTAACACAATATAGTTGTCAGATCATCTCAAATCAAAGTCTGTGGCTTAATCAAAGTACAGGATTGTTTCATGTAATCAATCAACATGCTTTTTGCCAACTTTTCAGTTACTGACAAGTACATTAAAAAACTATGGATAGGGCCTCCCCCAGTGGCGCAGGCGGTTGAGCGCCATGCTGTGAAGCTGTCCACAACCTCTGCAGCACCAGTTTGATCCCAGCCAGCTGGCGAGGGTGCCACATGGCGCAGCAGACCTCTCCTGTCTCGCCCGCTGCTCCCCTCAGCAGTGTATTTCGTCAGTCTGCCTGTTTTGTTCCCCACTCTCACCCTCCCATGCATCTGGCCTGTACCCCAGTTCTAGTGTAAATGAATAAATAAATCTTTAAAAATATATATGGATACCTTGGTGGTGGATGTGTTGTGGTAATATATACCTGAAAAAGTAAGGCCATTTATTTATGAATCATATATAGTGTTTTAAACCAATGTTACCTTAATTAAAAAATTAAATGGAAATCTATTTTTCAGATTAGAAATGGTTGAATTCTATAGTTTTAAGATAAAGGTCATAATATCCTTAAGAAATAAATTTGATCAATCAGGATTTTCTATTGATTCACATACTATGATCTAAAAGTTTAAACCTTGAAATTAAAAGAAATCCAGTATAGCTGAAAAAAAAAGCCTTATGATTTGGATGAAACATTTTGCTTAGTCTTCAAAATTAGTACTTGAGGTTTGGCACGTTACATACTGTTTAGTATGGTTCCCAAGACCAAAATTTATACATTTTCTCTAATTAAGATCACATCGATAGATAACAAAAAAGGATCTGTGTTACTTCCAATGAATCTGTTATGGGGCAGTATATACTCTTAAATCTAAATCAAAGGTCTACATCCAGAAGCAAGATGTACACTTATCTTAGAAATTAAGTGAACAATTAAGAGCCAGAGAAACTGATTAATCAGGAGTTACCTGAAAGGATTTTAGCAGGTGGACTGGAGGGAAGTTCCAGTCAGGGCTTCCAGGAAGCTAACATTGGCTTATGACTGTGGGTCGATAAAAAGGCTAGCTTAGGACTAATCTCAAAAACACTCTTTCTTCTTACATTTTTTATCTTCCTGCCAAACAGGTGTGTGTAAAACTGCATAGTGAAATGCTGAATAGTTAATTTACAAAGCTGAAAAATTAAATAATAAATTACCATGGGAAATGCTAAATAAATAACATTTAGCTGAATAGCACAATAAAATCTGGACATAGTCCTTCATCTAGGTTGATAAGTGACCTGAATTTTTCCTTGAATAATAAAAACTGATTACTTTGATTCTGCACATTAATTTTGCGGCAACTATTTGACTGACAGTTATATACATATTTAGAATAGAAAATGAAGTCATTTAATAATCTGTTTTCATATTAAAATAAATATTTTGATTTATTTTCATAGAAAGGTTTGAAACGATAGGGTAATCACTCTTTTCCAATAGCACATTTTTTCTTTACCCTTTTAGCCAGGAAGAATGGTGAATGGGCATACGCTTCAACAACTTTTGACTAAGATAATTCAATTAAACAAGACTTCTAAATCTTAAGAATACAATATATGCACATTTTTCCACACTTTTGACACTCACTAGTATCTTTAGACATTCTTATCATCTGGAAGACTTATTCACCCACTATAGAGGGCCTATACTTTTGATATCCATGTTCTACCTTATATTCTATATACATACCTTATGCTTGAATATAAAGATTATAATAATTAAAACGCTTACCAATGAAATATAAATCTTCACAAAATCTTGTTAAAAATGCAATCCAAACTCTAGTACAGATTGTCATACGAACATGTTGAAAATGGGACTCAAACATCTTCATTTAAAATAACCATCTGATATAATTCTTTTGCTACCTTTAATGTCTGAAAACCACTGCTATAGCTATTATAGCAAATCCTTATTAAAAGGGTATCTAATTTTAAATCATTGCTGTTCTACACACTACTTTTATTTATTTATTTTTAAAGATCGATTTATTTATTTATACAAGCACTGGGTACAGTCGGAAGCACAGGAGGGTGAGAGAATTCACCAGAGCCAGAGCAGGGTACAGAACAGGCAGACTGATGAAGAAATACACTGTTGAGGGGAGCAGCGGGTGCGGCAGGAAAGGTCTGTGGCACCATGTGGGACCCTCGCCAGCGGCCTGGGGGTCGAACCAGCACTGCAGAGGCAGCGGGCAGCTTCTCAGCCCAGCGCTCAACCGCTGTGCCACCAGGGGAGGC
The DNA here is from genome assembly GCF_014898055.3 of Talpa occidentalis. Taxonomy (NCBI): domain Eukaryota; kingdom Metazoa; phylum Chordata; class Mammalia; order Eulipotyphla; family Talpidae; genus Talpa; species Talpa occidentalis. Next base: position 104,336,786 of record NW_023604295.1, on the reverse strand, counting down.
CCTTTTCTACATGAAAAGGGGCATGTATGGTCAGTGAGGACATTGACTTAAAATTATAGAATATAAATCCTATGACTTGGTAGCTCTATAACTGCAGATAAATCTGCAAGCTCTTTAATCTCCAATTTAACTACTTCATTAAGTGGTTAAGGACTTTTGTCTCTCAGTCTAACATGCTATTCTTCTAGAATTGGTATTTTATTGATGCACATGTACTATAAATTCTTAGAATACTATAATTAACATTGGATATAGACATGTGATTTAATTTTTAATAGTTACTTATAAATATATATTTATAGCTACTCCACCATCTATTTTTAAATGCTCACTTTGTGTTTACAATAATTTGGAAGCTTAACAAGTATAGCTGGCCTGAATAGTAGAGTGATAGGGGCAAATTTCTTACTTACATATATTAAATAGCCATTGCTTTGCACTAGGAGAAAAGGAAATGTAATCCTTAAAAAGTTGTTGTTTTTATATTAACAGGTAGATACCTAAAATGTAAAAGAAATTTGCTAACTGTAAAATTTCCTTGGTGATTTTCTTAGTACAATTTTTAAAATTCTGCATTTCCAAAAAAACAGAAAAAACAAAATTTAACATCTCTGTATTACATACTGGTCAAGTCTGTAAAATTTATCCTGATAGAAAAGAATTGAGATCATCATCAATTGAATTACCAGGGCTTCTACTAATGGAAAAGTTTTCAAATATTTAGAGTAAATCCACTTAAAGCTATTTCATAATACTGGTAACAGGAGAGTAAATGTGTAAATTATCCAAGTAAAGCAGGATATATACAGTGTTATTTAGAAAGCCACAGATGTCAAATACATTTCCTAAATATCATATTCCTCAGGGTTGTTGTTAGAATTTTTCTGAAGGTAACTTGACCATTGTTGTAAAACCATGAAATTCAATCCTGGTCTGTTCTTTAGCAGTTCATCAGCTCAGAATAATAATAGATCAACAAAATAACATCTCTTTGCCTTTAAAAATGTAATGTTAGGTTTTTCCAGTCATAAGTGACAAAGAATGTTTGCATACCTTTTAAGAATAGATAAGCTGGATGCCCACAGAAGGTCTGACTCCTACTGACTCCCACATAAGGTAACAAATGTACATATAGTTACTTATTAGCCATTCTCTCAGCTTCTTAGTTATTCTTATTTCTCATCAGTATTTGAGGCTGAGTTAGCCCAACTCAAAACAGTAGTATCTTGACACACAAATTAAAAATTTTTCTTTTAACCCCATCCTGATACCCACCATGATTAATTGTTGTTTCATTTCCAATATTTTTGCACTGTAATCAGCAAAATGACTGCTTAGAAAAGTGTTTTCTGTCTTCCCCTCTCATTTATGTCAAATGAATAATATTCATTTAGGAAAAACAAGTATATGTTGTCTAAACTGAGGAACAAAATTTTCCAATTTTGTATTTGAGTAAAACAATAGATAGCTATACCTCTTTATTAAGAAATAATAGAACATTAGCACTTGCTTATTATGCCTCAAAGGGAAAATATGTGTCTTACTGTTTTATTTTGCCTTCAAGGTTAATTGATCTGTGATAATTTGATATGTTAGGCAAAATTTAAATATAAAATTGAGGCCATAAGTTGCAACAAACCACCCAACAATCTGCTCATTAAATAGTCTATATGCAAGCTGAATACAATGCTATGTCAACTTACAGAAATACAGAAGTGTCATTTTCTCACAAGTATTTTATTTAGCATGCCCTCTCCTTTTGTGGGTACTTGGTACATAACAATTCACAAGATAAGAGGACCTCTGTTTTGTGGCTCTTAACTGCTAGTGGAAGGAAAAAGAAAGAAAATAAATTGTTGAATCTAAATAGAATTGCATGACTGAAATAAAGCAGGATACTGGGGTGGAAAATGACTGGGTTACTCCTTTAGATTCAACAGGTTTAGAGGAGACATTTGATCTGAGAATTAAATGACAGAAAGGGCCTATCCCTAGGGATACAGTCCCAAAATAGAGAAAAGCAATACAAAACCCCAGAGTTATTGAGACACAGCACAGGTGATGGCAGTGTGACTGGAATATAATGAGTAAGATGAAGAGGGGCATGAGATGAGCCACAATCTCACCATCATTTTATTCAAAATCAATGGACTCTATCTTGTAGAGTCAGGAAAACTTTGACAAAGCAGTTTAATCATATGATCATATTTGATCTATTCTTGTCAATTGTTGATTACTATTTGTTTCTTTTCAGGTTTTCATTTTTCTACTTTCCTCATACTGATAAATGATCCCCTAATCATTTGTGTGCAGTTCAGTTAGCAATTTTCCTTTAAAATGAAAAGAAATCCACAAAAATGATTGAGTAGTTCAGATTTCTGGAAAAGAAATATACATTCTGCATGTTCTCCCAAACATTTTCTGTTATCAAGCATAATCCATTCAGCCAAAAAGCACCACTTGTGGTAATTCAAAGTTTCTTTTCCATCCCATCTGATAGAAGCATGCACTAGGCTACAGCAGGGTAAATGCAGTCACAGTTCATAGTTTTAGAATTTAATGATTTTCAATGAATTGTAATTGAAGAGTTGACAAATCAAACAAAATGTGTCTTTATTTCTGCAAATTCAACAATTTTATGTTCCCAGGAAAACTCAGCTGAAAATTCCACCCCTCCTTAAATCAGACTGATTTTCAACAAGGATCAGCCTTTTCAAGAAGCAATTTACTTTGTCAACTAATTCTCAAACTGATGAACTGGTTTTCACGAAAGTGAGCAATTCAGTATTTTGAACCAATCAAAAATGCCTCCAGAAACAGAAAAGACTCAGTGCTCTTTCAGCTGTGTGGACTCACCAGCAGGGTCTTTGCTGGGAGGAAAAAAAAAAAAAAAATGAACAGTGCCTTATCTAATGCACACAAGAAATAGCTCCATTGGCTTTATGATGGCCAGTGAATATTGGGGCATATAATTTATCTTCCAAACTGGGACACTTGCAAGATTAAAAGGCTTTATTAACAATAGCAGGGGGACCATAGGCATTGACCAAGACTATCCCAGGAAAACTGGGACATGTGGTCGGCCTCCCTATCTACAAAGCACAGGCTGGGAAGCCTTTAGAAAATTACACCTTATCTCCTCAAAAAGAAACATGAAGCATAATAAATTGTAAACATTTTTGATGATGGAAAAGACGAGTTGGGCCATTATTATCTAAAACTTTCAAGCCTTAGAGTTTAGCTTTAGTTTCCCTGACTTGTTAGTGCATACAAGCTAAGGAGACTGAGCATCCTGGAGAAAAATGACAAGCTCTTCAGCTGCAGTAGTTTGAGCATGGAAACACTGGAGTTGTGACATGTAGAAGCTAATCTAAATGCAACAATAGACACAGTGTAAGCCCACTTAATTCATTTATCACCAAGTATGAAAAAGTTCACATTATTGGAAGAGCAAAAACTGGGAATTGTAGCAGATAAATATATGACTACCCTGGGGAAGTAAATTGGTACAGGCCTTGTTAACACTAATTTTAACTTGTTTGGTGATCTGTCTAGTCTGGAGTGTTAACTACTGATTCCTTATGTATAATTAACTGCACCCTATTAAAAACTGAGCAGAATGGAGAAAAGTGATAGGAAAAGACGTGTTGTAGAGGAAAGTAAACCAATAGGGAGGAAGAAGAAATAGAGGGGAGGGGAGGTAGTTGTTTTTAAGAAAGAGAGAAAATGAGGAATTCCAAAAAGAAAACTTAAACAAGTTTGAAACTGAAGAGTTTCCTACGATTCCCCACATTTTACACTATTTCTCCCTTTTTGGTAGTCAGTCTATGTCAAATGCAATCAGAATTTTAAAGAATTTAAATCCATGCAGATCATCTAAAGTACTTCTGATCCAAACAAATTGTGATCTGCCCAGCATCCATCATAGGGCTGGTCAGTGGCAAAACTAGTTCCAAAACCATAGTTTCCTAACTCTTGAATTCAGTGCTTTATTTGCATCAAATTGCATCAAATTGGAGTTTTTCTTAAAGTTCTGGATTTATCATTTTATAAATGCTGTACTTGTTTTATATACAAGTATAAGCTAGACCTATAAAGTTAGACACTAGAAAAAATAGGATTTTGCTTTGGATTTTATTTTTCTAAGTACAGGAGTCTAAGCCAAAAGAAATGATAGGAAGATTAATCTAATTGGTGTATGAATATAAGGGTACAATCGGTATAGTAGAGTTAAAATTAAGAAAGAGAAATCACAGATCAAAGGTTAAAATAAATGTACTCTGAAGCTAATAAAGACATGAACTAAAGACAGTATGGTACAATGAAACACTCACTGAATTCCTAATGTAATAAAAAAAGAAAAAAACATGAACAAAAACAGCTCTCAAATTAAAAAAAAAAAATTAAATCTAATTGGGACAATAAAACATACAAATTTGAAGCAAATAGGAAAAAAATCCAAAGCCATGAAAAGAAAGCATTAGCTGCCTGGAACCCTATTTTATAAAATAATAAAAATAATGAAAATAACTTTTCAAGCTGCAGTACTCTGGATAAGAAATAATACCCTTTTACACAATCCCCAATCTCAGGACAACTTAGTTCAAGTCTAAAATGATCTTTCTTGGGCCTCCCCAGTGGCGCAGCGGGTTGAGCGCTCACTATCAAGCTGTCCGCAGCCTCTGCAGTGTGGGTTCGATTCCCGGTTGGCCAGGAAGAGACCCACATGGCGCGGCAGACCTCTCCTGTCTCGCCTGCTGCTCCCCTCAGTAGAGTCTTCAGTCCGTCTGCCTGTTCTGCTCCCTGCTCTGTGTCTGGTGAATTCCCTCACCCTCCCGCACCTCTGACCTGTACCCCAGTTCTTGTATAAATAAATAAATCTTTTAAAAATAAATAAACTGATCTTTCTTACAAAATTAAATGGGTTGTACAATGTGAATCAGTACTCACATTTCTCAGTTTGTAAATTGTGAGGGATGAAATTTGGGTCTGCCCTAACCTGCTAAAATTTTCTGGTTACAATGCTCTATTTTTTAAAGACATACTTGATATAATTCCAATATTCTGACCCTTTGCATCTAAGCCAACCAGAGGTCAGTTATGTAAGAAAGCCTCATGCAGAGATCAAGTAAGGTGAAAATTTGTGCCTAGTCATGGATACAAAGTATTAGATGAACACTGCAAAGGAACTTCTAAAGTCAAGGACATATTATGATATCTAAAGAGGGATATGTTCATGTGTACCTAGTTTAAAAAAACACTATTAAAGGGTTTCCTCTAGTGGCGCAGCAGTTGAGCACTGAGCTTCGAAGCTGCCCGCAGCCTCCACAGTGCCCGTTCGATCCCCGGCCGCCAGGGTCCCACATGTCACACGCCCGCTGTTCCCCTCAGCCGCACCCACTGCTCCCCTCAGTGGTGTATTTCGTCAGTCTGCCTGTTCTGTTCCCCACTCTGGCTCTGGTTAATTCTCTCACCCTCCCACGCTTCTGACTGTACCCAGTGCTTGTATAAATAAATAAAGCTTGAAGCTGTCCACAGCCTCTACAGTGCGGGTTCAATTCCCACCAGACAGGAAGATACCCACATGGCGCAGCAAACCTTTCCTGTCTCTCCCGCTGCTCCCCTCAGCAGTGTGTTTCAGTCTGTCTGCCTGTTCTGTTCCCCACTCTGTCTCTGATGAATCCTCTCACACTCCCACACCTCTGGCCTATACCCCAATTTGTGTATAAAAATAAATAGATCTTAAAAAAAAAACTAAATAATGCATCTCTTACAAAAAAGTTTCAAAGTAAATATTAAAATTTTATTCTAGTCTCACTTGTATTTTCAATCAACAGAAAGAGCCATGTAAACAGCTTCCTATATGTCATAAACATGTTTATATGTATAAACTATTTTATAATATGTATATATCATATATTAACTTAAATAGCAACTGCACAACCATATGTAAGACTTCTTTTTTCTGGTAACCTTTTAATTTGGACTTAGATACCTTTCCTGGGGAGCACAAACATACCACATTTCATAAATCATTATGGGATACTCCATTTCATTGATATACTATGTTATTCAATTAGCACCCACTTCAATTAGTTCATTTTTGCTGTTACAAATAAAACTTGATAAACATTTTAAATCCTTTGGTCACTCATTGTAAAGTTTCTGAATAATAAGAGCAATTTTTACTGTTGTTTTGAAATACTGTCAAAAACTGTCACTGAGTTTATATAATTTGCTCTTCTATACCTCATTAATATGAGAATGTATTTTAGTAAACTATTGCTAACAGAATCCTGTTATTTGTCAAAATCTTCCCTAGCCTGAAAAATAAAACATTTTTTCACTTTTTTAATAAAATTAAACATTTTAAGTTATTGGTAACTTGAATTCCTCTTAAAATGCACCATCCATTTGTGACCTTGCACATACATTATTTTCTTTTTGCTATTTGTAAGTGTTCCTTGCTTATTAAGAAAATCAAGTATGTTTCCTGTTTTATTGTTCATTTTTGCAGATGTTTCTAATTATGGCCAAGAATCACTAATTTTTAATTATGGCCTCAAAATGTATCCTCACAAATGGGAAAGCAATAGCACTCACACAGATGCAAATTTCACTGAAGTTATTTTCTACAATTTGGCGACATCAACAATGAGAGACAGGTACATTCCTAACATGAACCCTATTTCATCACATGATCACGGTATATTATTTGTTAGTGCACTGCTAATTCTGATTCATAATCTCATTTTATAGATATTCAGCAATGAAATTAGTTTACTTAATTTTAGGTGCAGTTTTTAAAGTTTTTATCACGGTCTGCTGACTTGTAAAACTGTCTTAATACTTTTAAGTTCTTAGTTGCCAAAAACCACCTGGGTAAGTTTTCTGTTTCAAGTATTTAGGGAGTTCGCTTCAAACCTATTGGCCTACACTCTATTTTTTTAATCTAACACTTACCTTTTTAAACTTTTTTTTTTAATTGAGGCAACATTTACTTATATTGCCGTTGCTTTTGAAAGTATAGGATATTATTCCGCCTTCCCATCAGGTGTAGTTACCATAGTGGCCTAGTATTTTTCTAAGGCTTACTATTTGAAATCATTTTTGCACATCTTTTGTGAACATGAATCTCTTCTGAGATCAATTTTGGAGATTTATATTTTCTAAGAAGCCATCATTTCATTCAGGATATAAATTTACTGGAATAAATGTGAACAAATTATTCTCTAACAAACTATCTTACTCCTGTTATACCTGTGATTATTCTGCCTTTCTTGTTTCTAATTTATGTAGTCTTCCTTTTAAATTAGATTTACTAGTATTTTTTCTATTCTTCCTACTCCCATGTAAGCAACAGGCTTTTGCTTTAATTAACAATTCGACTACTTTGTATATTTGATAATTCAGTAAGTTTTTCCTATTGTCTTCATATTCTTTCTATGTTCCTTGGTTTCATTCACTTAGTCACTCTTAATTTTAATCAATATTTCAATTCATTTTTAATTAGTAATCTATATAGTAAACATGTGTTTCTTAAGTTTTTATGGTGTGAAAAATGTTTATTGGACGTAGTTTAAACACAAAAACTGTTCAGTGTCCAGTGCTATACTTGCTATGAGAAGCACTAATAGGAAGTCCTGATGACTAGAGACTAAAGATCTTTGCATTAATATAACTCATTACTGTATTACTAAAATACTCTTATTAAAATATCAATACATCTATTATAAAAGCAAGTGGATCTTCAATGCTATGTTGCATGTACTCAAATGTGTAATAAACAACAAATGATTAAACGCATTAGGAATTCAGAATACAAAACAGGTGATAAAAGGTTTCCAATAATTTTATATTTAAAGTGAGTGAGACCTCACCAGTTTTTTGGAAGTGCACAGGATTGATTAGGTGGCTTGGTTTTTAGTAGCATATTGTATGCATGACTCATATCTGTGCCTTGGTATCTTCAACTTTCATTGTATAGTCAGTATTTGAAAATTCAAATGAAAAATGCAAATTATCATAATTAAATTACATTTAAATATCTCTGGTAATACCATATGCCTTTCCATGGTCTCTGGTGTGTGCTCATTAAATAAATACTTAAGGGAATATATTCCCCATCTTGATGGAAGAAAAAGTAAGCCAACTGGTTATTGTTATTGGTTATGTAGTCACATTCACAGCCTGTCCTCAGTTTGAATGAAAGAACCATAAGTCATTATATTGAGCAAACTATTGTAACAAAAGGATAAAATTGGACTTCGATTTTCTCCATTATAAGGTTTGATGGTTCTATAGCAATTTTTAACAAGAAAATTGAGCAAAACCTGGCTAAAATTACTCATTATTGGAAAGGATAAAAATATCAAATAAAAACCCCACAAAGGTAATAGAGGCCTTAAACTCATAGCTAGTGAAATATTGTAGCTATTTTTTATGTCAATGTGGATCATCATGTAGAAAGCACCATGAAGAGGATGTCTCCTCCCTTCCAAAATTTATGGATATGTAAAGCCATTGTGTTCAGAATTTCTTTTTATTCTCTGCTAATAACCATGAGATATAATTCACAATCAACTTAGAAACCAATTAAAATGTTCATTTTGTATATGATGCTGGGGATAAGTTTTAAAATTTGAGAATAAATATTTGCCATATAGACAATAGGGAATCATTTTGTCTATAGTTGAGGATATGGGGAAAAATCTGCATATGAGAAATGATCACAGAATAATAAGGCATTGGTGAGTGTGGCTATTTATTTGTAATGAAGCACAAGAGATTTAGCAGCAAATTTGAGTAATATTGTAGAATGTCTGTATCACATGCAGTCCTGTGATATCAAATATAAATGAAACAGGTAGAAGTCAATTGAGCATGGTGTAGTAAAATAGTAACACGAAGGCAAAATTCCAATTTATCACACACTAAGTACAATGGTGCATTGTTGGTTGATTTGCTAAGTTTATATATATATATATATATGAAACACCTGGGACATATAGGAAGTGCTGTGAACAGTTAGCTATTATTATTATTATTGTTAAAATTGTGACATTTTGGTAATAGTTATGATTGTTCTTATAACAACTTTATAATTTAACTAGCCCATAAAAGCAATAAATCTCTTTGTAGAGATTTATTGTTATAATATAAATGAGATCATAGAAACAAATAGTTCAAATATATATTAAAGAAACTCTTACTATTAAATAATCTTATCAAATAAATAATCTAGAAAATAGATATTATATTAGTGCATGTTGCGTTTTACAAATATATTAAGGGTCTTGTGAGTGCTCTTTTCTTTCTGTCTCCATCTCTCTTGAGGCCACAGTGACATTTTCCTGAATTAATTATTTAGAATCATTTTATGGTTTAAGAAAAATCTAGCAAAAGCTAAGAAATCTAGAGATTGAATTCATAAAACAAACAGCACATTTGTGAAAATACTGGATGTCATTAAATTACTGCTTTGACATGCAAGTATGTATTCTAGTTATTTAGGTCTTTGGGGAGGGAGGTAAGAAGCAGGCCAATTAGATGAACCTTGAGTTACCTGGGGACTCCAGAGTTGCTTCAAAAAGACTTGTAAAGTGTCAGTATTATCTGAAGACTATTAGGAAGATACATTAGGCTCTAGAGATTTCAGTAGAAATTGTAGGCTTATAAATTTATATTCAAGATGATCATCTGGTTGTTCCTATAAGATCCGTAGATAGGGCTGACACAGCTAAATGCAGCATGAAATTCATTATTTAAAGTACATGGTTTTCTAGTAAGATAGCCAGAATCTTAAGTTACTTTTCAACACAGAATTATGGCCCTCCGTTCCAAACAGTGTAAGCAAAAGATTTCACCGAAGTGAAATTAAAGCAAAGCAGTTATTTATGTCACACTTCACAGGACACCAGTCTGCTTCTTCTGTTCCTAGAATATAGTAGGCAGAGCAGTATTGCACTAGCCATCAAGTCGGTGAGAAAATTTTGCAAGTTATTAAAACTAGTTCTATGATTGCTTTTCTTTTTTCTCACTTTTTTAAATCCATTTGTTGTTGCTGTTAGTGAGATTAGGTTTGAGCTTTTCAGAGAAAAATCAAATAGTGCACAATTACTTTACAATATCAATTATATGAAATGGCTTATCTTTTAAAAAAAAAAAAGATTTATTTTATGTATTTATACAAGCACTGGGCACGGTCAGAAGTGCGGGAGGGTGAGAGAATTCACCAGAGTCAGAGGGGACAGCAGAGCAGGCAGACTGACGAAGTACACTGCTGAGGGGAGCAGTGGGCGGCAGGAGAGGTCTGCACACCACGTGGGACCCTCGCCCAGTGGCTGGGGATCAAACCGGTGCTGCAGAGGCTCCAGGCAGCTTTGCAACCCAGCAATCAACTGCTGCGCCACCAGGGAGGCCCTGAAATGGCTTTTTATCTTAACACAAGGAGCATGACTGAAGACTAAACAAACATACACCTAGATAAAAAATAATAATAATAATACACAACAAACACTGCCCTTAGATCTTCCCAAATGCAAATGTTTCCTCATTGTTTTATTGCCATCATGTATTTCTTTAAATATTAAATGTGGACACAATGGTATTTTGTTGGGTTCCTTCTGCTCTTTCCTTGCTGAAATCTCTCCAAAGAATTTACCCATTCTTCTTGCTTCTGATCTTCCCTCTGCAATAATAACCTGGCCAAATCAGCTTTGACCTAATACTTGTATTCCAGTTTGTGATAGTTTAAAAACACACTTCCCAATATTTGACATTCTTCCCATTGAGATATAGAGTCAACATCCTCTCACCCTGAATCTGGGTTCTGTGATTGCTAACAAATACAATTAGCAGAAAAGATACTATATCTGATTTGGGGGTTTACATTATAAAATGTAAACTTGAAACTTGAAACTCTGCCACCACGCTATGAAGAATTCCAAGCAGTCCCTTGGGGAAGATATAAGGTTCCTGGTCCACAGACTTAACTGAACTCCCAAGTGATATCCAGAACCTAGTATCAGCCACGTGTAGGGATGGATCCTCCACTTTCCAGGCCAGCTGCATTAGCTGATGCTGTGTACAGCAGAAAATGACAAGTTCAATGAGCAAAATAGAGCATTGTTGTAATTTGACACTAAGTTTTTTTTTTGTTTTTTTTTTTAAGATTTATTTATTTATGTATACCAGAACTGGGATACAGGGCAGAGGTGTGGGGTTGAGAGGATTCACCAGAGACAGAGTCAGGAACAGAACCGGCAGACTGACTGAAATACACTGCTGAGGGGAGCAGTGGGTGAGTCAGGAGAGGTCTGCTGTGCCATGTGGGTCATCTCCCTGGCCAGGGATTGAACTCATGCTGCAGTGGCTGCGGATAGCTTCATAGTGCTGCGTCTTAACCCCTTGCACCACCAGGGAGGTCCTTGCTACTATAAATTTTGCAGTAGTTTCATAAACAGCAAAACATAAATAAAATGATTTCTTACATGTGAAAACTCATTAAATTCCATTTCAATTGATTCTGTTCCTCTGTATATCACAATGCATCTTCTGTATATCACAATGCATCTTCTGGAAAGTGCAGGAAAAGATAAACAACTGAGGTTACATCAAACTAAAAAGCTTCTGTACAGCAACTCAATGGTTGCATAACCTCAAATAATTTTCCATCCAAGATCTTTTGTTTGCTCTATTGCATTAAATAGTTTCAGATTTTTCCCAATCTATGATTAGTAATATCATAATGCAAAATAAAAGTCACATAAAAAGTTAGATGGCATTCTCTCTTTATAAATGTATCTTTATTCATAGAATGATAAAAAAGGAAATTCCTTCAATAACAAGTCCTCCCATATTAAATCATTACTCGAGTAACAAAAAATAAAAATGTAATTACTTTTTAGAAATTTATCTATAGAAAGCTGTGCCTGTTACTGGGAAAGCAAAATAATCTTTATGGCACGTGAAGAATCATTATTTAAATTACACACGCCCTCCCTGGTGGCCTATGGGTTAAGTTTCAGCAATATCACCGCTATGGCCTGAGTTCCATTCCCGGCCAGGGAGCTAACTCATATATTGTACAGCAGACCTTGTCTGTCTTTCCCATTGCTCCCCTTAGCAGTGTATTTCAGTAAAAATCTGTTTGTTCTGCTCCCCACTCTGTCTCTGGTGAATCCTCTAGCTCCTACACCTCTGGCCTACACCCCAGTTCTTCTTTGCAAATAAATAAATAAATAAATATTACACAGTTATTGAGATATGAGTTAGTTATTCACAGGCAGTGTAGCAACCCTGATTCTCAATCTAGAATAAGGATACAGGAAGGATGTGTTCTATTTCTCAAATATCTCAATTTGCCAAGGTGCAAATCATTGTTACCTAGTTGAAAGTGTGAGAAGTGAATTTGAACACTGAATTTTTTACTTCTAAACCCACTAATTGTTTTCTTAACTCAACAATAAAAAGGGAAAAATTTTTATACCACAACCATCATTAGAGATAATATATTTACATTAAGAAGTAGTTGCAAGCAGGACCATAACACAACAATACTTTATTTGTGACAAAAAAGGCCATGTTAAATATCTCTCCCAAATAGAATTATTTGACAAGCTTAAAAAAAAACATATACAGAGATTATTTTTGGCTTCTACAAAGTCAGAATTACCAGCAAGGCTTTACCTCCATTTTTTTGAAGGACCCATTTATTTACTTCCACTGATTTAGGGACCCAGGCTTTCCCCATATATTGTACTGCCATCTCTACCCATGGCTTCTGGGATATCAGATGCAAGACAAATCAGAACATGGAAAACAGGCACACTGGTATTTAAATACCCTGTCAATAAGAGACACACACATTAATTTCTGGCACATTTCATTGGCTAGAACTAGTCATGGAGCCCCACCTAACTGCAAAGGATCTTGGAAGAGGAGTCTTCCTGTGAAGTCATAGCTAATGGAAAACTAATTATGTGAAAGCACTAGCAATCTCTACCAGAAATAGTTAAGACTATTCACCCTGAAGGGAGTCTAGGATTTTAGCACATGCATATTTACTAACAATGTCTTCATAAATTGCTACTTGCATGTTGCAAAGTATACATTAGTTCCAAATTACTGTTAAATTTACAAATATATGCCAAAGTTTTCCTCTCAAAACAGATACTGGCTATGCCACATGGGTTTACAGAAGGAAATATTTGCAGTTCTTATTACTAGGATACTCAGAAATACTAATTTGCATAAAATAACTCAGTTTTAAGTGTTCTAGATTTAACAGTTCTATTGTTAAAAATCTTTTAGGTCACTGCAACAGAACCTTTCCTTTTTTTTTTTTAAGAAAATTAAGCTACTTAAAACACAGAGCTTCCCCACACATTTAAAAAGTGTAAGATTTATTCACAGATGAACAGCTGTTTTTCCCTGCTAAAATGCAGTTATATTTTCAAAAGGTGAAAAATAGTAAAGAAAATTAAATTTTTTAAATTGTGTAGAAAAGTCTACCAGTTAAACTACAAATTGGAATCTCTATAACAGTGGTCAGAAAACTTTTTCTATAATAGACCAGATAATATTTTATGCTTTGTAGAATATAGGTCTTTGCATCAACTTCTCAATTTGGCCCTAATAGCACCAAAGCAGCCATAAATAACAAGTGATAAAAGTTGCAATGTTTCAACAAAAGTTTACTAACAAGAACAAAAAAAAAAATTGTGTGTCCAGATTTGATCTTCAGGCAATAGTTTATCAACCTCTGATCTACAATCCTGAAATGGCACCAGATACTCTGTATCTAATTATTTATAAATGTAATCTACTGGCAAAAATACAAACAAATTAATTGGAGTCAAAATATATATGTTTGTTATCAGTAATGTTTAGCCATACTAAATCTGACAATTAGTTGAAATCAAATAGGTTATTATTTACTTTTTGCCCTATATCTTAGTGCATAAAACAGTCCAGTAATATCTTTGGATAAAAATCATTAAATTGTAACTTTAAATTAAAACATTATCGTTACATTCACAGTACAGCCCAACAAAAAATAGATAAAAATATTAGTTTATTGGCTAAAAATAATTCTTAACTTTAAATTATAGAAAAGGTTTTGTAAAGGGTGTTTTGACTCAGTGACAAGTCTGACTTTATTAAAGTATGTTCAACTATTGCTTTTCAATACTGATGGTAAGAAAAAGTATATCACAAGAAATGAAATATATATATATATATATATATATATATATATATATAATAAAGCACGCACAAAAAAGTGAAGTGTAAAGGAAAAGCACTAAACCTCACACAAAAGTCAGTGGGAACCTCTTGCTTACTACTCAAAATATTTTTGTTTGACACTTTATCATTTTTCTCATTTCTTAAATGTCAGCAATTCATTATATGGTAGCTTTAAAAGAGAAAGTAATTGTCTACAACTAATGTTAGAACTCATTGTTCTAGAAATGCAGTTGCAATCATAGATATTATGCTATCTGAGTATAATCTTAAGGGCACAATTTTTATTTTTTTATTCTAAATTGGTTGTATTAAGATGGTCATGATAATTTATTTGTATGCCATCACTCAAACTATTCAGTACAATAAGCAGTTATATCAGTACTAAAATGCTATTTCTTCAAATCATTACTCAGTGATAATTCATTAACATTATTTCATTTGTAAAAGCAAATGTATTTTTTGTTCCAAATTCTGATTATGTTGAGAGGATCTCATAAGATAGAATACTTGACAACAATTTACATGCTGAAAATTGTACAAATGTGAGTTGTTGCTATTATTTCTCTAATATTCCTTTTGACCAAAAAAAAAAAAAAGCCATTTGCTAAATTGACAATTTAACCACTCAGAAAATAATGACTGCTTTATTACATTCATAAGCAATAACTTGTAACCAGTCAGTTGTGCTCAAAGGCCAAAATCTCCATATATCAGAAGAAATAAGTGTAATAACTCAATATATATTACTCAGATACACCTTAGGTATTAATTGCTATGTTCAACATAATAAATGTGCATTTTATCCCTACAGAAATGTTTGTTTATTCCTAGTATGCATAGAGCTAAAATAGAATGAGTAAATCTCTGCTTAATTATCATGAAAGATAAGAAGCCCACCTCAGTTTATCTCCTCACTTCAGTAGACTTTCATATACTACTTACATATGTAAATAGGAAAAGGGAGTCTTCAAATCCAATATACATTAAGTTTTATAAATCACATACCGGATTTTATTTATAGAATTCAACAACTAAATCCAAAAAAGCACTAAAGACTTTATGTTCATTCAATATAGTCAACCCTTCTTAGAGATGTCCTACATTTGAATAAAGAAAATAGGGAAAGGTCTTCAAGAGAATCCCTATATTTTTTAAAAGGCCAGAAAATCTTGAGGCTTCAAGCTCGCCCTGACCAGAAGGATGCCCTGAAGTTTCTAAATGTGGCTCCCAGGCAGCAAAGGAAGAAAAAGTCAAGACACACTGGGGCTCCCCAGGATTGGCCTCTTGGCATCCTTTTAGCTCTCTGTAAGCACTCCCTTGGCCTGTTATTTCTTTCCCCATCACTTCAGAGAACTAGTTTATGCAAACCTCTCTACTCTGCGCACATGTGTTTGTAAGAGAAACGTCAAATATAAGCCATTTGAATGGGTGGCTCAAAGGACCTTTATGTTTCTACTAATGTAGTTAAATGGGTCAATAAAAAATATGGTTGACGATCCTTGATCAAGAATATCTTAAACTGTAATGGCACTACAATCCCTAGTCTGTCCAATCTGAGCCATATTTAAAAAAAAAAATTAAATGCACCATATGGTTTCCATATAATGACAGATTATTTTTCCAATGTGGTAACCCTGCAGATCAGTTCCAAATAGTTATAAATGCATGCCTTTAAGTAACACCATGTCTACTGCTGTGGTACTGGTTTTTAAGGAACACAGATATGTTCAGGTAAAATCATATATATTATACAGAGAAGATCTCTCAGATTTTACTCTTAGCATGTGTTTCCTCAATTACAAAGTAGACATTTTTTCTGAATTTGCTGATATTTGAGAAACAGCCATTCTGTTGGTAAATTATACTATACAATAAATTGTAATTTGATATTTTTACAAGTATATTTTCTTATTTATGCTCTGGTCCTTGCCTTCTTTTAAGGGTGTAATGAAACATTTGCTAGCAATTTAAATGTAGCACAATGTGCTATAGAAATAGCAATGAACATTAACAATATTCATATGGTAACAAACAGCTTAAAATAGCAAGTAATTCCTTTAAATATCCACTTATTATAAAATGCTTATACATGATAAAATTGGGTCAGAGTATTTTCAAGTTAAACAACAGCTTACTCTCCCTCCCTGTAAGCTCTGTCTTTACTGATATAGTTCATTTTCATTTTTGTTGCTAACATGTATTTTAGCTGCAGAAATTTGTCCCCTACCCTAAATTTTTGTTCCTTCACTTCCCCATCATTGCCACATTCTTTAGTCTGTTTTTAACACCTCTCAATTCTGCTTTTATATTTTTCTAACAATGTTTTACTGATTCTATAAGAGTTATCAAATAACAGAGAAAGAAATAAACTCTTGTAGATTTTTTTTTTAAATCCTAAAGTTTTGGAGGGTATTATCACGCTTGAAAAATGATGTATTTAAGCACATTTAAATTTTGAGAAAATTTCATGTAACTGGAATTGAGCTTTCTTCCACATCACTTTATTCAGGTGTTTTCTGTCAAAACTGTGTATGTATAGTATTTAACCCTAACACTATTAATATATATCAGCTTGTGGTTACATTATCCTCACTATTTCAACTAGATGTATTGATCAATCTAAGTAGTTTAATGCCTACTGTTATCAAAGATCTTTCTTTTAAAGTAGTGCTAACTTTCAGATTTAAAAGAAAAAAAAAAAAAGCTTTTCTTTTTCCTTTTCAATTTTCCAGATGTTACAGTCACTAGAGTGATGATGTTAGCAATCTGGTATTAAGATTTAGAAATCTCATTTTATGATGTGATAGGGACTTTTATAAAGACTCCATTATTCACTCTGAAAAAATAAATTGACATGCTAGTCCCATCACCCCAGTTTTTGGTTTACATCACAAAACTGTTATCTCTTTCATTTCAACTAGATAGTAACAAAATTTTCAAAGAACGGTTTTGTTGATTTTCCCAATTCTCTCAAACTTTGCAATATTAAATCACTGTCCTATTTGCATATGAATACCTTACAACAGTATTTCTTTTTAAAGATACTGTGGTAGTTATCATCCCTGGGAATTAATCCAAATAACAGTCTCTGAAGATGGCTTTCTTTAGTATCTAATCAAAAGCATCAATGCCGTGACAGCAACCCTGCTGGGAATCCTGTCAGATTTCATTTATCTGAACACATTGGATAAGAAAGTCAATGGGTAAGTGGTTTCAACTAACCATTTTCTCTTCTTTTTCATTGGGTTTCCAAAATTATTTTGTAATGGGAAAACAAACCAGTTATCAAGTATATACATGGGATATATGATGTAATTTCATCTTGCCCTTATTTGGTCACTATGAACCATCTTCTCAAAGTCTTATTTGAAATTATATTTTGTAGCTTTACAAACGAGTATTGTTCAGAATAAGATCCCCATTCTTTCCAATCATTCTCCCTCCCAAGTCTTTCCAATTTCATGGCTCATTGGCTTGACCCTCCTAAAAAAAAAAAAATAAATAAAATAAAAAAAAATAAAAATCTAAAACAAATGACAGTTCTTTTAGACCCATGTTGTGTAGAGGTTGTAGGCACAGGACTTTAAATATATTCTGGAAAAATTCTCATCTAATCCTCAAAGGTTACAAGTGTGGCACATAGCAAACAATTATACCCAAAATAATTCTAAACACTCGCTCAACACAATCAATGCAACAGCACTGGACAAAAATTCCACCCATAAAATGATTATATAAATCCAATTGTTTAAGTATGGGATATGTGCATGAAAAAAACAATCATCTAATCTATACACACATACCAGTGTGGGAATTTATGGACTAGGATATAAATGCACAAAGGTTATAGATAATCTCATGCTGGAATAATTAAGAAAGTTTCCCTAAAGCCAATATCAGGAGGGCTTTGGGACCTAATAATAGGTAGGTAAGTAGGATAAATGAATTGAAATTATTTCAATCAAGAGGACAAAGACAATAAGAAAAGTTCTGGAAATGGTAGAGAGAAAAAAGCATATTGTGGAAGTGAAAAAAAATCCAGATTTTTAAACAGTTGAAAAAAATAAAAGTGGGTTAGATATGGAAAGATTTTAGAAAGTATTTCAAATCAGATTGAATTACTGGAAGGTGCAGACATATTATTGTGCAGGGATATAATAACATAAGCATAAGGCAGAAATTAGGTAAATTATATATAAAATAGACAATGACTAATATCCTTTTTGGCATTATTATTTAACTTTTAAATTTTGAGATTGGACAAAATCTCTTAATTTCTTCATAGCTCTAACAATTTAAGGACATACTTAACCAAAAAAAAAAAATGCAAGATAATATGCAATGGGTATGGAGGGGGGAAAAATCCATTTCTTTCAAGTGAAGAAGACAAAAAATTCTTAATGGGAACTGAGGCACTTTGAAAACATCTTAATGTGTGAGGGAAATTTAGAAAATTGAAATGGAAAATAAGGACATTTGAGATTTAGAAATAGTGAAACTTTCTAGAAGATGCATTGTGATATACAGATGAACAGAATCTTTTGAGATTTAGAAATAGTGAGACTTTGCTAAAGCTTTTCATTTTCCCTTCCTACCAGAAAATCATATTTTAGTCACATGTAATAGAAAGTGGATTCAAATATCTTATCCTGGAAACTGAAATATCTACTTTTTACAGGACATTTTTCTGGATAGGAAAGAATAAGCACAAATAGTTGAGAGTTGAAGATACATGTATTTTAATGATCGATTTTTCCAGCATGAGATCATCTCTAACTCTATGCATTTATTTCCTGATTCATAAATTCCCACACTGTTCGGGCAGTGAACAAGAAGTGATGGGAATACATGGATTAGCTAGCATGCACTTTTGTCCATTTTGATTTAACAATCAAGGCCAATTGTAAATGTTTTCCAGATTACCTCTCTTTATCCTTTACACTACTATAAACCTAAACTCCTACAAGTAAGCTAAGGTAAAAACAAAAAAAACAAACAAACAAAAAAAACAAAAAAACAAGTCCATAACCAACAATTCCTATTTCTTAAATTTTATCTGTGAAGGTATCAGCAGGGTCCAGGTAGACAAGAAAAACTAAGTCTACCCACCTAAGATAGGAAAAACCAAAATGCACTCACTTACAATTTTATGTCATGGAAAATGTTATTATTATTTGGAAACTTAAAGCTTTCAATGAGAGTAGCATTGTCAATGCTGATAGTTACACTATAAATAGACTAAACAAAGTTCAAAAAAACTTTGTTTACTATCTATCAATCAAATAAATACTTGCAAGTATCTATTACCTATTAACACTCTGGTACTGCTCTGTAACTAGAAAGTCCCATTTTGTGAAGCTTTAATGCTCTTATAAAGGGCTCAGGGTCATGACACTGATTACAGTTTTCACACTACCTTCTTACCTTATTTTCTAAGTTTATGTAGCATCTAAGATTTATCCAAGAACATTTCTTAAAATAAAACCAATTCATGTTACTACTCTTTATAGCTTCTTATCCTTGACAACTATAATGACATTAATTTTAAAAGATTTATGTTTTTTTCTTGTTATTTATCATCTTTCAAGTTTTCTTTCTCCAACTAGATAATCAGTTTCTTTACTTTCATAATTTTTGCCTTTGCTTTTACCTATAATACTTTGCTGGAAAGACAGCATTCAGTAGTTTTTGGCTTAATGAGTAATAGGATCAGAATTTTAGATGGGATATAGCATTTATGTGATCAAGGCACCTTCATTTTATAGCTAAAAATATGGGGACAGACTCAGAGAGATTAAGAAAAGCTAATCAAGATTTCTCACCTCATTGATGGCAAGAATTTTGGTATCTCAAGATTTTCATATTTATTATGTCATCAAATAAATGTTTAACTAAGTACCTTCTAAGACATAAGAATGATACAAGGAAAAAGGTGAATAGGTCACCTACTCTCAGAGTGTCAGCCTAATGTATAGAAATAGAAAATAAAATGTGGTAAAATAAGCTTAATATTATTTAAGTACAATGGGGCAACATCTCTCCTAGACTCAGAGAGTCAAACAAAATTTTGTTGGGGGGAGATATGTGTCGTTTGA
Source organism: Talpa occidentalis (assembly GCF_014898055.3). Lineage (NCBI taxonomy): Eukaryota > Metazoa > Chordata > Mammalia > Eulipotyphla > Talpidae > Talpa > Talpa occidentalis. The sequence goes on along the minus strand of NW_023604295.1, from coordinate 104,316,441 downwards.
AAATAGAAGAGCAAGTTAACAAACTTAAGTCTGAGATATAGAAGACAGTCCACCAAAAAGGAAAAGGGTGGATTGAGTGAGAGGCAGAGAGACTAGACTGGTAGGTGTGTACAAATTATGAATGACCTTGAAAATTTACTAGTGCATTTATAATCTTCTGAAATCCATTATGAGAGCATAAGTAGGAAGGCTTTATTAAATTTGTCTTACAGAATGATAAATCTGACTATGAAATGGGAAATGAGTGGGGCAGAGGAGTCAAAGTCATAAAACCAGAAAACTAGTTGAACTATTATAGTAATCTATGCCACATACAGTGATAGTTTTGATTTAAATTTGAAAAGCAGTGAGGCTGCCTAGTATTAGAAAGTAGATCTTCCTTATTGCATTTATATTACCAGGATGAGAAAGAAAAATGCATTTGACTGTTAAAAATAAATAAACCTTGGCAAGCAACAATTTCATATTGTGACATTAAGGCTATAAACCTTAATTATTGAAACAACTGGTGGCAGTCCACTGATGGGGCAACATTGTTTCAGCTCAAAAGACTTCAGTACTAAACAAGATCATGACCTCAATGTTAGGGCTGCTTTGCCAACCATGGATAGACATTGCTTATTTCAAAATGGCAAAGAATTTTAAAATAAGCATGCTCAGTATTCCACAATACCAGAATAGTCTATTTACTTAAAGAGTCCCCCACTCAATTCATAAATAAGTGCCAAAATACCAGCCAAGTTCTTGATTCTTCAAGCCAATACTGACAAGTTTTGTGGTTGTGCAGTTGCTCCTGTGCCAAACTATTTTTTTTTTTTTAAATTATTATGAGGTCGGAACACTGGGAATGCCAAAGAGGTTAACTAAGATGGTACAATACAATTGCATGCTAATTCAAATTTGTTCATTACCAAGCAAGAGAATGCTATTATTTCTTTTTTAAGATTTATTTATTTATACATACAAGAAGTAGGGTACAGGTCAGAGGTGCTAGGGGTGAGAGTATTCACCAAAGACAGAATGGGGAGCAAAACAGGCAGACAGACCGAAAGCACTGCTGAGAGGAGCAGCAGGTGAGACAGGAGAGGTCTGCTGTGCCATATGGGTAGCTCCCTGGCTGGGGATTGAACTCGTGCTGCAGAGGCTGTGGATAGCTTCACAGTGCTGTGCTTAACATGTTGTGCCATCAGGGAGGCCCCCTATTTATTTTTTTTAAGTAAGTACTTAGGTGAAAAATTCCAAAATTTCACTTCAAAAAAATCAGTACAATTTTTTATTCACGCAGTAATACATTATGACCATGAATTCTGAGAAAAAAATAGCTCTAAAATCAGAAAAAAAAATATTTAGTTGTCATACATAGCAATAGGTGCTATGTACATTCAATCTTGTATTTTATGCAAATTATGAAAAATGATTACAATGTTAAAATAAGAAAAATATGCAAGAATTAATATTCATTCTATGGATGTTGATATTTTATTGTAACACTTTCTTACTTGTCCAGTACTTTTTTAGTAACTCATTAACTACTTTATACTTTCCCATCAATAAAATGGAGATCTAATTACAAAAGAGAAATAACATTTTATTAGACTGAGTAGGAAAGATATTTGCACATAATCACGATGGGTTTTGTTGTAAGATTCTCAAACAACTAGTTTCTCTCTACCTTTCCATACTCATCTTCCCTTACCTACATGGGACCATAACCTCTCTGAATTAAGTTTCAGGGTCCATACAACCAGTATGTTTAGAAAATTCTTCTGTTGTTCTTGCTATTTTCTGTGGAATGGTGTCTTCCATTTGCAAAAATATTACTTATCATCAAAGACCTAGATTAAAATTACTTCTTTTGTGCAAACTTCCTTATCTCCATATATATATATATATATATATATATATATATATATACACACACACATATACATGAAGAGATAAAAAAAAAACATAAACTCATTTAATTCATAGTGATAAATCATTGCCCATCACCTGATGTGCCATGTCCACAGTGTTTGTACAATAATCTTACACTAAAAAATGATATGTGATTTACTAAAATATATGAATTAATATACTACTAAGGGTTTCAAAATGATACCTTACAGTTTTACATTTCTAAAAGATAAAATTTATAGAACCTTTCCATCTACATAGATCTGATGATATGCAGTAATAATTTCCAAGAGCATAGATTTAGTAAAATCTACACCTGTTATTCCATAGAAGGAAAACATATATTGAAAAACAAACTTTTCTTCAATTAATTTAATAAAAACTCTTTTGATATCTACCAGCAAGGTATTATGAAGGCAAAGCACTAGGAATACAAAAAGAAATTAGACTGAAACTGTAACTGGTGTGTGAAGCCAAATACTGTTATAGATGGCGCCCCCTGGAGGGGGGTGCTGGTGAGGATAGGTAGCCCCAAGGAAAGTGCTAACAAAGTATCAGTGGGTGCGGGGATTCTGATAAGAAATATTAGATACTGCAGAAGCACCCCCACCACTCAGTGTTCAGCATTCCAGCATCTTCAGATCTACAGGGATTCTTGGGTCAACTATTTCTACCCCCACCATGCCAATCTTCCAGAAGGCTATTGCAGGCCTCTGAAGGACATGGAGAGACTTCCAGCAGCCAACCTCAGAGAGGAAAAGTTCGGAGGCTCCAGAACTAGCCAAGCAACTGAAAATATTCTGGTTTTTCTGCTGTTACAGCCTAGCAGGGAAGGCAAAGACCCGGAGCCAGGAGCCTCACTGTGCTATGTGAGTGTGGTCATCTGTTGGGTAGTTTGGCCACTGCAACTGCTATTTTGAATGTCTCTTGTCTGGTGCTGTGCTGGCACATCAGGGCACCTCCAGTGATCATCTCTTATCGTCTCATCTGCTATTTGCATGAGTTGAAACCCAACCTATATTTTGGCTGCTTTGTATTCCAGGTCTGCAGTGGCAGGAAGAGGCCATCTTGGGAGCGTTAGCATTTAGGACTTTAAAACACTGGACACTGCTTTGGTTGAGGTAAACTGCCATTTTTGGCCTCAGTAACACTTTGTTTTTCCCTGACTTATTAAATAAATCCCGTTATTGTTGTTCTCTGAATCTGAGCAGTCTTGCAATTGCATGCATGGGTGAAGAACTCAGACAGTGACCAACAAACTATGTGGGCAGTGTCCTTGGACAACTTTAGTGTCCCTCTGCTGCCCTGAATCAAAACCCCAGTCCTCAAACAGGTTGTTGGTGCAGTGAGGTAGACAAAGGACAAGAACTGAGACATCCAACATTGAAGAGCTGACATTAGGTAACTATCTGATATGGAGGTAATTACAGGTATGGTAAGTGTGCAGAGATGACAATGGCAAAGTCTACCTGGGGAAGTTGGGAAATGCTCAGTGTTGTGTGGAAGTTCAGGAGGAAGATGAAATGAGCAGAACCCGACAGTAGAGGAAAGTGTGTATGAAGGCATAGAGATTTGAAAACTGTAACTCATTCAAGAAATTGTCAGTAGTTGAGCATGATTTAAAGCTTAGTGCAAATGTGGAAGCAAATCAGTTCATAAGTTAGAAGTATAGACAGAAGACAGATCTCTGGAGTGATCCATATCCTAGGAAAACACTGAACTGTATTTCGTAGGGAAGAGTATGGACTGAGACAGGGAGCATAGATTAGAGAGTGGGTTTTGATCCACAGACAGAAAAAAGAGCATTTCTCTAATATCTAATACTTATCTCTAGTACATTCAATGCATTGTATTAATTAGTGTTAAAGATTTATTGAAAGGCATGGAATTAAAAAAGATAACACTCCATTTTAATATGTAAGCTTTTAATTACCAAATGTATATTTCAGGCTGACCATAATGAGACACTACTTTAAGAAATAAAGGATCATCAAAGATAGAAAAAATACAAACATCACCCTTTAATACTCTCATACCTTATACTGGGAGGAAAGAAGAATGAGGAGGAAGAAAAGGAGGAAGAAGAGGAAAAGAAAAAAATAATATAAATAAATGCCATGCCAGGATAGGGTTTACAGCAAAGTTAAAACTAAGTTGTATGAGCATTCAGTAGAGAAATCGTGTTAAGCACTGTATATCCTAAATAAACATGGAATTTAAATAGAATAACCCAGGGCTTACTAGACCAGATACAGAAAGCATTTCTGATGTGACTGCTGTATTTGAATTCATTCTTGGGAATGGTATTATATGGGGGTCAGTAAAATGACATGTTTTCTTCCCATACATAAAGCTGTTGCAAATATTCTCATGAATTAATAAAATATTACAGAATTTTCTAACATAGCATTCATATTTATATGCCATCAATACTTTTTATATACTTAACATGAATTGAAGAAAACCTAAGGAAACTAATGGTAAACTATAATACCTGCAATTCATTTATAAAAGCTTCACAAATCGCATATAGAAACTGTATACACATTGGAATAAAAATATTTCAATAGTCAACATTAATGCTATCAACAGAGGAGAAATTTAAAAATAGAGAAATCCAAAAGAACCTAACTTTTACATTTTCAATTTTGACTGCAATTTTTCAAATCTTACAATCCTTTAACATAGCTATTTATATTCTATTTCCTTTCTAAATTTAACTATGTTTTTCCCATATGAGACTCAGAATGTTGACCTACAAAACAAAAAGAGATCCCTAAGTATATAGCATGGAAATGGTAGAGATTCATGATGCAGTAGGCCATTATTCAGGCAGAAAATAAATTGGTTTTCTTTAAGAAGAAGCCCTTTTTTAAAGATAATTGTAGGACAAGTTGTTCCTGTTCTCTTTCCTCTTATCCCACAAGAGCTAAACTAGTAATTTCAGAGTTTGGAACCAATCTCAAGACTTTGGTGAGACTGATTTAAATCCATTGGTTTCCTCTGACTTAATCCATTGCTGATGATGTCTGGTTACTCTAAATCGAAATGCTTTCCTATTCTATAAACCAGGAGCTGATTCATATACTTTGAAATTTGAGGCCTCATCTTACTCTCAACACCCTACCTCTTGGGAATGAAATTTTGCCTCTAAACTCTACCAGGTTTTTCAGCATACCAACTTTCCTGGGACTCCCCGTCACTACTCTCTGCCTCTACAGACATTAGTCCTTGGTGCTCTGGCACCAACTGCTCTTCAGTGCTTTCTCTCATTGCTAGAGACAATGCTAAATTTTACTGGACTCTTATAAACCTAGAAAACATTGAAGGTTAAAAAATTCCTCCCAGACCTTGTATTTCCCACAAAGCAGAGAAACTCCCTTTCCCAGCTAACTTAGCTAAGACTCCTGGATGCCCTTATTACCTGTGGCAAGACCAGGCACATACCCTCCAATTGCTCATTCTTTACCTCATGAATGACAAGCAAACCGATCAGAAGAAAATGCTTGCTAAACAAAACTTTCCTAAGTTTCTCTCCTTTCTCTGAATCCTAAATTTTGGCCCACCGTCAGTCTAAATCACCAAAGCATCAAACCTTCCCTCACCGTCCCTCTAGAGAGCAGGCCTGATCTCAGAGTAAACAATTCTCTAATCTGCTGCCCCATCAACCCTCACTGCTATCATTCACTTCTCCAAATCTGGTTCATTCTAGGCTCATCTATTCCTCCCTATTGTTAAAAGAAAAAGAAAAAGAAATACACCCCAAAGAGAGTCATACACATCAAACCCCACTAAGACCTAACATATAACTTAATTACAGTTTCAGCTTCTCCCAAAAGGCAAAATTTAAACTGATCAATCTCGAGTTTCCTTGTCAGTACTAATGAGGGAATCTACATGATAAGACTCCCCCTACCCTGCACCCCCTACCCTCCACACACACATCCCCTAGGGAATGTGGTTTTGTCTGAAATAATATCTCTTTTATTTTGCTAATAACCATGTCCCATATATATGGTTGGACCTCCTCCTCATAGCTGGAGTAAATTTTTTTCCCCTTTCCATTAAGGACAACTATTAAGGACACTACCACCCAAGTAGTATTCCCTAGGCCCTTGTAACCTTTCTTTCAAATTTACAGTTTTTGCTTCCCATATCACATTGTCTTTATTAAGTCATACAATTCATAATGTCTTTTCATACATAATGCTTTTCCTAGATCCTCAAATATCATTCCTGCCTAGTGTCCTTTCCTCTCCATATACTCAGAAGGATGTAAAGATGAAAGATGTAAGGAAAATTGTCAGAAATGCACAAGCAGAAAAGAAAGAGTATTATATATATTAAAAATGTCTTATAACTTGAAAAAGGCATTTGATCACAAGTCATACAAAGGGACAGCTTCATTAAAATGTAAGCTGTAAACCATAAAGGTCATTGTATTCAGCTCAGGTAAAGTCAGAGATGCATTTAAAAAATATCACAGTTCTTTCTTCAGTTTCCTTATAAGAACATATAAATTTAGTGTCGCTCCCTTTTCAGTAAGTTGTTATTCTTCTAGTGGCATGGAAAAGCACCTGGTCACAGAGAATAGCCCCCCACACAAGGAGGACCCACTTTGTCCTCAGCAGCCACACAAGGGCCTGTTTTATGAGGTTGGATACATAAACCCTTGCATATATATATATATATATATATATATATATAATACTTATGTTTATATATATATATATATAAACATAAGTATTTTAAAAATGTCAATGTTAATGTAACCTGTATTATTAAATAGGCCAAAAGTATGAGTTATTCTTTCCTTTCTTTCTAATCTTTACGAGAAATCACATTTTAGTTGTTTTGGTATTATCTGAAATGAAATTTGAGGTCTTTCTTTACCAGGAAGTGTTGACAATTCCTGAAGGAATGTGCTGGATCTATACCTTTGTTCTTATCATCCTCTAGGCCCTGAAAAGTAAAGATCACTAAGCCCAGCAGCAGAATTACTGTGAACAGTGGTGTTATCATCATAAGGACTATAGGTTGAGGTAAACCAAGTGACCAGAACTGTAGGTTACACACTTTGCACAAAGCTCCACATGAACAGAGTGCTCAATTTTGAGCAAAAGATATTATCACAAAATAAACAAAAATATGCAAATAGAAAAAAATACTAAATACTTAATTACTAAGAGATGTTTTAATTTTGTATCAAACACTAAAAGGAAATTTTCTGTATCAACAGTAAATAAATACTAAAGTAAGCTAAACTGTACGGAACTAAGAAGTTTTGGGAAATATAGAAGAGCAAAATATCTACCACAACAAAATATGTCATTTTTGTCAAAGCTTGATTTTAGGGAGGAACTATGACTGGATAGAAGTTGCTTTTGATGTTTATAAACATACTTTTCTCTGTACGGATCTGCTCCAAAAAAACCTTGTCTCCTTATCTCTTTTTGAAGGAAAAAGCTTTCCCTTATCTCTTTTTGAAGGACCTGTTTTCCCCAGTAATATCTCCCCTTTCTTCAGCCAACCTCCCTTGTGTTAGCTAAGCTAACACATTTAAGAAGCCATGTAACGACACTTGGGTGAATCATCAGCCATGCTTGGTCTCTCCTAACATATATTATTAATCTTCTATATGGCTTTTTCTCTTAGCACTCTGATTATTTGCCAGCCTAAAAGAACCTGTTTATTTACCTTAAATAAACTTACCACATAAATAATATCACTGATTAATATGCTTTAGGCCTTTTCAATGCCTGTTACTTTATAATAAATGATATGTATGGATATGTGATGAAAATATTTTCCATGACTATCAAATATTGTAAATAACTGTAAGCAGTCATTATATTCCAAAATTATGTATACTGCCTAGGATTACATTTCTTATGTTTTCTGAATATTCATTACTTGGGACTATGAAGAGATCTAAATGATACAGCACTATTAAATTCATCAAACTAAAGACCCTGTTTTATTACTTAGTATTTGTTAATTGATTCTATTTTACATCATTTATTGAGCACTCGCTATGTGTGAAGCATTATGTAAGAATGGGTTTTATCCAGATAATGAATTGAGCAGCTTACAGTTTTACCAAAACAGCTACCAATTCTTTCTTAAAATGTGATCTGTAACCAAGCCTCGGAAGCTTCAAAATTTATATCCAAGTATTGAAAATTGCTAATGATAAATTATAGTGATGCATTAGGGTTATTACCTAATGACTTAAATAATGTTCCTTAGGAAGTTCCAAATATGTCTTATGCATACAGCCAGATATTTTACTTATATAGCTAAAGAAAATGAACTAGCCCAGGTGTTCTGTTGTTCTTGTTTTTTTCTCAACATTTTAACCAAAGGAAATGCCGTTTTCTGTGAGACCAGTGTCTGCATACAAAAGAAATCATCTCACATCCCTCTGGGTTCTTCTAGACTGACAAATAATCAAATAAGCATCAGCCAGGTAAGAGAAAAAGTCAATTAAAAAAATCTAATAATGATATATATACCTCCTATATGCAGAGGAGACACTGAGCATGAGTAACTTAGCACAGACACCATCTCAAAATGCTTAGCTACAACATGGGAGATTGTGAGGGGAGAAAAGAGAAGGTCAGTTGGGGAGTTCACCTAGGAAAACACAGTAAACAAAGGCATATAGATATAAATTTAGTCTTCTTTGCCCAAAGAGACTTCCCAGGGAAGATCACATTTTCCCAGTTCAGTGAGGGAGACAGTCTTATGGAGAGAGTATACATGTAAATACCGTTTTCAAAGGCAACATCCATGTAGCCTTCAGAGTCCCTCCCATTAAAAAAAACATTTTGCCAAAAAGACATATTTTGGGGTAGCAGGTTTTTGCTCCTTCACACTCATAAGTATTTATATAAGCATTACACTCACTTCAATTTTTATTGCCAAGCTGAATGAACACAGAAAAAGTATTTAACTGAAAGAAAATTTTTCATCAATGAACAGTTTCTTGCTAGTTAAATGACATCTACCAAACACTGTAATTGTAACCAGTTCTATTCATCATGTACATTACCAAAGGCCAAAATCCCTGCTTATCCCACGCCAGCTATGAAACCTACATAGTGAATGGCTAAAAACATCTGGAGATTATATCTTTTTGGTAGGAGAGAATGATATTTCTCAGCATGAAAACTACTGGGTCTTCATCTTTTTCATTTTTAATCTTTTCTCTAGACATTAACAAATACCCTTTTTATGAAATGAATGCCTTGATGTTAATTCCTAAACAACTTTTTATTTGTAATTAAGCTAAGCAATTTATTTTTTTTCTCTTTTTTTTTATTTTTATATTTCCCATACAATTGCAACCCCTAACACCTTCCAGGCACTTCCTAGAACAAATATATAATCATAATTCTTTCAATTCATTGGTGGAAGTTCATAAACGCTGCTAGAAATTGTTCATTTTACTTACATGAAGCTGTTAACTAAGTTAATTACAAGTCATTGTCTTGCTATTATTTTTTTCTTACAGATTCTTTCAACACAGTCATTTATTTAACAAGAATCATGCACAGTTGGGCAGAATTAAAAGAAAGGAAGAGACTCAAGAATAACTAGTTGGGAAATGGCACGGTAGGGGTGTCCCAAGATCCTCATGCCCACAACACTATCATATTTTAGTTGTCTATAGACATGTGTTTGCAATGTCCACCATCCATGGTACAATGCTTTGTATTTCTCAATAAGACATATCCTACCAGACTATGGAGTCCTGATCCTCAAACGTTTTTCCCACTAAGTCTTCCTTTTCTTAAAGCCCCTATCACATGCCATATGGTGAATAGGGACTGAATAAGTGAGTGACTAAAAACTAAATGATTAGTTCATATAAATATAAATATATAGTTTATAGAAATAAGAAATTAGAATATAAATGATAATTTAAATGCAATTATGTTAATTTATGGAAGAGTTGTGTCTATGTTCACCATTGGTGGCTTAAACTAATAGTCTAACCAGACAAGTTTTCTCTCTGACAGTGGCATTGCAAATATGATTAAGTGGTATATTTAATGAGTTGTGAGAACCAACTGCTAAATATTCCAAATATTAGAAGTCAGTTGTTAAACAATTATTTGTATACTGAAATCAATTATGGTGGATTTTATACCTGGAAATTAACATAGCTATATATCAGGATTTTTTTCTGACAGCCTGTTTACTAGCATACTATTGCTAAATCCTTCATAAAGCTCTGACTCAAAAAAAAAAAAAGTAAGATATATTCCCCATGTCCCTTACTTTCTATTAATATGCTGATATTTATATGTGTATGATATATATATATATGATATTTATATTTTCTTTCTAAACTCTTTTCGTATCTATGCACAATTCTCTTTAAAATTCAACGAATTTAATAAACAAACCATGCCCTGATGATTTTATAGCGATGGGTAAAATCCCTTCTCAAAAGTTTGATCTCAAAAGGTTGAATAAAATCTACTTATTTTTAGACTCTCCTTTTTTTGCTGTTCTTCCTCTCAACTCTTTTTAGGCACTCTTCTCTGGACTTATTCTAGTTCAGTCTTATCTCATACCCAGCAATGAGAACCATTTGAAGATCTCACTTGCAGGGGGGAAAATGCAACATAACCACAACAGAACATCTTTCTCACTTTGTCCTTACTTATGAGCAGTGTTATTCATTTTAACAACAGCAAAACATCATATCAGCTTTAACAGCAAAGATAATAAGATCAGATCCTACACAAAGAGGTTGATAACTGAAGTTTATATTTGTTCTGAACAGGAAAAGAACCTAGTCAGTCTTATTTCAGATATGTTAACATCAAGGTGTAGAAACCACTTAATAATTCCCCTTTTCTAGTTTTCCAGGGGAGTTTATTTTTCTTAGTAAGCCTACTATTTCAGTTTCTGTTACTTAAAATTACCAATGATAAAAATATTCTAGAAAATTAGTAATATTAATAATATCAGATTTGTCAGTATATCTGTTAAATATATGCTGATTGTAACTATAATACACTTGATTAAAGCAGATGACTGAGACCAATTAATTCTGTATTTTTTTTGTAAAACTGTTCCATAAATATTTAAGCAAACTTTTTTATCAATCTTTATTATCTGGGTTTATAGTATCTTTCCCTTTACAATTAAAAATAATAATAAACAATTTTCTGATATCCATTGCAAAAGCTTCACTTCATGGGTAATGTGAACTTTTAAACAGGCATATAGCATTTAAAATCAGCTGTATGGTAGGATTATAGGGTTCCATTTTTTTTTTTTACTTCCAATACTTCTAATAATTTGTTGACTTTAAAACTTCAAGCACAAATTAAGTGTTGATCAAGAAACTACCAGAAAATCTAACTTAAGATATATACCCTGGGCTTTCCCTTGTGGCACAGCGGTTGAGCGCTGGGCTGTGAAGCTGCCTGCAGCCTCTGCAGCGCTGGTTCCATCCCGGGCCACCAGCGAGGGTCCCCACATGGTGCGCAGACCTCTCCTGCTGCACCCACTGCTCCCCTCAGCAGTGTATTTCATTGGTCTGCCTGTTCTGTTCCCTGCTCTGGCTCTGGTGAATTCTCTCACCCTCCCACGCTTCTGACTGTATCCAGTGCTTGTATAAATAAATAAATAAATAAATCTTTTTTTTTTAAAAAAAAAAGATATATATCCTAAGGCATGTTCATAAATAATTATAATTGCCAAGCAGAGAAAGGGTCTCTGTAACTATATTAAAAATCAGGATCTTGAACATTTGTGTAAGTGAAATTCTCTCAATTTTAAGTCTAAGAAAGTCTCTCAACTCTAAGAAAGAGCCTACAAGAAGCTTAGCAGAATTCTCAAAGTAGCAAAAACTCCCTATATAAACATGCAAGATTTGATTTAAGTTCATGTGGCTAATTATAAATTATATAGTTAGAATCACCAAAAAATGCAATTCAAACTTCTCAAATTATTTTATATTAAACATTTGTGCTTGACAACATTTTATAGATGATATTACAAAAAGGATATAATGAACAAATTTGGAAAATATAACTATATTTTTTAAATCTCTACTTGGGGGACAGTTTATACAATGCTGCAAACACATTTGAATATAAAATATTAATTCTGCGGGCCTCCCCGGTGGCGCAGCGGTTGAGCGCTGGGTTGCGAAGCTGCCCACGGCCTCTGCGGCGCCAGTTCGATCCCCGGCTGCTCCCCGGCCACCGGAGGAGGGTCCCACATGGCGCGCAGACCTCTCCTGCCGCCTGCTGCTCCCCTCAGCAGTGTACTTTGGTCCTTCTGCCTGCTCTGCTCCCCGCTCTGGCTCTGGTGAATTCTCTCACCCTCCCGTGCTTCTGACTGTACCCAGTGCATGTATAAACAAAAACAAACAAACAAATAAATAAATAAATAAATGAATAAAATACGTGCCTCTTTAAAAAAAAAATATTAATTCTGAATATTTTTGGTTTTGGAAGGCTATAGTTTTTCAAGAATGTTGTTTTGAAATGTTATTGTCAGGGCTTCACTGGTGGCACAAGGGGTTAAGCCCGCACTACAAAGCAATCCACAGTCTCTGCAGCACAAGCTCGATCCCCGGCAGGCCAGGGAGCAACCCACATGGCGCAGCAGACCTCTCCTGTCTCACCCGCTGCTCCCCTCAGCAGTGTATTATGGTCAATCTGCCTGTTCTGTGCCCCACTCTGTCTCTGGTGAATCCTCTCATCCCCTGCATCTCTGACCTGTACCCCAGTTCTTACATGCATAAATAAATAAATCCTTAAAAAAATGTTATTGTAAGAATTTGCTACTGATTTGCTAGCAGTTTTGTCCTTCAATTGCCAAATTGGGGTAACAGTTCATTTAGGCATCCTGTTATCCCAAACACTGTCCTACATCTGGTTTCCCACAGGTTGCAAGCAGGGAAAAACATTTTTTCCAAGATTATTTCATGATTTTTGACCCTTTCCAAATTGTAGGTGAATTATGATTCTGAGCATTCAACTTACCATTTTACGGTGCTATTAAGTGGATAAATATATGTTCCTAAAGACAGGTTTTCTATTTCTGATAATATTTTTCAATTAAAATGTTGCTCAATATATTCATAAAAATAAGTGAGAAAAAAGCAGTTACTTAAATGGGATCAGTATAGCTGATTTTATGTTTTAATCTAGCTTTTCATTTGAAAAGAGTTACAGAATGAGGTTAAATTAAAAAAATACATTTTATAATATTCCATTTACATTTTACCAGCAAAACATAGTGAGGAAATATTCCTTATCTTATTAATATGTGTAGAAAGCTGTAAATACTACTTTCTAAATATTTACTAACTAAATGATGGAACTAAATTTTGGGCAAGAAATGCATTTTTGTCTTTATAGTATAACTGGAGAACTTCTACATATTCTGGTGGTTCTTACAAAATATTGCTTCTATTTTCTTTAGTGTGTGCTAACATGTCAAATAACTTTTAGATTGTGTACAATGTCATGTTCAAGACCATTATCATGGTCCATGGTTATTTAAACATTCTTTGCCTCAATTGACTGCTTCTAAGCAACAATGAGTTGACTGCATGGTTGGATGCTTTCAGTCATTTGAGAGTATATCATGGTGACTGGGGTACTCTTTGAATATCAAATGTCATGCTAGCATATTTGGCAATGAGTACCATCACAGAGATGATTTATTTGTGGGGTGGAGTGGAGTGCTGATTAGTGAAGATTCCCACTTAGAAATGTTAAACTGAAAGCATAGAGGATGGAGTTCAAAAGAGTAAATGGGGCTTCCCTGGTGGCGCAAAGGGTTAAGCACCGCACTATGAAGCAATCTGCAGCCTCTGCAGCATGAATTCAATCCCCGGAAGCAACCAGGGAGCAACCCACATGGTGCAGCAGACCACTCCTGTCTCACCCACTGCTCCCCTCAGCAGTGTATTTCAGTTGGTCTGCCTGTTCTGTTCCCCACTCTGTCTCTGGTGGATCCTCTCAACCCCCCTCCACATCAATGGCCTGTACCCCAGCTCTTGTATGCATAAATAAATAAATCTTAAAAAAAAAGAGAGAGAGAAAATGGAAGTTTAATTATATAAAGAGAAAATGAGAATTAGATTATCAAATAGTATTTCAGGAGCCTCCCTGGTAGTGCAGGGGGTTAAGACGAAGCACTCTAAAGCTATCCACAGCCACAGCAGACAGAGTTCGATTCCAAGCCAGGGAGATGACCCACATGGTGCAGAAGACCTTTCCTGTCTTGCTCGCTCCTCCCCTCAGCAGTGTATTTCAGTGGATCTATCTGTTCTGCTCCCCACTCTGTCTCTGGTGAATCCTCTCACTCATCACATCTCTAGCATGCACCCTAGATGTTGTATGCATAAATAAATAAATGCAAATTTTTTAAATTGTATTTAATTAGTTCTATTGATAAATCTATTTTAAATAGGCAGATACTTAATGTTGAATATAAATGACATAAATTAAGCATTTTTCTTTATATATATTTTTCTAAATTGTCTCTTTCTTCCTAATAGGATAAATTAACATCAATATAAACAGCCTGGAACACAGGGCCTTTGCTGAGGAATTGGCTGCTCTCCAGTACTTACTGTTAGAGAGTAAGCATCAAAAACAAATTCCTCGTAATCTCAGTAATAAAATTTCTTGAACATAGTTCATATCTTAAGGTTTCCAAAATTCTCTGAAGAAGGGGTAATGGACATCATTTACAAAAAGTGGGAGAGAGAGGGGTATGTCGAAGGAAGTTCTATTGAAGGGATATTTACCCATCAAACACTTGGGTTTTCTAGATTGTATATAAGGGATAAATACACATAATAAAGTTTCCTAAAGATGTTATTAATCATAGTTATTATACTATTAGTCCATAAATGATGTGTGAGTCCTAAAGGTCCGATATCATGTCACCTCTATGTGACATCAAGTCATTACTACTTTATATCTAAATCTATGGTAGAGTAGGTTATATTATAAAGTGTTTGTACCTCTAGCCTATGCATTAAACATGGGTGTGTGGGCACTGGTTGCAGAGTCTATTTAGAGCTTATTTAAATAGTGTAATGGTTAAGAGGAATTTCAAAATCAGTTTCAGACTTGAATACTGTGTTATCTTGGAAAATTTAACCTAGAAAATATATGTTTCACCCTTAAAATTAGTGAGATATACACATTAATATTTTATCCTATAGTAACACTTCAACAAAAGTTATCTGCCAGTTAACACCAAAAAAAAAAAAAAATTATCAAAATTGTTTACCCTAAATGCCTCCTTCCTCTCCTACTATGATTTGATGAATATTCACATTTTAAATAAGTAATCACATAATTTACTTCTTCATCTATATTGTTTGTTTGTATACTGAGCTCAGGGAGCTTTTTCCAGCTCAGAATGTACTTTATTATCTATCAAGACAGCTTACTCATCCTGCTCAATTCCTCCTTATTTCAAAATCCATTCATTTCTATCTTCTCAGGTGAACCTCAGTAAAATTGAAAACTAGATATAAAATGGAATAAATATGTCCTTGCAAATTTTCAGTAACAAACTGTAAAACCTGCAATAATAAACACTGTCTGATTAATGGATAACTGTTATTTGTCAGAACTCATAGTTCCACTTATGCAATAACAAAATTGCGATAACATATAGTTTGTATGCTCAAGTTTTCTCTGGCTATATCTTAAGTTTCTATTCCTATTTCCCTTTTGGCCTTAATACTTGATTTACTTAACTTTCACTTATAGTCTTACATATAAAAAATTTCTCTTATATACATTTCATCTCAAAAATTGAGGAACTGTCAATTAACTAATTTTAGACCTAAAGTAGATGAGTAACCAGTCTTTCCCCCACTACCCACACACTGCCAGGGATTGGGGGTGAGGGTTTGATTCCACCCTTTAGCCTTCCACACGAAATTTGTATTTATATGAATCCTGATGATTTAAATTCTTAGGGTCTGGGCTATATTACACAAATCACCTCAAGTTTTAGGAGCACAGAGTACTTACAATGATTATACTTGAAAAAGAAGTCTATTATGCCCATGGCTAATTTGTTTCCTATAGTTGCAGAACTGGGACAGATATTAAGAAGTAACCATAGTCCCCAGAATGACAGATGAAACTGTGATTTGTGTGGTTAGATACCTGTCTGGGACATTTCATAAAAGGTAAGGTTTTGGTTACTGTGAAAACGTCGTATACAGAGCTGTGGGACAGAGTAGCAACAGCCTCCAGGAGACGCACTGATTGCATCAAGGAAGCACAGTTAGAAGGTCCTGACAATGACATTTCTCAGGGACTCAGAAATTCTCCGATGGGAACAAGAGAATTTGGAATTTCTGTCAAATCTGGAAGATAAGACATCCTCCATCTCTGAAATTAGGGTTGAACATCACATATTTATTACAATTATATGAGATAATTCTTTTGATCAAGTAACTAGAGGACTTTTGACCATGAAAGAGTGAATAGGGGGCCTCCCTGGTGGTGTAGGGGTTAAAGACAGTGCTACCAAGCTATCACCAGCCACTGCAGCATGAGTTCGATCCCCGGCCAGGGAGCCACATGGCACAGCAGACCTCTCCTGTCTCACCTGCTGCTTCCCTCAGCAGTATATTTCAGTAATTCAGCCTGTTCTGCTCCCCACTCTGTCTCTGGTGAACCCTCTCACCCCCCACACCTCCAGCCTACACCCCATGTCTTGTATGCCTAAGTAAAAGTAAATCTAAAAAAAAAAAAAAGAGTGAGTAGGTGGGTTCTGGTATCTAAGATTTTATCCAGGGTAAGGAAAGAATTTATCCAAACGTGTTCTTAAATAGGCAGTAGAGCAGAGATGTTGCTTATGATAGCACTCTGAGAAGTTCTGCTCTTGTATAATTATACTCAATGTTTGATGTATGAACAATTATATATCAATTCTGTTCATCATGGGATATGGTACATATGTATAATTTGGTATATTATGGGATGGATCCTTTAAAATTGGGATCAACTAGAGTCCAAAGAATTTTCCTTTGAAATCACTTTGATTCAGAATGGAGGCTAGAGTAGAAGTCAGAGAGTTTAGAAAATGGCCTTTATCCCACACTGCTCATAGCACACTGCAAAGAGTAAAGCCTGGAAAAGAGATTTAAGGCAAATCATCTTCTCTTGTTTAAGCAAAAACAATGATTTCCAACATTAAGAAATGATCAGAAAAATGCCATTTTAAATTTTGCTTTTTGCATGAAATATTTTCACTGCATATCCAATATCTAAATATATATGCATTTTTCACTGCATATCCTATTATATAATGTTACCCTATGATACCTGATAAGGATTTGTTGTCCTAGGTTTTTTGGAACAATTTATTTGCCTTACCAAGGTACATCTGCAGTTGCTAAGGAACCACATATCATAGTCATGACTATTAACAACACCATTATGTGTGTAATGTCAGAATAATTATATAAGAGCAATTGTGAAAGTCATAAATCATGGACATTAAAAATAAGAAGAAAATTTAATTAGATTACCTTCTTTAACCATAATGTAAAGTCTAGTCTGCCACTGACATGAATATTCCATCATGAGATAAAGCTTGTTTGTTAGTTTCTATTCTACCTCCCTAGCCTAACACAACTCTACTAGGAATACAAAAATGCCTGTTGAAAGGATAAGTTGGTTTTTCTCACTGGTACTCAAAAGCAGAAGATATTCTATTAGGTTCAAGCTAGGTAATTCTATTAGGAAAAGAAATAGAATGACTTTAAGAGATTTACTAAGGGAAATTCTATATTTATTCTCCAGTTGTTCAAAGTGTATTGACAACAGCCAAATATTTGGAAATTAGTTAGCATTTTAAATTTGTTTCTGATAAATGATTCCATCTAAAAATCATCCTTTATTAAAATGTGAACATAAAAAAAAACCTCTAATGCTTTATTTTATAACAGCCAATATATTTGAGGATTAAAATGTTGGTTAATATATTAATATATTAAGAAGGATTAATCCATCTCATTGGGGTTGTTTTACATCTTTAAAGTAAGGTAGCATTTCCTTATAATTTGGCTATTGTCATTACATATGTGTGTGTGACTCATATCTTACACATATACGTAATACAAACATATATATGCAAATGACTTACCAGAATATTTCATCCTTGCTTTCTGAGTAAAATGAAACATCAGTACATTAGTTGTTAACATATAAAGTTGGTATAATGAATGATAATATATATGACCAAATAGATATTTGGAGTATTTTAAGTCTAAGCTTCTTTTTTTAAACCATGACATCAGCATTTGTGAAATTTGTCTGATCATATATCTCTTTGTTATATACTTCACATTTTAAAAAGTGGTGCTACAACTTGTTTTTAGAAATGTTCTTCATGATAGCAGGCTGACAGTCATCTTTAAAAAAATATATTTAATTTTCAGTGAAAGCAACAATGCTTAGAAGGAAACTGATCTTAACTACCTTCTTAACCATCATACTGTATCAAGTATTGTACTAGAGTTTGATATATTCCATTGCTGCTAACATTCTCTTCATCCACTATGTCCACAATACAATTTTACAAAACAATCAAGTCTGTAAAGCATAATAAACATCTATGATTTTAGACATTTAAATTGTTCTCTGAGCACTTGTAGATTTTTTTTTCCTTTTATTTTCAAATGACTGTACAGGGTTACTATCATTTGATCAGAGCTAACTATTCCCTAAGTCCTGCTACAACACTCAGTTCTGCTGACCGCTCCATGAAGGTTTGAACTAACTCCTCAATATTCTGATATTCAGATGTTTTCCTTATATATCCATTTTCTGACAATAACTGATCAACAATTAAATTAGGTGGACCAGTAATTAAACAAATGTGAAACACCAAAAAACTAAAATATTATTTTTATAAGAATGTTTTTTAGAAGCTTAAGGATTGTCAGTACCATCATATTAAGATGTCTGTGATGGTGGAGTGAGGAATGATTGGGCTTTGGAGATTAATAACTCTTTGCAATTCCAGATCTATGTGGACAAATTTGAATAATCAAATCACTTAATATTTCTGAATTTCTACCTTCTTATATATAGAATAGGGTTAGTAGCAGCAAACATTTAGATTGATATACAGAGTAGGTAAAACATTTAAAAATTGTGTTACAGAAATTTCTGTTAATAATAGCTAATGCAACACATACTTTATTTCTAAGTGAGGTGCCTTCCCAAAGCCCAAATAGAATGACAATCAGGGCACAAAGTTATATAAATCCCACAAGAGCAAAGAAAATGGGACAGGAGAATATCAGTTGAGGTGGTGTCAGATGATGGGGGAGAAAAAAGGAGAGAGTGAAAAGGAAAGAAGATTAATAATTTTGAACAATCTGAACCTAATCAATAACAATCTAGACTATTAGGCCAATAAAAATCAAGACAAATGTTTTTTAAAGAGTTATAAACTAAACCAATGCAATTTTATTCAATGTTTACAAAGATATAATGAGGTAGATGCTTACTACAGAGTTTTACATGAATGGTATATATGTGTGGAGGTTAGGAATGTGAGAGGGGTAAATTATAATCAACTATTTCGGGAAGCCAATTTTTTTAAAAATCAAAAAACTAGTAGTTAGGTAATATAGTTTGCTTATAGTATAGGAGATATATTTGTTTTGTTTGCTTTTTTGTTTTTTAGATATGAAGATAATATTAAAAGAAATATTTAATAGAATTGAAAGTAATCTCTGGGGTGGGGAGAGTAATTGTTCATTTGTACTAAATCCTTTTAGGACTGATTTCTATTAACCATGTTTGAATGATTTTGACATATACATATCATAAAAGATGCATGATATTTTATATGAGTTATTCCTAAATATCTATTTATTGTCATCATAATAAATATCATTTGGCTAGGTTACTATTAAGTTAATATAATTAAATTAAAACTGTGTTGCAATATGACAGAAATACATATAGTCATCACTCAACTGAAGTCCAAACACAGAAACTCATGAAAATTAAATGCCAAGTATCTTTCAATGTATAATTTACTTTTTAAGCATTGAAAACTGGAAGACCATGCATAATAATATAATATAATTTACTTTTTAAGCATTGAAAACTGGAAGACTATGCATAATGTATTAATATTGCCAACTGAACAACAAACAGTATAAAACCTGAATTATCTAAGACCCTTGAAAACCAGAATTCAGCCCCCACATACATTGTTTTCCTTACCCCCAACCTTTCACAATAAAAAAGGAAAAAAGAAAGATCTGTTTTATTGGATTATTTTGTGACAGTCTCCTCAAGGAAAATGCTTGAGGAGAAATTTCCACTGGAGGAAAACTTCTTATTGCCATGTTTGACAAAGTTGAGAGCTAGAGTCCATCAAAGTGGATCCTTGGAGTATTTAAAGATTCTTTGGGAGAGAGAGGTCATGCCTTTGTAGAGGCACTGTAGTGAAGGCGGGACAGATATGATGATGACAAAAAAGCTGATTGTTAATTTTTTGTATGTGATATGCAATGTAAAAACTTGTTTCTGAATTTTCTGAACCATGTTTATAAAATGTACATTATTCATGAAGTTGGGCTACCTTTTGTGGTATTGTGGCAAAATATGAGCCTAGCCTCCTAAGTAGGATAACTAAAACTACCATTTTGATCCTGCTGTCCAAAATTACATCTACTCCTGATTTGAGTGTGAACAGGACTGCTTTTCATGCTCAGAAGTCTTGAATTGGATGATAATTATAAAGTTATTTACTCTAAAGATCTCTGCTATTGCAGAAAAGAGACAGGCCCAAAAAGACTAAGTGAAAAAAATATTTTTTATTTAGTTAATATTTTACAATAAGAACTTCACTAAGATAAAATGTACATATTGGTGCTTTCTTAATAAAATGAACAAAAATAATTCACCCTGTTCTTGAAGACTCAAGTCAATAAATAGGCAAGAACTCTTGGAATATGCTGAGAATTTGATGAGCATTAAGTTGATATAGGGCATTTGATTGAAAAGCTTATTGATAGTTAATGATTTATATTTTTCAAAAACAGCTACCTTGATGTCTGCTTCATTTTCGTTCATTTGCTTCCATCACATTAAAGGGAGTTAAGCGTGCAAATCAAAGGTTAAAACGGTCTTCTCCAGAGTGCTAAGAATTATAAGGAGGCATGTTCTCTGTTGTTTGCACTATCCTCTGTATAGTTACTATCAATTATTTTTGCTTGACTATAACCTTTGAATTTACAGTATTTTGAGTCTCACACTATGGTTAATATTTGTGGAGATAGAAGATGCATCACCATTTCAAGAGTGTGTCAGGTGATACTAGCACTATTTCCAAACAAACCTGGATCCTTGACTTAGGATTGAATTTCAGATTCAAGCTAATATGGAAATCATATGTTGGAGGCCAAAAGAATATTAAATTGCAACATGTTATCTTCCAGCAAAGGTGAAATAATCTTAATTGCCACTTGTTCTGCACATGTCAAAGTCATCAGAAATCTCACTGAAAAAAGGCCAAAAAGATGCAAGAACAGGGAATAAAACTGCACCAGCATGGAAAGCAGGAGTACTACCAAACATGTATCACATATACACTGTTGTGTGAATCAAAGCAAAGAAAATCAAAGGACACTGCACAGAATTTACCTTCCTGAGAAAGTGGGCTTAAGAGCTGCAGAAACAAAATGGAGGGAATTCTGTGAATAGCTGTTAATATTCGCACTTTGAAAAAATGAGCGCTATTGATGTGGGACTCTCTCAACTTTGCAACTGAAATGAGGAAGAGTAATCATTATTTTGTTTCTCAGTGTTAACTAAATAACTAATTATGATTATAGTGATGTTTGAAGGATAATCCTGTTCTGGTATGAGATGAGTTCTGCAAGGGACAGTGGATTCTAGAGACAGCCCAAATTTACCAACTAGACACCAGTTTAGAACAAGCCTAAGAGCCAAGTATATGAGTACAAGATGAAAGGTACACAAGACAGATAGTCTAACTTCTCACTAACGTGCCCAACAGGACAGTCAATACAATTTTTGAACAAGGACTCATTGAGTGGTTGTAAATTACTTCTTCAATAAAAAGCATCAAAAAATCTCCTATAGTTCTGGGTTGTTGTTTTTTGTTCTTCTTTTTTTTTTTTTCCACATTTTCCCAGGCACTGAATGGTCAAACTAAATTTGTTATGTTCTAGCCAGCCCTCCTGCTTTAAGCATAAGATTTTGAATGCAAATTAAAACAATAATGAAATATTACTTTTCACTTACATCATGCTAAGATGAAAATCATTGATAAAACCAGCTTTAATGAGTTTGAGGAAAATTGGCACTCTTAAAGACTGCTGCTAGAATTATCAACTGCAAGAAATTTTCCTGGAGGGTAATTTGGCAATCTGTTTCAAAATTCAAACGCATATTCACTGACCCAGCAATTCAACTTCTAAAAATACACGCTAATAATCAGACAAGTGTTCAAAGATATAGTACAAGGATATTCCATTGATAATAGAGAATAATTAGAAACAAACAAAAAAAAAGTACATCAATAGGGATCTGGAAACATTATGGAACACCATACAAAGGAATACAGTGTAGTCATTAAAAATAATAGTATATGTCTATATTTAGTTATATGGGAAAAATCTGTGATGTGTTGGCAAGTCATAGAAGCAAACTACAAACAGCCGCCTGTAGAAAATATTCATTGAGAAAATGTCTGAGACTCGAGACCAAAATGTATGCAGTAGTTATTCAGGCTTGTGTATTAACGAGTAATATTTCTTACAAAATTATGTATTGGCTGAATATTTTATAAGATGCATTGTTTTTATAATTAAAAATATATATAATACTCACACTTCATACATAGTTTTTAGATAATCTGTACTTACCTTCATTGACACACCCAAACTACTTTTGTACATCAAAATCTAATTTTTATAAATCATCTGAAAAACAAATATTTTTAAAATCCCACTGAACAACTAATCCTATTGACACAACTAATTATAAAGCAATATATGGCCTGCCTCAACAGCAGTGTTTGTTTGTATGTTTTCTGTCATTTCTAAAACTTAGAGGAATCTGAAAATAACATACTAATAATGTTGATAAGATAGGTAATTTTTAGAAAAAGCTAAAATTGAAGGAAAAAATGTTTGCCATGCCAAATATATAAAATGTAAAATCTCAAACTTATACTGGGTTTAAATCAGCCAGTTGTTTTAATAAGTATATTAACTGACCCGGAACTTCCCTTTTGAGAAGGTTCCCTTCTCAAAAACTGGGAACCATAATGCCTGCTAAGCATAGGTAAAGTCATGTGATCTAATCCTCAACCCCCACACCTCCACCACTGTCTCACACTCACCCACTCACTCATAGAGTTGAGTGGAACAAGACTCTGCCAGAGATTTGGATCAGAACAAAGTAAATAAAGTTGGTTCCTGTTGGTGTTTGATGTCAGTGTTTCCACTTAAACTACATTTGTGTGGCCTGTTACTATTTGGAACTCTCTAATCTCTGGTGGGCAGCATCTATCCAATAATATGTAATTTCTGGTATCCACACCCTGTGTAATCTACTCTCCTGGAGTATGCATTGGACTTACTGACTTGTTTCTAATTTATAGAATACGGTCAATACGATGGGCCCTACATGATGGACTGTATTTGGCTTCAATTTTAGATTATTAGATTACCTCTCCTTCTATCTATTTCAATTTCTATATTTATTCTCTATCTGTGTCTGTCCTATATCTCTATCTCTTTCTCTGTCATGGGAGTCCAGCCACAGTGTAGAGAAGTCCATCCCATCCTGATGGAGGAGAATTGGAGGGTAAGAGTCCTTGCTGAGTATAGAGGCACTTCACCACACCTGCCAACTATGTGAGTGAGCTTCTTGGAATTGGAAATTCTAACCCTATTCAAGTCTTGAGGAATTGAATAAGTCCTGATAAGCAGCCCCAGCTAAAGCATGACTGTGGGAGAGATCCTGGACCAGATCCATTCAAATAAACTGCTCCCAGGAACCTGACCAACATAAATTGTGAGATGATAAATATTTGTCATTTAGGTCACTCAATTATGGGATAATTTGATATGTTGTGAAAGATTAAAAATGTGTAATATATTATTGAAACCTCTCTATGCTCTATTATGGGGGAAATGGACAATATTAAATAACATCAGGAAAAAACTAGAAATATACTGAAAATTATGTTGAGCATTAAAGGTCTAAATAGCAATTTTTATCATTTTTAGCTCTCTGGGAATAAAATATCATTTGTAGCTTAATACTTATATTAATCTGTGAGTAGACGACCTATTATAAGAGGAAAGGCTTGAAAAATCCAAAATACCAAAGCAACATTAAACTGAACTCAATGGTCTTCAGACCTGTGGTAAAGGAGAAATTTAAAGTGAAAACAAGAAATTATCATAAAGTCATAACTTTTTTATTATTATTTGAATTTCCTTCTGAGAGAATTAAATTTATATTGTTTATTTGTTTGTTTGCTTGTTTTGAGTTAAAAATCAGGGTGTCCTGAAATAATGAAAGCTATTTGATTTCTAACAATGAAGAATGTTAAAGAGTTAAGAATGCAGTTTAGAATTGCTAAATCGCAGGAAACACGTTGCTTTACTAAGACTGGAAGAACAACACAAAATAAGAACAGTTAAACAACATATATGTTAAAAAAAGAAAGAGTAAATGGAAATTTCAGACTTAGAAAAATATCAGCAGCAATCCTGGAGCACGGTGGATGGAAGGCAATCAATAGGAAATAAACAACTATCCTGGCAAAAGAGTTTGAACAGCCATGACTTGTGGTAGAATATCCAGACACTATAAAAGCAGATCTTTGCAAGCTCCAAGCCACAGATGTCAAAACAGATATTAGGAAGATCGGAAACATGACAGAAGAGCAATGAAAACAGTTATCTTATCATCAATTTGAGAAAATGAAAAGACATTGAGAGGAATTGAGAAGATATAAATCATAGTCATTTGGGATAAATAGTTTTTTAAAAAGGTATTTAACTTATCAGCTGAAGAATTTTATTAAAGATATGCTAGGGTATGTATATATGTTACACACACAAAAAAAAAATCATTTTATTTTAATGTCTCAATTAGGAATGTTAGTATATTGTCTGGAGCAAAAGTACCTGAACAAATATATATTTGTCTGGTCTCCTGATTACTATAGTGATTTCCAGGCAAAGGCAGTTCTTAGCAAAAGTAGATGACCTGGTAGAAAACCCTACTTCCCCTAGATGACCTGGTAGAAAAGGGACTGCATAAGTTTGGAGTCCTTCCTGTACTCTGTAAGCCTCAAATAAATCAATGTATGAAGTTGTAGTCTAGTATAGATATCTTGTACGGTGGTCACAAAAAACTTAATCAATTTATTTTTATCTTAATCAAAGAACATAGAAAATTATTTGAGACACTATATACTCCCAGGAATGGTATATAACTTAAACTATTCCAGATCTACAGGAGACAAGTAGACCTATAATATACATAGTGGATGGTGCAGGCCATCAGCGACTAATTTTCTCACAAACCCACTTGGATGGATAGACTGACTAAATACCAAGATTTAACTTTTGAGCTTTTGCCACCAAAATCAATGCCTCACATATAACTTCATAAAAAATATACTGAAAGCATATTGCAGCCAAAGTGGAATTTGCACCTCATATTTAAAAGCAGAGCGTTATAAAACTAACTCTATCACCTCACTAATGGGAAAATGCCAGAGCAGTTTGCCAGATACAACAGAACCCAGAGTCTGTATTAGTTATTTTTCAGTAGTTTTGCTACTAAAATTCCAATGGCTCAAAAGGACAGAGGTGTATTTCTCATTCACAGTACCTGTTGGCTGTGGTCAGCTGCTTCTTGGTTCCATGTGTCCCTTCATTGGGAGAGTCATGCTAAAGAAGGTTCCCTCATCAGGAATATGTCGTTGTCTGGAGAGAAGGAGCAAAGATGGGACTATGCAACTTTTGCTCTGCCTCAGCATGCATCACTCCCATCAACCAGAGTGTCACATGCACCAGGCTCACATGAGGGGTGTGGAAGTCTAAGAATCCCATGGAAAGGGCTACCAAGAGAGGACATGCAGATAGATTCTAGTACAGAGGGTAGCAAATACACTGAGCAAATAGTACTAGATGGGGAGGGTGGGTATGGGGAACAAAGTGAGGAGGGGGCCCAAGGGACTTTGGTGGAGGACTGTGGGTGCTTTGGTGGTGGGGGTGGTGTGGTGACATATATCGGAAAGGTGTAAGCCTGACTCTGAATCATATATGGGTGTTGTAAGCCAATGTTATCTCAATAAGAAATAATACAATTAAGAAATGACGAGTAGTATAAGCTGCCATAGTAAGAGAAAGGAACACTGTGGCACCATGGCCTGTCTGAGTTACAACCAAAAAGGCAGTCAGCAATTCATGCAGAAAAAGTAGAGGGGAGAAATGAAGTACTGACCAAAAATTGACACCAAAGGAAGAAAATAAACCAATTTTAAAATAAGAAAGAAAAAGTAGAGGGAACAGCCATCCTCCAGAAATGACTGAAGAAAGCTTTCCATTTAAAGCCAAATTTTAAGCAATTATAAACAAAAGTTGGGAACATCTTATAAATCCACTGAGAATCTCAGTCAAGACTCTAATGTCCAACGTTCAGACCCTGCCAGCATTCATCTAAGTGCATCATTTGAGGAAATTTTGGTAAAGGTTGTCAAAAGCCAAAAATGTTTTCTGTCATTATTTTTTAGGAACTTTATTCTCGAGCAACCTTATTTCTACTTTCTGTTTAAGAGTCTGTGGCAGAACAAGTTACGGGCATTCTGTGCCGTTTCTTACCCTCTTAGTGGCCTGAAGTGAGAGATGCTAAGTATCTTCTGTGGAACGGGGGCAATTCTGGCCTCAGCGGAACGGCTGAATGGGCAAGGAAGACACACGCACGACGTCCTGCCAGTCTGCAACCTCTGGCTGTGTGGCAGTCGCAGTCCATTCACCCTGAATTTCCTCCTTGGTCACTGTCTTTTCACCAGCGCCTGCTCTTGCCCTCTAATCGCCTCAGGGGCTCTGTGGAAGCCGGGACCAGATAGGCCCTCCCGCGGGGGCTCATGGGAGATGCTGCCGCGCATGCGCAGAATGCCCGGCCAGCCTCCACCTGTGCTGCTGAGTGAGCTCCCTGTGGTTGCATGGGGTGAGGATGCCCACGTGAAGCAGAGGAGCATCCTCACCATGCACAGCAAGGATAGGCAGGTTAACAGAAGACACCTCTGGGAGAAGCGGGTGGTCAGTACCGGCATTAGTAATAGGAACTGCAGCTCCTGGAAGGCTTGGACCTGGTTAGTGAAGATTCCTGGAGTGAAGCAGCAAACCTGGTGACAGCAGCAAACCTCAGCATGGCTTGCTGGCCAGTATTCCTGGAGGTTATGACTCTGACATCTGTCAGGTTTTCAGTATCAACAATGCCACAGCTGCTACAGCATTTTTCCCAGGTTTTCTTCATTTATAATATAGATGCCAACATTTTTCCATTTTAGATGTACTGTTCCATTTGAAAGTCATGGTGCCTCCTAAGTGGGTTTCTGCTGCAAGGAATTTTCCTGCTGTTTCACTCTCAGGCCATCAGGACTCCTAAAATTGCTGAAGTTTCCCTTTAGGTTACAGCAGGAATCCAGGACATGTTGTATGGACCATTCTATAGCTAGCATGGAGAGGCATAAACATATTCTTATTTTTACCTAGAAGTTCCAATTTTGGGGATGTTCCCTCATTAGACATTCATAAAGTAATATAAAAGACACAATCATGAGTATGTTCAGCCCAGCAACACATATAAAAACAACCAACTGGAAATAATTTCATAATTGAGTTGTAAGATTGGCTTGTAATATGTAGCACAAACCTGGTTTGGGAAAAAATTAAGTATGTTTTTATGCACAAAAATACTGTGAAGATAAAAGCCAAAATGCTAACAATGACTAGATGATATGTTTGTGGGTAGCTATGATTTTTTACCATGTTTTATTCCATTTTTCAGGGAAAATAATTACTTTAAAATGGTTCATTTCCAAAGCTCAGACTGGATAATTCCTGAAAGACTGAGGCCTTCGTTCTCGGTGGTTTTACATTAAAGCCTATGAAAATGATCACCCTAACCTTGTGGGATTTGATCTGCTGTCACCTTTGATTTATGAATTCCCACATGAGAATTCAACAAGGTTGTCATAGTAAAAATTCATTGTATCTGCATAGTGAAATCGTTCTTGATTTAGAATATACTACATATTAAATGTTGTATATGCTATATAGAGAATATATGTAAAAAAGCTACGAAATTCTTGTCTTAATTTGCTATTTTTCACTAATATCACTTTCCAAGCAAGAAATGACAATGCCATGGTTTTCAAAATATTCATATCATAGCGAAAGGCCTTTTCTCAAGACCCTTTGACCTTGCTATAGGTAATAATTTAAAGAAATGTCCTCTCAAATATTATCTGTTCTCTGAGAATCATTCATGAAGAACATGAGCAGAGAACCTAAAATGTTGGAAGCACATAGAGTTGCTGCTTTTTATCCCTTGAGATAATACAAAAGCAGAAAAAAGCAAAAACAAAAACAAACATTTCTGTCAACTGAACCCGCATGTAGGTAGATGATTTAATTTTATTCTTATTCATGAATATTTTTCCTTCTGCTCACAATTTGATTTTTTGCTTATAAGAATAGCACTGCATTTTTTCCCTTTGTTTTTTGCCAAGAAAGGAAAATGAAAAAACAAACATAGAAGACTTGTGTGATTGATAAAAAATATATAGGTTTTATAACTCATGCCTCTTGTCTTTTTGGCTTACGGTGCATAGGTCAAGGAGGCTGCCATTTCAGAAGGAAGTCCTGGGTATCCTAGGCTTTTAATCCTGGAACACATCACCATTTGTTGCCCTTTACTTTAAAATAGCACACACAGATTTACTGCACACACACACACAGACACACCACGCCCTGACTGAAATCCTAAAATGCTAGATCACTGTCTTCTAACACTTTATAGGAAGCACTTTATTCTTTCGCTGAGAGAGCTGTGCTAAAGAAGGACCCACCCTCTGGAATAAGCCATTCATTCCATTCCTTCTCTACAAACAAAACCGTATTACAAGAAAGATAACTCCTGGACCTTCCTATAAAAAGAACATTGAGAACTTCTCAACGTTGCTTCTTCCCAGGGACCTTTGCTTCCCACGTTCATTCCAGGCTTGCTCCTGCCCAGCAACTCACACAGC
The DNA here is from genome assembly GCF_014898055.3 of Talpa occidentalis. NCBI lineage: Eukaryota > Metazoa > Chordata > Mammalia > Eulipotyphla > Talpidae > Talpa > Talpa occidentalis. Next base: position 104,287,188 of record NW_023604295.1, on the reverse strand, counting down.
TATCTTAACTTTTTCGCTGTTACTGGTTCTCTTTTCCTGTCTTTATATAAGACTTGCTGTTTGTCACCCACTTCATAGATATTAGCATCTCTAACCCCTGTCACTTTCTATATCTTCCTCTCTCGGTGTCTTTTATTTCCTCTCCTCTCCATCTCTTATCACAACTTTCCTACTTTTCCACAAATAAAAGTGATGACAATTTAGAGTCTTCACTCATGAGGGCATCCTTTTCCTCCCTCACATCACCAGATACCAGGATCCTCATTTCTCCCTGTTCATCGCCTGTCATCCTTTCTTTCAGGTCCTAAAGGTCATAACCCGAACCATAAATCTTCCCCTTCTGGTTATTTTTTATGGCATCTGAGATTCCAAGAAGGTTGTTCTCCCCATAACTGGGGTGTGTGTGTGAGTGTGTGTGTGTAAATCCAAAATGAAGTGGTAGTATTTGATATATACTTGGTTTAAAGAGACTCCTTCAGTATTTAATCTTCATGTTTCATAGTGTGATTTAATATTTTACATGAGTAGTATGAAGGAAAAATATGACTATTTTATGCTAAAACTTACTGGAGCATATTCAGAATACTAAGGAAGGGTAATAATTCTTTTCATTTAGAAATTCATTTGGAACTTATAATTCATTTGGAATTCATAGTTCATGTGGAAAATGCCTTGATAAGCTCTTTGAATATAAATGGTGAGGCCTGAAGGACCCGGTCTCCCAAATAATGATAGATGAGTTTAGAATTTCCCAAGCAGTTTTGTTTTGATATAAAAGGTGAGGGTCATAGAGATAGGGAGATCAAGAATAATGAACAAAGATCTGGGGGAAGGAAGACCTTAGAAATATGAGGTGAAGTCTGAGCCTAAGGAGGCTATGATTTGTCTGTGTTTGGGGAATGGCAACACAGACTGTGTTTGGCGACACAGTTTCTATGTTGGCAGAAAACTTTGTAGCCTAGGGATATGTGACATTAAATTTCAAGTTAATTCCTGCCCGATGATTCCTGCCTTTCTGGACCCACAAATCTTGTAGTCTATTACCTATAAATTTGCTACAATCTTCTGCTGATGGGAATTTAGGGTGATGAAGTAAGAGAGACTGTGTCCAGGTGGACCAGAAAGAGAAAAAAACATTATCAAGATATGAAATCTTTTTATGTTTTTAATTGTGGTTAAATACACATAACATAAAATTTGCCATCTTCAACGTTTTTAAGCATACAGTTCTATAATTTTTAGTACATTAACACTGCTGTAAAGCCAATCTCCAGAACTTTTTTTTTTTCATTTTGCACAACTGAAACTCTAACCTATTAAATCTCCTGTCTCTGAATTTGACTATGCAAGTACTCATGTGAGTGAGTGGAATCAAAGAGGATTTGTCATTTTGTGATGTCATATTTCACTTGGCATAATACCTCATGCTTCATCCATGTTATAGCATGAATCACAATTTCTATGGTCTATATATACCACAATTCATTTATCAACTTACCTACTGAAGGACATATGAGTTGCTTCTTCCTTCCACTTTTTGATTATTGTAAATAACACTACCATGAACATAGTTGTGAGATGAATGAGAGTCAGCTCATCAGTCCACTAGCCTAGATTGACATAAAAACATAACCCTATTTTCCCAGAGGGTCAGCTTTGAAAATGGGACAACTATATATGTGAATTACATGTGCAAGTGTTTTGTTTCCATTCTTAACTTCCCTTAGTGTCACCTTTCCCGAAACACCCTTCCCATGAACTATATTTAATATTGTGATTTCCTCATTCCCTGAAACACTCCACATTTCCCTCCTTCCTTTATTTTTCTCCATTTACCACTCAATATACTATTGATTTTACTTAGTTTTTTAGACATGTCTATCTTCCATCACCAGAATCAGCATTTCATCTGTTTGCCTCTGACTGTATTCTTAGCAGAAGAAAACAGCACCTGGCACCTATTAGATGCTTAACAGATTTTTGTCAAATGCATTAACTATGCAAAAATTAATGTGTGAATGAAAGCAAATAATAAAGTTTTAGGAAAGAAGAAAGATAAAAATGCAAAATTAAATCAAGAAGTGTCAACTAAGGATCTTGCATTTAATTGACAATATATAAATATGCCATGCCAAATATTTGACAATTAAGAAATTATGAAAGAAATGAGGTAAAGTGCTTCGACTATATAACTGTAGAGTTTTGCTGTAATAGAATGTTTTTTTTAATTAATTTAATTTTACCTTCTGTGCAAAACTTGCATCAAATAAAGATACAATATATAGGACATTTCATCAAATCACAAAACCAAAGTTTTCTCAGCCTTGTTAAGATGGTGGACAAATAAGGGAAGACATGCAAATAACATTACATTAGTAGAAAGTAAAAAGAGATTAGTAAAAAAGAGATTAGTGGATTAGTAAAAAGAGATGAATACCTGGGAATTTTTCTTTTCTTTTTTAAAAAGATTCATTTATTTATGGATACAAGAACTGGGGTATAGGCCAGAGGTGCAGGGGGTTAGAGGATTCACCAGATACAGAGTGAGAGCAGAACAGGCAAATTTACTGAAATACACTGCTGAGGGGAGCAGAGGGTGAGACAGGAGAGGTCTGCTGTGCCATGTGTGCTATCCCCCTGGCCAGCCGGAATCTAACTCATGCCTTAGTGGCTGGTGATAGCATGATAGCCCTGTGTCTTTAACCCCTGTGCCACCAGGGAGGCCCCCCAGGAATTTTTCAAACTAGCTAATTTTTTACTTCCTCTTGAGTTAATATCTGCCCAGCCCCCACCAAAAGGAACATTTTAAATTAGATCATTGGGGAAATGTCATTGACGTTTTATTGAATTATCTTTTGTGTCTTTACTGCAAGCTACATGGAAGTTACTTTAAAGGATAACCATATTTTCTTCAATTTCAAGAACAAAGGATTAATTTTTTCTGAATTAGTTTTGTTTTTATAGATATTTTGATAATCAGATATTAATTCAAGAAAAGAACCACCTCTCTCCAAGTTTCGCAACCATGTCCTAAAAAAGGCAACCTTTGAAATCACAGCCTAGAATTGCTTTATATTTTTTATGAACGTTAGATAATCGTGGCTCTGTGAAATGGATTATATCCAGGACTCCTTATTGTCATTCTCTAAACATACTGCTAATATGCATTTCTTCTCTTATTTTTTCTGTAATCTTTTAATTATTTATTAGATTTTTATAGCATCTTACCTCTAACTGGTTCAAACACTATATGGAGAGTTTTGAACAGTAAAATTGCATAAACAATTACTAAGCATTATGCTACAGTAGTAAAGCAATAATAAAACCACAGAAAAAGCCCAAACAACTCAGAAGGAGAAAATGAAGATGAAAGTAGAGAACAAAAGAAATGTGGTAAGAGTAGGTAGCAATACATTTGCATAATAAATTAACTTCTTTAATTAACTATTCTATAATCACCTCATGCTTACTTATATCTCCTAAGCATTCTGTGACTGGGGTTTTCATGCACTCCAGGAAGATTACCAAGGAACTGGAAGTCTTTCATTATATTTGTTGTGTTAACATATACTTCTAGACATAATATATCTTGCTCAGGTACATCCTTTTGAGATGCATCCATCTTATTTATTGACTTATATGTTTACCATGTGTGAGGCCCTGTTATAAACACCTTTAAGCATTAATACATTAATCCTCATATCCTATATGACACCATTAATAACCTTATTTCAGAACTGAGGAAACTGAGGCACAGCTACTAAATGTCAGATCCAAGGTTATGTCTCAAGACTATCAGAAGTCGCGTTTATATATGCTACATTTATATATGCTCTTAAGCTAGAAATTATAACACCAAATAAACGTCATTCTATTTTCTTTTACTGTATTGTCTATTTTTTCATTCATTCACTCTTGAAGTTATAATAAAACTAGGTAATATTCCTTATGTTATTTCTTAAGGAAAAAAGGTCTAGTAATGATTGCTTAAACAGAGAATCTAAAGTAATTTAAATTTAATTAATGTTGATTTACTTGGTTGGTTACAGTTAGCTTTAGATTCATGTTCTTATTATATAGAGCTTGAGGACCTCTTTTAACCCTTAAAATCTCTCTCTTACTTAGAGCAATTTGTCATTTATTGAACAAGACAAATGCCAAATGTGGCAAACTAAGTTTCATCTTCCAGGGAAAAATTTAATTTCTAACAGCATAGTTCTCTATGGTTCAAATATCTTATTTGGCATTATCTTAGTATGGAATAAGCTATTTAATTCAATCAAAGATATTAATTTCCAATAAAAAAAACATAATGTATCAGTATTCAAACCACTGTGGTTAAAAGAAGCAACTAAATGATACCATTCACTTGGGTAACTAAGAAAGCAATCATTCAATTTAGATGGCAACTGAAGAATCTTCTGCTAATACAAATAGTTGAAGGTCAGTAATTAAGTTTCTTCAGCTGTAGACCAAAGTCATTTAGCCACAAATAACATTATGCTGCCATCTGACCTATGTTTTCCATACATGCCTGACATCTGCAGTTTGCTAGAGTAGGGTAAGGAAAAAAATGTCAGGCTTTTCTGCCCTCCCGCCATCAGGAGAGATGATGGATCCTTGCAGTCCTGAATGCATGCCTGATGGCGGGCACCTGGAGTAGGGTGTGGGCATAGGTAGATGGGATTCACCTGGGCTAAGACTAGGCTTTTAAGGGCGGCATCACAGGGATGCCAGCAGAAGACGAGAGAGAAGCAGAGTCTTCAGAGCCATGGGAAGAGCAGAGAGAATGTGAGAGAAGGTCAGAGAGCCCAGAGTGAAGACTTGCTGGGGGCTGGCAGGCCTCCCAGCCCCCCAGCGCCGCTGCCTGCCGTGTACCTGGTAATCTAAATAAAAACCTATAAAAGCCACCCAGGACTCTGACTCCTCCTTTACCCAGCCTGCTGGATCATAGAAAACCTGCTTTGTGGTCTTCCTGACCCCTACAGCTAGACACTTAGATATTTACACTTACTTGAAAATCATAAAACCACGGTTGGTCCACTCCTGCGTAATGACACCTTGGATCCTGAACTTTAATTTTGTTTATTCTGTCTGACTGTCAGTCACTTATACAACAAATACTATGGAGCATGTCCTTTTTCCCCAGAGGTACAGAAACAAAAGGGAAAAGTAAGATGTCCTAATCTTGAGGAAGTCATGTCTAATAGGAAAACAAAATAAAACAAAAAAATGGACAGTTGTCTACACCTGCTTAGTCAAGGCAGTTCTTGGAAACTATTCTGTTACTATAGATAAAATTCCTTCTTTGCACCCCAGCCTCTAAACTGTTTTCTTAATGAAGAGACAGGAGAATGTGACAATCCATTTTGAATAAAGAGTTCACCACATCATGTTTCCTTACATCCAGATGCCCATTCTAGCCACCATTTCCCAAAAGTCTCTGGAAAATGTTCTATACAAAATAAATATTCTTTAATGTGAACAATACACCTTTCACATATATTACTATATTGACTTAACATATTTAAGATTGCCATAAAAAATCAACCAGAGTTTTTTATAGAAATCTTCCAAAATGGAGAAAGTGTAAGAAATTATAAAACATCGGTGAATAAATCAGTTCAAAAGGAGTTGTACTGTTATGTTATCCTATGAAATGATTTGGAGAAATGAAAATGAAAAAATCTAGATTATTTTATTTGGCACTGTCTGTATTCTAAATTGAATTGATTATAAAACTGTCATTTATACTAACAAATAAATATGATAGGATTCTCTAAAATACAAATAAAAGTGAAAACAATATCTTAAAACAATAGAAACTAAGGCAACATGGCGGTGAGGAGACGCTGCGAGTAAGATCTCCCATTAAAAAAAGTTAATAGGGAGGAAAAGCGGCAGGTCCCAGTGAGAACTGGGACATGGAAGATAAACGGGTGACGCCAGCGAACTGCCCGAAGAAGAAACTGGCCATAAAAGAAGACTAGAAGGGAGGGAAGCGCAGAACCCTGCTCCCCTCCCCGCCACAGAGGCGGCACTCTCTGACCGGCAGAGAGGAGGAAACAACAAACCAAAACGACCCACAAGAACAAACGACGCAGCAAGCGGGACTGTGAGTGGAAAGGAACTATTGCAGCCACCACACCCCGTGAACGGGAGCTGAGGCGAACCCTGCAGGATCCACCACGGTGGTGAGCGAACGGCTCCAGGCACCATTAGAGAAGAACAAAGACCCCGGGAGACGCGCACACAGCCCGGGCTGCCGGTAAGCCTGCGCGGAAACGCGGCGCGCTCGGCGCGCTTGAAAAGCAAGTGCAGACCGGATCGCGGCTGCCCAGGTCCCCGCGCCTGCGACCTAGGCTTGCGGGGAGACGACCTAGGCTTGCGGGGAGACGCGCGGAGGTCCTCACTGAGGTGAAGGTCCCTCCCTGAGTGAGCAGGAACCAGGCGCCCAGGCACGGGAGCGGTGCAAAAGGCGCCATTCCCGCGCCACTGAACTGGGCTACAGCCCGCGTCCTGGAACTGAGGGCTTTGAACTGAGACCCGGGGCACGAAAATTCGGGGCGTGGTTTCTCCACGACGTGTGGGCACAAGGCAGACACAGCACCCAAAGCTGTTGAGGTGTACCCTACCATTCCTGCTCTGTTCTCTGTCCCACGTGTTGGGGGGAGGCGAAAAACAGCCCCCCAAGGACAATAGGAGAGATCTCTGGCGCCACCTAGCGACCAGGAAAAAAAAAAGTCACTAACACCCTATAAACAGGACATATCTTAAGACTGCTTGAAAAGGGCAGGTTTCTGGAGGACCCAGTGGCCAGCCAGGAAGTTATTCCACGCCAGGCCCTTCCGACCCAGTCTGAGCCCACAGAGGGAGCAGGCACCCACGTCCGGGGCAGACAGGGTGCGCAGAAGAGTGTGCCTGAAACCGGAGGCGCAGGGACTGCATCCCGCTTCGCCATTTGAGAACAGGGACATTTCTTCAGTAAAAACTGCCTAAATCCAGCAGAAAGCTCCCCCAGAAGACAGAGATGGCTCCTGGAAGAGCCAGAGGGGAGCGGAGAAGTTCACCCAAGATGTCAGTCAGTCCGAGCAACACAGTGTCCCAACGCATACGACAATTAGAAAACAGACAGTAGGGAGTAGAAGAACCACACGCAACCTAAAAACTCCTCAGGAAAGAAGCACACCAAAAAGAAAACCACTCCCCAGATTGCAACGACAGCAACTTGGAAGAACTTCTGAGCCTTCCAGAAAGAGAATTTAAAATTGCCATGATTAAAAAAGTGATAGATCAGAAGAAGGAAATTGAGTCCCTAAAGAGGGAAGTAAGAGAAATGCAGGAGATCAAAGAATTAATGGAGGAACTAAAGAACTCTGGGAAAAGCAATGAAAGCAGAATAGATGAAATGGAAGAACGAATAAGTAATCTTGAAGACACAGAAATAAAAGAACCAAAACAGAAAAGGAAAGAGAAGTACGAAGGAAAAGAATGAAGAAAGACTTCGGGAACTATCTGACTCCATGAGGAAAGGAAATATAAGAGTTATAGGAATTCCAGAAGGAGAGGAGAGAGATGTAGGAACAGAGAAAATATTCATGGATATAATTGAAGAGAACTTCCCAAATGAGAAGAAGGAGCTGAAAATTGATATACAAGAAGCAAGAAGAACACCAAACTTCCACGACGAAAGGAAAAACACAGCAAGACACATAATAGTAAAGCTCCCAAGAATCCAGGACAAGGAAAAATATGAAGCTGACAAGAGGGAAGAAACAGATAACATTCAAAGGAAAACCAATCAGGCTGACATCAGACTTCTCTGAAGAAACACTACGGGCAAGGAGAGAGTGGAGGGACATAGTCAACAGACTCCAAGAAAACATAGTCAACAGACTCCAAGAAAACAGATGCCAACCAAGAATACTCTATCCCGCAAAGCTCTCTTCCTCCATGAAGAAAGAATATGGACCTTCCCAGACAAAGAGAAACTCCGGAATTTCATTGCGACTAAACCCCACTCCAAAAAATACTACAAGGAATCCTAAAGCCAGAACCTCAGAGGGACGAATAACAACGAAAGAAGACCAAAAAAAAAATATTAAAAGAAATAAATAAATAAAATCAAAGGAAAGACAAACATAATGGCAAATACAGATGCTAACATATCAATATTAACTCTAAATGTAAATGGACTAAACTCTTCAATAAAAAGACACAGAGTTGCAGCCTGGATTAAGAACAAAACCCAACCTTTGCTGTCTCCAGGAAAACACATTTAGCTACAAAAGATAAAAATAGGCTCAAAGTCAAAGGATGGAAAACAATCCTGCAAGCAAATGGGCCAAAAAAGAAAGCAGGAACAGCTATACTTATATCAGATAAAACAGACTTCAAACTCAAAAAAATAAAAAGAGACCCCAATGGTCACTACATTATGATTAGGGGACAATACTTCAAGAAGAAATAACACTCATTAACATATACTCACCAAACGAAAGAGCACCAAAATATATCAGACAACTGTTGTCCTCTCTGAAAACAGACATCAGAGAAAACACATATGTAGTGGGAGACTTCAACACACCACTATCAACAATGGATAGATCAACAAGACAAAAAATAAGTAAAGAAACTAAAGCTCTAAATAAGGACCTAGAGCATTTGGGCTTAACAGACATCTATAGAACACTAAACCCAAAAAAAACGGAGTACACATTTTTCTCAAGCGCACATGGATCATTCTCCAGGATCGATCACATACTGGGGCACAAGACAAACATCAACAGATACACCAAGATTGAAATCATACCAACCATCTTTTCTGACCACGAAGGCATCAAACTAGAAATAATCATAAAAAGAAGGCAAGGAACTATCCTACCTCATGGAGATTAAAAGCCACACTACTGGAAGACCACTGGACTAACGAGGAGATCAAAGAAGAAATTAAAAAATTCTTTGAATTGAATGACAAGGAGGACACCAATATCCTAAATGTATGGGATGCAGCAAAAGCAGTAATAAGAGGAAAATATATAGCAATAGAAGCTCACATCAAAAAACAAGAAAGAACTCAAAGAAACAACCTAATCTCGAAGCTCAAAGATCTAGAAAAAGAACAACAAAAAAACCCCAGAACCAGTAGAAGAAAAGAAATAATAAAAACAAAGGCAGAAATAAATGAAATTGAAACTAAAAAATCCAAAAGATCAATGAAACCAAGAGCTGGTTCTTTGAAAAAATAAATAAAATAGACAAACCCCTAGCCAGGCTCACAAAGGAAAAAAGGGAGAAAGCACAAATACACAGAATCATAAATGAAAGAGGAGAAATCACAACGGACACAGCAGAAATCAAAAGAATAATCAGTAACTACTATGACCAGTTATATGGAAACAAGTTCAACAATCTAGGAGATGGACAAATTCCTACAACTCTACAATCACCCAAAGCTAGATAAAGAAGAAATAGAACACCTAAACAGACCAATTACAAGGAGCGAAATTGAATGGTAATTAAAAACTCCCAAAAACAAAAGCCCAGGACCTGATGGATTTACAAATGAATCTACCAAACATTCAGAGACGAATTAGTGCCTATCCTTCACAAACTCTTCCAAAAAATTGAGAGGAAGGGACAATACCAAACACGTTCTATGAAGCCAATATTTACCTAATACCAAAACCGAATAAGGACAACACAAAAAAAGGAAAACTATAGGCCAATCTCCTAATGAACACTGATGCAAAATCCTCAATAAAATTTTAGCTATCAGAATCCAAGAATGTATCCATAAGATAATTCACCACGACCAAGTTGGATTCATTCCAGGGGCACAAGGATGGTTTAACATCCGAAAATCAATCAACGTTATCCAACACATCAAAAAAAGAAATATAAAACCATATGATAATATCAATAGATGCTGAGAAAGCTTTCGACAAAGTGCAACACCCATTCATGATAAAAGCCCTTGAAATTCTGGGGATACAAGGAACATACCTCAACATCATAAAGGCCATCTATGACAAGCCAACAGCCAGTATCATTCTCAATGGTGAAAAGCTGAAAGCAATTCCATTAAGATCTGGAACAAGACAAGGATGTCCACTCTCACCACTGCTTTTCAATATAATACTGGAAGTCCTAGCCAGAGCAATAAGACAAGAAAAGACATCCAAGGAATCCAAATAGGAAAAGAATAAAAGTCAACACTATTTGCAGATGATATGATAATATACATAGAGAACCCCAAAATCTCCACAGAAAAACTAATTCAACTCATCAATCAATTCAGTAAAGTGGCAGGATACAAAATCAACACGCAAAAGTCAGTAGCCTTCCTATACACAAACAATAAATCTGAAGAAGAAGAAATCAAAAAAACACCCCTTTTATTATCGAAACAAAAAATCAAATATATGGGAATAAATCTAACAAAAGAGGTAAAGGACCTATACAAAGAACTATAAAAACACTGTAAAAGAAATAGAAGAAGACACAAAGAAATGGAAAGACATCCTGCTCATGGATTGGAAGAATAAAACATTATTAAAATGGCCATCCTAAAAAGCAATATACAGATTCAATGCTATTCCAATCAAAATCTCAATGGCATTCTTCAAAGAAATAGAACAATTATTGATGAAATTCATATGGAATCACCAAAAACCCCGAATAGCCAAAGCTCTACTGAAAAAAAAAAGAAATGGAGGCATCACACTCCCAGACTTCAAACTATACTACAAAGCCATATCATCAAAACTGCATGGTATTGGAACAAGAACAGACATACAGACCAATGGAATCGAATAGAAATCCAGAAATAAACCCACAGATTTATGGTCAACTAATCTTTGACAAAGGAGCAAAGACTATGCATTGGAGCAAAGAAAGTTTGTTCGATAAATGGTGCTGGGAAAACTGGGCTACATGCAAAAGAATGAAGCTTGACCACTACCTCACACCATACACAAAAATCAACTCAAAATGGATTAAAGAACTAGACATAAGACCTGAAACCAATAAAATACATAGAAGGAAATAGGCGAAACACTACGGGATTTGCACATCAAAGACACATCTTTACAGACACATCACCCAAAGCAGTGATAGTGAAGAGAAAGATCAACAGCTGGGACTACATCAAATTAAAGAGCTTCTGCACAGCAAAAGAGACAATAAAAAAACAGAGAAACCCACCAACTGGGAGAACATTTTGCACCCACACTAATGATAAAGGACTGATCACAAAAATCTGCAAAGAGCTGATGAGACTCAGCAACAACAAAGAATATAATCCAGTCAAAAAATGGGCAGAAGAGCTAAAAGAAACTTCTCTGAAGAGGAAATGCAAATGGCCAACAGACATATGAAAAAATGTTCAACATCACTTGTAATCAGGGAAATGCAAATCAAAACTACCATGAGATACCATCTCACACCAGTGAGAATGGCACATATTAAAAAAACTAGCAACAACAAATGTTGGCGAGGATGTGGAGAAAAAGGAATCTTTGTGCACTGTTGGTGGGAGTGCAAACTGGTCCAACCACTATGGAGAGCTGTGTGGAGATTTCTGGACCTACTAAACATAGAGCTTCCATATGATCCAGCAATTCCACTCCTAGGTATTTACCCAAAGGACACAGAAACATCAATTCCAAAGAGCACCTGCACTCCTATGTTTATAGCAGCACTGTTTACAATAGCTAAGCTTTGGAAACAACCCAAATGCCCAAAAATAGATGACTGGATCAAGAAGATGTGGTACATATATACCATGGAATATTACTCAGCATTCAAAAAAGATAAACACATGCAATTTGCAGCAACATGGATGGCACTGGAAGGGATCATGCTCAGCGAAATAAGCCAAAAAGAAAAAGAAAAATACCGGATGGTCTCACTCATAGCAGGAATCTAGAAAACTTAAATAAGGGACCAGGAAAATGAATATAAGAAGTGAAAATCAAAATCAACAAAAAACTATGAACCAGAGACACTTTTTGGGGATGGGGGGCGGGAGGGGAAGGATTGGGGTCAGAATGGGGCATTTGCAATTGTATGGGGGAATTAAAAATAAAATTTAATATTTAAAAAAAATAAAATAAATAAATATAAAAAAAAAAAAAAAAAAAAATAGAAACTAATTTTGCTTAGAGAAAAGATAAGGAGAATGACTTTCCTTACTCTCTGTAATATAGATATTATCTGCTACCTACTTTTTAATTGAAAAAAGATAAGTAGTCTTTAAGGTAATTAGTTTTCCTGCATAATAATAGTCAAAAAAATAAAATAAAGCTTAAAGTAAAGATTTTGCAGGTTAAAAGAACTAGTATCAATTCTCATAGGAGTGACTCAGCTTTGGGAAAAAGCACCTCATGCTTGAGTAGCTGAAAACAGATCTAGAAACAGACATTCTTTCTATTTAAAATGTTTTGCTGCATTTTGCTTAATTTTGCCAGACACATGACATGGCATGTTCCTCTCCATATAATGGAGAGAACACCTGCTGAAAAGGACACAAGCCCTTTAGGGCTTCTGTGCTCTGATAATCTTTCAAAGTCAAAAAGCTATTTCTCTTTTTAGCTGGATATCCAATTAGGGGTCATGTAAAAGTTCAATTAAGTTCAGATTTCTCTTTGGCAATAATATTTTTTCCTACAAGTTATATGTTCTTCTGATATCATTTTGAATATTTTTTTGCCTCTTAATCTTGTTGCTGTGTGAGCCTTGGATCATCTTCCTTTATGACGAAGGCAAATATTAAGGCTGTTGTACTGGTTTGCTTACAATATGAGATTGTGCGTGTGTGTGTGTGTGTGTGTGTGTGTGAGAGAGAGAGAGAGAGAGAGAGAGAGAGAGAGAGAGAGAGAGATTTAATTCCTTTTAAAATCATGAACTGTTATATATTTATTTCCCACCTAATATTCTATATACAGGTGATATAATTTGAACAATAATAATAAACCTGTTAAGGAAAGATAATTTTTTAATTTATTTTTCTAAAGAATGCCAAATAAAAAATAATGAAAGGTAATCCTTGTTGACTTCCTTTTAAAAGGTAGAGAAATGAGAAGAGTGTATGAATAGTGAATTATCTCTCATTAAATCTCATTGTCCTATTTCCTTCAACTGAAAACAAAATTCTGAAGGAAAAGAAAAAAATAAGATGACAGATTTTATATCTTCTAGTAATATTTCACAATGACTCACAGTTTTGATATAATAATGTGTATGATATGTGATAAGCAATCACCCCAAAGCAAGTATTAAAGGATTCTCATGATCCCAAAATGTTCTGATATCTGTAAACCAGGAAATTAAAAATAACAAGTAATTATCATTGTTTCAGTAATATGAACAGTTTGCAATACATGCTGGCAAATACATTATCCCACCTTCCAAATGGTACAAGTGTATATACAGTCTTACATTTCAGAAGTAAGTTATAACCGAAAAAGAAGATAAACACTGTTTGAATGCAACTTTAATGAAAATAAAAAATGACAGCCTCAACAACATAAATCTGAAAATTAATTGAAGGAGAATGACAAGAAATCAAAAATGAGTGGCAAAATAAAAACAGGATTGGAAAGCACATATTTTGATCATTAGCAGGAGCATGCCAAGATTCCTTTGTCAAACAGAATGAGAAAAGGTAGGAAGAAGATACGATTTAAACTGTGTCCTACCTAACAGCCCTACAAGGCTCCAAAACAACTAAATGTTTTCATATCGTATGGTACAGGCCATTGGATATGCCAATTTCCACTGAAATTTAAATCAAAATCGTCTGCTTAATAGGTTGGCTGTAGTTATATACATTTTTTCTATGTGATAAAAATTAATTAATTACAGAAGATCACTTTTCCAGATGCATTTTATCATTTCTATGATCAGGCAAATCGACACATCAGTTATTTCAAGGAAAATGACCCTGGTCATGATTGCAAGGGGACCCTTTGACTCTAGTCTAGCTGAATGAAAATTATGAAGTCAATAAAAACAGGGAGATAGTACAAACTTACACTTCCCCAATTGATTTTAGTATTTTAAAGATATACAAAGCTATTTTTTCACAAAGATAAACAGCAATTTTGTACACTTTTTGCTTTATTGTACCATTTTTCACACTAAATCCCCAGCAACTGAATACTGTGCAAAATATGAAAACACAAATTTCATGTGACCATTGTGTGATATTAGGTAAGTTATTTGGATCAGTTTTCTCCTCTAGAAAATTGGTATAGTAAAAATAGCTCCATTATAGGATGTAAGTATCCTACACAGGTAAAGCTAATACACGTAGAGTACTTAGAACAGTTCTTAACACATAATAAACACTACAGAAGATTTTACTTTCACACAATCCCTTAAATTTCAGCCTATCTCTTTCTTTACACTAAGAATAGACAGCTTGTTGTTGACAGGATGTAGTTGAGTCTTTCTTTTATTGTCTGATGACATCTGCCTTTTATTTTTTTTTAATAATAAATTTTATTTTTATATTCCCCATACAATTGCAGCCCCCCCATTCTGACCCCAATCCCTCCCCTCCCACCCCGCCCCTAAAAGTGTCTCTGGTTCGTAGTTTTTTGTTGATTTTGATTTTCACTTTCTTATAGTTATTCGTTTTCCTGGTCCCTTATTTAAGTTTTCTAGATTCCTGCTATGAGTGAGACCATCCGGTATTTTTCTTTTTCTTTTTGGCTTATTTCGCTGAGCATGATCCCTTCAGTGCCATCCATGTTGCTGCAAATTGCATGTGTTTATCTTTTTTGAATGCTGAGTAATATTCCATGCTATATATGTACCACATCTTCTTGATCCAGTCATCTATTTTTGGGCATTTGGGTTGTTTCAAAGCTTAGCTATTGTAAACAGTGCTGCTATAAAACATAGGGTGCAGGTGTTCTTTGGAATTGATGTTTCTGTGTCATTTGGGTAAATACCTAGGAGTGGAATTGCTGGATCATATGGAAGCTCTATGTTTAGTAGGTCCAGAAATCTCCACACAGCTCTCCACAGTGGTTGGACCAGTTTGCACTCCCACCAACAGTGCAGAAGAGTTCCTTTTTCTCCACACCCTCGCCAACATTGGTTGTTGCTAGTTTTTTTAATATGTGCCATTCTCACTGGTGTAAGATGGTATCTCATGGTAGTTTTGATTTGCATTTCCCTGATGACAAGCGATGTTGAACATTTTTTCATATGCCTGTTGGCCATTTGCATTTCCTCTTCAGAGAAGTTTCTTTTTAGCTCTTCTGCCCATTTTTTGACTGGATTCTTTTCTTTGTTGTTGTTGAGTCTCATCAGCTCTTTGCAGATTTTTGTGATCAGTCCTTTATCATTAGTGTTGGGTGCAAAAATGTTCTCCCAGTTGGTGGGGTTTCTCTTTGTTTTTGCTATTGTCTCTTTTGCTGTGCAGAAGCTCTTTAATTTGATGTAGTCCCAGCTGTTTATCTTCGCCTTCACTATCGCTGCTTTGGGTGATGTGTCTGTAAAGATGTCTTTGATGTGCAAATCACGTAGTGTTTCCCCTATATTTCCTTCTATGTATTTTATGGTTTCAGGTCTTATGTCTAGTTCTTTAATCCATTTTGAGTTGATTTTTGTGTATGGTGTGAGGTAGTGGTCAAGCTTCATTCTTTTGCATGTAGCGATCCAGTTTTCCCAGCACCATTTATTGAACAAACATTCTTTGCTCCAATGCATAGTCTTTGCTCCTTTGTCAAAGATTAGTTGACCATAAATCTGTGGTTTATTTCTGGATTTTCTATTCGATTCCATTGGTCTGTATGTCTGTTCTTGTTCCAATACCATGCAGTTTTGATGATTATGGCTTTGTAGTAGAGTTTGAAGTCTGGGAGTGTGATGCCTCCATTCCCTTCTTTTTTTTCAGGAGAGCTTTGGCTATTTGGGTTTTTTGTGATTCCATATGAATTTCATCAATAATTGTTCTATTTCTTTGAAGAATGACATTGAAATTTTGATTGGAATAGCATTGAATCTGTATATTGCTTTTGGAAGGATGGCCATTTTAATAATGTTTATTCTTCCAATCCATGAGCAGGGGATGTCTTTCCATTTCTTTGTGTCTTCTTCTATTTCTTTTAACAGTGTTTTATAGTTTTCTTTGTATAGGTCCTTTACCTCTTTTGTTAGATTTATTCCCAAATATTTGATTTTTTTTTGTTTCAATAAAAAAAGGGATTTTTTTTTGATTTCTTCTTCTTCAGATTTATTGTTTGTGTATAGGAAGGCTACTGACTTTTGCGTGTTGATTTTGTATCCTGCCACTTTACTGAACTGATTGATGAGTTGAATTAGTTTTTCTGTGGAGATTTTGGGGTTCTCTATGTATATTATCATATCATCTGCAAATAGTGATAGTTTGACTTCTTCTTTTCCTATTTGGATTCCTTGGATGTCTTCCTCTTGTCTTATTACTCTGGCTAGGACTTCCAGTATTATATTGAAAAGCAGTGGTGAGAGTGGACATCCTTGTCTTGTTCCAGATCTTAATGGAATTGCTTTCAGCTTTTCACCATTGAGAATGATACTGGCTGTTGGCTTGTCATAGATGGCCTTTATGATGTTGAGGTATGTTCCTTGTATCCCAAGAATTTCAAGGGCTTTTATCATGAATGGGTGTTGCACTTTGTCGAAAGCTTTCTCAGCATCTATTGATATTATCATATGGTTTTTATATTTCTTTTTGTTGATGTGTTGGATAACGTTGATTGATTTTCGGATGTTAAACCATCCTTGTGTCCCTGGAATGAATCCTACTTGGTCGTGGTGAATTATCTTATGGATGCATTGTTGGATTCTGATAGCTAAATTTTATTGAGGATTTTTGCATCAGTGTTCATTAGGGAGATTGGCCTGTAGTTTTCCTTTTTTGTGTTGTCCTTGTTTGGTTTTGGTATTAGTGTAATGTTGGCTTCATAGAACGTGTTTGGTATTGTCCCTTCCTTCTCAATTTTTTGGAAGAGTTTGTGAAGGATAGGCACTAATTCGTCTCTGAATGTTTGGTAGAATTCATTTGTAAATCCATCAGGTCCCGGGCTTTTGTTTTTGGGGAGGTTTTTGATTACCATTTCAATTTCGCTGCTTGTAATTGGTCTGTTTAGGTGTTCTATTTCTTCTTTATCTAGCTTTGGGTGATTGTAGAGTTGTAGGAATTTGTCCATCTCCTCTAGATTGTTAAACTTGTTTCCATATAACTGTTCATAGTAGTTACTGATTATTCTTTTGATTTCTGCTGTGTCCGTTGTGATTTCTCCTCTTTCATTGATGATCCTGTTTATTTGTGCTTTCTCCCTTTTTTCCTTTGTGAGCCTGGCTAGGGTTTGTCTATTTTATTGATTTTTTCAAAGAACCAGCTCTTGGTTTCATTGATCTTTTGGATTGTTTTTTTAGTTTCAATTTCATTTATTTCTGCTTTTGTTTTTATTATTTCTTTTCTTCTACTGGTTTTGGGGTTTTTTTGTTGTTCTTTTTCTAGATCTTTGAGTTTCGAGATTAGGTTGTTTCTTTGAGTTCTTTCTTGTTTCTTGATGTGAGCTTCTATTGCTATATATTTTCCTCTTATTACTGCTTTTGCTGCATCCCATACATTTAGGATATTGGTGTCCTCCTTGTCGTTCAATTCAAAGAATTTTTTAATTTCTTCTTTGATCTCCTCATTAGTCCAGTTGTCTTCCAGTAGTGTGGTTTTTAATCTCCATGAGGTAGGAAAGTTCCTTGCCTTCTTTTTATGGTTTATTTCTAGTTTGATGCCTTCATGGTCAGAAAAGATGGTTGATATGATTTCAATCTTGGTGTATCTGTTGATGTTTGTCTTGTGCCCCAGTATGTGATCGATCCTGGAGAATGTTCCGTGTGCGCTTGAGAAAAATGTGTACTCCGTTTTTTTGGGGTTTAGTGTTCTATAGATGTCTGTTAAGCCCAATTGCTCTAGGTCCTTATTTAGAGCTTTGGTTTCTTTACTTATTTTTTGTCTTGTTGATCTATCCATTGTTGATAGTGGTATGTTGAAGTCTCCCACTACGTATGTGTTTTCTCTGATGTCTGTTTTCAGAGAGGATAACAGTTGTCTGATATATTTTGGTGCTCCTTCGTTTGGTGAGTATATGTTAATGAGTGTTATTTCTTCTTGAAGTATTGTCCCCTTGATCATAATGTAGTGACCATTGGGGTCTCTTTTTATCTTTTTGAGTTTGAAATCTGTTTTATCTGATATAAGTATAGCTGTTCCTGCTTTCTTTTTTGGTCCATTTGTTTGTAGGATTGTTTTCCATCCTTTAACTTTGAGCCTATTTTTATCTTTTGTAGCTAAATGTGTTTCCTGGAGACAGCAAACGGTTGGGTTTTGTTTCTTAATCCAGGCTGCAACTCTGTGTCTTTTTATTGAAGAGTTTAGTCCATTTACATTTAGAGTTAATATTGATATGTTAGCATCTGTATTTGCCATTGTGTTTGTCTTTCCTTTGATTTTATTTATTTATTCTTTTAATAACTTTTTTTTTTTTGGCCTTCTTTCATTGTTATTCGTCCCTCTGAGGTTCTGGCTTTAGGACTCCTTGTAGTATTTTTTGGAGTGGGGGTTTAGTTGCAATGAAATTCCGGAGTTTCTGTTTGTCTGGGAAGGTCCATATTCTTTCTTCAAAGAGAAAGGAGAGCTTTGCAGGATAGAGAATTCTTGGTTGGCATCTGTTTTCTTGGAGTCTGTTGACTATGTCCCTCCATTCTCTCCTTGCCCGTAGTGTTTCTTCGGAGAAGTCTGATGTCAGCCTGATTGGCTTTCCTTTGAATGTTATCAGTTTCTTCCCTCTTGCCAGCTTCATTATTTTTTCCTTGTCCTGGATTCTTGGGAGCTTTACTATTATGTGTCTTGCTGTATTTTTCCTTTCGTCGTGGAAGTTTGGTGTTCTTCTTGCTTCTTGTATATCAATTTTCAGCTCCTTCTTCACATTTGGGAAGTTCTCTTCAATTATCTCTTTGAATATTTTCTCTGTTCCTACATCTCTCTCCTCTCCTTCTGGTATTCCTATAACTCTTATATTTCCTTTCCTCATGGAGTCAGATAGTTCCCAAAGTCTTTCTTCGTTCTTTTTCCTTCGTACTTCTCTTTCCTTTTCTGTTTTGGTTCTTTTTATTTCTGTGTCTTCAAGATTACTTATTCGTTCTTCCATTTCGTCTATTCTGCTTTCATTGCTTTTCCCAGAATTCTTTAGTTCTTCCATTAATTCTTTGATCTCCTGCATTTCTTTTACTTCCCTCTTTAGGGACTCAATTTCATTCTTCTGACCATTGTTTTCCCTCTCTAGGGACTCAATTGCATTCTTCTGATCGTTGATTATTTTTCCCTTATCATTGTTTTCCTTTATGACTTCTGTCAGTTTTTCAATCACGGCAATTTTAAATTCTCTTTCTGGAAGGCTCAGAAGTTCTTCCAAGTTACTGTCGTTGCAATCTGGGGGCTGCTTTTCTTTTTTGTGGTGTGCTTTTTCCCTGGGAGTTGCTAGGTTGCGTGTGGTTCTTCTCCTCCCTACTGTCTGTTTTCTAATTTGCCGTATGCGTTGGGACACTGTGTAGTTGGGACTGGCCGGCATCTTGGGTGAGCTTCTCTGCTCTCCTCTGGTTCCTCCAGGAGTCATCTGTCAGTTTCAAGCAGTCTTTACTGGAGAAAGGTCCCTGTTCTAAAATGCCGATGTGGGGACACACTCCCCTGTGCGCCTGGTCTGCCCCGGCGGTGGGTTCCTGCTCCCCCTCTGGGCTTGGACTGCAGGCCAGAGGGGGTCTGGCGTGGGCGAACTTCCCCCGCTCACCTCTGGCTCCTGAGGAAGCCTTCTGCAGGTAGTCTTTACTGAAGAAATGTCCCTGTTCTAAGATGGTGATGTGGGACACACTCCCTGTGTGTCCGGTCTCAGGCACACTCTTCTGCGCGCCTGGTCTGCCCCGGCTGTGGGTGCTCGCTCCCCCTGTGGGCTCAGACTACTGGTCGGAAGGGGCCCGGCGTGGGCTAACTCCCCAGCTGGCCACTGGCTCCTCTAGGCGCCTCTGCTGGCTTCAAGTCGCTAGGTGGCGCCAGAGATCTCTCCTGGAGCCCTTGGGGAGCTGATTTTCCACCCCGTGGGACAGGGAATAGAGCGGGAATGGTAGGGTAAGCCTCAACGGCTTTGGGGTGCTGTGTCTGCCTTGTGCCCCACCGTCGTGGGGAACCCACACCCCTAGTTTCGTGCCCCGGGTGTCAGTTCCAAAGCCCTCAGTTCCAGGACTCAGGCTGTAGCCCAGTTCAGTGGCGCGGGAATGGCGCCTTTTGAATCCCGCTCCAGTGCCTGGTCGCCTGGTTCCTGCTCACTCATTGAGGGCCTCCGCGCGTCTCCCCGCAAGCCTAGGTCGCAGGCGCAGGGACCTGGGCAGCTGCGATCTGGATCCGCGTTTGCTTTTCAACTGCACTGCTTTTCTGCGCGCGATCCCGATTCCCATCCGCCCTTGGTTTTCCAGCGCGCAGCTGTTCCGCGAATCCTGACCGCGATCCGCGCCTGTTTTTCCAGCACACCGCCTTTCCGTGCAAGCTTACTGGGCAGCTGGGGGCTGTGTGCTGGTGCTGGTCTCCTCCCCGGGGGCGGGGGCGGGGTCTCTCTTCAATGGCGCCCGGAGCCATTAGCTCACCTCCGCAGCGATCCTGCGGGGTTCTCCACAGCTCCTGTTCACGGGGTGTGGTGGCTGCAATAGTTCCTTTCCACTCACAGTCCCGCTTGCCGGTCGGAGAGTGCCGCCTCTGTGGGCGGGGGAGGGGAGCAGGGTTCTGCGCTTCCCTCCCTTCTGGTCCTCTTTTATGGCCACTTTCTTCTTCGGGCAGTTCGCTGGCTTCACCCGTTTATCTTCCGTGTCCCGGTTCTCACTGGGACCTGCCGCTTTTCCTCCCTATTAACTTTTTTTAATGGGAGATCTTACTCGCAGCGTCTCCTCGCGGCCATGTTGCTCCGCCCCCCAACATCTGCCTTTTAATTTGTGTTGTCATTTATACTTGATAAAATGTGCAAATTTCTGTGAAATAAACATATAAATTGACCAAATATTGTACCTTAAAATAAACCATGATAAGTTCTTGAAAGTAGACTATATTTAGTCAATTTTTCTGAATATGATATAAAACTAAACCTAATAAAAAAGTATTAACTGAAATTTTTGAACCACTTATAATATTTTTAGAAATCCCTTCTCAAACATTGGTAATATCAAAACAGATGTGTAGAGATGAACAAGTTAAGAGCACAAGACATGGACTTGAAGTCATGGTTTCCTCACTGGCTATTTCAAAACTGATTGATGTAAAGCTATCTCATATGCTTTAGTTAAATCTACATGCTTACAAATTGTCTTGTTAAGCCCTTTTGTGAAATAATATTAAAAATATTGCCATTTTAAAGCTCAGAAACATGTATCCAAAGTAAGACTTGATCCCAAAATTACCCAGCATATACTTTTTAATTTTGCCTTGTTCTATGCAACTGTTACCTTTGATCACAAGCAAAATTCATTCTGTTCCAGGGAGTAAAGTTGTCACAAATTTAGCATAGTTGCAAAGGACAACTGACAAAGAGAACAAAAGAGCATGACAATATATAAAACATGGCTTATATATAGTAAACTAAATAATAAAAGAATAAGTAATATGCATATTAAAATAAAGAAATATTTGTATTTTCATATGCATCTATCTTCTCATAATAACATTAATTTATTCCTTAAAGTCATGCCACTTAATAAAAAGTTATAAAGTGAAAAAAGATTTTTTCCACTAACTTTATGGGAGAAAATTAAGATGTGTTTCCTTTCACTCGAAAAATACCCAAACAATTTTCACAGAAAAAAAACAGTCTATTGACTAATGAAAACAAGTTACATAAGTGATGAATATCAATATGAAATTAAATAGTTTTCATGTAAACTAGAAGGAAGTTATTTGTATTTATTCATTTTATGTTCTGAACTTATTCACCAATTTTAAAACTTTAGAGGGTATAATTTGTTGTAATCATATTCTTCTCAAGAATAAAGAAACAACAGAGAAAAACCAAAGAGTGACTAGATATCCAAAGAAAATAGTGTGTGCCTTGGGAGAAGTTTCTCAACATTCAGTTGACAAAGCAAATTGCATTGATTCATACAAGTGTGAAGTTCAAATTCATTCCATATGTTTTGATTAGAAACTAAACTTTTGAGTCAATTGGTGAGTATATCTTTGCTTACAACTACAAAGTTGACCTATAACTCTTAAAATAAACTTATTTAATGTTTATTGCAGTAAAATATTTTGATACTGAAGACAAATTTCAATCAAAAAGCAGATAACTTTTGAAGAGTTGTTAGGTGGGTGTCATTTAGTAATAATATCTGAAGGAGGAGATCCTATAGTTCTAAAACATGAATAATGCTGTAAAGCGGTGTTGATACAAACAACAACAAAAAAAAAAATTGTTAGGACAAAAATGAAAGAGCTGTTAAATGAGATAAATATCTATATAGATGCATTTTTGTATCTCTGTATATAATTTGCACCTCATTGAGTAAATGATGGATAAACATCTGTAAGAGAAAAAGTTCTATTCACATCTAGAAGAAAAAATAAAAGAGACAAATTGAAGAGCTATACTTTGTTTCTTGACTCCTTCAATAACTTCTAAAGCTTCCAATTTTTTAACTTTCAGTATTTTAACCTCTGGTGCATCCCATGTTGCAGCAAATAGTCCTCAAAGGATAGTAGGTAAACCACAGTGTGATATACTCATTGATTCTCTATTCTGAATACATTATTAGAAATAACGAGAAAACCATTTTGTTCACTCTAAAATGACGAAAGAGCAAATAAATTTTCTACAGCAAATAAAAGTAGATATGAGTACCTGATATAAATATTTATCTAGATTTGGATAATACTCTCAACTTAATTTTTAGATTAATTGACAAAAAACATCAAACCTACATCATCAAACTATAAAAAAATACACTATAAGAGAAATGAACAGTACACTAAATGCAATATATTGAACTTTTAAGGACTCAGAAGTGACACATGATTTTGAATATACTATGGGTCATTAAGTCTGTTAGTGATTAGAGGACTCTAAATATGAAAATTTCAGGGATTTGGGCTTAATCCAAAATAGTTTATGACATATTCTTTAAATTACTATTTTGGGATGAAAAAATCACTAATATCTGCTTTTCTATTTGTCATCTCGACTTATGGTGTAAATATAGTATCTTATATACCAAAGTGGTTTCCCTTGTTAGATTAACTAGTTATTTTGATTCTAAGTAAATGAGAACTTACTCTGATGGATCATAAAATTATACTTAGTTACAAAATACAGTCTCCTTTTAAAATAATCTACTTATGCTTCACAAAAATTAACTTTGCTAGCTAAAAATATTACCTGGGTTCAAGTTTAACAAATGCATACTTCACAGAGCAAGAAAAATTCATGTAAGGTAAATAGAATGGACAATTGTTATAAGGAAGAATGATCAAAAATGTTTTCTAGATGCTTAACAGTAGAGATGATAGCCAGTAAATTGTTTTTAGTGTTGATAATATATGTATTTTATTTTATTTTCATATTCAATTTTAACAGAACATTTCAATTATGCATTTTCAATATTTTCTGGGGAAAATTCTGCTCAAAATATTTAATTCTTAACTTGCTTGCTCATAATTATAATAAATCCTTTGTCATTTAATGACACACTCAACTGTTATATATAGCTTCATTTGAAAGACTTTTGGTAGGAAATCAAAACACATTTTGTGATAGAGATTATCTGATGTTCAAAATGTTTCAATCATTTTTAAAACAAAACCAAACAAAACACATGTTATTTCTAGTCAGGTCATGACTAGATGTCATAGAACATATATATGTGTCATACAATCTAACTCTCACTGATTTGAAAAGCTTAAACAGGTGCATCTACACACGCCCCCCAAAAAAAGCAGGGAAAAAAAAAACACTTGGTTCTTAGTGGCTGATCAAAGTTGCGGAGTTACACTGGGAACTCAGTCCCTGATTATTCATTTGCCACCTCCATTCATCTTCTGTATTCTAAAATTGTTGTCCTGCTCCATACCACAAGAAGCTGAACCTCAGGATTTTACTACCCTACTCCTGCACTCTGGCTTTGCTCGATGTAGGCAACAGGGAGTCACCATAAAAGACTGGTGTGGGAAGAAAGAGGGAAGGCTATTACCTCAACCACTCGATTTCTGCTTTGGTGTTCTGGAAGCAGCAGTTATCTCCAGTCTGGTTATCTCCAGACTTAGATAATGTTGGTTCTCCTCTCCTCCCTGGCCTTGTTTTTGTCTCTAGTTATTAATGCTTGGATGCCTCAATAACCCCCAACATTTCCCTCTAGTCTTTATACTGAATTCTCAACAAAAGGCAGATAAGTGTGTCTACTTTTTTCTGACTGGCCCCTAACTAACAAATGGAAACTTAAAACTGGAGAATTTAGGGCAATTAGATGTAAAATAACCCTATTCTTGCACATTTCTCCCAAAGTCCCTTTTAATTCTAGATGCAAATGTTATTCTGCTACATACAAAACAGAAAACTGAACTCAGAATTTAGAAGCAATATAATCATAATAGCATTTTTAATTAGGTACTAGATAATCTTCACAATGCACTCACTGAAACAAATCATGTATTTGAAAAATCAGGGTTAAGAGGAAGAAATAGGGAGAAAGGTAAAGGCTTGAAGTCTGCCTTCTGCGCATCACTCCTAAATATTTCTACGAAGAATTAGCAATGGCAATAGAAATACATAGAGCAAAGTGCCAAACCAAATTCTCGGGTCTCACTATAAATGTACGAGAATGAAATGATATACTTGTCTATCAAAATAATTAAGAAAAATGCATCATATTTATCAAAGAGCTTTAAGTATTCATTAGAGTATTACCACATTTCCAATTTGATATGTTTACACATTCCCACTTGTTTAAAGTAAACTTTTTATGTATTTACTCATTTGAAATACAAGATTCTATCTATTAACTATAACTATAGCTCTCTATCTAATCCTCTGTCTTCTCAAAAAAGGGCACATGAAAAAGAACAAGAGAGATAGAAGTAAATTGGGCAGAAGAAGGCAAGAGAAGGCATCAAGACTATGCTGCTCACAGACTTTCTCAGGACACCGTTTTTGTGAAACTTTGCCATTTCTCTACCTTTTTATTTTATGTGATAGCCATTATCCATATGTGCACTATAACACTAAATAAAATTAGAAGTTCACTTCCTTAGTCACATTTCAAGGGCCACTGGTTATCATCATGGACAGGTACACAAGAGATCACTTTTAATGATCAAAGTAAATTTCTATTGGACTACACCAGTTGAGACATTCTGCTGAATACGTGTGTCACATAAAAGTTTAATTATATACTCAGAACTATTATGCATAAAGTTTATGATCAAATGAAATAATTTAAATCATTAACATATGCAACTTGATTAATGATAGTTTTTGAGTACAATAATTTTATATATAAATATGTATCTATAAATTAATTGAAAACCACTAAACTTTTCTTTCAGTTAATATAAGACAATGGCAAAAATAATTTTGATTTAGGCAGCATGGAAATAAATTTCTCTAACAAAAAAAATAATTCAAATGGAAATTGTCTCCAAGGGCTAATATGGTGACTCTAGCCAGAAATGAGTATCTTTCTATTTTATTCTTCTTCCACCCTCAAATCAAGCTGTTGTTTACAATAAAAGTAGGATTATGAGCAGAGTCAAACAATCCTAGCTGCTACAACAAGAAGGAAAAAGAGAAAGTAGCAGCAAGCAAACTTTGGGCAGTTGTATTTATCACTTCACTTAATAGTCTATTGTATAGAGCCAATTGCATCACTAAAATTAGCTGCTGCCAGGAAGACTAAGGAATTTATCCTTTAGTTGGTTAAACATAGATCCAACTTATATTCTTCTACCAACACAAGAAAAACAGTGGTGGGTGTAATGTGGTAACAACACCTGAAGGAGGATAGCCTATACTTCTAAAACACAAACTGTATAAGCCAGTGTTAACACAATACTAAAAAAAAAAAACAAAAATTTAGAGGAGGAAGATACTTAACCAATAATTTTTAATAAGAGAGAGATACTGGGGAGACAATTGGGAATGTTGGGAATGTTGCCTCAATGTTCTGTCCCTATTGATGCAATTCCCACTTAAACTATCCTTTCCACTAATGACTATTCTCCATCTGTTAGTTGCATAAACCATTGACCTCATTCTGATTTTTCAATAAACATATATAAAATTAAAATAACTGCAATGGCCTCTGTTGGATTCATCAATATTTCTTCTCTTTGTGTTAATGATTAACTACTAAACTTTAGAGAGCTGCTTAAGGAAATATAATGACTCATAGTAAGAGAAGGCAGCTAAAAATAATTGATTAATTATTTATTATGTTTTTAAGAAAGGACTCAGTAAATAAAATTAGAATCAGAAGCACAATTTTTTTTATTTTTTGCATAAAAAAATTGGGGTGTAGGTCAGAGGTGCAGGGTGTGGGGGGGTTGTGAGAAGATTGGCCAGAGATAGAGTGGTGAGCACAGTTGGCAGATTTAATGAAATACATTAAGAGGAGCAGCGGGCAAAATAGGAAAGGTCTGCTGTACCATGTGGGTTAACTCCCTGGTCTGAGATGGAACTCAGGCTGTGGAGGTGATAATACTAAGATTTAACCACCAGGGAGGTCCCACAACCTTTTTTCTAAATGTATACTCTTTAAAACAATTGTCAGTGATATTTGCAGAAATCAAAAGCATAGTCATTTCTTTAATTTAATTAGTAGTAAGTAAGAACTTACTAGTTGGGTAAGAGAAAGCTGACTTTATTCATATGACAGTTAAAATATTTGTTTATACTTCTAAAACACACAAAAGCTTTGCAAACCAATGTCACTTGAAAAGAAAAATAACCTCCTCCCACACACAAAAAAAAAAAAGGAAATAATATGTTTATAGATACATAGTTTGGATTGGAAAAAAAAGTACAGCGATCTATTCAATAATTGGGTAGAAATATAATGTACTATAAAATAATGTACTTCATTATCCTTCTGGTATAGTTTTCTACTTTTGAGGCACATCATTAGGCCACTTTAGTTACCATCATTATTTTTTTTTTTAAGATTTATTTATTTATTTATTTATTTATTTATTTATTTATTTATTATTTGTTTATTTATACAAGCACTGGGTACAGTCAGAAGCGTGGGAGGGTGAGAGAATTCACCAGAGCCAGAGCGGAGAGCAGAGCAGGCAGAAGGACCGAAGCACACTGCTGAGGGGCGCAGCGGGCAGCAGGAGAGGTCTGCGCGCCATGTGGGACCCTCCTCCGGTGGCCGGGAAGCAGCCGCGGATCGAACTGGCGCTGCAGAGGCTGCGGGCAGCTTCGCAACCCAGCGCTCAACCGCTGTGCCACCAGGGAGGCCCCACCATCATTATTTTTTAATGTTTTCTCCTCTTGTTTTTCTCCATTTTCTAAGCATTAGTCATCTATTCTTTAAGCACATGTAATATCTCACAGTGAAAATATTAATTGATGAAGTATTTTAAATTACTAATAAAGGAGAAAATTTTCAAACTGAAAGATAATTTTTATACAAAAAATTATTTTCTTTCAACTTGGCATGTTTTGAGTTTGTTTATTCATTCATTTATTTCCTTATTCAAGAACTGTTTGCTTAGTTAATAGTCATATTGCTGTGCTGTTTGCACAAAATTAACATTCAAAGGATATATAAACATTTTTGATATATTGTGGATGCCCAAAATTTACTTTTTGACAACTTAGTCTGAAATTGAATAATAATAAAATGTGCTTTTCTATTTCTCTTTTGATTTTTTTCACGAAGCATGTAGCAGACACACTTTATTGCCTACTCTGTAGCCATTTGCATTTCACCTTTTTCTCATTTGGTAGAATCCCAATTTTGTTCAAGTTTCTTCAGTTAGAAGTGCATTCTGAAAAGGTCTGAGATAGCAAGAAAGGCATGACTAAATACTAAAACTGAACCTTAAAAGAAGGTTCAGGGCAGGAATGACATATGGGTAAGATTTCCTCACTTTTGAAAAGACAGATGAAAGGAAGACTTTTTTCATTCAATAAACATAAAACCCAGAGAAAAGAATAAACACAGACTTTCTGTGACCATACAAAGAGAGAGGATACCATGAAAAGTGGACATCTGAGAAGATGAGCACATATTTAAAACACTGAATTAACCAAGCTTGAAAAGACAGTGTCTCAACTGCTTTTTTATATGAATAAATATTTTTTTCATGGATTAATGTCAATTGAATATAGATTTCCCTATTACTTATTGCTGAAATTACCCTGATATGAAATACTGTTCACATTGATTTCCAATAAGTGGCAAACATCAACCAATAAGAAGTTTAAAATTTATGTGAAAAAATGAAGTGTAATTTTCATTATTTAGTTCTATTACCTGATTCTTGAATTGAATTAAATCCAATTAATCTTTATTACTCGTTTTAACAAATGATTCCACTCATGTTTACTCTAAAATATTTCCTTTCAGCCTTTTTCTCCTGTTTCAAAATAGTATTCCAAGTCAACTAAGATAATAGTTCTAATATAAAATCATTATATTACACAAATTATATGTTTTAAGAATTGGTACTTTTTCATCTATTTCCCAGAAAATGAGCACACATATAGTTAAAACACATTTTAGATAAAGATATTTTCAGAAGGGCATAGTTATAAAAATAATAGATAACAAAATTAAGATAAACAGTTATAACAAGAAACAAAATTTGTTTTGATCGGGGGAGGGTCACATTTTAGGGTAACTCATTCCTTACATGAATTAATTTCTTTAAAACACTATTTATTACAGTGTTTCATATGGAAAAACAGAGCCAAAATCACTGAAAGAACTTTTCATAGTAATTATTAGGCACATTATTTCTTCTGCCAGCTCTTCCTGTTCATGTTAAGAAGCAATACTTCCTGACTTAATAGCAAAACATTTAAGAAAGAAAACTATGTAATTTCATTTCTTCATTATCTGAAACAAAAGTAAATTTACCAAACATTATTCATGAAAATGATTAAATAATAGGAGATAACTTGTGTGGGGCATGCATATATAATAATTATGTATTTAAATTTCACATAGCGTTTTGTATATTATTCCACTTATGAATACATGTAAATCACACACGTATATATATATGTATATATATTTCACCATATTCACATAATAATATTTTCCATTGATTCAAATATCTTCATGACAGTAGCATATCTCCCCCCAAATCATGATTTGCTAATCTGAATATTAAATAAAGTGGAATGTCTACAGGTCAAATAAAATCAAGAAGAATAACCCCAGAGAGAACTAGTGTGATCAGTGGATTACATCTTCTTTTCTATCCTTATTAGCTTGTAAATTGAATTAGCTCTCAGGGCATCTGTTACTCAAGGAATTGTACTGTACAGACACATTCTCTAGTATATTTTAAAATATCCTCCTTCATGTAGCTGTAGATCTAAATTAGCTGAAAATGTAAACATAGATTTGGCATATGCCAGTGTACAAAATCATTTTCACTGGGGAAAACGTTTGTCTTTGTCTTTCTGCTTGGTAGTAGTGAAATGTATTGAGATTGTTTTGTTTTGTTTTCATTCACTGGCATGACTCATTTAGCATTTCCTACAAAGAATAGCTCTAAGTACTAAAAACATCTTCCCAAGTAAAAGTCCTGTTGTGCTTGTTTTAATAAACAGATAAGAATCATTTATACTTAGCAGGATTGATTTGTATATAAATAATGTGTTCAAATTTTCAGTCTGCCATATTCAGAGGAGGAATAATAAATATACATTCTGCAAGTGCATTGTCACTACTGTTTGTTCCCTTGAAGATACACTTTTGGTGGGAATGCAGACTGGTTGAACCCTTATGGAAAACAGTATGTATATTTTTCAAAATATGAAAAATAGATCTACCATATGATGCAGCAATTCCACAAGGTATCTATCTACCCGAAGAATACAAAAACACTTAATTCAAAGGGATAGGTGCACACCTATGGTCATTTCAGCACTATTTACAATAATCAAGCTATGGAAACAACTTAAGTGCCCAAAGACAGGTGAGTAGATTAGAAAGATGTAATATATATACAATGAAATACTACTCAGCTGTATAAAACCGATAAATGCTTACCTTTGCAACAAGATGGATGGAACTAATGGGGATTATGCTAAACAAAGTAAGTTAGAAGGTGAAAGACAAATGTCAGATGGTGTCACTTATAAGTGGATATAGAGGAACAACACAAAAGGTCAAATGAAACCAAACCAAAAACAAACCCTAGAAATCTGACTATAGAATTGAAGCTACCAGAAAGAGGAGAGTAAAATGGGAAGAGTATACAATAGACCATATTAGGAGACTATGCCTGCCTCAGTGGTGGGCATGGTGTGGTAACATACACCTGAAGTGTGTGATACTTAACCACTAAATCATATACAGTGTCACTAGCCAATGTTACCTTGATAAAATAAAAATTTCATAAAAAGAAAAGATATCTTTGACATATTATATCAGGAGGTGTTAATTTCAAAAGGAAAGGTTGGAAGGAAGAAAGAAACAGCAAGGGAGGGAAAGAGAGAGGTCAATGAATGAAAGAAACAACACAATATAGTAAAATCTTCCCTTCTCTCTTGCAATCTTATCATTTTGACTTTCATTCTCCATTAGCTCAAAACTTTATTACATATCCATAAAATAGCATGTTTTGGAGAGGGATGAAACAAAATTGTTAAGAGCATAGCACATAGTAGACAATAACACTTATTTGTTTATTGAAAGAAGTTCAAGTAGCCCATGCTTTCTTTTAGTTTCTTTTTGCTTTTATATAAATTAATACATATATCCTTCAGTTTAGAAGTAAAAATTGTATAAGTAAAATATTGTAAGATACATTTTTAAAGTAAATAAGAATTTGGAATATAACTTTGTGAGGTACTGAACATAACTAAGAGTGAAGAATTTGACCTAGGTCTACACAATGACATTTATGTATCCTTTGAATTGTCATGTCATTCATGGAATTGTCATGTTTGTAAAGTTTGAAAGCAAACAAATGTTTCACCAGTGAATTTGTATCTGCTGAAGCAATGTTTTCTAGAAATGCCTGCTTCAAATGGTCATTCTTGGTTTTGTAATGAATGCATTCCATCCAAAGGCTTATCCATGACCGAATTCACTATAGCCAAAGTCTTTGTTTTTTTGACAGTTATATATCCATGGTATTATATACAGTTGTATACACGTGTTCACATATATTGTGATGCACATGCATGTACATTCTCTCTTCTTCTCTAACCCTCCTCCCTTCCATTTAGCACTGTCCCATGCAGCCCAGATTGATTATAATACTATTTTGTCTTAAAGTATATAAATTCCTTTCTATAACCAAGATGAAAATGCATACATTGTGCAAAAACAAAAAAATATGCAAAAAATATATAAAATTAAAAAATTAAAAAAAGCAGAATACAAAATAGATGCCAAAACCAGTCTTGATACATTAATTGGCTGTTAACCTTAAAGGACTCTTCATGTGCAGTTGTCATTTCAAAATATTTCACAAGGATAGCAATGCATTTTCCAAAGTAATATCACCTACTACTTTCAAAATATTCTTTATTTCATCTCTTCCTCTCCTCTCTACTGACTTCTTCTCTTCTACAATCTAAAAGCTTTATCTTGGCATTTTAGGCCCTTAACAACATACCTAGTTAAAGCCTTACCTACCTTCATTTTCTGGCACTGTCTCCAGAACTGTTTGTGATACTGCCCACCTGACTTTCTCATTCAAGTCTGCACACACCAAGCCCTTTCAGAAACCCCTAATAGGATGCCTACTCTACCTGAAATTCTCTTCTCTAATTCAGTTCCCACTCCCCACCAATCACATCACTAGGAGCCAGATTGTTGGCTCACTTGTTTTTGTATCTCTTATGCTGTGCATTTTGTTCACAGCAACCAATGCATAGTACTTGTAGGAAAATCAGGAAAGGAGAAATGAAAGGATAACTCACTCACTCACTCATCCATACCTTTCCTATTAGGCACCCAGTGTGTGCTAGCCATGTCCAGGCTCAGAATAGATAGTGAAACATGCAGCTCTATCTTGAGTTGAATCTCATCAGAGAAATAAACAAGGAAATAATTAAAATAAGACTTTCCTGAAAGAGGGGCACAGTTTGTCTGAGTCCTCTTACCCTGAAGCATGGTACAAAAATACATGTTGATAAAATTCAGATACTTTTCAGACTGCTTAAAAGCATTCAAAGTGTTTCTCATAACTCTTATTTATTATTAAAATAATGTGTGTGCATGTGCATGTGCACGTGTGTGTGTGTGTGTGTTCTGGGCTGTCAGTAATAAAAACTATCAACAAAGCCTGGCAATTTTATTAAAAAAAAAAATCCTCTTTTTTGGCATGACAAATAGTGTTTCCAAAGTAATTTTGTAGCAGCTAGATGACTCCATTGCCTCTATAATTCAGTGTTACTTGGAAAAGGTGTATAAGGATTCATTTCAAGATTTCAGTGCTTGGAAAATGACTTATTTTCTTGGGGCCTCCCTGTTGGAGCAAGGGGTTAAGCATCACACTGCGAAGCAATCCACAGCCTCTGCAGCACGAGTTCAATCCCCGGCTGGCCAGGGAGCAACCCACATGGCACAGCAGACCTCTCCTATCTTGCCTGCTGCTCCCCTCAGCAGCGTATTTCAGTCAGTCTGCCTGTTCTGTTCCCCACTCTGTCTCTGGTGAATCCTCTTACCCCCGGTATATCAGGCCTGTACCCCAGCTCTGTATACATAAATAAATAAATCTTAAAAAAAGAAAAGAAAATGACTTATTTTCTAATAATAGACTATAGTGGATTTAGGTGACCTATGACATACTCTGATGTCTATATCTTTACTTATTTGTAAATTTCTATTATGAAAATCAAGAATATAGTAATTACAAAAATGAAAATTCACTACTATATATTAATTATAATAATAATTATAACTTAAATCTAAATAAAAGTTTAATAACTGTGCAATATATGTAAACAATACATCTGAAAGCTTCTAGTTTCATTTCATTATACTGGCATATACTTTATCTGATCAATTAAAAGGGATCTAAACATAAATATATTCATTGTTTAAGAACAAAAATTCTAAATTTTCCTGTAATCTAGTCTGTCTTCAATTCATTCATTTTCCGAAAATAAGTATTTTGCATTCATTTCATATTTGCAAATATACCTAGCCTATGCAGGTAAACTTATCATAACAAATGATGTAGGAAATATGTTTGACCAAGTTGAATGTCACCGTTTAAGGGATTTAAGCTAAACTATAAATTTGAGAATGTGAATTCTATTTAAACTTGAAAACAACTTAAGATTTTTAAGGTTTTTTTCTTAAGACCTTCCTTAATATTTTTAAATCAGACATATGAGGTCACTAAGCTCTCGTAGATAACATGTCTCTTCATTTATGTTATTTTCTTAATATTTATTTAATTCTCTACTAAGTATGAAAGTAGAGAATTGTGCTTTAGGAAAAGCAAAAAAAAAAATGGTAACATTTAATAAATGCTTCACATAAATTTTATCTGTAGTGATAAAGCTTTTGCACAAATAACATTAGAATAAATATTTCAGAGGAGGAATAAAGTCTTTGTCCTACTTTGTAATTATGCAAAGTCTGCTTTGGTTTTGTTTTTCTTTCGGAATGAGAAACTACAAGGATAGGACCCAGCAGAAATTCCCCAAAGCAGCTCAACATTCTCTCTATTGTTGGCCTACTTATGTAATAAAAAAAAAAAAAAGTTTCCGAATTATTAAAGATAAAAGAACCTAGAAAAAAAATAATATAGTTCCCATCTTCCCCAACCTTATAGCAGGATGGTAAAGGGTTCACACTGCTGACTTTGGATTTTAGCTCTAAATATACAATATGGGGCAAAATTTTCTGTTTTCTTATCTAGAAAATGGCAAGAAGTAGTACCTGTATCAAAGGATTGTGAAGCTTAAAAAAATTAATATGAATAAAGCACTTGGAACTTTATAAAAAGCTCTGTAGTTGGAGCTATTATTATAGTTCAGTGTTTTTAATTTTGTCACGAAACCCCTTTTCCAAAAAATGGCAATATTCCTAAGCCAAAATGCACTTTTTGGGGACTATTTATTCATCCTTGAAAAATTGTGTTCCTGAATCCCTTTGTTTATATAGGTAATTGCAATAGTGACATCGTGACATAGTGGGAATGATTTCTACTCCTTTCAATGACTAAACTCCTAAGAGATGATATAAACAGACTTTTCAGAACACTGTTTTAATAAATGTGAAGAGATTTGAAATATGTTCATTAATATCTCTTACAATATACCTGAATTTCAAAATCAACCTGAAAAAGGCTGAAACATAACAGTGTAGTTTACAGTAAATCAAATACGCTAGAAAATATTTTGAAGAATCTCATCATTCCCTTTAAATATCTTCTAGTTGCTGTGATGAAGCAACAATTGAAAGTATTCTTTCCTTGCCCTGCTGTACAACTTTGAAATCTGGATTTCCAAATCTTTATTTTGGAAGGGGAGTTTTTAAATATAATCCAGAGTCTTAGAATTAATGTTTAATGGTTGACTGGCACCTACATCAAACATATCAAGGAACACCATATACTATCAGTAAAACACACCAGTTTCACAACCTCAAGTTTTGTGATGTCTTCCAGTTCTGAAATTGTACAGTTCTTAAAATTATCTTTTCCGTTCAAGTCTTCTACTCACTTGCAGTGACATTAGAGAGAATGTTGAGCTGCTTTGAGAAATTTCTGCTGGATCCCATGTCCTTGTAGTTTCTCATTCCAAAAGAAAAGCAAAACAAAAGCAGCCTGAAGTGGATTTATTTTAAGCCGGCTATATAGAGGAAAGATAACTTTCAAAACATGTATTGAAATGAGAACTCCCAGATAGAGAAATAGATTTATACCAAAAAGTGACATTACAATTGGCAGTTTTCCCACTTAGTGATGATTATGTAATGCCTGCCTCTTAAAATGGTAAATACTTGGAGTGGAGATGAAAAGAGGGGAGGAAGGGCATAGTTGTCTGGAAATGAAATTTGACACATAGGCAAATACAAGCATTTGGCTAGAAAGGCTAATATCCTTTTGGTGAGTCTCCCTGATGCCAATAATAAAAAGCATTTTTTTCTCTCAAGTTTCCAATGCGTTTGAAAATAGAAATAATAACAGTACTCATAGAAGATTTCAAAAGTAGGATTTTTATCAGAAATACGGAAAATTATTTTAATATGTTGTCTAATGTATTTTTATGCTAAGCCCAGCATGCTGAGACACTTAATTTCAAAACACTAATAATGTTATTTATAAAAGCTAAGGTATAGGAACAACCTAAGTGCCCAGTGGCAGATGAATGGATAAAGAAAATGTGGTATGGGTATATACACACACACATACACACACATACAAATGTATTATTATTCAAATATTAAAGAAAAAGTGAAATCTTGTCATTTCCAACAACACTGATGGAACAGGAGGGGATTATGCTAAGTAAGATATGTCAGGAGGAAATAGACAGATATTAAATGATATCATAGAAGGAAAACATAGGAACAGAAAAAAAAAATCTAAAGAAACCACTGGACTCTGACTGCAGAACTGAGGTTGTCAAAAGAAAGTGGGGGGTAGAAAATAAAGGATGGAGGGGGTCCTGTGGACAATGGTGGAGGGTTACTGGTCATTTGTTGGTGGGAGTGGTATGGTAATACACACATGAGGAGATATGAACCTGTAATCCTAAAACATACACAATGCTGTCTCAATATTACCTCAATTAAAAAAAATACTCACTAGTGATGAACTTCATAACTGTCACACTTTGTATTGCTGATAAATCTGGACTAAATATTATTTATTTTAATGTCTATTGAATATGCCCACTTATTAAGCACAGCTTTGAATACTTGCCATTTATTAACTTATTTAATTTTTATAACAATCCTATATAGCAGGTACTATCAAATGGTATTTTGAAAATAAAACTAAAAGGAACAGAGCCTCCCTGGATGCACAAAGGGTTAAGCACCACACTGTGAAGCTATCCACAGCCTCTGCAGCATGAGTTTAATCCCCACCCAGCAGGACTGGGAGCTACCTACATGGCGCAGGAGACCTCTCCTGTCTCACTCGCTGCTCCCCTAGGCATTGTATTTCCATTAGTATCCCTGTTGTGTTCCCTACTCTGTCTCTGGTGAATCCTCTTACCCCCTGCACCTCTGGTCTGTACTCCAGTTCTTTTATGCATAAATAAATAAATCTTAATAAAAAAAAAAAACTAAAAGGAACAGACAAAATAAAACAGCCACAAAGTAGTCAAATAACTTCCCCAACTCCCATATCCAAGAAATGGCAAAGTGATGTCTTTTAATTTAGACAGCACATGCATTTTCAAGCATTAGTCTCTTCTTAGTGCTATTTCTTAGGATCCTCTATAATCTTATCTCAAATGAAATAATGCTAACTAGTACAGAACTGTGACAAATATAATGGAAAATTTCTATGTAAAAATGTAATTTTCTTTTGTGACAATATTTGGTCACATATAATCAACATCTAAATAGAGAAAAGCAAATCAAGACCTGGTTAGCTTCAACATTTACAATGTCAATTGTAAGACAATTATAAGACATTATATACAATTATAAGACATTAAAGACATGGACCTAATTATAAGAAAATATAAGCAGTTACCTTAAATTTTCAGTTTTCAAATATGTTCCTATTTTAACATCCAGTAAGCTGAAAATAAAATTGAACTAAAAATCTCAATGGTATTTATCAACTCTATAACTAGGCAATATAACTCCTTAAGCTATACATTCTTCTACTTACAGACTTAATAAAGCTGTTTTGCACATTACCTGAAATAAAATCAGGCCTGTTAATGTCTTCTGAGCTAATCTTCTTTTTTTTTTTTTTTTAGGTTTATTTATTTATTTATTTATTTATACAAGCACTGGGTATAGTCAGAAGCGCGGGAGGGTGAGAGAATTCACCAGAGCCAGAGCGGGGAGCAGAACAGGCAGAAGGACCGAAGTACACTGCTGAGGGAGCAGCAGGTGAGACAGGAGAGGTCTGTGCGCCATGTGGGACCCTCGCCCAGTGGCCAGGGATTGAACCGGTGCTGCAGAGTCTGCGGGCAGCTTCTCAACCCAGCGCTCAACCACTGTATCCCTGGGGAGGCCTTGAGCTAATCCTTATACAAAGATCATTTTTCACCTTGTTCAAACAATTTCCTTCCAGTTTGAGTACTTACCTTTAAGATTTTAACTAGAAATATTCCCCATGCCCAATACACACACACACACACACACCCTGTCCTGCCCTTCCTTAATATAACTCATTAAGAATGAGGTTAGCCTTGTTAGTAAAGCATTGCCTAAGAGGTGTTCTATGCCTACCTATGTTTTCTCAAGGTGAACATCAGTATACTATATCAAAACACTGATAAGTTCTAAGATTAAGTGGATATTAATATACAACTTAGCATGGGTAGGTATAATAACATGCATATACATGCCATAAAAGGTGTCTACATCCTAATTTTGGGACCCTGTAAATATGTCACCATACTTGGCAAAAAGGGACATTGACATTTACTTAGTGGTATTGACATAAGGAGTTATCCTAGACCATCAGAATAGGTTTAATGTAATCACAAGTTTCCTTGTAAAAGGGATGCAGGAGGATCAGAAACAGATAGAGAAGATGTAATGATGCAGTGATGGGGGGGTTGGGGGGGGGAGAGAGAGAGAGAGAGAGAGAGAGAGAGAGAGAGAGAGAGAGAGAGAATGTGCTGCCTTGAAGACAGAAGGCAGTCATGAATTAAACACTAAATCTTTAGAATCTGGAAAACAATTGTAAAAAGAATCTTCTTTAAAACTCAGAATCATATAACCTACTGACAACTTGATTTTATCCATTTTTGAACTTCTGACCTCCCAGATTGTGAGAAAAGAAGTTGAGTGGTTTTAAGCAGTGAGTTTGTGATAATTTATTATGGCAGCAATAGGAAACTAATATGCCTGGAAAATATCTATAACCTGGAACATGATTTTTGAAAGAATACGAAAGGGAAATTTCAAAAATAACTGACAATTTCTTTAGAATAAAATTCCCCTATGATCTCACATATCCATGCCCTTTCAATAAACTATAAATGCTGCATAGTGAGGCCCACTTACCAACATTCAGCTTTTCCTAGTGAAGGAACTAATAGGAATGTTTGCACTGTGGAAAATAAAAAAGAATTTAGTTATTCTACGAGTCTGATTCTGATCTAGATTCCACTTATGCTGTCCTACTAATCATTTTCTGAGTGCCCACAGTTTTCTTGCCCCAGGGTATCCTGTACTGGGAGAGCTGTGTCCCCCTGCCAGAGTCCTATTAACTTTTGAAGATTATGCGCAGGATCTGTGTAGGTGATTACTCATTCAGAGTGTCTGACAATTGATTTCTCAGAAGGCTCACCTCTTTGCAAAGTGTTTGCTGCTGGCTGTGTTGACACAGGCTGATTTGTGTTTGCAGTCTTGGCCCATGGCACACTCACTCTCACACCATTTCTGGGCTCTCTCTAACATAAGCATCTTTGTGTCTCCTGCATCTTTGCTTCTTGCAGTGATCAGCCTTCTCTCTGACAATGCTAAAATAGTGGAAAGGTTGTATTTTTATCCTTTTGGTGACAACACTGTGCCTCATTGGGGCTCAGATTCCATGAATGTGTTAATCCAGGAAAAGTCTGCTGTAAGGCAAAATTAGTCCTATAATATATGCTCAAGGATAACAATGTAAACCCCATGACTGCAATCCATCTTTATAGCAAAAATTTACCTCTCACATTTCATTCAAATTTATGATAAACGATTTGAGGTTTACATTAAATGATCAACACAAACTCAGATATTCATTTACATATTTATAATGGATTTTATACAATTATATTTTCTTAGGTTTAGATTTTTTTTTTTTAAATCAGGAGCTCTCTCTCAATTATAAATTAGACTGATCACAAAGATATACAAGGAACTAATAGGACTCAACAAAAACAAAATAAACAATCCAGTCAAGAAATGGGCAGAAGAACTTAAAAGACATTTCTCCAAAGAGGAAATGCAAATGGCCAACAGGCATATGAAAAAATTTCCCTGATAATCAGGGAAATGCAAATTAAAACTACATTGAGATACCACCTTACACCAGTAAGAATGGCACATATCAAAAAAAAAAAAAACAGCAACAACAAACGCTGGCGAGGATGTGGAGAAAAAGGAACTCTCCTGCACTGTTGGTGGGAGTGCAAACTGGTCCAACCACTATGGAAAGCTGTGTGGAGATTCCTCAACCTGCTAAAAATGGAGCTACCATATGACCCAGCAATTCCACTCCTAGGTATCTACTCAAAGGACACAAAAATATTGATTCAAAAGAACACCTGTACACCTATGTTTATTGCAGCACTATTTATAATAGGCAAAACCTGGAAGCAACCCAAATACCCAAAAATAGATGACTGGATCAAGAAGATGTGGTGTATACATAACAGAATGTTATTCATCAATCAAAAAGATAAACTCATGCCATTCAGAGCAATGTGGATGGAACTAGAAGGAATTATGCTCAGTGAAATAAGCCAGAAGGAAAAAGAAAAATATCAGATGGTTTCACTTATAACAGGAATACAGGGAAACCAAATAAGACATCAGTGAAAAAAATAATAACAGTATAAAACACAACGAAGCAAAACCAGACAATTATAAATCAGAGACATACTGCAGGGGAGGAGGCAGGAGAGGGATCAGGGGGAGATAGGGAGGAGCACAGGGGACTGAGGTGATGGTGAATGGGTGCATTGGTGAAGGAAACTCTATGGGGACTACACCTGAGGGGGTGGGGGGAAGCAAATATTGTTTCAAAATGAACAATGATGTAAAAAATAAAAAACATATAAAAAATAAAATATAACTTATAATAAAAAATATAAATTAGATGTTTTTGTTCTAAATACAAAGTTCTAGTTATGTTCCTAATGAAAATCTTACTTAGTTCAAAATAAGTTTTGAGAATATTATATTAGTTCCATGTAGCTCCATATGCCTCCAAATATTTTAACTTGTTATAAATTACCTTAAATATTAAATTATTGTTAAATATTAAATCATTTAAATATTTAAGACATAAATATACATTATATACCACTATGAGTGAGGAAAGCAGACATGTATCGATATATCCCAGTGGAACTGTGCAGGTATCAAATATCTAATAAGTTTAGGAATCACTGTATGAAGGTTTGATATTTGAGATGCCATCATCTTGTAAATGAGTGATGAAAGTGACAATTTAGTGCTATTCATTTTCTGCATTGTTTTATTTTCTTTTTATTCCAACTTTATGATGATGGCCAAATAAAAATTGTACAAATTTAGTTGTACAACACCATTTTTAAAGATGTACAGTATGATTTAATATACATATACCTTGTGAAATGATTATTCCATCTTTTTTAAATAAAAATTTTAAATTTGGGCCTCCCTGGTGGTGCCGGCGGTTGAACACTGCACTGTGAAGCTGTCTGCAGCCTCTGCAGTGTGGGTTCGATCCCGGCTGGCCTGCAAAAATCCCACATGGCAAAGCAGACCTCTCCTGTCTTGCTCGCTGCTCCCCTTAGCAGTGTATTTCATCAGTCTTCCTGTTCTGTTCCCTGCTCTGTCTCTGGTGAATCCTCTCACCTTCCCGAGCATCTGGCCTGTACCCCAGTTCTTGTATAAATAAATAAATCATTAAAAAAATTTAAATTAAGTGAGCAGAAGACTTGAATGGAAATTATAATTTTAAGAAATGTACAATTCCAGAATTGGAAAACATCACAGAACTTCAGATTGTGAAGCTGGTGTGTTTCACTGATGTTATATATATGATGTTACTTGATGTGTTTGACATAGGTGCCAGTCAACAATTAAACATTAATTCTAGGACAAAGTTTTTCACTTAACTATTACTGCATAACAAATCACTCCCAAATTTAATGACTACAAACAAGTGACACTTGGCCCAATGGCTGCTCTAGTATAGTTGCATGGGCTCACCCGTGTTACAGCAAACAGCTGTGAAGTTCAGATATTCTAGCAGGTCCACACTTGGCAGTGTCCTGGTGGGCAGCACTGTGATTTTCCTCCATGTGCCCTCTCCTCCTTGTAGTAGGACACACTAGATTGTCCACAGGGTGAGCTCAGAACTCTTTTGTTCTGAGAGGACCAAGAGAGAAGCTACAAGTTCTCTTAAAGCCAAGATTCAGAATTGACACAGCATGGTTTCTGCCACATTCTGCCAATTAACACAAGTCACAGGATCAACTGTAAATCAAGGGTGAGAAAATATATTCCACATCTTAATGGGAGAGCTAGAAAATATGTTTACAAGGCTACCCACACAACAGTGCTATTTTACAAGAGCTCTTCTACAAGAGCATATGGTAAAAGACAAACCTCCACTTAAACATACGAGTTTGTGTCTGTATTGAATGGTATTTTTTTTAAATTTTCTTAATAGACATGTTCTGAAGAAAAGAAAGAAGCTGTAATTACTTCACAAAAAAGAAAGTTTCCTTTCAGAATGTGGCAGGGAAAATAATTTAAAAATTTAACATTTGTATAAAGCACAAATTGAAAGTACAAAAGGTCATCAAATAACATTTCATAGTAGTGTTGGTGAGAAAAAAATCAGTTGCCAGCCTGGTTGCCACTGTCTGTGTGGATTTTCTCTGGTTACTCCAGTTTCCTCCTGAAGTCCAAAGATGTGCACAATAGATTCCTTGGAGTGTCTCATTTGTTCAGGTCGGAGTACAAGTGAGTATAAGTGTGATGGATATTACTCTATGATGGGAAGACATCCTGTCCATGCCCCACCTTATGCTCTGGACTGTCTGGGTAGGTTCCAGACACATGGGACTCTAAGCTGAAATATATGGCTTAGAAAATGAACGAATGAGGAGCAATTGGTTAGGAGCAAGGTGAATATATATTAAAGGCGGAATGAAGGGGAGGACATTTGGAGCAAACACATGGAGGAGAGACACATGGGGTAGAGATACTTCAAGGAGACACTTGGAGAAGAAAATCTTGGATGAGAGACAGATGGAGAAATTGCTCCTGGTACTTGGCTGAGACAGTGGAAGCCATTTTCTTGAACTTACGTGGATTATATGATACATTTTGAATTTCAGGTTTCTACATCTGTTCCAGTTCTGTTACCTACGTAACCTTTTCCTGTGTTCCCCACCAGAAAGTGACTTAGACTTGTGCCAAGCTTTTGGATTTTAGTTTCCCTGTTTGGCAGGACATTTACCTATGAGGGGATGGATAATTTTCAGAGATTCATTATGAATATTCTTTATTTTCTCTCACTCATTATGCACACATATTAAAAATATCTTTATCTTTCATTAAAAATATCTTTCTTTGCTTTCTTTACCTTTATGTGCACACATGGTCAGACCCTTTTAGAATGTGCACACCTTAAGAGTTTGGGGTCCCTCAGTGTCCCTCATTCTTGAAAATACATTTCCAAAAACAGTTCAAGGAAACCATGAAACAGGTTGTTCTGCCAGAACATGTCTTTCTGCAAGATAAATTGTTTGGTTAGTAAATGCCATCAAATTTATGGAAACAAAGATTATTTTGTGCTAGTGATCAAGGAAGACTTATAAACAAGGTGAATACTAAGGCCCATGTTATAAACCAAGTTGGTTGTGAGTAGTATAAAGAGACTTCTGGGAAAGAGGCCAACAAGAATATCAGCCTTTCCTAAAAGCAGTGACTGATCCAATTAGCTGGAGCAGAGGGTCCTTTCGAGAAGAAAGCTAATGATAGGGAGATGTGCTGCTTTTATGTTGGAAATGTAAAAAAGTCTTTAATGAGTGTCTAATGAGATTTTTTTTTCCATTATAGACGTCATCTAAGATTTTGTTTATAACACCATAAGCAGAGTGATATTTTAGAAAGATAAATTTGCTTTTTGATTGTAGAAAGGGTAAGAATTGGAGTAAAAGCTGGGATGGAGGATATAATCTAAAAGATTGTTACAAAAAGGCAAATGTTATCTAATAAGAACCATTAGTGAGGTAACTTGCAGAAAAAGGAAAGAAGAAATAAATGCTAGTGATTAAAAAAAATAATTCACAGAAAATAAAGACTGAAGGAATATAAAGGTGAGAGTTCAGACAGAATGAAAAAATGGTTTTTAGGTTTCAGCCTCTGTAAAGTGAGAATTTGGAGTCACTAAAATGTACAGGGAATTCAAGAGGATAAGGAGTCTTATAGGGCAAAAGGCTGTTTCATTCCAGACACAGTAAAGTTTGAACTGATGACAGGCTAATCAAGTAGAAATGCTGGACAAGTGATTAGAAAAGTGGACCTTTGAGAAAAGAGAGGGCTAGAAATTTAGCAAGAATCATTTTGCAGGATGAACATGAAGGACAGGTCTTCCCAAGTTGTTAACAACAGGAGTCTCCAAGATTTTCATAATAGATGTTCCCAAAATGTGTCACTTTGTCATGTAGAAAACACACTCATCCTAAGGGAAATTTCGTTCATATTTTGAAAGTTTAAATGTAATGTTTTCCCAACTCTACAGGCTTTAAGAAACATAGACTAATGCAAACCTTGCATTTCCTTTGGTTGCCTATTGTGCTTTCATGTTTCTCCAAAATCTTAGGAAATCTTAGCTTAAATTCCTTAACCTATTAAATATCTATGTCTACTAAATAATTTTTATCTCTGTTAAAGAGTCAGAAAACACCAAAGATATTGGAATATATATATATATATATATATATATATATGTATATATATATATATATATATAGTGAAAAAGAACTTTCAAGACCCAAAGGAGTTCCTTGGGAGTGTGTGGACATCAAAGAAAGTGCTCCTCTTGGTTTGTAAGGGAAGGGGTTGGAGACATACTCACCAGAGAAAGCCACTAATGTTATCTAATGATTATTCCCAAAACAAAATATAGCACATTATAGTAAAAAAAAAAATAATTATCACCAGTGACAGGTATGACTCAAGAGATAATTTCTAACTAATTCATCCAAATAATTTACTTTTACTCTGTGTACATTTTTTTTCATTTTGAATTACTAATAATTTCCATGTCATAAATATAGTGCTTTCCAAAACTGAGTTTATAAATCAGTTGTCAGAAACTCCAAATGTATTTCTCACAGATATTTTCCCAAGGGAAATATAGAATAAGGTGATTCTGTTGTGGTTACTGGGCAGAGTGAGGGGGATCCCAGCACCCCCAAACCTTCCCGTTCTGCCTGTTCTACCATCCACTGTATCAAGACAGAATATACTTTAGTGGTAATGTAACAGGGTGGTCCCCAGGAAAATGGTAAGTTCCAGGTTCCCTGCCCCACCCAAAGGAGGGTGGAGCTAAAGAGAAGAATAAGCTGGAGAGGAGACTGAAGGAGAGAAGCAGGATGGGTATCCAGAAGGAGACCTGGAGGAGGCACATGGAGCCAAGAGACACATGAAGAAACTATGCTTGCCTTTTGGTCCTGGACTGGGTGACACAGATGTGGGTGAGAGACCCATGGGGAGGATAACAATGGCAGCTTTTATCTTGCTTTTGATTTTGC
Source organism: Talpa occidentalis (assembly GCF_014898055.3). Taxonomy (NCBI): domain Eukaryota; kingdom Metazoa; phylum Chordata; class Mammalia; order Eulipotyphla; family Talpidae; genus Talpa; species Talpa occidentalis. Next base: position 104,242,297 of record NW_023604295.1, on the reverse strand, counting down.
TCTATTCCTCCCAGACTTGTGTGGTTGTTTCTGACCCTTTTTTGTGGGTCCCCACTGAAAGGTGCTTTAGGCTTGTGGCAGGCTTTCAGGCCTTGCTCTCGGCCAATCCTGTTTGGGTGCACTGTTACCCACGAGGGGCAGGTAACTTTGGGTGCTTGATTTAGAAACTATGTTCTTTGCCTTCCCTGTATTGTTTACTCATTGTATTTAAGTTCCTTTTCATTAAAGTCTCATATGTTTTGCGTTGATGGGGTGGATGGCAGAACCTATTTAGAGCAGGCAGGGTTCCAGGGTCTGGGGTGCCCCTCTCCCTGCCCTGTAACAGTAAGACTTTAAATGAAAAAGAATGTTGGGCCTCCGCGGTGGTGCAGTGGTTGAGCGCTGAGTTGCGAAGCTGCCCGTAGCCTCTATGGCACCAGTTCAATCCCTGGATGCTCCCCAGCCACCGGAGGAGGGTCCTGCATGGTGTGCAGACCTCTCCTGCCGCCCGCTGCTCCCCTCAGCAGTGTACTTTGGTCCTTCTGCCTGCTCTGCAACCCGCTCTGGTCTGGTGAATTCTCTCACCCTCCCGCTTTCTTATTGTACCCAGTGCTTATATAAACAAACAAACAAACAAACAAATAAATAAATCTTAAAAAAATGAAAAAGAATGTTAATACAATCAATGTGTAATAAAGAGAATAAAAGGGATAGAAAGATAAAATAGTTTCCACATAAAATACCCAGCCACCCATTCCCCTCATGGGTAAATGCCCAAAGAGGGTTGGACCAAATTGAGACCACTGAGGCCTCAAAGCTTGCCACAAATCTAAGGTAACTTTGATAACATAATTTCAGGTCTAGTTACTAAGCTGGAAATCAATCGTAGCTGCAGCGGCAGTGCTGAGTCCTCGCCATGAGACCACCACGGGTTGGTGTATCAGGAAGTCACCACAGGAACTTTGCTGATGCTCAGGCAAGCAAGCGAAAAGAGGCAAATTTATTTAGTACGACAAAGTTTATTAAGGAGAAAAGGAATAGAGATAAAGTGGGACTCCCAGGCTGGTGGACAAGGCCAGGAAGGAGCAAGGAAGCTGCTGTGGAGTTGTGCCTCAATGAATCTATATACCTTCTTTCCCTAATTATTCTAAAGCCCATCAGTCTTACTGTGATTGGTTAGTTCTCAGTGGTCTCACTCACAGTCTTAAAAGTCTCTGTGCCCAGATTACATGTTGCATCTCAGTCCTTATCATAGAGTCCTTTTTCTTTATCTTCCCTATCCTGGAAGGTCCTATTGCCCCTAGTCAGAGGTGGGAGAGGGTGGGGGTGTGTGTTCGATTAGTCCCCTTTGGAGCTTGTTGCCCTAATCTCCAGAGCCTTCCTTTTTCCTCCAAGGCATTTTCCTATTCTTTTTTGACCTTAAAAGCTATCTGCTCGATCTAATGATACCCTAATTTCAGGTTTTCAGGCCTACTCTCCCAGCCAGGAATGGATCCCTACTGCTGGCAAAGCTGAGTTCCAGACACTAGGCCACCACAGGTTGGTGTCTTTTGAAGCCACAGCAGGAAACTTGTTGAAGTTCAGGTACCCGAGGGAAAAGAGGCAGATTTGTTTAGAGAAAGAAAAAGTTTATTAGGGAAGAAAGGAACAGAAATAAAGTGTGACTCCCAGGCTAGGGAAACCAGGCAAGGGAGGGGCAAGGAAGCCAAAGTAGAGTTTTGCCTCAGGGAATATATACTTTCTTCCCTAATTATTCTGAAGCCCCACCAGTCTCTTTGTGATTGGTTAGTTCTCCATTGTGTCACTCACTGCCTAAATGTCTTGGTGCCTAGATCTAAGTCTCTGTATCCCAGCCCTTATCTTAGAGTCCTTTTTTTTTTTTTTAATTTAAATTTTATTTTTATATTCCCCATACAATTAGAGTCCTTGTCCAGGAATGTCCTGTTGCCCCTAGTCCTAGGGTGTTTTGATTAGTCCCTTTGGAATTTGTTGCCCTTATCTCTGGAGCCCTCCTTATTCCTCCAAGACTTTTCCTGCTCTATTCTGACCCTAAGGGTTCTCCACTTGCCCTTTACCTTACTATAACTCACCTTCTGCTGAGAACCCATAGGAAGGGGGCAGAAAGGGCCAGAAAAGTCTGGGAGGAAGAGAGCAAAATCAAAATAAAGATAAACCCTGCCATTGCTAACATCTTCATGGCTCTCAGCAATTTGACCCGCTTCTGGTTCAAGTGTCTCCTTCCAGGTTCCCCCAAGTCCCTGGTACTAATCCAAGGCTAAAAAGCCCAGACAGCTTCTTTACATGTCTCTGTGCTCCCTGTGCCTGCTCTAGGTCTTGCTCTCTATCCTTCTTCCAACTGTTATAGGGCAGCCCGAATACAAAATGGGGTGCCTGACTGTGGGTCCTCACCCGCGTGCTTAAAAGGACTTATTAATGCTCTACTGCAGGCACACGCGAAAAGTTAATAAAAGGTTTATTTACAAGGTAAGGGCAAATGAGTAAATGCACAACTCAGAGAGAAAAGTGGGAGACAAAGTTTTAAATGTGTCCTACCCAATCCGCTGATCAGGAATCCCAAAATGGCACACTGAGAGCTGGCTGCGAGCCAGGAGCCGTGAAGCCAGGAGGTGAGCGACAGACCAAGAAAGCCCAAGGCCCATGTGTCTGGTTTTTATACCAACCCTGGCTGCTTAACTCCACCCTCAGATCCCAGCCACCTTCCCTTTGGTGGTGACGGGATTTGTCTTTCCCAATGTCCTGATGGCTTTGGTCTGGAGTGGAGGTAGAGTCCACAAAGCCTGTATGGGATTAGCGCAGGACATCCTTTCCCCCTAACAATTCCCCCCTTTCCCTTTTTGCCACCATTTCCATGGTGATGAAGATCAAATATATGGATGCTGGGATATAGTCTCAGATGAAAAATTTCCAGGGTTCCAGTGTGAAAGAAAACCAGTCCCTCCAGGTATTGTTCATCGTGGAAAGCAAAAGTCCTCCATTCCTGGAAAAACAGTTTATCAGTCCAAGTCGAAAGAAAACATCTGGAGGCATCCTTTCCCCCTAACACTTCCTTCTCCCAGTTTTCATGCCCCCTTTTCCTCCTCCCTGCTTAGCTCCACCTTTCCTTGGGTGGGACAGGAAACCTGGAACCTACCCCTTCCTGGGGGCCACAGTAATCTATTGTTAAAAAGAAGCAGTAGCAGGCCCAAAGCGGAGTCATTTGTACCAAACTACTCCAAAACTTAATACCTAAACTAGTAGCAGTTTCAGCCTGGTTTAAAAGTGGAATTTTAAACCAATCAATGTGGAATTTACTGGTCAGTACTACTGCAGTAATCGGCATGATAAGAACCCCCTGCATCCCCCTAGGGAATGTGACTTTACCTGAAATAATCTGTCTTTTGCTTAAAACCTGTCCTCCCCTCTTTCTGATTATGAAAACCTTCCATTTTGCACAACTACTTGACAGTATCTTTCTGCAGGCTACACGGAGTGCTGCCCTGTCATGAATCATCTAATACAGACAATTAGATCTCTAAATTTATTTGAATAAATTTTGCTTTTCAACACTACAATGTTTGTTCTATATTGTATCAGAAATTAAATGCATTCTTAGTTATAGTTACTTGGTTAAAAATTGTATAAAGTAGGGAGTATTAGTATCTTACTTGTATTTTATTACAGCTATATGGAATCTTGAATAAGTTACTTATCTCTAATGCCTTAATGTAATGACACAATGCAAATGTCATATATTAATAATCCTTCCATGCATACATCATATAAAACATAAAATGTGGCATGCAAAGCATGTGGGAACAATTTTTTTTTTTTTAAGATTTATTTTATTTGGGCCTCCCCTGGTGGCGCAGCGGTTGAGCGCTGGGCTGCGAAGCTGCCCACAGCCTCTGCAGCGGTGGTTTGATCCCCAGCCGCCAGTGAGGGTCCCACATGGCACGCAGACCTCTCCTGCCGCCTACTGCACCCCTCAGCAGTGTACTTCAGTCCATCTGCCTGTTCTGTTCCCCGCTCTGGCTCTGATGAATTCTCTCACCCTCCCGCACTTCTGACTGTACCAACTGCTTGTATAAATAAATAAGTAAATAAATAAATAATTAAATCTTACAAGAAAAAAAGATTTATTTTATTTATACAAGAACTGGGGTGCAGGCTAGAGGTGCGGGAGGGTGAGAGAATTAACCAAAGACGGAGTGGGAGCAGAATAGGCAGATGGACTGAAAACACTGCTGAGGGGAGCACTGGGAGAGACAGGAGAGGTCTGCTGCACCATGTGGGTATCTCCCTGGCCAGCTGGGATTTGAACCCATGTTGCAGAGGCTGTGGACAGCTTCACAGCACTGCACTCACTCAACCTGCTGTGCCACTGGGGAGGCCAGGAAAGAATTCTTAATAAGACCTAAGGTGACACAACTTTTTTCGTAAAAATATTTTTACTGGCAAAAAACCGATTGCTTCAGTGTGGTATGGTGGAGTATTAAGGAGACCGAGACTTAAGATCTAAGAAACTACTTGAAGTTCCAACCTCCACACTCACTCATGAATTTGAGTACATCACAAATAACCTAATTTTCTGCATCTGAAAATTAATCTTTTCGATTAAGTGATTTCTAAGATACATTTCATAATCAAAATTATGTTTTTCTGATCATTTTGTTGTATTATTTTATGTACTTAGCTAGATTTACAAGAGATAAAAAAAAATCCTTATATAATGCAGTCTATAAATTTACCTCACTTTCATACAAAATACAGTGTGAAGAAATTTTTTTTCGAGATTAGTTGAAAGGAATGTTAAAAATTAATGCCTCTGGAATTAGAGAGATCCAAATTCAATCTACACTTTTTATTCCCATACTCTCATCTTTCACTTATTTTTATTTCAGAAACAATTATTGAAAAGTTAGACATTGGCATAAAAGTAAAAGTAGTGACCACTAGTTTCTCTTCAAAAAACTATCACAGCATCAAAAGAAGAAATAGGGCCTCCCTGGTAGCACAAGGGGTTGAGCACGGCACAGTGAAGCTGTCCGCAACCATTGTAGCAGGAGTTTGATCCCCGGCCAGGAAGCGGCCCATGTGGTGCAATAGACCTTTCCTATCTTCCTCACTGCTCCCCTCAGCAGTGTTATTCAGTCAGTCTGCCTGTTCTTTTCCCTGCTCTGTCTCTGGTGAATCCTCTCACCCCCTGCACCTCTGGCCTGTGCCCCAGCTCTTGTATGCATAAATAAATAGATCTTCAAAAAAAAGAAAAAGAAAATAATGAATATAAAAAGAATAAGCAGTTAATGCTTAGTATTATTTGTGGACTAGATATTTTGCATAAGTTAAATCACAATTCTACAGGTGAGGAGATAGTGAATTGCATGAGACTATACAATTATCAATAGAAAAAAGACACAAATTCACATGTATAGTTGTTAATTTTTTGGTTGATTTTAAGTCCTTCCTTCCTTCCTTCCTTCCTTCCTTCCTTCCTTCCTTCCTTCCTTCCTTCCTTCCTTCCTTCCTTCCTTCCTTCCTTCCTTCCTTCCTTCCTTTCTTTTTATATGGGATGCAAAGAAACATGTTCACACCTCCTCAGATATGTATTATCACACCCCACCCACCACAGAACACCTATATACCATTGCCTCCCCTCCCCATATTTTCCTACTTCCCCTCCCACTCTGTGGCCTCAATTCTGCAGTCATTCCTAGACATGGTTTTGGTTTAGTTCTGTCAGTGACTTTGTTTCTCTATAATCCACATATAAGTGAAACTATCCGGTTTCTGTCTTTCTCCCTTTGGCTTATCTCATTTGGCATTATGTTCTCCGATTCTATCCATGCTGTCACAAATGAACTATAGATCACATTTTCTCTGACTGCTAAAGAGACTGGTGCTAGTTATTTCCTGACTTTCTCACATTTTTAACTATGCCCCTCTACTCACTCCTTTTCATCAGCACAAAGGAAATGCCCATATTTTCCCTTTTTAACTGGCAAAAAGTGAAATCGTCTCTGGAAGACTGTTTAATGGTCTCTAAAGATAACCTGGTCCTCATCCATGGGTTCTGTGATTATTACCTTATATGATAGAAAAGACTTTGCAAGTGTGATTAAATTAAGGACCCTGAGATTGAGAAATTATCCTTGATGATCTGAACAGGCCCTCAAAAGATTTAGGTGGGGGAGATTTGATGGCAGAAGAGGAAGGAGGTGATGTGAGAAGAGAAGCAGGGGAAGAAAAGATGACTGGATTTCATAAGCCAAGAAATGCTATAAATGGATTCTCTTTTAGTGACTTCAGAAGAAACTCCTCCTATTGACACCTTCATCTTAACACTGAAAAATCATTTCTGATTTTTGATTTCCAAAACGCTAAGTGATATTCCATCAAGACCAGATTTCATGTAAACATAATAACAGTAAAAATAATAGTAGTAGTAGTGATTGACAGGCTATGTTAAAAAAGGTTAGAAGACCTTAATACTTGTATTTGATTCTTTATATGTCATATTCCAGTTTAAAAAAATTAGTAATTGAAAAATGTATATTGACATTCTGGGGAATTTGAGTTATAGTTTTTTCCATAATTTTTTAACTGCTACCACTACCCAAGGCTGGACCAACCTATCACAGAACAGAATTATTAGCTATGATGGAATATATAAACATTCAGATTCCATTTCTGTACATAACTAATACTGTTACCTTTAATGGAAGTATTTTTGATTAATTCTGCTTTGGGAATAAGTTTTTAGTGATGTGAGTAGTCAAGCTTTAATTTGAACAGTGAGCAAAAGGCAGACAGTTAGGAAAATAAACAAATGGAAATGTTATTAAATGAGATTTTGAGTATGTGTGGTGGTCATATTTTTATATCTTGCTCGTAATAGCCACATTTCCAAGCACAGAAGAGTTTCCAAAAAACTTTAAGGTTTCTCCTATGCTGTTTATTAAGTCTTAATAAATTACTATGGAAAGCTAAACAGTATGTTCAAGATTAGTTCTAGGTTTCCTGTTCTCAAGGGGCTTCTTAAATATCTTAGATCCATCATTCTTAATTAGAGTTGCTCTTATAAAAATTTAGCTACTCTATACTGACATCAACACTAACTAACTTACTTCAAGAAGAGAAGGATGTTGCACAGTTGCACAGAACTAGACAGAAGGAAAACCCTTTTGAAGCCACATCTTAATGGATTAACTCTATTTAATCATTTTTATTTTGTAATTAGGGCAACATGAAAAGAAGATCTTAAGAAATGAACTCAGTATCCATATGTTATCTCTTTCAAAGAGTTTTATAGAATATCTTAGGATCATTTAGTTTTTTTTTTTTTTAATTTTTAATTAAACTTAAAGGGAAATGCTCTCTTTTTAGGTATGACTTCCCAGCTTCTCACCATATCAATACATGACATATATTGTTTGAAAGCCTTAGCTAAAGCTCAAAAATGTTATATTTTAATATAACTATATATTTAGATTTCACCTAAGAAGAATTCATGGCCCCAGATGTAAGAGAACAAAGCGACCTCATTATCTCAAGCAATAGACATACATTTCCTTAATGTGATGTGAAGATTTAGCTGGTAAATCTACTGAAATATTAAAAGTGTTGACTTTAGATTTCCCCACTGGACTAAAGAACCACCTATGGCTAGATGGAGGAATTATGATATGCTAAAATAATTCAATACGGTTACCAAAAAATAAAGCTGTATTTACCTTCCTTCTTTTAGGCAACAGTTCATAATTGATTTGTTGGAATATAAAAGCATGTGCCTCTTGTTTGTGTTTAAAATAACATGATAAAAAATAAGAATTCTAATGAATAGAATAGAATAAAATTAACTATTTAAATGCACAAAAGCTTTTAATACCTTTTTTTCACTGTTGAGTCATCACATAAAGAGAGAGAAGTTGGAAAACAGAAACTATCAGGGAAACATCATATAAATTTAAAAGTAATTCTTTTTAATTAGAAATAAGCTGATGTAAAATTTAAGGGAAATTAATGTTTATTAATTTTTAAATTTTTAGCCATAGGATTAAAACAAGAGTCAAAAAACCCTTAAAAATATCTGTTAAGTATCTTCTAGGGGTTTGGATATTTTCAGCATTATACCATATTGAGGTAGAACAAACACAAAAGTAAACATACACTTTTTTTGAAAAATCATATATGTTATGTATGTTAGAAAATATACATAAATTTATTATTAAAAATTCAATGTTTTGAGTTCCTCCAGAAGTGCCATATTTAAGACAGGGAGCTCTGCCTCCAGACCTCACCAAAGCTGTGTGGAACTGAGAAAAGGCTGACCTCACAGTCAGAGGTGAGCTGAAAGCCCACACATTTTTCTCGAGTGCACACGGATCATTCTCCAGGATCGATAACATACTGGGACACAAGACAAACATCAACAGATACACTAACATTAAAATCATACCAACCATCTTCTCTGACCATGAAGGCATCAAAATATAAATAAACCATAAAAAGAAGGCAAGGAACCCTCCCACCCTATGGAGATTGAAACCCACACTACTGGAAGACCACTGGACTAACAAGATCAAAGAAGAAATTAAAAAATTTTTGAGCTGAAAATGAGAACACCGATTTCCTAAATGTATAGGATGTAGCAAAAGCAGTAATAAGAGGAAAATATACAGCAATACAGGCTCATATAAAAAACAAGAAAGATTGACCTCCCCGGTGGTGCAGCAGTTGAGCGCTGGGCTGCGAGGCTGCCTGCAGCCTCTACAGCACTGGATAGATCCCCGGCCACCGGCAAGGGTCCCACATGGCATGCAGACCTCTCCTGCCATGCCCGCTGCTCCCCTCAGCAGCATGTTTCTTTGGTCTGTCTGTTCTGCTCCCTGCTCTGGCTCTGGTGAATTCTCTCTCACCCTCCCATGCTTCTGATTGTACCCAGTGCTTGTATAAATAAATCTTAAAAAAAAAAACAAACATTATTTGCATTTAAGAAAAACAAAACAAAACAAGAAAGAACTCAAGGAAACAACCTCATCTCACATTTCAAAGAACTAGAAAAAGAACAACATACAAACCCTAAAACCAGTAGAAGAAAGGAAATAATAAAAATCAAAGCAGAAATAAATGAAAACTAAACTAAAAGAAATCCAAAAGATCAACAAAACCAAAAGTTTGTTCCTTGAAAAAATAAATAAAATAGATAAACCCCTAGCCAGGCTCACAAAGGAAAAATGGGAGAAAGCACCAATAAATAGGATCACCAATGAAAGAGGAGCAATCACAACAGACACAGCAGAAATCAAAATAATAATCATAAACTACTATAAACAGTTATATGCAAACAAGTTCAACAATCTAGAAGGGATTGACAAATTCCTACAACTTTACAATCACCCCAAGCTAGATAAAGAAAAAATAGAACACCTAAATAGCAAAATTACAAGAAGTGAAATTGAAATGGTAATCAAAACCCTCCCAAAAACAAAAGCCCAGGACCAGATGGATTTACAAATGAATTCTATCAAACATTCATAAATGAACTAGTGCCTGTCCTTCATAAACTCTTCCAAAAAATTGAGAAGAAAGGGATGATACCAAACACGTTCTATGAAGCCAACATTACACCAATACCAAAAACAAACAAGGACAACACAAAAAAAGAAAAATACAGGCCAGTCTCTCTAATGAACACTGATGCCAAAATCCTCAATAAAATTTTAGCTATCAAAATCCAACAATGTATCCATAAGAAAATTCACCATGACCAAGTAGGATTTATTCCAGGGATACAAGGATGGTTCAACATCTGAAAATCAATCAATATAATCCAGCACATCAACAAAAAGAAATATAAAAAAATATGATAATATCAATAGATACTGAGAAAGCCTTTGACAAAGTACAACATCCACTTATGATAAAGGCCCTTGAAAATCTGGGGATACAAGGAACATACCTCAACATCATAAAAGCCATATATGATAAGCCCATAACCAATATCATTCTCAGTCGTGAAAAGTTGAAAGCATTTCCATTAAGATCTGGAACAAGGGCCTCCCTGGTGGCACAGCGGTTGAGCACTGGGTTGCGAAGCTGCCCACAGCCTCTGCAATGCAGATTCGATCCCTGGCCACCAGCAAGGGTCCCACATGGTACTCAGACCTCTCCTGCTGCGCCCGCTGCTCACCTCAGCAGTGTATTTCATCAGTTTGCCTGTTCTGCTCCTTTCTCTGGTGAATTCTCTCACCCACCCGCACTTCTGACTGTACCCAGTGCTTTTATAAATAAATAAATAAATCTTAAAAAAAAATCTGGAACAAGACAAGGATATCACTCTCACCACTGCTTTTCAATATAATACTGGAATCCCTAGCCAGAGCAATAAGACAAGAGAAAGACATACAAGGAATCCAAATTGGGAAGGAAGAAGTAAAACTATCACTATTCACAAAGGATATGATAATATACATAGAGAACCCCCAAAACTCCACAGAAAAACTAATCAAACTAATCAATCAGTTTAGTAAAGTAGCAGGATACAAAATCAAGACATGAAAATCAGTAACCTTCCTATACACAAACAATAATTCTGAAGAAGAACAAATCAATAAAACCATCTTTTTATTACTGAAACAAAAAAAAAAGCAAATACTTGGGAATAAACCTAACAAAAGAGGTAAAGAACCTATACAAGGAAAACTATGAAACACTGTTAAAAGATATAGAAGAAAGCAGAAAGAAGTGTAAAGACATCCCCTGCTTATGGATTGGAAGAATTAACATTATCAAAATGGTCATTCTACAAAAAGCAATTTACAGATTCTATGCTATTCCAATAAAAATTTCAATGACATTCTTCAAAGAAGTAGAATAAATATTGATGAAATTCATATGAGCCATCAAAAACCCCAAATAGCCAAAGCTCTCCTGAAAAAAAAAGGGGGGAATGGAAGTATCACACTCCCAGACTTCAAGCTATTTTACACAGTCATAATAATCAAAACTTCATGATATTGGGAAAAAACAGATACACAGACCTATGGAACTGAATAGAAAATCCAGAAATAAACCCACAGATTTATGATCAACTAATCTTTGTCAAAGGAGCAAAGAATATGCAATGGAGCAAAGAAAATTTGTTCAATCAATAAATGGTGCTGGGAAAACTGGGTTGCTGCATGCAAAAGAATGAAGCTTGACTACTACCTCATACCATCCACAAAAGCCAACTCAAAATGGATTAAAGAGCTAGACATAAGACCTGAAACCATAAAATATATAGAAGGAAATATAGGCAAAACACTGCATGACATATACCTCAGTAACATCTTTAAAGACACATCATCTAAAGCAATGATAGTGAAGGCAAAAATAAACAGCTGGGACTACATCAAATTAAAGAGCTTCTGTACAGCAAAAGAGACAGCAACCTAAACAAAGAGACATCCCACCAATTTGGGAGAAAATTTTTGTACAAAACACTAATGATAAAGGACTGATCACCAAAATCTACAAAGAGCTGACTAGGGTAAACAAAAACAAATTAAACAACCCAGTCAAAAAATGGGCAGAAGAGCTAAAAAGAAACTTCTCCAAAGAGGAAATGCAAAGAGGCATATGAAAAAAATGTTCAACATCACTTGTAACCAGGGAAATGCAAATCAAAACTACAATGAGATACCATCTTAAACCAGTGAGAATGCACATATTAAAAAAACTAGCAACAACAATGTTGGCGAGGATGTGGAGAAAAAGGAACTCTCCTGCACTGCTGATGGGAGTGCAAAATGGTCCAACCACTATGGAGAGCTGTGTAGAGATTCCTCAATCTGCTAAAGATGGAGCTTCCATATGATCCAGCAATTCCACTCCTAGGTATTTACCCCAATGACACAGCAACATTAATTCAAAAGGGCACCTGCACCCCTCTGTTTATAGCAGCACTACTTACAATACCTAGGCTGTGGAAACAACCCAAATGCCCAAAAATAGATGACTGGATCAAGAAGATGTGGTACATATACACAATGTACACAATGTACATATACACAATTGATTACTCAGCAATCGAAAAAGATAAACTCATGCAATTTGCAGCAACATGGATGGAGCTGGAAGGGATCATGCTCAGTGAAATAAGCCAGAAAGAAAAAGAAAAATACTGGATGGTCTCACTCCTAGGAGGAATTTAGAAAACCTAAATAAGCGACCAGGAAAAGGTTAATTATAATAAAGTACAAATCATAACAAGCAACTATGAACCAGAAACACACTATGGTGGGGTGGAGGGGGAGAAGGGAGTAGGATCAAAACAAGGGTGGTGGGAATTGTATGGGGACTATAACCGAGATGAAAATGCATACATTGTAAAAAAATGAAAAAAGATGTAAAAAATACATAAAAACTTAAATTAAAAACAATTCAATGTTTCTACATGAAAACATATGAAGTGTGAAAGAAAAAAGATTAATGTTTGTAGGAAATAAATGATGATTTCCTAACATAGGCTTATTAGTATCAATAACAATTATGCTAAATATCAGTTAAAATTCTCTCCAGTACTTTTCCATTTGTTACACAGTATCAGCCTACAAATTAACATTAATAGTATCAAATCCTAAATGCTAGATCCCTACATAGATTTATAAATTTTACAGAGAAACTGGAATCTCCATACAGGTGATAAGTGATTTTATAGGATTCCTATGGCATATTTAATTACTGTAGATACTTAACGTGAACCCCATCAAAAAGTAATTTATTATGTCTTGAGAAAATGGGTAAACTCAAAATTTGCAATAATTGGAATAATCTTTACAAGTAGAAAATTGTTCCCCATCTTTCCCAAGGGAAGAAATTTTCTGGAAGTGAAATAAAGAAAAATTCTAAGCACTGAAGCTCTGAATGGTTAACTAAATGAAATTATGCAGGTTGTTGTTGTTCAGCTTATATTCTATGATCTTTAAAAATATACATAGTTTAAATGTGCATAAATTACCAACATTTTGTTTCAGAAGTTATCCCCATTTAATTCTATTGACTAAGAATTGTTTGCATATTCATTTCAGTCTTTCATAATTTTTATGCTAGTAAAAGAAAACGCTGTCTATTTTTATGTACAATAAAAAGTTATGCACCAGAGGAATTAAAGACATCAATTATAATTAGAATGAGTTACAAAGTAACAAAGTAAAATTATTCACTTCTTTTCCTTTTTGAGTTATAAAGTGTTATCAATGTAAATAAACAGATATTTTGATGCTCACATTTGTTACCACAAAGAAATAGGCCAAGTAATACTTAGTTCAAAAAACAGAATTTGGGTAAAAATTTTTACGTTTTAAATCATTTTAAACAGTGGTTTAATTTGTATGAAACTCTAAAACCCAACATGATTCTTTAAATTAATGTTTGGAAGTTATGAACACTCATTGAGGTTGATTTGATTGTTTTAATTTTACCTCATCCAATCTTGATATGTTTGTGCATATAATCTTTTACATAATATCCAGTATATCAAATAATCAAAATTAGATTTGAAATCCAAAACGTCCGCACAGTTCTAATTGCTTCTTAGTTTTTATCAGACTGTTTTGTCATGCTAGACATGCACATCTTCCTGTGCAATCTATGCCAGTTTCCTCAATAGTGAGGAACTCAGGTTATAATTTATCTTCCTAAGGGAGGTCTATTCCTTATAGAGGTCATATTTAAGAAACTTGAGACACAAATTTGAGCACTTTAACTTAACTTCTCCTTTCCAAGATAATTGCCTACCCAGGCTGCTGAAGGAGCAATTTTAAGGATATAATCTAGCAATTGGTCTTTAGAGATGTTACTAAGAGCAAATGAAAACAGCAAACTCAATAAGAAATGAAGAGCAGGTGTTCTTTCAATTAGAAAGAAAGGAGAAGTTTCAGATAATGAGACTATGATGAAAACTAGTGAAGGATACAATATATAAAACACAATGTTAAGGTTGATATTCTTCCCACAAACTCAACTGCACGCTTCCTTAATTAAATGAGCATGTTAGTTTGCATCTTTTAACATTTAGTCTTGAAACAACTCCTTCTTTTCATCTTTAAGTAATGACAGTGTAGACTGCTGAATATGTAAAACACTGTAAGAAATTAGTTTATAAGTCTCTTAGTTAACTGAAGTAGATTGCAGCATACTGTGGCATTAAACTAGATATATCAGAATTATAATTAAGACAATCCTTTACTCTTCAAGAGAGTAATATATTTTGAGTTTGTATTAGGCTTTCCACTTCATAAAGTAGTTTTATGTAAACTACCTATAAAATATTTTTCCTGAAATTCATGGTATTTGGTATTCCCAAGAAGAAACTTGCTTCAAGTTTCAGGAAAATTCCACTCTTCAGAATATAACACAAACAATCGAAATCTTGCTGAACTTGTTATTTTTAGAGACATTGTTTAACTTGCTTCAGGGGAAGCGTAGACTTCATTTCTAGATTTCTGTATGGAGCACACATGCACCCATACACCCACATCTATCGGTCTAATGATGCCTATAGGAGTATGCAGTTGCACTTAGCTATTTAATGGTTATTCAGTATGAACAGGACCAACTGCATGTGAGACTATACTGAAGGCTGCTAAGAGTGTTTTGTAAAGCACAAGAGCAGTAAATGTAAGCTTTCTTGGTTTAAATTTCCATGTGTCCTCACCCAGATATAAGCTGAACTGAACCATTTGCTATGGCAGTGAGACCTGCCAAACTCTGATAAAAATTAGTGAGATCTGGAATAGTAACAAACCACTAAAAGTGCTCCACTAAAAGATCTGTTTAATTTTATTGACTAGTATGCACTTTTATTAATAAGTCATTGATGAAACACCTTTATTCCTCCCCCCAAAATACCCTTGTGATGGGGGGTTGGGTTATGAGCAAACTGGAATAGTGATAAGAAATACAAATGTTAACCCAAAGATATAAATATCAATTTGTGTCCTCAAGAATGCCACATGCTTGCCCTTGACCTGAACTTGCTGTTGTCAACCACACACCTTTAATATCCCCTTATGTTTAGGAGGAAGAAAATGGAACTAATGTAGCACAGCAGAGTCCCGAATTTCTCATGTATGGCCCCATCTGCTTTGATATCCTTACTAGTAACATCTGCCCAGAGCTAGTAATTTCATTCTCTGGAGATAAGGTTGAAAGTAAAGGCATTTCCAGTGTAAAGAAATAAAGTTTTTATGGACGATTTTCTCTTATTCCAAAAACTTTCTAAAGGACATGGACATAGCAAAGACTCTCTACAAGTTCTGTGTGTGTGTATACAGAATTCCCAGCAAACTGTCAAGCGAAATACACAGACATAACAATTGTTATCAACTCACTATTGAAGAAACTATAGAAAAATTTTTGTTACTTTAGTTTTCTGGAATTGTTATTTTTTTTAAATTTTATTTTCTTATATCATTTTTCTCCTTTAAGGTATAGTCCCCACAGTTCTCCCACCACCACAGCACTCCTGACCCATCACCACAGTCCCTTGTGCTCTTTCTCTCCTATAACCCCTCTCTTTCTCCCTTCCTTGCTGTTTGCCTCAGATCTATGGTCAGCTTGTAAATTTTATCTTTTTCCTGACCCTTTGTTTGGTTTTCCTATGTTCCAACTATAAGTGAAACCATTCAATATTATTTCTTTTTCCTTCTGACTTAGTTAGTTTCCTGGAATTGTATCTTTGAAATATCAAGT
The DNA here is from genome assembly GCF_014898055.3 of Talpa occidentalis. NCBI lineage: Eukaryota > Metazoa > Chordata > Mammalia > Eulipotyphla > Talpidae > Talpa > Talpa occidentalis. Next base: position 104,226,583 of record NW_023604295.1, on the reverse strand, counting down.
ATTTTAAAGAAGCAGAAAGATAAAATATGGTTATAGTAATTGCAGTGATAATGGAGAGTTAGAGAAAGATAGAAAACTAGAATTAGAAGAGAATAAAACCCACGTTTTCTTGAACTACTCCCTTTTATAGAGGCTAAAAGAAAATTGTGCAAAGATTTTTGGCCAAGAAGGAAGATAAAAGAGTCAAGATTTCTACCATCATGTTGAAGACAATCTCCTGGGAGGACTGAAAAGAGACTCTCATTTCCCTTCAAGCATCATATTCTGCTTATATGCTTGTATTCTCTCACAAAATTGGTAGGATCAAAAAAGTGAGTGTTGTAACAACTAATGTTAACCTACAAAGTAAGGTTAAGAATTGAATCACTGAATTAACTTGCAAATTTCAATGGCAGTTTAGATTTGAGTCCTATAACCAGAAGACTAGACTCTCATTGATGATGAATTACACCAATCCAACTTTTCTTCCTCCTGTTGACCTGAACCACACACTAAAATGTGTGAAGAGGAAGATCACCAGCAAAACCTTCTTTCTTATTTTTTTCTTATTTGCAAGACTAATATTTCTACTTAGCAATTTTTAAAATATTGGACAACATAAACATAATCTTGTATAAAGTATTGGGATAACATGAAGTGATAGCAATAAGGCTCATAAAACAAGGACTCTGCATATGAAGTGGTCTGCATGTCAGAACAAAGGAAAGTGTGATTTTAATTTTACTTTGGTAAGTAACAGGTTATCAATTCTATGTAAAATAAAGACCATTCGTTATGTAATATAAATCTTTTAAAATGTCTTTTGCTTTTACATTCAATTGTAGTTTGCTTTTCCCAAGGGGTTGGAGGATAACTTATTTATAGTATACATGACTTTTCTTAAGTTTCTGATGAAAGTCTTTACAGTACAAAATAACTTAAAAACAGGATTATTGAAAGTATATTTACAAATATGTAGAACAGTTATTTAATGCAGGCCTGTGTTAAGTTTAAGCAACCTATGTGCTCTATTATAAATAAATAAAATACCCAGAATCTGAGACTAGTTGAGCAAAAAAGTAGTTAAACTTGGTGAGATGTGAAATTAGGTTTTAATGCATGCAAAACACATTCCAAAGCATATTTTTAGGTGTAGGCTGATTGACTTTTCTCAGTGTTTAAAATTAAAAGCTGCCTTTAGGCAGTTAAGAACCTTTGGAGAGCTTTTGATATTATTAACTCAAGCACTTACATTTAGTTCTACCATAGAGTCATGCAAAAACCAACACTTAAGTCTTATCCAAGGATATATTTTTATGGGGTCATCTATCATGACTGTCCCAAACAGCCAGCTCATCAACTTCTCTTTCATGGTGAACAAACCACTTCACACATTTTTTTTTTTTTTACATCCTGATTATGTTTCACTCATTGTCGCCAGCTTTTATGAATATCATATTAACCATAATGAAATAATTTATACGTGGATTGATAGTTCTGTTCCAAGCATTGATAGCTGTACCCACATAACTATCTCATTACAGTCTCACAATCTATACAAGGTATGTACAAATATAATTCCATTTTGCAATTTGAGGGATAGACATTTATTAAAGTAAACAACTTGGCCACCTTCACACAACTCACAAGAGGAGCTAGGAATGAGTCCATGTCTATGCAACTCAAGATGAGCAAAAAGAAAACATGTGCTTTAATGGGCATCTACAGATTATTAAATTACTTTAGCTTTCTCCTTCAATGAGCAGAGTGCGACTCATTTTACTCCAAGTTTCTATGATTAGGAAAGTAAAGATCTTTTAGGAAAGTGAAGTACACAAAACTTTGTTCAACAGTTGTGATTCAGTAATTTTGTATAAGACTGTGTAAGTTAAAAATACATTGCTAAATCAATGTAATCTATAAACTCTGATGTATCAGGTGCAAACATTCAACTATAGCTTCTATCTTCACATATTGTCATGTATTTCCTATTACTCAGTCTATCCTATACATATGGATTATTTCAAATCATGTACTCACTTTTGTCTCATAATGAATTTGCAGTGAGGAAAGGAGTAAGGTAAGAATTGGAAAACAAGTTTCATTCAAAGATTAATTAATTTGAGAAACAGTCATTAAGTGACTATATGTGCAACCCACTTTTCTAGATGTTGGGAACTAAACTTTTATTGAGGTTGCATTGGTTTATAACACTATATATGGTTGGCTCACACTCTGAAGATCTATGTTACCACAACACACCTACCACCATGGTACCCAAGTTCCTTGACCATAATCCACTGTAGGCCTCTCTCTCCATAGTAGCCTGCATTTTACAGTCAGATTTCTAGATTGTTTTCTTTTTTTAATTTTTAAAAGTTTATTCAAGGTAGAATAAATTCAAATATGGCAACTAGCAATGGTTAGAATTCACCAACAGGGGTTAGGGCAAAGACTTTCATAGAGAAGACAATGAAGCAAATTGAGAAAAAAATTTAATTAACTATAGTTTAAGCCATTGCATTATATGGGAAAGCCAGTTTTGGTTTTGTCTGCCCATTTTTAAAACAATTTTAAAATATAAAGGTAACTTGATAAAGTTGTAAAAAGAAGCTTAGAAACAATATAAAATCATTTTGTTAAAAGCGACTGTTACAAGTACCACTCAGTTTCAAGCAATATGTTTGAAATGTAAATATCCACAATAGAAATTTGTAAGTGACAAATATGGATCTTAAAATATTTTCAAAAGCAGAAAACATCAAAGCCTCCAAACATACTTAGAAATGAAATTAAAAAAAAAAAAGAAAATCACTTTTCTCAATATAGTCTAAACTACATACTAAAATCCAGAAGTTTGTGGGCCTCCCAGGTGGCGCAGCGGTTGAGCGCTGGGTTGCGAAGCAGCCCGCGGCCTCTGCGGCACCGGTTCGATCCCCGGCTGCTCCCCGGCCACCGGAGGAGGGTCCCACATGGCGCGCAGACCTCTCCTGCCGCCCGCTGCTCCCCTCAGCAGTGTACTTCGGTCCTTCTGCCTGCTCTGCTCCCCACTCTGGCTCTGGTGAATTCTTTCACCCTCCCGCGCTTCTGACTGTACCCAGTGCATGTATAAACCAAACAAACAAACAAATAGATAAATAAGACATGCCTCTAGAAAATTAAAAAAAAAAAAAAAAAAAAAAAAAAAAAAAAAAATAAAATCCAGAAGTTTGTGAGTTAATCGATATATGTGGAATTGGTATTTTAAGTCACCTTCGTGGATAAACCAATGTGTATATAAATATAGCTCTAATTCCTGTTAGCCTTATTCCATGAAGTGTGAGAATCACAGATTTAGTAGCAAACATGTTTTCTTAAAATCAAATATCTGCCGCATTGGTTTGGTATTGAAAAGAGAGAATGCAGCCTCACATAAGCTGCAGGCTCTTGGCAGATGAACCCTGCCCACCATGTGCCCCCTTTACTACTCTGACTTTTACTCTTAACCAAAGATAAGTCAAGCCCTAAACATCAAATTTCTGGACCATTTAGACTCAACTGGGACATACGCTCTTAGAAAAGTACATAAACTATAGTACATGGAAATAACATTATTTGATCCAAGAAGTAGAAGTCAATATGAAAAATTTTAAAGTTCTTCCACATTTAAGAAGAGAGAATGATCATTTTAATTGCAAATGAAAGAAATCAACCTAAGTTAATGTATTTAGAGGTAGAGGGATTAAAGAGGAGTAAGAAACAAAATTTATTTTCAGGGAAATATAGGATTCTGGAAACAATGACATTCTTCTCTCTGTTCAGCTTCATTCTTCTTTTTTAGTAGCAGAGGTCCACAGCTATATACTACATTTGGCAGACTAGAATCCTACTTTCCAACCACTTAAAATTCCAGCAACACTAAAAAAAATAGGTCCATTTTTCAGCTAATCCAATAAATTTCAACAAGAGCAATTCTGATCCCAAAGATGATATTTGAAATTTATTAAAACATTTGTTTCCCCAGAGACTAGAAGAGCTCTAAAAACCTAGCAATGTGTAGGGTTGTGTACTTGGAACCCAAGTCCATTTTACTATATTTCAAAAAAATCTGATAATAAATTCTAGCACAGAGATACAGCAGTATACCAACAACTCAGGACAATTAAGGAAATAAAACATAAAATTGGCATTTGCCAATATTCAATTTTAGTTGCAGATGACTAGGATTTGATAAGGATATAGTTTGAGGATCACTCTTTTAATCCAAAGGAATTATTTAACTGATGACAACATAGACAATTTAGGAAATATTTTTTTTTTCCAGGAAGCAGGGAAAATGAGAATCTTAAATCATACCAGATAGATTACTTTCTATTTCAATAACACTAAAAGCATACCTTAGAATGCTTAACAATCTCCTAGTCTATTGCTAATATGAAATTGAGTTGAACTAAAGTTACAGTCATTACTCTCTGTATCCAGACAGTAAGGACAGGGAACTAGAAAGAAATTTGCACCTTGGTTTAGCATTAACCAATAAAAAACTCAAAATCAATTGTATGATGGAAAGCATGCAGTAAGAGTCAGCTATAAACTATAGTTCTATAGTGTTCTGCTATATAAATATTAGCAGCTGGCCCCAGAATTACAAAGGGAAAATTTTCCCATCTGACTGAATGATGGGTTATGCCAGTACCACAGGGTGGTGGTAAACCTATAAGAACATGTGGCTAATTATTAGCTACAGAAACTGGGTGCCACTAATTCATCATTTAACTCGTATTTTTATTCAATTTTGGACCAAATGACAACAAAACAGAAATTTGAAAAAGATGACACTATTTCCCCCAATATAAAGTTCTTATCAATCAACAAGCATTACCAAATATACATCAACAAGAACATAATAACTACCTAATATGTATCAGAGGTGTGATAACATTAGGTATGGGAAATATAAAATTCACAAACAATCCTGTTTTATATTTATCTGTTATATTTTGTAGAGTTCGTATAGTGTAGAATCAGTGCAGAATGCATGTGTGTAAACATATTTATGATCTAAAAAGGTAGAGCATAACCACCATGGGCTGCAGTTGCTAGAAGACTTCTTAAAAGAGATGTAGTTCTTAAATAAACTCTAATAACAAGATTCCATTTTTCTCCTTTCACAAAAATTCAGGAAAGTTGTAAAATACCAAGCTGGACAAACAAAAATAAAATCAAATAGAGGCACATCATAGTAAAATTCAAGAACACTAGAGATCAAATGGTCTACAATGTAGTTAAAAACACACCACTCCTATAGTTAATTTGTCCTAAGATCATACTTCTCTTTGACAACACTGGAAGTAAGAAGATAGTTATATAATACTTTCAACAGAGAGAAAAACCTATTAATCTAGAATTGTATACCAGAAAAAATATTTCAAACATGAGGATGAAACAGACACTTTTCAAACTATCAGAAGAACCAAGTTTCCTACCACCATGTGTACTTCAGACATTGGGAAAGAGATTTTTGGAATAAAAAGAGATCATGAAGCAATACATGGAAATAAATCCAAATGTACTAGAAAGTACAGTAACTATAAATCAGCTAAGATGGATAAGTAAAAGGTAAAATATTATCAAAATAGATTTCTAAAATGTACTGATCAGCTGTTTGCAGAGATCAATATAAAACTTATATAAAGAGCTTGAAAATAAAAGGATGAAAGAAGTATATATCATTAACACTAATCAAAATAAAGTTGGGGAACATTATAGTGATAATCATTAAAGTTGGTACAGTTATATTAAAATTAGAAAAATTCAAATTTAAGACAGAAATCATTACTAGAGACAAAGCATCATTAAATAATAATAAAGATCTCAATTCACTGGAAAAATATAATAATTCTAAACTTACATGTGTCTGATTACTATGTCTCAAAATATAAGATAAAAATTTGAAGATCTGTAAAACACCATCATGATAAGAAATTTTAATATATCTTTCAAAATTTATAGCTTAAACAAGAAAAATAGAAAGATTATGGAAGATAAAAATAAACACTAATCTACCAGGATTTGGTCTCTAGTAGTGAAAAGTATACATTATTTTCAAGGAAACACAATATTTACAAATATTGACATTATATTGACACTTAAGCAATTTTAACCAAGTTTGAAGACTGATGTCAGACCATCTTCTCTATTACATACAATTTGTTAAGAATATATAGTGGAGTAAAATGTACGAAGTATGTAGGACACCAAGTGAAGAAAAAAATCTTCACTTCCTGGAATTAGTTACTGGTCAATAAAAGGGAGTTCCCTCAGGAAAGAGTTAGGTGGGTATACCAGACAAGCACAAATAAAATTTTACTTGATAAGGGAAAAATGGTATGATTAAGGAAAAGTTAGTCAGTCAGTGAAGGTATAATAAAGTACGTGTGTATTGGAAGATAAGTAAGACAGTGGTCATAATCTGGGAATGAGCAAACAATATCCTGTTGTATCATGTAGAGTAGTATAGATTATAAAAATAAGCAATAGGGAATCAACAATATTTATATTTTAGTTCCCCATTTCTGCTTCCATTTAAGCTTATCTACATTATCTCTCAATTATCCCATATTATAGTTCTCACAAAACAGCTAAAACACAGCTATGATGATTAACTTTCACCGAAAAACTAAGACTAGCCGGGGTAAAATCATTACAAAACCAACATCTGAGATTTACAAGTCACTAACAAACCAAATTCATTAGCTATGATGAGCATTTCATGCTACAAACATCTTGACCTAACTTTACTGAATTTCCTTAAGGCCTGACTCTCTACCTAGTTAGTTTATTCTGCTAGTATACTGTCTTTCAGTCACCTCACAGAGACAGAGTTATCATCTCTCAGAAGCAAATAATATTTTTGAAAATACAAAATCTGACCAAACTGTCAAAAATAAAGAAAATTAGCTAAGGAAATTGTCAAATATAATTCATGGTTCTGGGACAGGGTAAAACTAAGATTTCATCAAAGCAGAAAACCAAAATTTATCATTATTATCCCAAACAATCTGTGGTTCCCTGTTGCCCAGTTTAAATAGCTGAGGCATGCTTTAACAGAGTCTGCTATCAGAGCTAGTTTCCAGAAATCATTTTTTTTTTCATATTTAAGGATATATGTAGGCAGTTCTATAAACTTCTATATCCTTCTCCATCAAGTACTAGGCCTAGCTTGGGTACCCAGTTCCCAGTTTTTCATAATTTACTCTGACATGATTTAAGAATAAGAGAAATGTATAAATCTTCATTGTGATTCCAACCCCATTCTAACTCTAGGGCCTGAACTGGGACACCACATAAGAATTCACTGTAATATGACCAGAATCATTGCAAGAAAACTATAATATAATTGGAATAAGTCAGAGATCATTCAACAGAAATTGAGATCAGATAAGATGAGAACTTGATTCAGGGTTTTAACAATCGGTATAGAGGCAAGAACACAGACTACATGGCATTATATAATTGCTGATCAATTAGCTGAGTGGTATGATGAGATTGGATAAGTTGAAAATTATTCTGAAAGTGGGTGTGATAAAACAGAACATAAGTTCTATAGATTCAAATGACTGTGAAACATTACAAATAAAAATTCCTAGTTGATTGTCGAAAACTAGGGAGATCGGATGTAGCTCGAGTGAGAGGTGTAACTTGGATTTACATTAGTGTGCATCATCACCTCATAAGTGATAACAGAAGCTATGTGAGTAGGTAAGCTGAAGTAGGAAATATGTGTAAAAAGGGAACAGAAAAATACCATGGACAAAATTCCAGGAAAGAGAAACTTTGGAAAGGGCATACATAGAAGAGCTATTTAAAGATTCTGAGCGTGAAAGATCAAATAGTTAAAGAGTTTCTATACTGTGTTACATTGAAAATATTAAAAAGTCAAATTCTTGCTAAGAATGCAACAGTGTATAAACCAGAGAGCTATAAAGATTACTTCTGTTAATACCATATTTAATAACAGGTTTTATAATGTAAAATTTAGACACTGGATTATTTAACTCAAAGAGTAGGACAATGTCAAATATTCCTTTGGAGTAGGAGCATAATGTTTATTCTGTTTATATTTGTATTTACTTGGAGTCATACATTTATTTTCCATTAAGCTTTAAAGTGCTGCTTACTTTCAAATTTTAGTTGATGTTTTTTTGTTATCTTTGTTCATTTGTGTTTCAATACTATTCATCATAAAACAAGAAGTGAGAAAAATAAGATTTCAGTGTTTGGGATTTTGATTGCATTGTGCATAGTGGAAAACACTAAAGTACAGTTCTACAACTTTGAATGAGCTCAGAGTTTAAAATAAGAATGGTAGTACATCTCACAAAAGATAAATTGGGACAGAGAAGACAAAAAACATCATACTCAGAACATACACAGAAAATTTTTAGAGTTAATGCAAGTCTATGAGTCAAGTTAAAGTATAACAATAACAATTTAACTTGAGATAGTATATTCACCATATAACATTTATATTATGCCTAAATGATATCTTTTCAAAAGTAACTGGGGTTCACTTTAGGTGGATGTAAATATGAAACAGATATAGAAAAAACAAAATGTTACTAGTAGCAAATGTTAAATTAAAGATGATTTTTAAAAATTATATATTAAGAGTTCTAGGCATCTCTGCTGGTACAGGGGTTAAAGTCTCAGTGCTATTAAGCTATCACCAGCCACTGTGGCATGAGTTTGATCACAGGCCAGGGAGCTAACCCACATGGTGCAGCAGATCTCTCCTGTCTCCTCTCCTGCTTCCTTCAGCAGTATACTTCAGTAGATCCACCTGTTTTCCTATGCTGGATGAGGTATACCAAAGAATTTTGCTTTGGGAAAAGTAAACAGTAGTAAACAGCTCCACACTCTGTCTCTGATGAATCTTATCACCCCCTGCACCTCTGGCCAACACCCCAGTTCTTGTGTGCATAAATAAATAAAAGAAATCTTTAAAAAATTATATTTTGAGTTGCTAGTGTTTTAGAAAAGACTGAAACAAATATACATGTAACAAGATAATAGTATTTATATAACAAAAAAATTTTGTATAGTAATTGGACTTAGAAACAAATGAAAGATCCTCTCTTGGATTTGCCATGTGCCAAAAATGTTTAACCTAAGCCAGCTGTATATTTCACATTCATAATTATGAACTACACATAATTTCTCCCTGATATGCTTTAGTAATGAGAACTTTTATCATTATAACACAACACTGTGCATGCAACCGTTTACTCTGAACCATGACTCAAGCATGAACTTTAAGAAACTTGATGAGCTATGATACCTAAATGTTTGACTGCCTCTGTTGCCTAGAAAAACAGATCGAAACATTGGTTTTACAAAGGAATCCGAAAAATTAAACCAAATGCTTATGAAGATGAACTCATTATTTTTTTTTCTTCCAATAGTGTCTCCATGCCAGACAAAAGTAATAGGTATTAGGATGTAAAGATTTAGAAACACAGGTGATCATATGCTACGAAGGCCAAATTTGAGAACAACAAAAAAGTAATAGTGGTTAAAGAAAGACTATCTTTGAACAAGTAAGATTATGATAACAGGTGCAAAATAGCAGTCTTTTACTTTAAGAGTATAGTGGATTTCATTTTGTGGCAAGAATGTTCACAAGTTCATGAAGTAAAAGTCATGTGTAGAGCATAACTGGATATATATAGAGCATGATAATTCAAACTTTCTCAACCTTGAAGCCTGAGAAAAATTAAAGAAACTGCACAGAGACACATAAACTGTTTGTAGAGATTTGAAATATTGAAGCATGTTGACTAAAACATTATGAAAATAATTGATGCTTTGCAAAAGGTATTAATAATCTCTGAATATTATGTGCATTTATAACTACTAGTTCTTTGTGAAAGCTTTTAATAATGATGGAAAAATATATTATGAGGCCAGGAATTAGTTTAAAATACAATTATACTTTTTAAAAGTGGGTCACTAAGACAAAAGGGAAAACAGAATCCATTTTATGTAGAAAATATTTATGAGATTACATTCAAATCATTTACTTAGAAGTACATCCTAATCCTAGTACCTAGATTAGATAGAAATTATTTTTCATGAGTCTCATATTCAGAGGCAGGTAGAAACCTATAATTCAATAAATTTTTAGATAAACAGTTTTCCTCCTTGAGTAGTTCACATCTTCTGATTTGTACTTTAAATATGTTCAAATATTTTAATTATATATAAATACACCATGATAATAGTATTTTCCCATTCATGACATTGATTTATTATATAATGTTTCATAAAAATGCTCTTGCTTATGGCATCTGGTTGTTTCTACCCAACAACGAATCAAAGATCCTTTTATCTTAGTTAGATAATATGTATTTTCATAGGCATTCTAAAGAAAGATATGAGTTTAAAAACCAATGTGAAGAGTAGATAACAATAATATGTGGGTTAGTAAGTGAAGCATGACATGCCTCCAGCAACGAATATAGAAGGCCCTTGGATTTCATAGATTTGAGGTTTGAATTTTTAACTATTTAGGAGTAATTCAGCATGTACACAGTTTACAGCCTTAATAATTCAGCTGAGACATCAACAAAGTGTGTGTGTGTGTGTGTGTGTGTGTGTGAGCATGCGTGTGTGTACACACACATGCAAGGCACTGCTAAAGTTTGTCTGCTCCATCACCCAGAGTCAATCTGTTTGGTGTGCCCTCTTTTCCCATGTCACTGAAGTAGTCATTCTGGTGAAGGATAGAAACTGTGCCTCTTTGAGGATAATCTCCAGAAGAATGTCAAAATCATACATCAGACAAGGGGTTAATAGCCAAGATCTACAATGAATCCATACAACTCAGCAAAAAGAAAACCAATAACCTAATCAAAAAACGGGCAAAGAACTAAATAAATTCAAAGAGATACAGAAGGCTGACAGACACATGAAAAAAAAAAATGCTCACCAGGGTAATGCAAATAAAAATGACAATGAGATACCACCTCACACTTGTAAGAGTGACCCATATAAAAAAAAAATAAGAAACAAGTGTTGGTGAGGATGTGGAGAAAAAGGAACTTTCATACACTGTTGGTGGGAATGTAGATCGCCTCAATCCTACGGAAAACAGTATGGATGTTTATCATGTTTATCAAAATATTAAAAATAGAAATGTGATTTGATCCAGTAATTTTACTTTTAGGTGCCTACCTGCAGAATGCAAAAACATTAATTTGAAGGGCTATGTGCACTCCTATGTTCATTGCAGCACTATTTACAATAGCTAAATTATGGAAACAGCCCAAGTATCCAAGGATAGATGAGTGGATTATGAAGATGTAATGTATACAATGGAATCTTTACTGCTCAGCTGCACAAAGAATGAACTCTTGCAATTCATGGCAACGTGTAATGGAACTGAAGTCCATTATGCTAAATGAAATAAGTCAGAATGAGAAAGACAAATACCAGATGAATTTTCATATGTGGAAACAAAAGAAAGTGACAGAGAAGAACAAAACAAAACAAACCCTAGAAATCTGACTGTAGAATTGAGGTTGCGAGAGGGAGAGAGGGATGGCAGAAGACAAAGGGAATTGGGGGCCCAATGGACTGTGGTAGAGGACTGTGGGTGCCTTGATGAGGATGGTGTGTTAAAACACACCTGAAGGGGTGTAAATCTATAGTTCTGAATCAAATCTGTGTTGTAAATCAATATTATCTCAATTATAAAAAAAGAATGCCAAAATGTAATTCTGATGAAAAATGGGGGAAACATAAGGAAATTATGGTTCTTTTTTAAAAGATTTATTAATTTATTCATGCAAGAACTGGGGTACAAGTTAGAGATGTGGGGGGTGAGAGGATTCACCAGGGACAGAGTGGGGAACAGAACAGGCAGACTGACTGAAATACACTGCTGAAGGGAGCAGTAGGAGAGACAAAAGAGGTCTGCTGTGCTATGTACATCACCTATCTGGCTGAGGATAGAACTCGTGCTGCAGATGGATAGCTTCATAGTGCTGTGACTTAACCCCTTGCACCTCCAGGGAGGCCCCGAGAAAATGATGGTTCTTAGGCAGAAAACACATGTCATCAACTAAGACATGTCTATTTAAATCCAGAAATGCTGAGACTTGCTATGGTTTTGAAAAGCATTCCTCAAAAAAGGTATATTCAATATGGACTTCCTTATACTGTAAAAGAAATATCCCTTCAAATATAATATTGAAATATCTGTAGTCCTTTTTTTGCGGTTCCTGATATAAATAAAATTTGATAGAAGTTATATAAAATAATCTTGCAAGATTCAAAATAAAATTTATGTTATAGTAACATTAAAACATGTTAAGTCAAAAGAATCATCTAATATTTGTAAAAATATTGTCCAGTGCCCTAAATACATGATTTACCATCACTTTCTCTTAGGTTTTATTCACAAATATCAACCCATTGCCCAAAGAAATGAATTAGGAATTATTATAGTAGCAAAACAAAAAAAGAGGGATGTGAACAACTATTCTGTAATTGGAGAAATTTAGTGAGAAATATCTATATCTACCATCAGCAATTCTATAAATTTCCTAGAATTTGGGCCTAGATAAGAGCATAGGATCTGGAAATAAAGGACATATATTTGAATTCTTATTCCCATGCTTATTAACTTTGTGATTCTAGGCATTTCATCTGATCTTTTGTAGTCTCCATTTCACTATCCCTAAAATGGTATTACAATATTCAGTAGACAAACCTATTATGTCAAACAAGGCAATATTTGGAGAATAAAACGAGCTATATTAACTTTATCAGCTTGAAAATGATTTTCTTGCAGGAGGGCACAAAAATGTCCTTCTCAAAAAAAAAAAAAAATACTTCGAATTGTAGACTCTCAGACCTGGAGACCAACTGTTTCCTAAGGTTTTACCTTATTTTCTTAGGGTTACATTTCTAAAGAGAGTCCTGCAGAGACCACGGGAAAGTAGACTAGAGAGTCCCCAGTCTCTATCAAACCAGAGCTGCCCCTCTTTTGTTGGCATTGGATATTATGGTTGTTTAGAAGGCATTGTTTGAACAAATAATTCTGCTGTGGTTAAAAATGATTACAGCAAAACCAGCTAATCAAATCCAATTCCCACTCTGCAATACCACCATCACCAGAGAAAACTGGGGCAAACAATTATGACCCATGCCCAAGATGTCATCTCCAGTTGACAGCCCAAGATGTCATCTCCAGTTGACAGCAAAGCCTCGGTTTAAATAATGTCTCCATCTACTTTGCCAACCAAATTAGGGCCCTTTCCACCACACAAGTGAATGTCCTTACAGGTTAGATCTGGAGTGAGAGCTTTAATAATTTGGGGTGCCTGTGATTTCTAACTGCTGCTGAACTCCATTTTGGAGTGGGTTGATTGTTTCGATTAACATCTAAGGCTGAACCTTCAGCTCTTGTTTTCCTGATGGGCATTGCCATGACAATTAAAGCCTCTGACTGGATAATGAAATCCTTTATTTTTAAAGGTTTCTGATGTCAAGTTGGTGTAGAACACTCTAGATAACCTATTTAATACTAACAAAGTAGTGTCAGTGTTCTAAAATCTATTCAGGGCTGACAATATTTATTCAGAGTGAATCGACAGAAATATTGTTTAGGAGCATCAAGAAAATTTCAAGGCACTTGGAGCAATTTTTAATTTTTAGGGTGTGAGTCTGTAATTCTCTTGGAGGCATGCTGATCCTTAAATTTGTTCATTCTGTGGTTGGCCTTGAAGTCTCTAGTAAGTTTCACTGAGAATGTAGCATCACTTCATGCTTCTAAACATTAGTCCAAAAAGTATTATTATATTAAAATCTAAATTTATATAAAATAAGAAAGATAATTTATAGTCACATAGTTTTAGAAGCTAAGGATTTTATCACAGATCAAGGACAGTCCCCAATGTTTAAAACTGTAAACTTTTATTTTGACATGAAAACACTCATTAATACAGCTACCAATTTAAATGTATGTACTCAAAAACTTCATAGACATTTGAAAATTACATGATTATTTTCCTGAGAAACTTAAGGTTGTAATTTCTGCCAAATCATTGTTTAGCTGAAATACTGACACAGCGTGAGAAACACCTCACTAAATATTATACAAAAGGAATGTCCCAAAAGACATATGCTGATTATTGTCCTATAGCATTAAGCCATCTTGTGTAGTTCTGATTTGAGCCCATATATCTTGGAATACTCTTTCTTACTGGACCTAAGAAATTTGATATATTTGGAGATCAGTGAAGCTGTAATATCCAATACAAAGACTGGAATATATGCATAGTGATGATAGCAGGACATTGACGATTTCTAAAATATTCATTTGTTCTACTACCCTTAAATATGTGCTTCTTAATTTTCTTGCCACTTAGGTCAAACATGTTCTTTATCTCTCCTGTCTTTATATAAAAAAGAATGTCTCGCTACTGTTTATTTCAAGTTTAATTAAATAAGTCTGTATTCTGAATATTAAGAAATCAAGGTTAATTCTACATCTTGATGACTGGCTCCTGTTATCGAGAGAATTGGAACCTGATCTGGATGGAAAGAAGTTATAATTTCCTTAGATGTGAAAGAGGTCAAATAATTCAGTAGTCACAAATATGTTTCTTATTCGAAGCCAAGAAATGAGTGTATAAGGCAGGTTGCTAAAAATATGACATTTGTTAGAGAGTACTATTTTTCACTACAGAATGACTAACATAAAAAAAAAAAAGTACCTACTTAAACTCATCACAAGCCTCCTCACTTCAGTAAGCCTGACTTTCATGAGTTGTGCCTTATTGATGAAATAGGTAAAAACATTTTTAGAACTCATTCTAAGCACCAACTCTCTTATTTGTTGGAAATTGTAGATGAATGTACTGTAAACTTGGTTTCAGACCTCAACATTTTTTAATCAACAGTTGTTTAAACACCTATGCATTTTTTTTTGCTTGAATATCATTTATCACCCATGCAATACTAACTTAATGACCTAATTGTATTATTCAAGGAAGCTTTCTCCTGGCTGATCTGGGGCATGTTTCAAGTTCTTTGCAGATAAAATTTTATTTAAATTAAAGAGATAAAATTACACAACGTGACTGGACTGCTAGTAGTTAACTTAAACAAGTTCAGTTATAGTTATCAAAAAGCTTTTCATGCATCCCAGTGTTAACTATGTAGTTTATCACATTTTTGCAAATTCAGAAAATATTTCCATAATATATTATTTATTTCTGCAACCAATGGAAAAATTCCATTTTTACTTCTAGCCATTTATGTCATTAAAGAACCAATCCTGACAAATGAATAAATAAAGGCTGGAATTGTATAGTACTGAAAAAGCTGTACTTACTATACTCTTAATGAATTTTATGTTTTTGATTCCCAAGCAAACTACAATTATACACAAATATATGGTTAACAACCGAAAGCATGATTTCTTGATTGCAAAATTAATACAGGCAATTAAGAGCCATATTTCAAAAAGTTGAGAAAAAGAATCATGGAGTCATATGCATTAAGTCATATATACTACTAAAAATTACCATTTATTCAGATTCGATATCTTTTATAAAAGCTACAAAAGCAAAATTAAGTGTCAGTTCTAAAAATTAGTGGCATTTTCTGTTCTAGTGTATAAGATACGTAGTTTTAAAAGGACAACTACAGAGCTAAAGTTATTATTTTAAATATCAACTACTCAATGTGCTCTATAACTCAGATGTTCGAGGATAGAGGGTGCTTTCTCTAACATCAATATTCATTAACACCCACATTGCCAAAGCACTAACCCATATTTTGGGTTGTTTGATGTTGTTTCTTCTTTAAACAAACACCGGGGAAAAATTCAGAGTAAAGTTTATACATTTATTGAAGAAAGAAACCAATAGAGATCAAAGGGAAAAAAAACAGACCAAAATTTTTTGGATGAGAGCTCTCTTCCTTTTCAAGACTGATCTGTTTCATCAGGGGCTTGTGTGCAGAAAGGAAGATGAAACATGCTTGCCTTCATTAGTAAGTTATATATATATATATATATAACTATATATATATAACTATATATATAACTATATCTTAGCTTCCACCAGAATCTTTTAATATGTATATTATGTTTCGCATTATGTTAACAATGGATTAACATGTCATTCTTGAAACTTATCATTAGTTTAAAAACTTACAAAAGACAACACTATTTACTGAACAACATATAAAAATCAATGTCAACACATCCAGCATAGCAAAAAAGAAATTCTTTGCTAGAATCCCATAAAAGGAAAATAATTTCCTGCAAACTAAGAGAATGAGCAGAATTTTCCTCCTTGAAAACTGGAGTAAGCAACTATACCTAATAATAACAGATATGATGTAAAACTAAGTTACCACAGTATTCTTGAACATTATTATATGCATTTATATATCAAATGGCAGTAAGCATTATTTTTCTTTCCATGTATTTAAAACATCATAGCAACTAAAATTTTTATTTAGATTTGCCTTAGCTTAAGGATCCTTGACTCACAGGATGAAAAATCAATAGGCAAACAATACCAAAAATAAGTATCCCCCATTTTTCCTCCTCTACCCATTGACCATATCGGGGTCTGTTCAATTATCTAGAAAATCTAAGGTAAAGGATTCTGCTGATGAGAGGAAATACTGACAAGTTATTCCACTTGGAGTACACCTGTGTCTATGAAGTGTATTTATTCCAAAGTGTAAGTATTTCAAAGCCTCTATGTTCCAGAAGTGTAATCAAACCTGACAATACAAATTTACTTCTCAAATTGGAGGATCTCAAACATTTTCTAATAAAGTTTGACTACCTCTCTGGTCTTGTCAGTTTTGACTGTCAACAGTCGCTACCCCTGACAAAATTTTTCAGCAACCTCAAAAGATCTTTGCTTCTAATATTCCTTCTTTTCTTCCAGTCAGTCATTGCCAATCCACTCTCTCATGCTAAGCCTTTCCAGTTTCCACCCTGTGCTACTTCTCCACGCAAAGTCTAGCACACCCTGGCTGTGAGAATCTCTGAATTAATGTGTAGTTGTTTGAGGGTTAAGCTGAGATCTTCTACTAAACAAAACTGAAGTTTCCACAATGGTTTTGCTCTTTTACTGATTTAAAAAATTTAATAGTGTCAGGGTTCAGAGGGGAATAAGCTAATAGAAAACTAGTGGGATCAGGGGAAACGATCACTTCAAATCATTTTCTTCTCCATTTCTCCAAAGAAAGAACTTTCTACTGTGCCATACCCTAAGCTTTAATAATAATAATAATAATAATAATAATAATAATAATCTGGAAACTGTCTCTGCATGATACATATATCACAAACATTGTTCAAGTATTCTTCTTTGCATCTCAAATAACCTACTACTCTCCCCCCACAGATTGGATTGCTTGGGAAAAGGCAGCCAGGGATACTTTCAAGTACACAGATAATGCATCCTAATTTGACATCTTAGACAGACAATAGGAGATATTGGATACCTCTATCCAGGCCAAGGTCTACTAATTCTGACATTGGCCATAACACAGATACTTGTTATTCCCAACTCTAACTGGAGCACCAAATATGCCTCCTCCAAACACCACTTCTTCAAACCAGTCTCAAATGTAGTGGTGACTAAGTTCTTCAGATCATCTTCCCTGGACTCCACTTTCATTTACAGTCCATAGCAAAGGCCATTCCAACATATGCCACAGTTCTCTACTCTCTCTCCTTTATTTTATGCAATTTAGAAAACCAGCAGATCTGGAGACCACATTCCAAGAGCACTGGGCTCAGCTGGGTACACTGTGGTCAGGGCAGAGGACAGTCTGCAAGTCAGCTTTTGCCCTCTACAGGGGACTTCAGTAGCCTTGTAAACTTACTGGGCAAACCCATTTCCCTGACATATCAGAACAAACCTTTAGTAGCCAAGTTTTCTCAGTGGGTAAAAGGTGCCTAGAAGTCCTCCAGGTTGAACAGAGTCCATCTGAATTGAATATCTATAATAATAATAATAACCACCACCACCTCTGAAAAATATGAAAGTAGCATATGTCCAGGAGTAAAAAGGGGTGGAAAATCAAAGGACAGGATGTGCCCAGCCTCGCCCCCTTCACCGCTTTTTCATGTACAGTGAGCGGGACATTTAAATTATTTTATGGTTTGGTTTTTTCTTAAGTTTTCTTTCTTTTCTTTTTTTTCTTTTAAGGACTGCAGATGGCACTGCCCACAGGCACTGGGGCAAACTGTCAGCTTGGACGCTCCTACCCTTGCGGCTGAGCCAGAGACTGGGGGGGAAAAAAGGCGAGGCGAGGATTCCCCAACAAGCTGCAGGGGGACGCCGGGCGCCGCGCGGGTCCCAGACCACGCGCCGCCCCGCGGGCACGTTGGGGGAGGTGGGGGAGGTGCCGCCCCGCCCCCATCCCACTCCACCCCCACCCGGCCGTGAGCAGCCCGAACCCGCTCCCAGTCGGCTCGGCTCTGCACTTCCCCAGACCCTTTCGGCGCGGTGGTGCTCAAGCCTGGCGTGCGCGGCGCCGCCGTGGCCCGGCCGGCGGGCAGCCTCTCCAGTCCCTTCACTTGCAGCCGGGCCCCCGGGCCACGCGAGTTCGCGCCCAGGGACAATGCAGCTGCGGGTGAGACCGTGTTAGCGGTCGTGGGAGACACGGGTCTCCTTAAGTGCAGAAATAAAAAGCAGCAGTCGCCCCAGTTGCCTCTGTAACGCAAATCACCTAGTGGAAATAGGCTGTGCCCGGGGCGGGGTGGGGGCGGGGGGAGAAGCGGACCCCGAGCTCGGGAGCGGTGGCAAAGTGGCCGCGCAGCCCCGGCAACTTTGCGGGGTAACCAGGACACAGCGAGCAGAGACGGCTGCCGCCACCGCTTCCCAGGCTGAGGCTAGCGGGCTCCGGGCGCCTGGTGTGGTACCCAAAGTGCTCCAGTAACTGGGGAGGAGGAGGAGAGGGTGACTGTTGTCAGGAGGAGCAGGCAGGGAGGGGAGCCCAGCCTGAGAGCACGAGCCGAGCTCCAGAAAGCTTCCTTGCCTGTCCTCGGCCCTAGGAGGGGCGCCTGCGCTCGGGTACACTTCACCCCAAATGCCCACTCGCCGTCCCACGGGGCCACCAACTATTCTAACAGCGCAAGGAAAAGGCAGCGAAATAAAGAGCAGAGGAAGAGAGCAGGCGAGAGCGAGAAAAGAAGACACCCGCCGCGAAGGATCACGTACCTTGAGCTCCTCAACGTCCAGGTTTGTTGATCTGTCCATGGAGCGAAACTGAAGGAAGTGGAGAGGAACCGGGCAAGTTGTACCAAAAAACAATCTAGTCTTTTAGTTTCCAACCTAAACTCAGCTTTATCCTCCTCCAAGCCCTGGCAGCCTCTCTCAGTCTCATTCTTCGTGATCACGCCGCCTCCACCGGTTAAAAATAATAAAAATAAATAAATAATAATTATAATTCACTTTGTTTTACTTCTTCAAAGATTTTTGACAGGTGATCTTTACCGCGGTGCAACACAGCTCGGTCGAATGAAGCAGAGGGGGAAATCCACTCTATTTAAGATTATTTTTTTCTTCTGCAATAAGCTTAGAAACCAGCGAATTGCTGCATCCCAAGGAAAAAAGCTGCTTCCCTGGACAGCATCATGCGGCAAATTTCAAGCAAATGTGTTCAAACTGAAGAGAAGAGTATATGATAAAAGCCTTCCTCCGCCAGGCTTACTCTGCTAGCTAATTTAGCACACTGTGAGTCCCCAGCATTAGCAATGATCAATTTCCCTGGCAAGATAACCAAATCCCCAAAGTCCTGCATAGACTTAAAAAATGTCTTGCAGCTAAGAGGTATTCTCTCAGTGGGGAAAAGAAGATAATAAAGTCTGAAGGGAACGTTCTCCTTTGAAGGTTATGCTAAAAAGAGTTGAGAGAATAGGAGGTGGATCCTACAGAGGAGAGAAAAAAGAGAGAGAGAGCACCAGTGAGAGAGAGAAAAATTTTCCTCAGGCTTTGCTGTTTTACTGGCCTTCACCACCAGGTGACTGACTTCACTTCTGTCTTCCCACAGCCAACACTAAGGGGATTTCTCTCATCTGTCAAAAAGCAACATTTCCTCTCTAGACAAATACTATGCTGCTGGGTCTTAAAGACTGCCCTCTGCCCACAATCTAGTAGGTGACAAGCATTTTAATTCATTTCACAGGTTGCTTCATTTCCTTCTTGCAGATCTGGGAGGAAAAATGAATGTGTATTATACGTATGTGTTCACATGTGCTCATGTTACAGTTCTGCTTTCAGTGTCAGGGAATTTTCTTTAACTTAAGAAAGGCTTTTAAAGAAAGTGAAAAATAGAGACATTAAAGGAAATTTCTTGCACTGCTGCTTCTCATAATGAAGCAATCTTTTATTGGAAAATAATTCTTTAAATAGACCTTGACAGGTTGGTGCATGTAAGGTGGAGGGTATAGTATTGTGGAAAAGGTTTCATTCATACGTGTTAGTGTAAATATTGACTTTTAAAGGGATTTAAACCATACATTCATATAACATGTAAAATAATGACACTTAAAGGTGTTTTCAGAATCATAAAAATAGTTGAATAATTACATTGTTTCTAAAGTCACATGTGCGTATGTGTACAGATACATATAGATATAGATATGTTTAGATGTGCACCAGCTAATCTCCTGGCCTCCCTCTCTTACCTCACTTATGTCCTCCTCCCTCAATGTGCTCTAGCTATAAGGTCTACTGGCCCATCCCCCATTTCTTCCACTCTTTAATACCAGCTTTTGTCTTCAATCCAAACAGCTCTCTCTCCCTCTTTGCAAATTTAACCATTACCCTTCAGACTAAAGTCACCTATTCAGAGAGGATTTTCCTTCAGGTTAGTCACTTGTACATTCTCCTCTGTCATCTCCTGACAGCAGTCACTGTGATTTGTCATTATTTATCATTATTTAACATTATTTATTATATGTTTGTCTGATTCTTCCAGTGGACTCTAAACTCTAGACAGCCAGTTCTATACCTTTCTTATTCACCAATATATCCCAAGAGTGTAGCATATAATAAGTACACAAATGTGCCTGAAATGGAAAATGTATGTGGGGAGTATCCCTTGTATAGAGTACACATCATTCTAATGTGTATAACTGCCATCTTTCCCTTTCCCCTCAACATGTAAATGCCATTTTTTTCCCCCTTCGGGTATGCAGCTAAGCTAGAGGACTCAGCTCTATGAGCAAACTTGCAGTTATTTAGTCAATGTAGTTATTCCCCAATTTTCAAATTTATTTGATACTATTTTACTTTTAATGACCTATATTAGTACTTGTTTTCACCAACTGAAAGAAATCTAAAAAGAATCTTTGCTTTTACAGTGAAAGACACAAATTGAAAATACCATTCAGCATCTGTTTTGCAGCTGTCTAGAGGGAGTACATGACCCCAGAGCAGGAAGAGTATACGCTATGCCCTCTCCCCAGAAACCATATTATATAAGCTGTATATTTAGCATATTCCAACTTTTACTCTATACGATTTTATTACTAGCTCTGTTTTAGGTTTATACATGTTATTTGGTATGATCTGATAGGTCAATTTTTGAATCTGCAAATGCTCAGATTTTTTCTCATATAAATCAACAGTAATTGTTTCTTCACTTTACACCATTTGGGCATATTAAAGAATTTATGGGAATGGTCTACTTTCATGTAGTGGGAAAAACCTGTAATCTTTATTATTAGGGCTGAACATCAGATTTTCAAAGTAAATTTTACTTGTTCATTTAGCGTAATTATTTTATATATTATATAAAGGGAAAATAATAAAGCTGCAGATTGAGGGTCTATGGACTAGCATAAGATATATACCAAAGAAAGCTCCTTTACTAGAAATTATCAATATTCCAACATAAATAAACATAATTAATTTTTTTTAAAGTTAACTTTTTCCATGTGAAGTGATTTAACATTTCCTATCAAGTGCTATTGCCTAATGTCACAACATTGAACATAATAAATAAATTTATTTAGACCATATTAACAAAGTGATAATCTGAGATACTTTTGAATTTGCAACTACGAAAGCACAAATCAAGAAAGACATTTGCAAAAATTAATAATAATACTTAAATACTAGTCAGAAAGGGCAGACTCTTAGTATGCCATAAAATTAGAGTTGAAAGAATAAATTATATTGTACTTGATAATAAAGGGGATGCTTAACAATATTTTTAAAAATTAATATATAGTCATAAATATAAAATGACATCAATTTCTCTTTGTTCAGTATGAAATTATCCAATATTTGATGTTGACCAGAATGGCATTACATAATCAACAGAAATGATAGATGCTTTTCAAATCATTTCCAAATTTGGGTCTAATTAAATGTCTCCAGAGCAAGAGACTTGCAAGTCTTTTGCTCGCTGTCTTGTGAATTCCCATGCAAATTCATTGGGCTAAATATTACTAAAGTAAAAAAAAATGAGATTTGATAGCAAAAATATGATTTGCAAAAATTATATTCATACAGCTTTCATGACAATCAAAAACTCAATTCCACTTCAACTGAAATGTGACTAAAACATTATCAGAAAACTCAGCATTTTAAATAAATTTGAAATAAGGCAATGGAGGTTTGGGGTAGTGAATTGAAGAAACAAATATTATCTAGATATCCTGAATTACAATTTCAAGACAAAGACAGCTACCCATGAATGCCCTGGAAGATCATGTTGGCACATAGCAGCGATGTGAAAGGAGCAAGATTCAATTTTAGCAAAGGTGTATAATTCACAGACAAACTGAAAATAGCAATTACAACCCCAAGCAAGTGTAAGGCAGTGTGGAAACACCTGCAGGTCATGAGATGTTTCATTTCAGGATCATTCGTCCATAGATACATTCATCAATGTCACCTCTGCCATAAGGTATTAAAGCAAATGTACACACTCCATTATGAGTGTATCTATTTTAACTGATTTACAGAAATGGAGAAATATTCCGTTCTTTCAGTAGAGAACATAATGTTCATCTTCTTTGGTTTAAAAGTGCTTATGAAATTTTTAATTCTTTAGGTCTTTATACTACCCTCTTCCAACTCTCTTGTCAAACTTACAATTAATGCTTTTGTTTTGATTTTCTTAGTTTATTACTACCATATAGTAAAAGCATATTTTATTCAATTTCCTGAAACTATTAAAGGATATGCAATGCATTACCTTCATCAAAAGAGTAATAAATAACTTATTTACATAGTTGCCCCAATTTGTTTCTAGTGGTTAGCATTTATATTCATATAAGCACTTATCACAGAAGCTTTATTTTTCAAAAATGTTATTTTTCATTCCATGATTTTTTAAAAAAATATGAGCTAGAAAGTCCTGAAATATAAAATACTATGCTCTTTTTATTTTATATGAGTGACAGGTGTAATTGTTTACATGTAAAGAGATGAGGAATAGTACGTTTAATGAGTTATTAACATTGTGATATATCGAAAGGATATCCTTAAGCTCTTTCTCAAAATGTCACCTGCTATAGCATAGATATACACTTTTTTGTAAAATAAATCAATGTTGAAATTAAGCTAAAATTTTAAAATAATTTCTGCTCAATTTCAACCCAGATCATGTTCCTATTCCAAAACTTCCTCAAGAAAATAAAGGAAAGACAAGAGAAAACAAAGGTCAAAAAGAATTAGAATAAAGGTTAAATAAGAAGAATAAGAATAAAGGTTAACGAGAATAAGAAGACAAAGTCTTATCTGCTCAGAGTTGAAAAGAAGCCAGAATATAGGATTAAAGCTATATAAAAAATCAAAACTTGGAGTATATTTCCCTTTCCTTTTTGATTTAAGGGAGAAAAATATTGGCAAATGTATAACTTTAGTTTAAAAATGACATTCAGTTATTTATCCATATGTTTTTAAAAGTACCTCAGTCACGAAGATACATATACATTTTATATCACAAATGATAGTATTACGGGTGTATAAAAGATAGTGGAGGATACCAATGATTCAAAAAGCATCCTAAAAGCCATTATTTATTACATCTGAGTCACAAACATTGATAATTATAAAGTTTCAAAAACAACCCACTTTAATATGCCAAACTTCCTGTGAAGTATCAGAGATAAAAATACAACAAAGTCACCAAAAAAACCCTGATCAAAATTTCAATTAAAGCTCACAACTAATGCATAGAAGCTAAAGCTATAGCACAGCAACAATTAAAACAAAAAAGAAGCATGCCAGCATATGTCAAAGGGCATCATATTACAATCATATAAGCACAAATTAATGGGAAAGAAATGTCAAACATTTTCAATCAAAAGCACAGTGATTCTTTTTTTTTTAAATAATAAATTTTATTTTTATATTTCCCATACAATTGCAGCCCCCCCATTCTGACCCCAATCCCTCCCCTCCCGCCCCCGCCCCCCTAAAAGTGTCTCTGGTTCATAGTTTTTTGTTGATTTTGATTTTCACTTTCTTATAGTTATTCATTTTCCTGGTCCCTTATTTAAGTTTTCTAGATTCCTGCTATGAGTGAGACCATCCGGTATTTTTCTTTTTCTTTTTGGCTTATTTCGCTGAGCATGATCCCTTCCAGCGCCATCCATGTTGCTGCAAATTGCATGTGTTTATCTTTCTTGAATGCTGAGTAATATTCCATGGTATATATGTACCACATCTTCTTGATCCAGTCATCTATTTTTGGGCATTTGGGTTGTTTCCAAAGCTTAGCTATTGTAAACAGTGCTGCTATAAACATAGGGGTGCAGGTGCTCTTTGGAATTGATGTTTCTGTGTCCTTTGGGTAAATACCTAGGAGTGGAATGGCTGGATCATATGGAAGCTCTATGTTTAGTAGGTCCAGAAATCTCCACACAGCTCTCCACAGTGGTTGGACCAGTTTGCACTCCCACCAACAGTGCAGAAGAGTTCCTTTTTCTCCACACCCTCGCCAACATTTGTTGTTGAAAAGCACAGTGATTCTTAGTACACTTTTCCATCAACAATGATTATCAACTTAGCTAGATGGATTAAAAGATCAGAAATAGTAAACCCTAAAATTATAGCCATACACCAAATAAAATACAACTCTGAAGAACTTTTAAAATTGCAATCTTCACTCTCAGTGGAACAATCTTAGCAATTAGGAAAAAAGGAAAGCCCTTGGCTTCATTATTCATGTTAACTGTACAAATTGTTTCATTTACATCCAAGAGCTCAATTCTCTAGCAAAATCAATCATTATAAACAGATTCAATATCAATTTTTAAACTAACACTTTTGGAAGAAAGGAACTTTTCTGGAAATATTTTCTATGCTAGTCCTCTGTACTCAGAGTGATAAGCCAATATAAAACCAACAACAATAAAACACTTTATGAACTGCCAATCTTTCAGTGTGTTCTACTAGCATCACTTTACCAAGAAATGGAGAAATGTGAGGGACAAGGCCACAGAATGAAAGGAGATGGGTAAAAGAATAATTGATTCTAAAAGGCTTGAATAGCCAGGAAGAACTGAAAGAAGTATTGGCCTTGGAGTACTTTTTGAGCAGGAAAAACAAACAAACAAAAAACAAAGTAAGGAATCTGGAAGACAAAACTTAAAGTTATTAAATTCTAAAACAGGTCACTTACTTTCAATTAACTTTTAGGTTGGAACTTTTCCTATTCTGAGAGTGACAAAAAAAATAAGAAAAGATATCACAAAATACATTACCTTTTTTTCTTACCTGTTCATTGGGAAATGATTGTTGTCTGAAACTTGTTTTTGCAAAATTAGTTATTATGAAATTTCTTCTCTTTTTATTCTATTCTATGAGTCTATGTTTATTGTATTTATTTATATAAATAAAATAAGTATCAAATGAATAAAATTACCTTTAATAAACTAAAATCATATGATGCACCTTAAGTTGCTTAGGTATATTAAGTTGCACCTAAATATAAAATTGAATTCTAATATACATACAATATGCCTGAGTAATAATAATGAAATTTTGGATCATTGATACTCTTTATTTTATATGAAGGTCTTCACGTTTTCCAAGAATCTAGAATGAAAACTCAAGAGAAAACACAATACTATAGTGTTAAAAACTGTCATTAACTAGCTTAAAAAAGAGCAGAACACAAAATGGAGGCTTAGGGAGCTGTGAGCAAGTGCGGACCATCCATCCTGCCTGAGAAACTATCTTTACAACCAGTAGTCACAAAGTGCTTTATCAAGCAGAGCAACAGCAAAGCCCAGGCAGCATGACATCGCCTGGGTTCATTTCATAGTTTACCCGTTTGTGGCTGTTGAGAGGACCAAGTTAGGGAGCATGTATATGAGTTTTTTAATGCCTAATTATGCATAAAAATAGTGTTACATACACTGATTTACTCTTGATACTGAGCTAAGACTACATTCCCCATAAATTGCATTCTAATGCCATAGTTCAGCAAGGCAAGTGTTTCCTAAAAAAAAAAAAAAAAACAAACAAACAAACAAAAACCCAACAACAACCAGGAATATCTATCTTTGTCCTAATTAAGATCATGTGTTTGGCAATAGCTTTAGGCAAGAAGCCATTTCTTTTGAAAAGTGGGGTCCTTAACTTCTTTCCTTTATTACTAAACTATTTTCTTGCTCTAATGCTGTCATCTCCATCGTGAGCTTTAGGAATTTTACTTGTTTACCTGGTGCTCTTCAGAATGAATCTGTAATAAAGGCTACAAACTTTTTATCTACAGATGATGCATTTGAAAATGCATGTTTGAAAGGGTAAAGTTTTTTTTTTTTAAAAACATAACTGGACATGTGAATTTCCTTGATCTATAGAATAGAGATATAATTTATATGTGATTAAGTATTTTGTTTTGATCCGCAACACACATACATGTAAAGTGCATGTTATTGGAGTTCTGAACATTAGAAACAATGAAACATCTTAATAGATTTTTCTTTCAATAATCCATTTAGAAGCAATATCAGAAAACAGCAAATTGTAGCTTATATTATAAAATCTGCCTGTTCTGTTCCTTACTTGGTCTCTGGTGAATCCTCTCACCCCCTGCGCCTTTGGCCTGTACCCCAGCTCTTGTATGCATAAATAAACAAATCTTAAAAAAATATACCCACCTTCATAAGTCTTTGCTACTGCATTGCTCTTTCTTCATGTAATATTGGACATTTTATTTTCTACCCATACTTTTCTGATTTGTAAGCAAAATTAATAAATTTTTGTGTTTTTATTAAAAACAATTTGATGATAAAATTTTCAACTGTACTTTATAAATGCTTATGCATTGATTACCTATGAAAATGAAGAACTAAATTATTTTCTGACTGTATTCAACATAAACTTGAATTACAAAAAGCAAATATCTGTCAATTATTATATATCAATCAACCTCCACTGCTGTGTAACATAAAACATTAACTCAAAAAAATTCTATAATTGTGGTAATCAAAAATTTTATTTTTATTTTGTGATAAAAAAATGATTTCTTAAGCTTATAAAATTAATGTTCTGTAAAAAATGAATATGGTAAAATTTTGGCTCAGTGATATTATGAATGTTAGGAACAGTAATAGAGCATATCTTTGTAACAACTCTGCAACTTATATCTATCAGTAATATTCATTAAAAGTTAGTTTAGTTTGTTTCCATAGCTTAGCTATTGTAAATAGTGCTGCTATAAACATAAGGGTGCAAGTGCCCTTTGGAATTAATGTTTCTGTGTCCTTTGGGTAAATACCTAGGAGTGGAATTGCTGGATCATATGGAAGCTCTATCTTTAGTAGGTCAAGAAATCACCGCACCACTCTCCATAGTGGTTGGACCAGTTTGCACTCCCACCAGCAATGCAGGAGAGTTCCTTTTTCTCTACAACCTCACCAACATTTGTTGTTGCTAGTTTTTTTTTTTTTTTTTTTAAGATTTATTTATTTATTTATACAAGCACTGGGTACAGTCAGAAGCGCGGGAGGGTGAGAGAATTCACCAGAGCCAGAGCGGAGAGCAGAGCAGGCAGAAGGACCGAAGTACACTACTGAAGGGAGCAGCGGGCGACAGGAGAGGTCTGTGCGCCATGCGGGACCCTCCTCCAGTGACCAGGGAGCAGCCGGGGATGGAACAGGCGCCTCAGAGGCTGCGGGCAGCTTTGCAACCCAGCGCTCAACTGTTGTGCCACCGGGGAGGCCCATGTTGTTGCTAGTTTTTTTAATATATACCTTTCTCACTGGTGTAAGATGGTATTTCATTGTAGTTTTGATTTGCATTTCCCTGATTACAAGAGATGTTGAACAGTTTTTCTTATGCCTATTGGCCATTTGCATTTCCTTTTTGGAGAAGTTTCATTTTAGCTCTTCTGCCCATTTATTGACTGGATTATTGTCTTTGTTTTTGTTGAGTCTCATCAGCTCTTTGTAGATTTTTGTGATCAGTCCCTTATCATTAGTGTTGTTTGCAAAAATTTTCTCCCAGTTGGTGTGGTTTTTTTTGGTACATAAACACAATGGAATATTACTCAGCAATAAAAAAAGATAAACACATGCAGTTTGCAGCAACATGGATGGAGCTAGAAGGCATCATGCTCAGCGAAATAAGCCAGAAAGATAAAGAAAAATACCGGATGGTCTCACTCATAGCAGGAATTTAGAAAACCTAAATAAGGGACCAGAAAAAAGACTAATTAATACAAAGTGAAAATCAACAAGCAACTATAAACCAGAGACACACTGGGGGTGGGGGGTGGGGAGAGGAAGGATTATGGTCAAAATAAGGGGGGGTGCAATTGTATGGGGAATATAACCAAAATGAAAATGCATACTTTGTGCAAAGATGAAAAATGATGTAAGAATTATATAAAATAAATTATTAAAAAATAAAGTTAGTTTAGGGCCTCCCGGGTGGTGCAGCTGGTTGAGCCTGGTGTTGTGACACTGTCCGCAGCCTCTGCAGTGCCAGTTAGATCTCCACCTGATGGCAAGAATCCCCCATAGTGCAGCAGACCACGCCTGTCTTGCCTGCTGCATCCCTCAGCAGTGTATTTCTGCCTTCTGTCTGCTCTGCTCCCTGCTCTGTCTCTGGTGAATCCTCTCACCCCCTCTGCCTAGGCCTGCACCCCAGTTCTTGTATAAAATAAATAAATCTTACAAAATAAAAGTTAGTTTAGAGCCTCCCTGGTGGCTCAAGGGGTTAAGAAGCAACCTATGAAGCTATCCACAGCCACTGCAGCATGAGTTCAATCTCTGGCCAAGGAGCTACCCACATGGCACAGCAGACCTCTCCTGACTCGCACATTGCTCCCTTCAGCAATGTATTTCAGTCAGTCTGCCTGTTCTGTTCCCAACTCTGCCTCTGGTGAATCCTCTCACCCCTTGCACCTCTGGCCTATACCCCAGCTCTAGGATGCATAAATAAATAAATCTTTAAAAAAAAGTTAGTTTATTTGACTAATGCCATTCGTAGCAACATGGATGGAGCTAGAGGGGATTATGCTCAGTGAAATAAGTCGGAAGGAAAAAGATAAATATCGGATGGTTTCACCTATTGGAGGAATATAGGGGAACCAAATAAGGTGTTAGGGAAAAATAATAACAAAAAAATAGCAAAACAAAACACAAATAAACAGACAACTATATCAGAGACATTCTGCAAGGAGTGGAGAGGGATCAAAACAAGAGCGGGAAGAGGACAAGGGACTGGTGGAACACAGGTGAACTGGTCGTGGAAATTCTATGGGGACTATACATGAGAAAAGACACAAACATTGGGAAAAAAAAAAGAAAAATAATATAAATATATATATATATATAAATAAGTTAAACATATATATTAATCGATTAAATATTTTTTTAAAATGTAGTTTATTTGAAACCACAAAAGCAGCAGTGAAACCCTGAACATATAGATTTTATAAGATAATCAATAGCAGATGCAAATTCAAAGATGTCTTTTAGATAATTGTAAAAAACATATGCCTACCTAGTACCATATCCTCTCTTAAGTTTACCGTTAGGACTTGACTCAGAGACCTTTTCCTTAGGATTTCAAGTATAGAAAAATGTGTTTATATTTTTTACCTCCTCAGAAAATTTAATGTGCAATGTGATGGATAGAGATTAAACTAGAAATAGTCTTGACTTGACTCATTAAATCATGACCTTTTGACACGTCTTTTATTTATTCAGGCCTCAAGTCTTTATAAAATAATGAGCTACTATTTGAAAAGCTATAACTTTTATATAATACTTTTTAAAAAATGATATGGAGATAAGTAAAGCAACACATGCAAAAAGCATCTCCTGAAAGCCTGGTGTATAGATTCTCAAAGATGTTAGTACATTTTCTTTAAAGCCACATGTAGTTCTAAAAATCTATGTTATATTTCCATTTCCTATGGGCATTAGTTAAATAAAATATAACTACTAAAAGTTGTTTCTTTACAAGTGGGATTTTAACCTATTTTTATTTTCCAAATTTCCTACAATCTACACTTATTAAGTAGTGGATTAAATAATAACTGATTGAAACCAGATTCCATAAAAAATACACATCAATGGGAAGGGGTGAAGATATTCACAAAACATAGTTGAGAAGGAATTAGTAACAAAGATAAATAGATATATGCTTAAGTATTGAGGAAATTGGCATTTTCTAGTAAATTTGAACATGCACATAGACTGATCCAGTGATCATACATAATGCTAGGTATGATAACACTCAAATCTCAGTGGTTTATTACATCAAAGTCTTATTTCATGCTCAAATCAAATACTGATGTAAATCAGTGTAAGAGCCCTGAGCCACATAATTATTTAATCTAGTGACTATTTTTAATTTGAGAGTTGTAACTCCTATATTGGATTAACTTTAACCAGTCAGGAGACAAGAAAATAAATGTGGAGTGGTATCTTATATGGGATAGACAGAGAAGTGGATGACAACATTTTCTCACATCTAAACTCAGTCACATAGCCTTATTTTACTGTAGAGGAAATTGAATAATCTAATGATAGGGGATACTGGTCTTACAGAGAGAAAGGAAAAGATTGCATAGACTGATGAGCAATTTCTGTCACTATTGTTCCTTTTAGTCACCATATATCCCTTGTTCCCTTATTATCACACATAAAATACATTGCCCTTTTCCCAAGAAAGACTCACCCTCCAAACATTTTATCCAGCTCAGTGACTAGCATCTCTGTTTATGTTTAGTTTCCAGATGGAGTTTCTCATCAAGTCACCTATGAATTAAAAAGACAATCAACTATCTCCAAGCTCCCATAAGCAAATGTGCAACAAAGACACAATAGCCCTAAGAAATCATATCATTCAGAAGGAGGATGAACACAGTAATTATGAAGACACCTTGCAAACACTAACTACATAGACATTTTATCCCGGGAGTAGACAATGTTCTTTAATTAGACCCTATATTACTAGGAGGAACTCCCTGGCCCAACGCTTCCTTACCCCCATACTCTATAAGTTTATTTTGTACTTATCACCTTTCTTGTCCACATCTGACATGAATGTTGGTGAAAAAAACTCTCCTTAGGGGCTGGTATACTTTTACAAGTCACTTCCTGCTAAATTTGGTTTGGAAATTGTACTAGTTGTTAAGGTATCCATAACAACCTATCACACACTCGATAAACAACAGAAATTAATATTCTCATACTTTTGAGGGTTAGAAGTCCAAGAACAAGATATTAACACCTTGGCATAAGTGGCATTAACACGTTGGCATATTGGCATAAGTTTTCTCCAGATCAGAAAGCAGAGCTTTCCTAGGAAAGCTATCATAAGCTGAAATGGCCTAAAGCAAAGTAGCTCTGGTAGCTTGATGTTAAGATCCTGAACATAGTTCCCAGGAAGGAGCTTGGTGGAGCCTCTTGTGTTGCTCAGGGTGCATTCAGCTTCTATAAGAGTTGCTGCAAAAAGAAATACTGAACATTATTTTCACATTTTGCCTTTTATCATAAAAGCAAAAATTATTTTGGGATAGCTTTCAGAGAGTGAAAACAAGTACCAGTACAGGTCTTTTTTAAGAGCAAAGAGTTATAAAACAAGCTTTAAAAGAAAAGTGGTTATAACTCTATTGGGTTTCATCTGAGATGTAAAGGGAGGTTCTGTTTCAGATTTACTTGCAAATGGCTGACTTCTCACTGTACGTTTGCATGGTTTTTCTTTAGTATGTGTACATCCCTCATGTCTTTAGTTCATCCAAATGTTCTTGTCTTATAAGACCTCCATCAGATTGTAATAGTGTCAACCAAAGAACTTATTATTAACCCAATCATTTCTGTTCCAAATGCACTCACACTATGAAGTACTGGGGAAACAGAACTTCAAAATATGTGTCTTAGAGGGGACACAATTCAACTGATAACAGGACCTCAAAAATTGTTTTGCAGTGAAGCAATCAATACTAAAAGTAGTTTATTTGATACTGAAATCCCCTCATAATATTAGTAGGCTTAAGATCTACTTGGTTCTTTTAATTTCATGTATCTATAATCACATTCAAATTTGTCTCCTAGATAAAATTTTTAAATCTGCTTTATTTCTTTGCTTCCTCTTGAATGTCCCCTTTGTTAAACTAATAAGTGAGAACGGAAGGAGACAGATAGTTAAGTTGGGCAGAAAACACCTTAATTTGAATTTTGCCACAGTAAAAGTGACTTTATCCCCATGCAAAGCTTCTTAAAATTTTTGTCTTCATGGGATCTAAAAGCAGTTGACATTTTAATTCTTTTGATGGCCCAGACTTTTGGGCTGTTTTTATTCTCTTCTATTTTCCCTTACATCTCTTTCTTATGATACCTTACCAAAGGAAGCTAACTGTAGAGAATACACAGTACAAACCTTCTTTCCAGTTTTATCCCCATGAACCCAAAGCTTAGAAGGTGAAAGACATCTTCCAAGTTTTCACTGGCAATGGTTTTAATAGAATTTTGTTAAAACCAGCCTTTTACTCTGTGACATCAGCCACATGCCATGGATGACCATTAATCCAATGCCAGTGTTTAGGTGTTTATTACTGGCTAGCAGAGTATGGAGATTTCTGAGAATAAGCCAGTAAGGAGGATACATCACCCTTGCTCACATTACTTGGCCATAAGTTGGTCACATAGCCCCACCAATTGCAAAGGAGTCTGGGAAATGCAGTATTGGTGTGTGGCTGGAAAGAAGAGAGCATAGACATGTGTACACACTGGCATTCTCTCACACAAGATGTTAGAGTATTTTTGTCAGCTTTGGCAAGAAAAATGCAAAGCAACTTAAAAGTACATTAACACTGAAATAGATACACTCTGAATACATAGAGCTGGATTTCATATACTTAAGGGTAGAAACAAATGAAACTAAGTAAAATCTTAATATGGTTAACAACATTTAATTATATAGACATATGTTGCAAAAAATATAAAGAAATTCAAAGGTTTGGGAGACTGGTACAGCTGACATAATTTATTCCCTCCTATGCTTATCACATTACATCAACCCACCCACTTACTGGTGTTATTCATTCACACATATTCATTGAGAACCTTCTATATCTCAAGCACTGAGCTCTTCATTGTCTTTCTCTAGTAAAAAAAAAAAAAAAAGCCCTGCAATTATTAGCAAAAAACCAAAAAGTCCTTTGCCAAAGTAAAAGCTTCTAATGGGAGCACGGCTTAATAGTTATAAACCCATTAGGTCAGCAGTATAATGGCCGAGACAGGCAAAACACAAATTGTTCCAAACATTCATTTCCAGACACTGGGTGTTCCAGCAGATCCTGGTAAAACACAAATGCAGTTTCTCCTTTGACGTTTATATGTATCATCTTATGGAATCAGAATTCTGTAAAATTGGAAAGATACCATAAAGATAATGTAGAGACACTCTCATTTGATAGAAAAAATTAAACAGATGATATATAGATAGGATTTGCTTTTAAAATCATTATCACTTTGGTGAAATGGGATAATTAAATATTGTCTCATAGTAATTTAAGCAGATGTTTAATAGATATGATAATACTTCCTCCAAACCAAAATTCTGAAAGTCTTTCTTTGATTAATTAAAAGAAAATAAAAAATATGGGGAGTCTTAAAACTCCTGAGAAGCCCCATAAATATGTTCTTTTTTTAAATGTTTTATACTTGTTTATTTATTTATGTATTTTAAGATTTATTTATTTATTTATTTATACAAGCATTGGGTACAGTCAGAAGGGTGAGAAAATTCACCAGAGCCAGAGTGGGGAGCAGAGCAGGCAGAAGGACCAAAGCACACTGCTGAGGGGAGCAGCGGGCGGCAGGAGAGGTCTGTTCGCCATGTTGGACCCTCCTCTGGTGGCCGGGGAGCAGCCGGAGATTGAACCTGAGCTGCAGAAGCTGCTGGCAGCTTTGCAACCCAGCACTCAACTGCTGCGCCACCGGGGAGGCCCCATAAATATGTTCTTTAGGAAATTAAAATATTAAACAGTATTTGGTATGTTAAAATTTCGCGACAAACATTGTCACATAAGGAAAAATGTTCAGCTTTCCTAGTAGATATACCAATACGAATGTGGATGGTCTAAAATTATGTAGACCTACTTAAAAGCCTGATATGTTCTATATAACATTACTGATCATTTTTGATTATTCTAAACTATTATATGCCACTAAAGTTGAACAAGATTTTTGTCAACTGGGTTATTATCAGATATTTAATTATACACATATAAAAATAAAATAATAAGCATAAAATGGTGACACTTTTTCAGAAAAATATCCCCATATCTACATAGTAAAATAAAATAAAGAGGGAAACATATTTTTTTAATATGGTAGATGATTTTAGAGCTTACACTAAAACCTCTCTAGGGATAAAATGAGAAATTCTAAAATGAGGAGTCATCTCAAAAGATGACAATGTGTTTGTGTTATGGCAACAAAATAATAAATACAATTAATAATAGTTTGCTAAGCATGATTGCTTTATATAATTATCCGTGGAGATTTTCCACATACCGGTAATAAAATCATACCCACTATAGGTAATAGTGTTGTTGATTTTTTCATTTTTCCACCCTCTAATGTTTGGATCTATGGTTTTTTTATTTAAAGTAGTCCTTACTTACTTATTTTCAACTTACATCATTTCCTTGCTGCAACTATAAATTGAATGTTATTCAATTTTCATACTACTAATAGTTGATCATTACTCAACTTATAAACTCAATTGTTAGGGAAGTTGTAAAATATTTTCTTCTATTATGGAATGAATACTGTTCCAAGATTATTGAATAAGTACACCTTTTTGAGCTATCTTTCTAAATCCTTAAGCAGCACTTTTTGTATATTCATTTGTCTGCCAGATTTTAAACTGTTTAACAGTTCCTCATTTATTTTTCAAGTGTAGTGTCTTTCACAGGGTAAAAGTCCTATATTTTTAGGATAAATGAATTTGTAAACATGTACAATCTCAATCTCTCTCTCTCACTGTCTCTTTCTCTCATACACACATATAACATACACAAACAGGTCTCATACACACAGCTATACATACAAAACAACAATTGCTGTATACTATTTAATAACTGGTTATTGACTTAAAGTCTTTAAAGTTTATATTCCTTGGTCTGTCTTTGGGAGTGCAGATACAGTCATAGTTATCTTTTGGTGACAAAAAGAGCAAATTTCATTATACTATTCAAAATGTTTATTATTAGCTATCACAGTGTGATTTGGGGGCTCCATTTTGCAAATTGTACATAATAATTTAAAAAGCTAACATTAAGGCAACTTGGTCAATCAGGCAATTGGCTTGGAAAGGGCAGAGTGACTGCACACTTTACTAGTTTCACATATTCTCCTATAAGGCAGCATGAAGGAATGAGGTAAGTTGTTCCAGAAATGTCAGAAAACTAGCAGCTTCAGTAAGATCTTACCCAGATAATGGTTCATGAGAATGGAGCCTGAGGCTGAGCCAGTAAAGTGAAAGCCAAATCCTGGAAGTATGGCATAATAAGTGGATATGCAGGCTTTAGATCACAGGTTCTTCATCATAACTGTGTACTTCAGACAAATTATTTAACTTCTTTGTGGCACAATTTGCTAATCTGTAAATGGAGGGGGGGGTTGAGGGAGTGATAAAAACTAAATTAGTTAATATATTCTAAGTGCTTAGAACAATGGCTGGCACATGGTAAGTACTAGATAAATGTGAACCATTGTTTACCATCATTATTGTTATCATGGATACTGCAGGTACAGAAGTTAAAAATAAATCCTAGAGGAGAAGACCATGTGGTTGACTGAATAGCTTTATCATAAATGGAACTGAATCAGACATTAGGCAGAAAACATGATACAGATGTGGTAGGGATACACTTTTTATTGGACAGCATATCAGGACAAGTAAGGAAAGTTCTATTTGTTGCTGTTCTTTAGTTCTTATGAGTTGACCCTTTCTCTTTGGGCTAGCAGCAATGCCTTAGAGGTTCATCAGTTTATATTATTATGCAGATTTATTTGCATTCTTTCGCTGATAGTGTCATAAGGATTTCTATTATACAAACTGATTCAATTTTTTGGTGATGCATCTTTCTTGGTCAAGCCAATCTCTCCAGACAATGGATAATTTTCTTTTATGTAATAACTGAGAAAAAAAAAATCTTACTTTGCTTTTTTGATTTATCAAAGATAAATAGCTTCCAAAGGAAATTTAATTAGTATTCCTTGTTGTAAAATTTTAATAATTGTTAGAATCTTTGCATTTTCTTTAAGAAGGCAATTAAAAATAGCAATGTTGGGCCTCCCCGGTGGTGCAGCAGTTGAGCGCTGGGTTGCAAAGCTGCCCGCAGCCTCTGCAGCACCGGTTCGATCCCTGGCTGCTCCCCGGCCACCAGAGGAGGGTCCCACATGAACCGCAGACCTCTCCTGCCGCCCGCTGCTCCCCTCAGCAGTGTACTTCGGTCCTTCTGCCTGCTCTGCTCCCTGCTCTGGCTCTGGTGAGTTCTCTCACCCTCCCGCGCTTCTGACTGTACCCAGTGCTTGTATAAATAAATAAATAAATAAATAAATCTTAACAAAAAAAAAAAGCAATGTTTTTATGTCCACACAATTCATTATATAGGAAATGCAGATGATGCTATTTATCATGACATGGCTATAATTTTTGGCAATTCTTTTTCCTTAAACTTTACATGTATAATAAATATTAATATTCAGAAGGAATAACTTTTAATTAAAGTGAAATCAAGTTATATTTTATTATCTTTGTTATTATATTATTACCTCTATTTTTCCATGGGAATGCACTCTTATTTCTAGTTCTAGTAATAAATTACTTATACCAGAAGAAGAACTTTTTATAGGGTAAAATTTTTTAAAGTTATCTAAAATGAAAACTGAACCATATTAACTTAAAAATAAGAAAAGCAAAGCTACATTAGGCAACATAATATGGTATAAGCACAAAAATCAGACACATAGATGAACGGAATAGAATAGAGAACCCAGAAATAAACCCACATGTGGGTGGTCAATTAATTTATGACAAAGGAGTCAGCACTATAGAATTAGGAAGTATTGTGCCTTCAATAAATAATTTTGGGGAAACCAGACATAAAATACAAAAGAATGAAATTTGATCACTTTCTTACAACATACATAAAAATCAACCCAAAACAGATAAAAACGCTAACATACGGCGTGAAATCACATAACTGTAATAAGAAAGCAAGAATGTGGAGAAAGGGAAACATCGTGTACTCTTGGTGGGAATGTATATTGATACAGCCATCATCAAAAACAGTATGGAAGTGTCTCAAAAAGTTAAAAATTAAAAATAGTGATCTGACAATTTCACTTTTGGCATTTAAAAAAATAAACCAAAGACTCAAAGTCTTCACCCCTACATTTTTTTAATAGCCAACATATTAAAAAGTGAAGGGATATATCTATCTATTTTGAATAGTTTATATATG
The DNA here is from genome assembly GCF_014898055.3 of Talpa occidentalis. Classification (NCBI taxonomy): domain Eukaryota; kingdom Metazoa; phylum Chordata; class Mammalia; order Eulipotyphla; family Talpidae; genus Talpa; species Talpa occidentalis. The sequence continues at coordinate 104,188,612 of NW_023604295.1, read as the reverse complement.
AACACAGGTTTCCTCACAATAATAAAGGAAAATAAGACATATTTCCAAAACAATAAGAGAACAACCTGTTTTTCATTGAATAGAGTTCCACATTCTATGAACGTTGTCTACTGATAGCCAACCCTTTTTTTCATTTTACAAAACCCTCAACCTGTAAAGTAAGGCTATAACATATCTTCAGAGTCTATATTTTTGCTAATGAAATGAGATGATTCAGATAAAGCTACTAATGAAGTACTAGCACATAGTAGGTAAACATGTTGTAAAATCTTGCTGCTATAAAATATTGCATGTTGTAAAATATTTCTGTCATTACTGTTTCCATCATTTTACTGGTGGTATTAGTAATATTGTTAGTAATAGTAGTGGTGGTGGTATGGACTAGGAATGGGAGAGAATAAAAGGATAATACAAGGCCTGGAAATATGAAACCTCTGTCTGCCTGGCATTCCATTGAGGACTGAAATGAGCATCTTAACATCAGCTCTGGAACAATATTTCTCTGCATCTGATTTTTGAATACCCTACATCTTTCACCTTACTTCTCCCCCATGCCTCTGGGGATGCCATGGGATATCTCACCAGTCTTTACAGTTGAGTTCCCTGTGATTGGTGTGGTAGCTGCCCTTTCTTCTTTTGAGCCTCCCTGGAGGGATCTGTGGTACCAGCATCAGAAGATTGGCCCTCCTACAGCATCGCCACTGAGCCTCCCCAAGATGCTCCACTATTCACAGTCCTAGCCAGTGTCAAGTCTGCTCTGCCAATGCCTGCAAACATCTGCACTGAGGCCGCAGTGTCCTCAGTCAAGACTGCTGAGGCATCAAGGGCACTGTCCAGCGTCAGAGAGAAGTGTGACTGCCAGAGACTGGGTCTTAATTTGATCTGGCTTCCAACAAATGTTTGAATTACTTGAACATTTATTCAGTGACTCCTATGTGAGGCATTTTCCTACACTTTCATTTTTAAACAAATCATGATATTTTTGGTAATTTTTTGTATTTCATAATTACTTATAGACTGGCTATTACAAGGTGATAAATTACATAGTTTTTAAAATGCATTAAATGTGACAACACTGTCCTTTCTTAAAGACAATAATAATTTTGTTGCTGTAAGGTAATTGCAAAGACAATTTTTAAAAATGATAATATTATGAACAAGTAAAAAGAATTTTCGAGGAGGGAGAAATTAGAGAGCAGCTATAGATATGGTTTTTAAATTTTTTATTTATTGATTCATCTTCAAGAAAATAAGCACTCTACACAATCCTCTTGCCCAGCAGGTATAATTTTAATAAGTAAAATGCAAATAAGAGTCAATAATCAAGGAGAGGGCAGCATCATTATTTTATAAATCTGCTCGTAGTCCCACTCTTGTGTTATGGGCCTCAATGGTACAGTTTAGTCCAATTTAAAGAGTAAGCTCTTGACCATTGCTTCAGTAATTGCAAATTGCTTAATGAGTTTTACTAATGCATTTCTGCATTTTTGGCCAACAATAACCTTTCTGTTTCAGTAGTCTACTTCTTAACTCCATCTTCAAATTCATTTATCCCTACAACCATTATTACTTACTTCCCTTCCATGATAGTTGGGTGTTCCTCCCACTACCTAGGATTAATTAATTCTTCCACCTATGTTCTTATTTCGTTTCCATTTTCAAATAGAATTTGTTTATTCTCCTCAACTGTGTTTTCAAGCTGTTTCTCTCCATTGGTTATATAAAGATACTCTTTCTTCATTCGGATATAAAATACATTTTAAATCCTATAATTTTTCTGGGTCCACATCCAAGCATTTGGAAATAAATTTGGAAACTTGCTTCTCCTTTTGCTCAATTCCCTTTTGCTCTTCAATTTCTTATTCATTGGTTTAAGTTCTCTAAAGACAGAACAAAGACACAAAATCCAGTAGCTAACTTTTTGTTTTCTACTTAACATTTCTGTACTTTTTAATTGGATCTCTCTCTTTCATTGACATCTGTATTCCATGTGCCTTCTCCACACTGATGATCCTGCTCAGTATCTTTGTAGGTTCATCTCCTTCTGCCCTTCCCATAAAAATTGATCCATTCAGATCAACACCCAGAGCCCTCTTTGTAAAATACGAATCTAATTCATTTTTTAGCTTTAAATCTAAAAGTAGTCTCCCATTTCTTACAAAGTTTAATTGTTTAGCCTTATAGTCTACTCTATAAAACCAACTCCATTGTGCCAGTACATTTCATGCCTTAGAGTTTGTGTACATGATTCCTCTGCCTGAGACATTCCTGAGATAAACTTAGTTTAACAAATAATGTTGGATTAATTTCCTACATCTTCTAAAGTTGATTAGTCAAATAATACCAACAACATATTTAATTGCATCAATTTGAAAGCTGACTATAGATATGTTTCTGACACTGGAGTGCACTGAGCAAAATTGTTCAAGTCTCCTTGAGCAACTAAGAATATGAAAATGTTCCTAATAATCCAGAAATAAAAGCAGCAATAAGCACTGATAACCTCCATAAGAAACACTAATTCTAGCAGAATACAGAATTTTAAAACTGCTACTATAAGTCAAATGTGAATGCAAAAGGTTGATTCTTGAAAGTGAAGCAACCATTCACAATTAACTAGAGAAAAGTGGCACATTATTTTAGAAACTATCTTTGAAGTCTGATTTGGCCAGGAGGTCCTAACGATCTAGTTTTAATTCCTTGGCTTGGAAAACTTTGATTTTGGTGGGAATCTTCAAATTTGAGGATGGAGGGAGTTGACCTACTACTCTGTAAGGCAATATATTTGAGTAGTAGTTGTACCTGATCACTTTGCAAAGTCTTTGGGTAACCTCCTTTGCCCTAGGCAGGCAGCAAATGAGGTGATTACAAGATAAGAAAATAAGTGGGAACAGTAAGCTCTGCTTTCTACTATGTTTCTAAACTAATATTTAATCTGATATCTCCCAACATATCTCTAGATGTTATTTTTCTGAAGTTATAAACAACATTAGATAAATGAGCACTCTACAATATGTTTTTTCCAAAACATTATTCTCTATATAGAGAGAAATAAATCCAAAGATGTATGACTTCAGTTACAAGGTAAGCGCTTAGAAGCTGTTGCTCCCACACTTAAAACAAGATAACTGTAATGAATTAAAAATAGATTACTATTTTTGGACTCATTGGGGACCTGTGGTTGCTGGCAAATAGCCACACCTAAATCAGGAGACTCTGGAGAAACACAACCAATATCTGTTTATATGGAAGAGAATCCAAGGAAACCATAGAAGAGAGCAATTTTAACAAACTGCTGGAAGGCAATTGTAAACCAGCTTGAAAGCACAAAATATCAGTCTTGGGGGGCAGAACTCATTCATATTTTTGTTACCTTTACCAATAGAAACTTCTAAAGATCATATGGTAAAGAATCTTTCTTGACTACAGCAGGTGGAGGAAAATGATAATAATGAATATGTCCAGAAAGTTCTCTGTAACAAAAGTTTATTATCCAGGAGAAGAGTTTGCCAAAGCCTTATTCCACCTGGAATTCTCCCAATCCAGTCCCCTTTATCTTTCCTTTCCCACAGAAAGCAGAAAAACACTGTATTATTGGAACAACACTTATGAAGGTGAAACCCAGGGAAACAGACACACTAAAAGACTGATACTTAATCAAAAGCTTTTCAGTGCTTCCCATAATCCACACCTTACCAACATACATAGAGCTCCAATTTTTATTACAGTGGGTTACAGACGAAAGACTCAGATTCTGTCCAAGACAGAATACTTAGGGGAAGTCCAAGGTCAAGAGGGGAAACAAAAGTAAAGACACTAGTGGAATTTTCAGGCTTTTCTACCTACAGCAACAGTAAACATTAAGCAGAGCCAAACTTTTAGCCAGATTAATGTAAATCCTCACAACAAAGACCTATTTATCTTAGTTCCCATCATTCCATGAGACATATCTGGCTACCAACAAAAACTGCAATGTATGCCAAAAAGTTAAAAAAAATGTCTTGAGGAGACAAAGAAATCACCATACTGAGACTTAGATATGACACAGATGTTGGGATTACAAAGCAGAGACTTTAAAATAACAATGAATAAATTGCTAAGGGCTCTAGTAGAAAGTGGCATAAAATATTTAAATTGTTGAAAGCAAAACACCAACCTAGAATTCTGGATGCAACAAAATTCTCCTCAAAAAGGAGAGAAAAATAAACCTATCTCTGCCAAACAAAAGCTGAGGAATTCACTGTTACCAGAACTTCCTTCAAGAAATGTTAAAAGAAATTCTTCAGGCAGAAAGAAAAGACAAAACAAAACACTGTTCAGTAACTTAAGTCTAGACAAAGAAAAGAGAAAGTGCAGAAAAGGATTAAAATAACAAAATTTTTGTTTTTCTTATTCTTAATTGATCTAAAATATAACTTTATTTAAAGTAGTGAAAAACAATGAATTATGTGATAATAGCATATAAAAATGTATAAATGGTAGAAATGTTATAAGAAACTGGATGAAGGAGTTGGGAATATTCATTTATAAGTATCAGGTACTCAACTACCTATGAAGCAGGGTATTTTTAAGATAGAATTATTTTATTTTATTTTTGTTTTGAAGATTATTTATGCATACAAGAACTGGGGTACAGACCAGAAATGTGTGGGGTGAGAGGATTCACCAGAGACAAAGTGGGGAACAGAACAGGCAGACTGACTGAAATACACTGCTGAGGGGAGCAGCAGGCGAGACAGGAGAGGTCTGCTGCACCATGTAGGGAGCTCCTTGGCTAGGGATCAAACTTGTGTTGCAGTGGCTGCTGGATAGCTTCATAGTGCTGATGCTTAACCTCTTGTGTCACCAGGGAGGCTCAATATAAAATTATTTTAGAGGCATAAAGAAAGCTCTAGGATAATCAAAAAATATTTGAAAAGATGTATAATCAGTATGCTAAGAGATGAGGTAAAATCAAATGTTTATGAAAAAAATTATAGTAAGTAAGCAATTAGAAAAGGTCTGTGACAGGATTCTTAGCTGCAAACCACAAGCCAAGATGACTGGTTAGTCAAGCAAACAGGAGTTTATTGGATAGATATTAGATGGGAATCCTGAAGAACCAGGTTTGAGACTAATCTTCCAAAAAAAAGCTCTGAACCACGCCACAGAAGGGATCATGAAAAAAACTACTGCTATGGAACATCCCTGCCGACTAGGTGAAGATAACACACTTTTTAAGAATTTGTTGCTAGAAATCTGATTTAATTGCAACTTCTCCTGGCTCTAGTCAGAATGCCATTTCTCCGCGAAGACCCAGCCCAGACATCCCCCTGTCATCAACCAAACCAGATGCATCTGCCATTCTCCTCCTCCTCACATAAATGGATTCTACACAGTGCTTCCTCCCTCAAACCTCTTACCTCTAAGTTGAATTCTCCTGCTGACATGCTTGAAAGGTAGGGATTAGGATGCAACGGAAGATGGGAAGCACGTTTTCTGGCTTCTCCAGGGGAAGGTAAGACTCATAAAGTAGTAAATTTTTAAAACAGGCAAGTTTATTTATTTTATTTTTTAAAGATGTATTTATTTATGCATACAAGACTAGGGGTACAGGCCAGAGATTCAGGGGGTGAAAGGATTCACCAGAGACAGAGTGGGGAGCAGAACAGGCAGATCTACTGATATACATTGCTGAGGGGAGCAGTGGGTGAGACAGGGGAGGTCTGCTGAGCCATGTATGTCACCACCCTGGCTGGGGATTGACTTGTGCTGCAGTGGTTGCAGATAACTTCATAGAGCTGCAACTTAATCCCTTGTACCACCAGGGAGGCCCCAAAACACGCAACTTTACATCCAAAACTTCTAGGCAGTAAGAAACTATGAAACTTAAAGCTATTCAGAATATTTCAAATTTTTATCAAAATTTTATTATATGATGATCCCATTTCTTGAAGGACAAGAATATAATCTTCAATGTCCTTACTCAAGATTATATAAGGCATAATATTAAGAGCATTTGTGATTATATAAAAATCTTATGAACATTTCTATGACAAGAAACATCAACCTTAGGTTGTCTTTAACTAGCACAATGACATAAAGTTACAGCAGAACACATATGTTGAAGCTTAGTATCCAGTTACCAAAGGACTAAAAACTATCAACTAATTTTTTGTGCAATATTGCAGCACCAAAATTTTCATGTTATATTAATCAGCAAATTTTGAATTTATGACTTAAATATTTGAAAAATCAATAAACAGCATACTTGGAGCTTATGAATACATAGGAAAAATGTATTTTATGTATTTTATCTATCTCATCAAAATGAGGGTTGCAGGTTTAGTCACACAATCTAAACTGCTATTTCAGTTTCTTAAATAGAAATATCTTGCTCTCAAAAATTGCATGCAGCTTTGAAAGGGGCTTAATTTATAATCAGGGATTATTTTCTGGTTTGTAAGAATCTGTTTCAAAAATATAAAGCATCATAGATTAGCATGAAAGATAAGGTTAATTGAGATATTTTTGTGTAAGCTGTTAACTAGTTGAAGAACCTGAATCCTGAGTAATAACAGCTATTTTGTCTAAATATGTGTTATGATATTCTTATATAAACAAAATCTCATAATCCTTCATATCACTGCAATATGTCACAATAAGCACACATTCTTATATTTTCTAATGAATACAACAGGAAATAAGGCATAAAATGAAAAAATTGGATAGATTCCAAATCCATTGTATTTCTCAAAAATATATCAGTGTTTAGTACAACATGCATTATAATTAGCCTATTCTAACTATAGTTCCATAATCCAAAAATAGATTAGTCCTAACTCTATAAATTTATCAGTTGCATATATCAAGTTCAATATTTTTTTATATAAACTAGCCTGTTTTTCTCTATATCTATAACATCATTCAAATTATCTGGGCTACCAGAATTGTTAGTTTAACCAAGCTGCGTTCATAGAACAGTCTATAACGTGCCCAAATTGACAGTGCTCAAAATCTCAAAAAATGAGAATTTCTGCACTAAACTGACTTAATACGTGAGTATAGAAAAGTAAATGACTATGAAAGTAAACTATAAAAAAAGGAAAATGGATTTTTTATTCTTTTTACTATTTGCAAAGGGACCTGTACTATGGTGAGCCAAATACTCCAAGTGTATAAAACAGTCTCTAGAAATAAATTAGGTGCACTGGAAAGCTACATTAACTCTTTATGCACACAAGAGTCCCATTTGTTGCCAGGAGATATCAATACAGGATGGCTTGCAAATACAAAAGTGCTAGGGGACACATTGATTCTTACCATTAACCACTGACTTTCCATTATGGCATTTCTCTGAAGCAGATTTCCAATTAACCATGTTGACAGTTTTTCATGCGTTCTGCTTCTGGAATAAAGACCTTTGGTTTTCTAAGAGTTCAGAAAAATCAGTGAAAATTTTGTAGTGATCAAAAATACTTGAAAATAAGAAGTAAGATAAAATGCTGGGGAAAAAAAAAACTGATTAGTTTACTCAAAAAGGCAATTTTAGGGACAGTCCTAAACTACCTGAAGTTTTTAATGAATAGGTGATATCCTGCACAAAAGTAGTAATTAGCTCTTCTGGATCACAACTGAAGACAGAAAAAGGAAAAAAAAAAATATCTTGACAGTAACATGAGAGGTTTGGCTTAAAAATAAGGAAAATTTTCTTGACAGTGATTTTGTAAAACTGTTGTTGTTTTTCTCTCATTTCAACAGAAATATATAGTTTATGCAAAAAGGTTTTTACATAGAAAAATAAAAGCAAGGAAAAACTACACATAACTATTACCCAAGGATAACCTCCACATGAAATGCTGGTATGTATTTATACAGATGCACACACACACATCCATACACACATATTTTTCTTTTAGATATTTTAAATGACATACCTTAAAATCAGTTTTCTTCCTTAACACACTTTTAATTATCAGACCTCATGGATGTGCTCTAAGTTATATAATAATTCACATACTTCACATGGACTATTCGTAATTTTGTTAGTATATTTAATACTACAATAAATAATCCGTATACAGCAATTTCTGTGCACATGTTTGATTTTTGCCTTAGCATAAATTCATAGCATAGATAATATTGGAAGCTATGAGTATTGTTTTATGTTCTAAATTTACTCTCCACAATGATTGCTTCAATTTAACTTAAATAACAAATGTTTGAGTGTTGTTTCTTTCATCTTTATTTCCTTTGTATTATTTTCACTATTGTTTAAACATTCCTTTTTTTAAAAAAAAGATTTATTTATTTATACAAGAACCAGGGTACAGGCCAGATGAGCGGGAGGGTGAGAGGATTCACCAGAGACAGAGCAGGGAACAGAACAGGCAGACTGACTGAAATACACTGCTGAGGGGAGCAGCGGGTGCGACAGGAGAGGTCTGCCACTCCATGTGGGACCCTCACTGGCTGGCAGGGATCCAACAACCTGCACTGCAGAGGCTGCAGACAGCTTCACAGCGCTGCTCTCAACCACTTGCGCCACCAGGGGAGGCCCTTGTTTAAGCATTCCTTAATGAACTACTCTTCCATTTTTCCATTGAATGCAGTGGTCTCATTCTAAGAAATTGTCATGTATCTAGAGTTCCCTCATTTCTGATTTATTTTTTCTTTCACTTATTGGTCATTTTAATGTTATTTTTTTTCTCTTTATGACTCCCTTCTCTTTTCCATTCCTTTAAAATGTTGTCTCTGTATCTATGCTCTAATTAATATTCAATTATATTTTCTTCAAGTAGTCTTATTCTTTTTTAATGTTCAAATTTTCATTGTATTAAGAGACATGGAGTTCTAACTTCCCTTTTCCAAAGAGTGAAACACATATATTCACTGCTGAGTAACCCATATTTGTTCTGCTAACTTTAATTGCAAGTATAAAATATCTCCAAAATGCTTTAATGGATATGGGTCAATTTTTGAGTTTTGTGTTTTATTCTACTGAGTTGTCTCTTGTAAATGTCAAGTTATTTTAATAAATAGATGTGTGATACATTTTAATATTTAGCTGTTCATGTTATCCTCATTCTCCTATTATTTTTATTTGTCCAATGTTATTTCACACAAATTTTAGTTTCAAAATATAATTCATTAGTATTCTTACTGCAATTGAACAGGAAAGTAGATCAACATGGCTTCTGGTTCATAATTCAGCATATCTTCTTTGTACCAAACAAATAATAACAATAGATAAAATTCCAATACAAAATGGAGTGCCTTGAAGCAAATTTCCTATAGCTGTGTTTTGGATTGAATCATTTCTCCTCAAAACTATTAAGTTTAAGTCTTATCCACAAATGTCTTATTTGGAGATAGAATATTTACACAGAAAATCAAGTTAAAATGTGGTCATAAAGATGAAGTGGGCCCTAATCAAGTATGACTGGTGTACTTTTAAAAAAGGAGAAATTTAGACACACACACACACACACAGAGGGAGTATACCACACGGAGATAAAGGCAGTGATGAGGTATTAATTATACAATCCAAGGAATGTGAAAGATTGCCAGGAAAACACCAGAAGCTAGGAGAAAGGCATGAACCAGATTGTTCCTCACAGCTCTCAGAAGGAACCAACACTTCCAAAACCTTGATCTCAGACTTCAACTGAGAACGCTGAAGCAATAAATTTAATTATTTAATCTACCCAATTTGTGGTACTTTATTGCAGCAACCCCAGAAAATAACACATTGTAACTGCAAGAGGGACAGTGAGAAGCAATCCACCAGCCAGTGGGTAGTGCTCCTTGCCAACTCCATGGTAGAAGGTAGAGCTTTACAAACTTCATCCCCTGAGGAGGTGCTGATAGGAAGTAGAGGTGAATTTGAGGCTTTTGGCAGTTAAGCTTTTGGGGCTTTTAGCAGTTAAAACTGTTGTTGCTTTGGCAACTGTATGGCTGGGGCTTCAACAGTTAAGCCACTGACAAGGAGGGATGTTTGTGGAGAAGCTGTCGCTTTGCAACTTAAAGCTTTGGTTGGAACTTGGTCTCTGCCCAGAGAATATTATCTGGGATAAGACAGATAGCATCTGGTCATATGCCATCCTCTCAATTCTCTCTCTCTCTCTCTCTCTCTCTCTCTCTCTCTCTCTCTCTCTCTCTCTCTCTCTCTCTCAGCTTTCCCTTTTCTTACTCCCTATGTAAATAAAACCTTTGTGTGTCTTTTGATTGATGTCTTGTAGTATTCCATCTGTGAGTTGACCAATTGATCAGTTGGGGTCTCCTGGGTTTGTTCTGTTTCAGACTTTAAAGAAAACTGTAGACAAAGCATGGCCTGTTGACCAGAAATTTAGCCAAGTGAGCTGAGAATCTGATGATATCCTCAGAACCATAAAACTGTCATTGTACAGTGTGACTCTGGCCTCAGGATCAATGGGATAAAGGAAGACAATAAGCACATACAACACTTAAAAATCAAAACAGCTAGCTGGCTAAGGAGAAAAGAACATTAACCCTCAAAATTAGTCCACAGACTAAAAAACTCTGAACATTAAATAATTGCAATTTAATAAAGATGGATGACAAAATATGAAAATCAGAAAATGAAATCAGCTCATCTGAAGGTAATTTATGGAATAGTGTGAGAAGGATCTTAAAATAATTATGTACATAAGCTCAAAAATATAAAAATAAAATCCTTTAAAATCAGCATGTAGTGAGGAAATATAAAAATTGGATATCGAAATTTACAAATCTTGCCAGTGAATTACAGAACTACATAAAAGATAAACTCTAAATCAGACTGATCTGGACAGAGAATAAGCACAGCTATGATATTGTACTCAAAAATCAATTCATAGAAAAAGAGGTAAAATATAGGAAAAGTTCAATTAAGAGATGTGGGCAAAAGATTAAAAGATTGCAAGGTATGTTCAACTACAGCTTCAGAAGAAAAGAGAACAATGGTAGAGAAACTGTATTTGACAAAACCCGAATAGTTTACCAAAATTAAAAATAAAAAAGGGCCTCCCTGGTGGCGCCAGTGTTATAATGCAACCTATGAAGCTGTCAGCAGCCTCTGCAACACAAGTTCAATCCTCTGCCAGGGAGAAACCCACATGGCCAGCAGACCTCTGCTGGCTCGCCCACTGCTTCCCCAGCAGTGTATCTCAGTCAGTCTGCCTGTTCTGTTCCCCACTGTCTCTGGTGAATCCTCTCACCCCCACACCCCTGCCCTGTACTCCAGCTCTTGTATGCATAAATGAATAAATCTTTTAAAAAAATTCAGATCAAATATTTCCCCCAGGAACAAAGTAGCATGTAAATATGGACTTAAGTGCATGTTGGAAACTACATATCATCAAAGATATTTTTTTTCTTTTTTATTCTTAAAATTCACCAGAGAAAAAAGGCAGGTGACCTACAAAGTGTTGCAAATTGGCTTGAAGTTTACTTCTCAGCAGCCATAATAAAAACTAAAAAATAATAGAAGAATATCTTCAAAGTCCTAATGGAAAAGGACACAATATTAAATTTATCTAAATAGTTATAACATTCAGAGCAAAGCCAAAATACATTTCAAGTACACAAAGGCTAAGTAAGACAGTTTACAGTCCATGGATCCTAATGTGTGTGTTTTTTGTCCCCCATAATTAAGCCCAGAGACATAAATGAGACTAAAACAACATTAGTAAGTGAAAAAATTGATACAATTTTGTTATGAAATTTAAGTAATAGTTGATAGAATAACTAATAAATTTTTTGATCAAAGTAAATCTCTAAGAAATAGTTTTGCAAAGATTTTTAATGGGGGGGCTTCAGGCATTCTAAGAACTTTTTTATATTTAGGAAGAAAATAGAAATAATAAATAATAACAGAATGGAATAATACAATGTGTGACTAACTGGAGAGTTTTTTAAATCAAGAAAAATTATTAAAGAACTAGAAATTCAATTCAGAACATCAAAATTGACAGAAAGGGAAAATGTATATATACAAAATATTAACATTTCAATAGAACATAAGGAAAAGGTGAAAGCAAATCAAGGATAAATGATTATAAATAATTGAATGCAAGTTGCATGAAATAAATGCAAATATATCCATAATCACAAGTGCAATTTGCTTATTCTCCATTTTAAAAAGCTAGAGATTATCAAATTGAAAGAGAAAAATAAATTCAACTTGTCACCTTCTGCTTTCAATAAAAAAACCCTAAACAAAATAATCTAGAATATAGGGTATAATAAAATGAGAAAAAAAGACCAACTATGCAGATGCTAATTGAAGAAAATATAGTATATTAATTAAGGGTAGTTTTATACCTAAAGGTAAATATATATTTTTAGACATAAAGTGAATAATGGCATAGATATAAAGTGATTGATCAAAGGTGATGGCCGGCTATTATAGATTGGAGCCTCTGTGATACAGTGATATTTAAGCTGATGCCTGAATTGTGAGAAAAAGGGTCAGTCATATAAAGGTAGAAAGGAAAAATAGCACAAAAGTCCCAAAGTGGAATGATTTTAGTATGCTGAAGGAGTCAATTAGAGGCAGTGGAATGGATCATCAGGGAAGGAAGAATGATAAATGCAGTTTGTAGGTAGCAATGTACAGATCATACTGGACTTCCTAGGCAATGCAAAAAGTGTGCTTTTTGTTCAAGGGTCATGGAAACCAGTGGTGAATTTTAAGCCACAATTTGAAATCGTTTAATTCATGTTTTTTTAAAAAAAAAATTTGGATCATAGTTTTGGCATGGAGTAAGAGTTCAGATTTGACCTATTGCCTCCAGAAAAGCATGCAACCCTATCAACATCTTGATTTTGACTGCTGACATCTGAAGCAAAGTGGCCAACTGTAGCTCGAGAAGTTCTGATTTACAATTTGTGAGACAGTAAACATATTTTTCTAGGCTGCTAAATTTGCAGTGTTTCATCACAGCAGCAAAAGTAAACTAATACAATTTTCCAACTATTCTTAGCTTCATTCTCCTTTGCCCCAAGTTCTTTCTTCCCATCAGTTCAAAAGTAAATGCACATGCACACACATCTTATGAACATGTCACAACTCTGCTAAAAACCTTAAATATTTTTATTGCCTATATTAGGAATTATTTCACAGCTGCATCCATCTGATGCAGCTCTATGATGTCAACTCTATGTTTCTCTCTGCCAAAGTTACAAATTAGAACCAGCTAAAGCAAGAGATGTAAAGGGGAGAATCTGGGAAGATTCCAAATATAAAGCTTCAGTCACCCTCGAGATGGGTTATCCTCAGGCACTGATATATGACAGTACATGCAGAGAACTGGCAACCCAGGAATCTTATTGGAGTTAAAATGTTCAGAGTTTTTGTTTATTTGTTTTTTTTTTTATTGAAGCGTCATTATGCTGGAACACTTGACTGAATTATTGTGAATAATTAATACTAATATCATATGGCTGAAAGTCCCAATCCTCTAATCACATGATTTGTCTTTTGGGTGTGGCCAGCCCAAATTCTAAATCATCTTGTTAGCACCCACTTTCCAAGGGCCTACCATGAATCACCTCTGAGAGTAGACTAACAGAAGTCATCTGCAGGCCTGCAATAAATAACAAATATGATCCATTTCAAAGGTTTAGAGTTTATCCTCAGGAGGCAGGACAATGGTTAGATCTTTCCTTGGGCATGAAATTCCCACTACAAAATCTTATACTACTGTTTTGCATCCTGCATTCTCATAGGAATTGTTCCCTACTCATTGAACTCCCTGAAACAATTTTTTAAAAGATTTATTTATTTGTGCATACAAGAGCTGGGGTACAGGCCAGAGATGTGGGGGGTGAGAGGACTCACCAGAGACAGAGTGGGGAACAGAACAGGCAGACTGACTGAAATATACCGCTGAGGGGAGCAGCAGGCACCATGTGGGTATCTCCCTGGCCAACGGGGGATCGAACTCATGCTTGCAGAGGTTGTGGATTGCTTCATAGTGCAGTTCATAACCCCTTGCACTACCAGGGAGGCCCTCCCTGAAACCATTTTTGACAATGACTTTTCTTAAAGTAGTGTTAGCCATCATTCAAGACCTAGAAAAAAAAATGCCACAATCTTCATCAATCTTTAATTTCTAACTCTAGCAACAAGAAGAAATGTTCTCTCCTGTGTATCCCTACCAAATTTTTCTGGAAATTTGTAAATTTGTAAATTTGTAAATTTTCACTTTCTTTTCCTATATTTCAATAAATTCTGTACTTGATTTGCTTAATCATCTTCTTTAGTCCTTATCCTCCCCCACCCCCATTATTATACTGCAAGCTCTCAAAGGGTAACAGGTTTAATTTTACTGATTAATTTCCTATATAGTGACCATAAAAGTAAGTTGCCACAACTTTTCAAAAAGTAGATGGTATCTGTACATCCATTTATATAAAAAAAGTTTACATCCTTGCTTATATGTCAAATATATTGTACTATTCAAAGTATGCTTTTAAAAATGATTGTCCTTGCAAAATGGGACTGAGTTAGGAATAGTGGAAGATCTTTACTGTTATACTCTGTATTGTTTTGAGTTTGAATGATAGACATATATTATTTTTTTAAAACCCAAGTAATTTTAAAATTTTGCTTTAATGCACTAGCCCTTCAATTTCCATTTTACTCATTCATCCTGTATTTGACTAATTTGCCTGTCAAAAATCCCCACGTGGCAGCAAAGATGAAAACAAATTACTTAAGCGTAATCTTACCTCTAGGTTACCTATAATAATGGAAATAAAAGATGTGAAACGTGTTAATACTGTACATTGAAGATTAAAATCTTTTAGACAGAAAATTTTATAATTCCTTTAAATAGGTCCTTTCTAAGTCATATGAAAGTATTTGTTTTGACAGATAATTTTCTGTTCACATTTTAAAAAAATTGACTCCATTTCTAACTTTTCCTCACTAAAATTGTGGGAAATGAGTCACTAAGAAAGTTCCCTTAACATTTTTGTCTTGAACAAATTGGAAGATTAATTCTCTTTCCTTATAAAAAGACTCAATTTAATTTAGATAACTTGGAATTTTGTTTCTTTCTATGAAATTAATAGGCCAAATAATTATCTACAATTATATTTAGGATGCCTTCTGAACTTACTGGCACATGTCTTTATTCTTAAATCTTATGTTTTAGGAAAACAAAACAAAACATGCATAGTTATTCTAGATTTTATTTGAACCCAATGGTAGGTTTCTGAAGGCACAATTTGGTTGGGATAAAACAATTTATCCCATCATGGGAAGTGAAATTATGTATACATTGTATAAGGCTTGTATTTATTTTTATTTTTCTGATATTGTTAGTAAGAAATAAGGTTTACTTAATAAGAGTAAGTGTCCAGACTTCCCTGGTGGCTCAAGTAGTTAAACACAGCAATGTGAAGCTGTCTGCAGCCTGCAACCTCTGCAACAGGAGTTTGATTCCCTGCCAGACAGGGAGATACCCACATGGCACAGCAGACCTTCCCTGTCTCACCTGCTGCTCCCCTCAGCAGTGAATTTCAGTGGATCTGCCTGTTCTGCTCCCCACTCTGCCTCTGGTGAATCCTCTTAAACCCCCACACCTCTGGCCTATACCCCAGTTCTTGTATGCATAAATAAATCTTTAAAAAATAAGTGTTAACAACATAAAAACTGGTAAACAGTGCAAACATACATTAAATAATAAATTATTTTATCCTTGGACGGTGTTTAGTCTGAGAGTAAAAAGAAATTGATAGTTAACTTGTTAAGCATCTCTATAGATCAGATGAATTCCATTTAGTTATTTCTTAAATTATTCTGTGAGATAGGTGTTTTAGCCCATCTCACAGATGATGGCAAGAGCAGAAAGGGCCTGACATTAGCAGAAAAGTGTTGAAAATATAAGCACTTGTAATTCCAGCAAGGCATGGGGCAGGTTCTCTATTGATTCAAGAGGGATAAAGGAGAGTCAAGGAGCCCTCAGTGGCTTTTCAGGCTTTAATGTTCTTTCTATGCCAAATGTTATAGGGCAAGGCCACAGGCTGGCAAAGCAGAGAGGCTGGGGGTCAGGAGGCTGGCAGGTCTCCCAGCCTGGAATGAATCTTTACTCTCTTTGAGCTCTCTCTGGCATTGTCTTGTGGTCTTGTCCTCTCACAGCCATTCTGTCACTGAGTGATGCTGACCATATAGCCTCAGCCTCCAGACTCATGTGTGTCCACTTATGCATGCCCACACCATTCTAGGTGTCCACCATCAGGCATGCAGCCCATGCTCTCAGACATCTTCTGCATTCAAGGTTGCTGGTGATAGCCACAGGTGATAACCACAGATGCCAGTGATGTAAACCCTGCACACTTTTTTCAAGAAAGGCTCTGTGGAACACTATTCTTTTGGGAAGGTATAGGGTAAATAATTGTCAAACTTTCTGCCCTCCTGCCATTAGGATTTATGATGGATCCCTGTGGTCCTGAATCCATGCCTAACAGCGGGCACCTGGAGTAGGGTGTGTGTATAGGTAGGTGGGTACAACTGCGCTGAGACTGAGCATATAAGGGCAGCATCACGGGACACCAGCAGAGCAAAAGAGAGAAGGAGAACAAGCGAGAGAGCCGAGGAGAACCAGCAGAGAAGCAGAGGCCATGCGAGAACGCCGGAGAGCCCAGAAATAGTCAAGGCTTGCCTGGGGCTGGGAAGCCGGCCAGCCTCCTGGCCCCCCGACACCCCTGCCTGCCATGAACCTGGTAAACTCAATAAAATCCTGAAAAAGCCACTGAGGACTCCAGGACTCCTCCTTCACCCATCTGCTCAGATCATAGAGATCCTGCTCTGGCCCATCCTGCCCCTACAGAAGGTCAGGGAAAGAAAATAACTTGTGTGATAGTGAACAATGCCAAGCTCATCACTGTCTTCTTAACACTCTTCTTAAGCCCCTCTTCCTCTTCTGGCAATTTCCTATTTATGTCAGAACTTTGTAGGGCTCTTCTTCTCAGGAAAGTTTCCAGAACACCTTTTCTAAGTTAGCCTTTTCTCTAGGAGTCCAGCATGATGGTGGCAGAGTGAAGACACCAGGATCACCTCCTCCATGTACTCACAAGCAGATTGCAATGGAGCAAAGACAACATACCCTGAAGGAAAAATAGATAACTACATTACATACCTGGAGCCTCAGGGCAACGGAAAGAGGTAGGAAAAACTTTAATTGAACTCTGTTTACGTTGATATCTGGGCGGTTGTAGGGGCAGGAAGGGCACAGAGCAGGATCTCTATGATCCCAGCAGATAGGTAAAGGAGGGTCCTGGAGCCCTCAGTGGATTTTCAGGCTTTTATTGCCATTTTACCAGGTACACAGCAGGCAGTGGTGCTGGGGCTCCAGGAGGCTGGCAGGGCTCTCCGGCGTTCTCTCGTGGTCTCATTCTCTCTCTTCTGTTTCCTTCATTCTTCTTATTCTCCTGCTCATTCTGGTCCCTGTGACACTGCCCTTATAAGCCCAGTCTCAGCCCAGGTGTACCCACCTATATAGGCACACACCCCACTCCAGGTGCCCGCCATAAGGCATTAGGACCAGGACTGCAGGGATCCATCATTAACGCTAATGGTGGGAGGGCAGAAAATCCTGATAATCACTTACCCTACAGCAGTGTAATTGCAAGAGGGAGGGCCCACTGCTGTATGGAAATCCCCCTCAATTGCTGAATCAGAAATCTCCATTGGTGACCCTGGAGAACTGGCACTATACTGAATAAGGAGGTACACAGAGTTGACATTCAGCGACAGAGGATACATTACTGGAGAACTATAGGAGCAGGGGTGCAGTATGACAATGATGTATGAGCCTGAGGCTTCCAATATAGATCCTCTGGAGCCCTGGCAGGAGAACCAGGTCAGATCACCTGTGTCTCCTCATAGAGGAGGCTGCTACTTGCAGCCTGAGACTGGGATATGCAAAGCACCTGCCATCCTCCAACTCAGAAATAATATCAAGATAACAAAAGCATACTTTCTTTCACCAGATTTCAAGTAACTTTTAACAATAGGTGCAAACACCCCAGGATAAGGCTTTATGCTAGAAAGGAAAGGAAACAACACCTGACTTGTGAACTCCTTTCAACAACATTGGTGCCCAACACCTCATCTAGTGCTCACAAATAAGCCTAGAGGTGGATGCTGGCAAGAGACTGTATGAGATCTTAGCCAAGTTGCTGGCCTAGAGATGGGATCGCTGTGGATCCCCAACACGCAGCTCTGTGTTGGAAACTTGAATCCCCAACACTTACTAGACATGACCTTTTGGTGCCCCCTGCCCCGGTTCCCCTTTTACCTGTTGCCCCTTGCTGGTATCAGTTCTATAATCACTCCAACAGGTGATCATAAAAGTCTATCCCTATTAAAATCCATAAAAACTAGAAATAGACTGAAAGACATACCACAAATGCTAGAGCAAATGTAGCTTTTTCTCCCCAGTTAATCTCATTAATCCCAGTTAACATATTGTATTTTTTTCTTAAAATTTAACAAATCAAAGTAACTTAGTATTTGCTTTTCTCTTTATGTCTCACCTCTCCCATCTTCATAAGGTTTGGCAATGAATTATCAGTTTCATAACAAGAACCTTATCTGTCTTACTGAGCCCTCTTTCATCAACATTTAAAACAGTTCCTGGTACATAGGAAGTGCTTAATAAATGCTTGTTGAATGAATGATATTCCATAATCCCAGTGTCTCCTTCTGTACAATACACACTACCTATTCAGGGCTCTAAGTAGTAGTATAATAAATGAATCTGCGGAGTTTTGTTTAACCTAGTATTTCCACAATATACTTGAATCACTTTCTTTCCTGATTGTATCAGCATCTTTTATAATTAGTACTCAACTTTTAAAGTTTTTTGATAACTGCTGCCAAAGTGAAACCAAAAAGAACCCATATTGCAATATGCTGCCCATGCCAACTGACACAATTCCTACTTAAATACAAATGTCACCTAGAAGGGTTACTCCAGAAAGTTATTGTCAGCCATTAATGCTATATTAAAAGTGAGTTTGTAAACTTAACAGAGACTTGTGTAGAGAGAATGGGTAGTAGAGGAAGATTATGGGAACTAGCCTTAGGAGGCAGAAACAGTAGAGGAAAGAATTCAGGGAAGATTCTAAGGATTCAGGGAGCACAATGAGGACACTGACCTGAGGGAAGAGAGACTTGAGATTACTCTGTTGAAGATTACTCTGTTGAAAGGAGCTTCCATACATTATCAACATGACTAATGAATTTATTGCATGTATATAAATTAAAAGTATTAGGTTTCTCACTGGTTGGTTTATTGGTTAGTTTGAATTAGGATTTTATTTTAGTTAGTTCTTTCTTGGATCCTCAAAATCACCCATTTATCCATTTCACCTAAGGAAGGAGTGGTCATGCAGAAATGATCAATGCTCTTATTAGTGGCAATAGCACTAGCAGCAATGCTTGGAAACACTCTCTGACTTTTCATATATATATATATATATATATGAATTCATGCAATGCACATTAAAGCATTACAAAGACTTAACATGAGAAGAAAATGTTGAGGCACAGAGACATTAAATAACCTGGCAGACTTCAAGGTAGTTGATGGAGTAATTAGGGTGCAAACCTACCACTAGCTGACTGGTATCATACTGTTCTACCAGGAACTCATACAACCTTTTTTGATAACTAAGAAATGAAAAGAGTAAACAGCACTGGTCCCCCTTAAGACAGCATCTACCTGGCTCTGCTGTGTCATTTGCTAGCTGGTTGGTTGGTTGTATTCAATGCAATTTGGAAATGGGTCATGTTCTTCAAAACAAATCAATGTAAAAAAGGACAAAGTGGTACCGTACTAGAATTAAGAACTAACATATCACCATGATGTCCTTTTCTTCATACTTCAAAAAACAACATACATATTTTATCTAAACAGTTAATTAAAGAGGGGAAAAGGAAATAACTAATCTGGTTCCTTAAAACTTTATAAGCATCAAGTAACACTGCAGAATATCTAGAGCTTGGAGTAATCACCCATGTTGAAATGACATTGTACAGAGTAAATATCATCTTCTTTTTTTCCTTGTTTTTAAATTAGAATTTTCATAAGTTGGTTTGATTTTAAAGCCTTTTACAAGATTTGACAGTATATTATACAGGGCAATTAAATTACATTGTGCATAAAACAGAAATATGAGTAAATGATAAATATATGGATGCTCATGGAAAATGAGAGCAAATTATTTGCTGCAGTCAATCAAGAATATATCAAAAGAAAAAAGAACAAATGGAAATATTTTTGAATTATATAGAATTCATGATTAATCAGAGAAAATACACAAGTTTATCTTCAAGGGCAAACTTTTTATTTGAACTGAATTTCAAGGAGGGATGAATATTTTAAATAGGTCCCTTATATAAAAGGTTTCTTAGTAAATTAATTAACAGAGTTTCCACTAGGAGTAAAGCCTAGAGCATAGCAGATTCCAAATTCTTTGTTCTTAATAGGTTCTAGAATGC
The DNA here is from genome assembly GCF_014898055.3 of Talpa occidentalis. Lineage (NCBI taxonomy): Eukaryota > Metazoa > Chordata > Mammalia > Eulipotyphla > Talpidae > Talpa > Talpa occidentalis. The sequence continues at coordinate 104,168,115 of NW_023604295.1, read as the reverse complement.
TAGTCATGCATTGATTACCAAAGGATATTTTGGGCAACATTTGGAAAGCAAAGTAATAAACAGATCTGGTCAACTTTCTCTAAAGACCCTTTGAGAATAATTTCAGCTCAAGTCATTTATTGGCTTTAATAATGAGAAAAGTGAGTTGGGAAATACCAGATGTTAATGAAAACCTGTTCAAAGTCCTGCCTTGAATGGGAAGTTGATCAGTTTATTCAAGTCTAATTTAGACTAAAGACAGGGTATTTAATATTTATGCAATATGCCTTGTTCCAAAATCTGCTATAGAAATATTCTGAGCAACCTGTTCATTTTTTGAAACTATGCTTGTACATGGATAACCGTCATGGTAGTCTTTTCCCTAACTTCAGTAATTCCGGAGCGGGGGAGGGGGGTCACACATTTTACAGGAAATTTTACAAGTTGTGGATTTAAATATTTTTTTTCTAAAGGAATTGAATGGTACTAGGTATTAATAACCATATAATGTTCAACTTCATGTAGTACTAACTAGGTACAAAGTACTTTTTCATGTATTTGCAATTTAAATATACTCTACAGTTCTCTGATATATTGTAATGTGTGCCTCTTTTATCATTTAATGTTGAGTCTTTGAGATTACTGAAGTAATATGAGTCTTCTATTTACGTAATCAATCCACAAATATTTTTGGACACTGATACTTTCTAGGAATAGAGAAGTAAAGAAGATAGAGTTTTAATACAACAGACAGTAAGTGATGAATAGCAAAATTATTTCATGATTGTGATAAGCACTCTGAACAAAGAAGCACAGGGAGTTATGCTAATGATTAACAAGGAGATTTGACCCAATTTTATAGATTAAAGAAGACACTCTTAGGAAAGTGCTATTTTACTTGAGCTCTAAAAGAAAAATAGGAATTAGAAGTGGGAAGACCATTCCAAGTAGAGGAGAAAGCACAAATGAATGCTTTAAGATAGGATAAAATCAGCCAAATTCCATGCTGTAAAAATTTAATGATGGCAGATATGGTTGAACTAACAAAATATGTGTGTTCATGCATGTATGTATGTGTGTATAAAGGTTTGGAGGAGTAGAAGTTGTGTAATAATAACAATTAAGGAAATAGTGGCCAAATTATGCACAATCGTGCTATGTGTTTTCATAATCCACATAACAGCAACAAATGCTTATCAAGTCCTTACATTGTCTTTTAAGCATTTCACATGCTTTAAATTTCACAATAATCTTATAAAGTAGATGCTGATATCATTCTAATTTTATAGCTGACAAGATAGAGATGCAGAGAAGGTCAAGTGCCTTGTTCAAAGCTACATACCTAGGAAATGACCATATTGCAATGTATTACCAGGTAGTTTTGCTCTAGGGCCTGTCTCCTAACTACACTGAGGCAGCAAAAACAAATGAAAGTTGTTTATTTTTTTTTTAACTTAATGCATACAAGAGCTGGGGTATAGGCCTGAGGTGTGGTGGGTGAGAGGATTCACCAGAGACAGAGTGGGGAACAGAACAGTCATATTGACCAAAGTACAATGCTAAGGGGAGCAGCAGGTGAGTCAGGAGAGCTCTGCTGCGCCATGTGGGTTACTCCCTGGCCGGGGTGTTGGAACTCATGCTGCAGACAGCTTTACAGACTGGTTCTTACCCCTTGTGCCACCCAGGGAGACCCCGGTTTTGTTTTCTTTGGGTAGATGGAAAATATTGTCCTCATAAAATGAATTGCAAAGTGTTCTCCCTTTGTGCTTTGGATGATATTGTATAAAATTGGTGTTAATTATTCTTTAAACATTTGATACAATTTTCCTAGTGAAACCATATAGCCTTGAAGATTTTTTTTTTGTTTACTGGTGTGTTTTTAAAATAATGAATTCATTTTCCTTAATAGTTACATGGGTATTCAATTCTTTATTTTATCAATATGTTGGGTGAGTAATGGGAATTTTCATTTTTTCAAGATATTCCATTTTTTTCTAAGTTTTCAAATGTATGTGGCCAGCATTGTATATTGTTCTTATTCTCCTTTTAATGTCTTTGGTATCTGCAGTGATGCCCTATCAGAATGACACATTCCCAATGCTGGTAATTTATCTCTTTTTTCTTTATCAGTCTTGTTAGAGTTTTGACAATTTTATCGATATTTTCAAAGAACCATCTTTGTTTCATTGATTTCTCTATTATTTTTCCCTTTCCACTTTTTTTCATTTCTATTTAATCTTGAGAAGAATTTGTTTTCTGTTGATGTTGGGTAAAGTGTTCTATAAAATTCAATTAGTGCCTATTTGTTGATAGTATTTAGATGGCATTTTGACAGGCATGATTGGTGGAGAATATGAAAAAGATAACAATCAAGAAAATGATATTGTTTCTCCATTTTTGGGTTCCTCAGTTCTTGCCTATGGCCATGAAAGAATTCAAAACTACATCTAGACAAAACAAGCAAAGTTTATTTAGTAAGAGTACACTCAGGAGACTTCTGAGTGGGCAGATTCCAAGTAAGAAAAACTACATGGAATGGCGGGGGCCTCCTGGATTAAATGGGGTTCAAGGGGATGTTCACTCTGTCCCTTTCTGGGTTTTATTGTGCAAGTGTTCCTGGGGTGTTAGCTCATCAGTCCCAAGAGAACTTTCTAAGTGCTCCCTCTTCTGTGCTTCCAGGATATAGCTTCATTAGCTCCAGTAGCAGGTTGGGGCAAGGGGTCTGCCTCTCTCCCTCTAGGCACTTCCTGCTTTTACACTTTATGGTCCCTGCCTGCCTATAAGTCAGGGTGGGGGACCTCCTTCTCTCTCAGAGCATTTCTTGGCTCTCCCCTGGGTTTATCTGTTTTAGCAAGTGTTTCCTGGATATAGTTAGTAATTAAATTTCTTTAGGTATTGCCCTCCCTGCCCTAACTGCCAAACAATATGAATTAATACTTTCATAGTACCTCAGTCGACCCAGGGCTATAATTTCATTGACTATTTAAAATAAATTGTTGATGTTGGTATTATGGACAAGTATTATGCCTACTATGTAGGTAAGGAAACTGATGTTCTGAAAGGATAAAGCATTTATTAGCATACACACCAGGGATGAAGCCTGAATCCCCTAGATGCCTGCTTTTATGCAATGTTATCTAAATAGAAGGAAGCATCTGTGGAGTGGAGTACTGTGAAAGAAAATAAGCACAAAGTGGCATATGTGATGAATTTAGGAAAAACATTTAAAAATTTTCCCATAAACAAAAGAAAAAAAATGTTAAAATATTTAAATGTCTTTCTTAGTGAAAATATGCTCATAATGTCTTTCACAAAACTACCATTATGGCACCTAATTGCATTCTGCTCTTAGAAATATACCTCTAGGTTTTTTGTATTTCTTTAACATATTCACATTTTAGGAGATTATGGAAGTTACTAAGAATGACATTTCTTGAATTAAAAGTGAAGAAAATTAATTAAATTGGTAAATACAATTAGTTGCCACTGCTTTTTGAAATTTTTCAGAATTTAATAGAAGTAGCTATGTATAAATATCAAGAAAAATTCTATAGTTATCCAAATGGCTTTTTTTTTTTCCCTGCTGTGACTCATATACCAAAAAGCAAAGTACAATTAGCCTTAAAGTGTCACTCTTGGGCCAATGTGCTAGTAAAAGACAAGTGCACTGCTGCAATAAGCCAGTGCTACTGTCAAGAAGTTACTGCCTTTGTGAGTTTGTGTAATTTATTTGCTACCTGAATTTCTGATGTGCAGAGCGCCCAAGGTGACACCTCTCTGTGGACTTGACAAATCCCAATTTTGGTCACAAGTTCTGATATCTCAGGGTTATGAACTCTATAAATAAAATCAATTAAAGGATATACAGTTGCCTCTTTTGAATTATTGTTCATTTTGGCCCACTTTCTTTTCCTTCATTAGTCCTAGGCAAAAAGCCAACTTGAGATTTATTTCTCACTCATGGCCTCCCTTTTCTAAATTGTCTTTCTGTTATTTATGGACAGTAAAACTAATGCCCAAAGAAATGCTGAATTCCACTTTTAACCCTTATTCACCTAGAATAACAGATGACCAAGTTATCTGACAGCTTCAGCACACATTTCAGATGAGATTATGACAATTTACTTCACTTGAAATAAACTTCTAGGCCCACAATGGAGCCATTCCTGCCCAGGGTCCCTCCCCAGCAAACTGAAACTTAGATAACACTGTGTCCTTGTAAATTCTCCAGGTGACTAGAAGTGCAGTATATGTAGTCAGTCCATCCCCAAATGCCAATCCAAGTCCTGGTCTTCTCCCCTCAAACCTTTCTGCCTTCACAACCATTGGGCAGTTCTTCACAGGAGACTATCCACTTTTGGAAGTATTAAATAATAAAGTAGAGCTTCCCCTGGTGGTGCAGGAAGTTGAGCTCAATGTTGTGAAGCCGGTTCTATCCCAGGCAGGCTGGTGAGAATCCCAAATGGTGCAGCAGACCACTCCTGTCTTGCCCACCACTCCTCTCAACAGTGTATTTCTTCAGTCTGCCTGTTCTGTTCCCCGCTCTGTCTCTGGTGAATCCTCTCACCCTCCAGTGCATCTGACCTGTACTCTGGTTCTTGTATGCATGAATAAATCTTTAAATAAATAAATAAATAAATAAATAAAATAAGAAAATATGTTTATATCCAGTTTAAGTAAGTATTAAATAAAACTTGTTTTCATTATTTGGTTTCTTGCAAGGAGAAATAGAATTCAAAGCTGGTGCATATTAGATGAAAATTTGTGATATGTAAATTAGGTGAAATGTTGGTCAAATATTATGATTGGCATGGGTATCAGAGTGATGTTTTTCAAGTGGCAATTAGTTACAGTATTAGCCTCTGGGCAGGTTGCAGTTCTTTGATCCAGAAAGTGGCTGGTTGTCTTTGCCCCAGTACTTCCCTGTGGACATGTATGTTAGACCTGATTCTCAGTAGCCTTCTGACTCTGTTTGAGCTACTCAGACTAAAATAATTCTATTCTGTTTCTTATTTCTTGTCACTGCTAAGAGAATATGGACAATCAAGATGGATAGACAAGCAAGGCATCCCATGAAGCTTGTGAATTTAGAGCCTCTTGTGGTTAGGAGGCTGAAGTTAAGTCATTGGTCACTCTCAGATTTGAGCTTTCTTCCCTTGCATATAGTGTTCCAATCCAAACAAACTTTATATATGTAAAGGGAGTTGTTAGAATTCCCAGAAAGTTTCTGGAGTCCTGGAAAGTTTCTGGGAGTTCACAATGATTTGCAGCCATTAGGGGACTCAAAAGCCTGGAAGTTAAGTTTAGAGTATAAATCGCTAGGGGAACGTGAGAAAATAAGACATGAACTAAGACTGTTCTGAGCAGCAAAATAAAAATCTAACTAGGCACAATTCAAACTACTAAAAACTATCAGGCATCCATCATTATAAAGAAATCTCATTAAGGGAATAACAGATGTCTTGAAAATGGAAATCTTGAAGTTAAAACTACAAAATTGATGGGCATAGTGGAGAGTTTAAAAGCTGCTAGAGTACATGCCACCTAATTATAAGATTTGGTGTAGGATAAGTTGGCCATTGAACAGGTTAAATTGACTAGGATACCCACCAATTGCAGGAAAATTACCAGGCCATGAGGTATATTATAAAGTAACATGAAACTCCCAGCCCAGAGTCACATTCGTCTTGGGGATTACTAAGACTTTGTAAGACCCAAGTCTTAGCTAAGGAAAAGTTTCAAGGATAAAAGTTTCAAAGAATTGAGCACACCCTGGGCTTTTTCACTGCTGAGTGGCACCAGCCTCCTAGATGGTCGCTATTTCTATCTCTTCCTTGTCCTCTATTTTTTATCCTACAAAAGTTTCCTGCCTTTCATCTGATTTTGCAGGAGATTGACCATTTCATGAAGTGTTAAAGTTTGTAACACCTAACTTGTTATCTTTAATCATGTTTTAACACTTGCAGTAATGCCATTTTTTAAGTAACTCTTTGGATTCATTTTACTTTTCAAGTATTTAAATTAATTGATGAGTTTTCAGACTATTCATGAAAGTTTACAATATTTTCTCTAGAGGTATTTCCAAAAGTGCTTATTTTGTAGTATTTCCATATGCTTAGTAAAAACAAAGATAAATTTAGCGACCAAATACCTGTGTGAAACTCTGTATACCACATTCTGAGAGGTTGATAACCCAAATTAGCATTTGCTTTATTTTTTGTCCTAAGGTAACATACAATAAAAGAGAATTTTTTGTGTGCACTATACCATAAATTTTAATTAGTGTATGCATTCCTTTAACTACCTCCAAATAGGACACACAACAGTTCCTCTGTCAGGTACTATTTAAACCCCATTTAAATTTCTTTTTTTTTTAAAGATAAATCTTTTATTTTGAATTAAAAAGTTATATGTGAGTGTTGTGTTTTGATACTCAGAATATCTTCTTTTAAAAAAAAATTATTTTTATATTGCCCATACAATTGCAACCCCCTTATTTTGACTCCAATCCCTCCCCTCCCTGCTCCCTACCCCCATAGAGTGTCTCTGGTTCATAGTTTTTTGTTGATTTTGATTTTCACTTTCTCATAGTTATTCATTTTCCTGGTCCCTTATTTAAGTTTTCTAGATTCCTGCTATGAGTGAGACCATCCGGTATTTTTCTTTTTCTTTCTGGCTTATTTTGCTGAGCATGATCCCTTCCAGCGCCATCCATGTTGCTACAAATTGCATGTGTTTATCTTTTTTGAATGCTGAGTAATATTTCATGGTATATATGTACCACATCTTCTTGATCCAGTCATCTATTTTTGGGCATGTGGGTTGTTTCCAAAGCTTAGTTATTGTAAATAGTGCTGCTATAAACATAGGGGTGCAGGTGCTCTTTCAAATTGATGTTTTTGTGTCTGTTGAGTAAATACCTAGGAGTGGAATTGCTGGATCATATGCAAGCTCTATGTTTAGTAGGTCCAGAAATCTCCACACAGCTCTCCATAGTGGTTGGACCAGTTTGCACTCCCACCAACAGTGCAGGAGAATTCCTTTTTGTCCAGACCCTCGCCAACATTTGTTGTTGCTAGTTTTTTAATATGTGCCATTCTCACTGGTGTAAAATGGTATCTCATGGTAGTTTTTATTGGAGCAAAGAAATTTTGTTCAATAAACCCCATTTAATTTTTTTAAATATAATAGATTTTATTTTTCTATTCCCTATACAATTGCAACCCCCCCATTCTGACAGCAATCCCTCCCCTCCCGCCCCCCACCCCCAAAAAGTGTCTCTGGTTCATAGTTTTTTGTTGATTTTGATTTTCACTTTCTTATAGTTATTCATTTTCCTGGTCCCTTATTTAAGTTTTCTAGATTCCTGCTATGAGTGAGACCATCCGGTATTTTTCTTTTTCTTTCTGGCTTATTTTGCTGAGCATGATCCCTTCCAGCGCCATCCATGTTGCTGCAAATTGCATGTGTTTATCTTTTTTGAATGCTGAGTAATATTCCATGCTATATATGTACCACATCTTCTTGATCCAGTCATCTATTTTTGGGCATTTGGGCTGTTTCCAAAGCTTAGCTATTGTAAATAGAGCTTCTATAAATATAAGGGTGCAGGTGTTCTTTGGAATTGATGTTTCTGTGTCCTTTGGGTAAATACCTAGGAGTGGAATTGCTGGATCATATGCAAACTCTATGTTTAGTAGGTCCAGAAATCTCCACACAGCTCTCCATAGTGGTTGGACCAGTTTGCACTCCCACCAACAGCGCAGAAGGGTTCCTTTTTCTCCACACCCTCACCAACATTTGTTGTTGCTAGTTTTTTTAATATGTGCCATTCTCACTGGTGTAAGATGGTATCTCATGGTAGTTTTGATTTGCATTTCCCTGATGACAAGTGATGTTGAACATTTTTTCATATGCCTGTTGGCCATTTGCATTTCCTCTTCAGAGAAGTTTCTTTTTAGCTCTTCTGCCCATTTTTTCACTAGATTATTTTCTTTGTTGTTGTTGAGTCTCATCAGTTCTTTGCAGATTTTTGTGATCAGTCCTTTATCATTAGTGTTGTATGCAAAAATGTTCTCCCAGTTGGTGGGGTTTCTCTTTGTTTTTGTTATTGTCTCTTTTGCTGTGCAGAAGCTCTTTAATTTGATGTAGTCCCAGCTGTTGATCTTTGCCTTCACTATCACTGCTTTGGGTGATGTGTCTGTAAAGATGTCTTTGATGTGCATATCACGTAGTGTTTCACCTATATTTCCTTCTATGTATTTTATGGTTTCAGGTCTTATGTCTAGTTCTTTAATCCATTTTGAGTTGATTTTTGGGTATGGTGTGAGGTAGTGGACAAGCTTCTTTCTTTTGTATGTAGCGACCCAGTTTTCCCACCACCATTTATTGAACAAAGTTTCTTTGCTCCAATGCATAGTCTTTGCTCCTTTGTCAAAGATTAGTTGACCATAAATCTGTGGGTTTATTTCTGGATTTTCTTTTCAATTCCATTGGTCTGTATGTCTTTTCTTGTTCCAATACCATGCAGTTTTGATGATTATGGCTTTGTAGTATAGTTTGAAGTCTGGGAGTGTGATGCCTCCGTTCCCTTCTTTTTTTTCAGGAGAACTTTGGCTATTCGGGATTTTTTGTGATTCCATATGAATTTCATCAATAATTGTTCTATTTCTTTGAAGAATGACATTGAAATTTTGATTGGAATAGCATTGAATCTGTATATTGCTTTTGGGAGGATGGCCATTTTAATAATGTTTATTCTTCCAATCCATGAGCAGGTGATGTCTTTCCCTTTCTTTGTGTCTTCTTCTATTTCTTTTAACAGTGTTTTATAGTTTTCTTTGTATAGGTCCTTTACCTCTTTTGTAAGATTTATTCCCAAATATTTGATTTTTTTTGTTTTGATAATAAAAGTGATGTTTTTTTTTATTCTTCTTCAGATTTATTATTTGTGTATAGGAAGGCTACTGACTTTTGCGTGTTGATTTTGTATCTGCCACTTAACTGATTGATGAGTTGAATTAGTTTTTCTGTGGAGTTTTTGGGGTTCTCTATGTATATCATCATATCATCTGCAAATAGTGATAGTTTGACTTCTTCTTTTCCTATTTGGATTCCTTGTATGTCTTTCTCTTGTCTTATTGCTCTGGCTAGGTCTTCCAGTATTATATTGAAAAGCAGTGGTGAGAGTGGACATCCTTGTCTTGTTCCAGATCTTAATGGAATTGCTTTCAGCTTTTCACCATTGAGAATGATACTGGCTGTTGGCTTGTCATAGATGGCCTTTATGATGTTGAGGTATGTTCCTTGTATCCCAAGAATTTCAAGGGCTTTTATCATGAATGGGTGTTGCACTTTGTTGAAAGCTTTCTCAGCATCTATTGATATTATCATATGGTTTTTATATTTATTTTTGTTGATGTGTTGGATAACGTTGATTGATTTTTGGATGTTGAACCATCCTTGGGTCCCTGGAATGAATCCTACTTGGTCGTGGTGAATTATCTTATGGATACATTGTTGGATTCTGATAGCTAAAATTTTATTGAGGATTTTTGCATCAGTGTTCATTAGAGAGATTGGCCTGTAGTTTTCCTTTTTTGTGTTGTCCTTGTTCAGTTTTGGTATTAGTGTAATGTTGGCTTCATAGAACGTGTTTGGTATTGTCCCTTCCTCCTCAATTTTTTGGAAGATTTTGTGAAGGATAGGCACTAATTCATCTCTGAATGTTTGGTAGAATTCATTTGTAAATCCATCAGGGGATGTTTTTGATGACCATTTCAATTTTGCTGCTCGTAATTGGTCTGTTTAGGTGTTCTACTTCTTCTTTATCTAGCTTTGGGTGATTGTAGATTTGTAGGAATTTGTCCATCTCCTCTAGATTGTTGAACTTGTTTCCATATAACTGTTCATAGTAGTTACTGATTATTCTTTTGATTTCTGCTGTGTCCATTGTGATTTCTCCTCTTTCATTGATGATCCTGTTTATTTGTGCTTTCTCCCTTTTTTCCTTTGTGAGCCTGGCTAGGGGTTTGTCTATTTTATTGATTTTTTTGAAGAACCAGCTCTTGGTTTCCTTGATCTTTTGGATTTTTATTTTTTTAGTTTCAATTTCATTTATTTCTGCTTTGGTTTTTATTATTTCTTTTCTTCTACTGGTTTTAGAAACCCCATTTAAATTTCAATGGCATTTTACATTAAAGTTTCATTGGCATCCTCTGAAACATTTATTGCTATCATCCTCATTTCACAACTGGGAAAAGATGCAGAAGTTAGTTCACTTCCTGAGGTTACATAGCTAAGAAGGGACCAAGATGGACTTTGACCTGAGTGTTCTTATTTCAGAGTTTTATCTCCCAAACTTTAGAGTTAAACACAAATCATCCCTATACCCTAAATCCTGGCAACCACTGTTTACCGTCTTTACAATTCCATATTTTCAAGAATGCTATATAGTGGGAAACATATTACATGGAACCTTTGGGAACTAACTTGTTTCACTCTTATAGACTTTAGAATGTATCCAAATTGTACATCTCAATAGTTAGTTCTTTTTATAGTTGATTCTATTGTATGAATATACCACAATGTTTATGCATTTACCTGTTGAAGAACATTTGTGTTGTTTCTGGATTTGGAGATCCCAAATGAATGGAATTAGTGCCCATTTAAAACATACCCAGAAAGATCCCTTACCTCTTCTGCCATGTGAAATTATAGTGAGAAGGAGGTCCTCACCACATACCAAATCTGTTGCCTTGAACTTCTCATTCTCCAGAACTGTGAGAAATAAATTTCTTGTTGCTTGTAAGCCACTGAATTTATAGTAATTTTTTTTTACAACATCCCAAGTTGTCTAAGATAGGGACATAGTGACAGATTTAGTGCTAAAATCTAATGAAGGAAAATAGGGTTGCAAGATCCATTCTTGTGAGCTGATCCCCCCAGGACCATCCTACAATATATGAGCAGTGGGTCCTCTAATTTTAGGTCTCTACCAAAGAGAGGGGTCTAATAAAAGAACCCCAATATTTCATTTCATTTTTTATGAGGCCACCATAAAATCACTGGTTAACAGACATTTAATTAACAACCTATTTCTACTTAAATGACTTCTCTTGACCTGAACACCTAAAAAAAAAAAAAAAACCTTGTTTTCTTTTGACAGACCCTATAAACATCTGCATTATTGATTCATAATGAAATCTCCTGAGGAGTCACAATATATCCTGTGGTTATCTACTATCAGTTCAGAAATGATGACATAAAGGACTACATTATTTAATATCATTTTACCATAAAGCATGAAACAAAATTCCTCTCATTGGCATCTAAGCATCTGTTAATAACAGATGGACTCACTCAGACACAGTGCATGCAGCAACAATAAATAGCAAGTGCTTTCATAGAGGAGGTTAGAGGGATTAGAAGCTTTTTGATTTTTTTTGATCTTGAGGGTTTTTTTTTTTTATAGAAGAGTTCTACTTCTTTCCACCCCCCCAATATTAAGAAAATAATGTCTGTATTTTACTTATGACTCTTTAAGAAAAACTAATTTCCATTTTAATTGTCCCTATTCTTAGGATTCTAACTTATACAGAACAAATAATTTGTGTGTGTGTAGAGGGTGGGAGTCTGAGAGAGAGCATACCAATTCTTCTGCATAAAGCATTTTGTTAAAATTAGTCTATCCAAAGTGGTATGTAATGGTACAGCAAGAGAATTATTCACACAGAAACTCTCCTCATTGGTGGATAATGGGTCATTTCTAGTTTACCCTAGTTTTACTTCACATAGCTAATCACAGAGGAAATCAAGAGGAGATAAACTATACAAAACTTCTCATGGCATTAGACATCAAATATTGCAGTATGATTGGACAGTATTCTTTGTGTGACTACATAAAATCTTTGGAGGAGGCTCACCTTCATCTATATTTAGTCTGGCATCAATTTGTAGTTTCTCATTATGTCTTTTGAAAATAGCAATGCTTTCTTTGCAAGGTTATTGAGATAATATATGCAAAACATTTGGTAGCATTAATCTTATAGCAACAAATACAGCGTATATGATATACTAAAAATGTCTGCTACAGAGTAGACTCTCAATAGTTATTATAAATTCTCTTTACTATTACTCTTTAACATACATCCAAAATGAAATTAGAAATAATATGAAATTTTACTTGATATAAATTCATAGACTTTTAAAAATTAGTATTTTCTTAAAATGTCATTTACTCTAAGATCATTTTATATATTCCCTACACTTATCATTTGAGGGGTGTCAACTTGTTTTTGAAAAGAAAATGAAATATTGGTTGAGATATTTTGTGAAATATTACATTTTATCTCTTAACATAATAATCTGTATGGGGTATAAATTTCCCTTCACCCTTTAATAAGAATTTTAAGCAATCAGTTTTACTCATTCATATTTTTTTTGTTCCCTCTTTAAGGTCTAATTATATTCACACACACAAAAAGTAATTTCAGGATTAGAAGACTCTGGGGTCTGGATTAAAACTACATTCCATTGTCAGTGATTAAAATTATGATTTTCCAGGCATCAATATTCTAATTTGTAAGAGAGTAGAATCAGATATTTTGTTAAATAATTCTCAGAAGGAAGTATGAAATCATAATATCTGCCCTCAAGGCTTATAAATGAAGAGGATATTACATTATATTCAAGTAGGAAAAATTACCCTAATTCTGTTATTAGAAAACTATGTGGAATTTTTAAAATCTAAACTGCCTACTCATTCAATCATAACAAAGACTGATTTAGTCCCAGTTTTGTACCATGCACTATATTACATAATCTAGGGGATAGAATATGTAGGCAATTGTATATATTAGTGATTATCTTGGTCAGGGAGTAAAGTTACATATGGAAATAGTGATTCATGATCTCTAAGGCATTTATTTAAATCTAAGCATGACACCTCCACTGAGATTCTAATATAGTCCCTACAGTGACAGTACTACTGACCCACTCCTGTCTCAATCAATGAGAATCCCTACCATAATTAGTCAATATAATGGATGGGGATATCAAAATTGTTGAATGTGTTAGTGTAAAGGGAGTGGGGAATGAAAACAAGAAAGGCACAGTTAACTAGAATTCAAGATAAGACCATCACATCTACTATACTATTCAGTTTACTATTTTCTCATATTCTAAAGCAGTAGAATTAACTGACACCACTTAGTGTTTAGTGTCCTGTCTTTAAGAAACCCAGTATTTAACTTTGCCATGACCCTTCCAGGTTTACCCACCCAGTTTACCAGTGGGCAGTTCTCTGGTTTATATCTTGTCTTTAATTAAGATGTGAGTTTTTCAAAGGCAATCACTTTAAATTTCAGAAGTTAGGAAATGTTCACATAAAAGATTAATCTTTTTTTTAATTTTTTTTAAGATTTGTTTATTTATTTATTTATACAAGCACTGGGTACAGTCAGAAGCGTGGGAGGGTGAGAGAATTCACCAGAGACAGAGCGGGGAGCAGAACAGGCAGAAGGACCGAAGTACACTGCTGAGGGGAGCAGCAGGTGGCAGGAGAGGTCTGCGCGCCATGTGGGACCCTCCTCCGGTGGCCGAGGAGCAGCCGGGGATCGAACTGGTGCTGCAGGGGCTGCGGGCAGCTTCGCAACCCAGTGCTCAACTGCTGCGCCACTGGGGAGGCCCTAAAAAGTTAATCTTTTAAGACAATGTAAAATAATTCTGTTTTGGAGAATTAAATGATGAATATGGAAGTGACACTGGAAGAAATATGAATATTAAAGATATCTACAGAGTTGTGTACCAGTTTAAGCTAAACGAGTAGTCAAAACAGGAAAGATGAAATCCAGAGGTAAAATGGAAAGGATTCTATATCAAGAAAGGTGGCTACTTTTGGGAAGTATGAGTAACAGCAAACACACAGCTATTTCTCTGACAGTTTCTGGCTCAAGTGACTAAAAGAATGATGCTTTCATAAATCAAAATTTCAAAGTCTGGTGAAAGAGCTGGCTTGGGGAAAATAGAATGAGTTCACTTTTATATCTATTAAGTTTAAGGTACTAGTAAAAAAATACAGCAGACTATCAAAATAGATCTGGCAGCAGGAAATACAAGATAAGCACTCTGTAGAGAACAAGTCTGGAAAGGGGAGACCTTGAGGAAGAACAGATTGTGAATACTGGAAAAAAGGAGATGATGATGATGATGATGATAATGATGATATCAGTAAAAATTAAGCAAACAAGAAAAATACAGTGAATGGGGGAAAGTAAGAAGAATAAACACAAAAGAGAAAAGGTTTAAAATAAGTGGAAAAATGAGCTGAAAAGGAAGGTGGAGGTGGTCACCATATACACAGAAGGAGGAGGAAAACTTGGAGAGTTAGAATAGAATAAGTAAGGGAACATTTTGGTAGAGAACTAAGAATTTAAATGTCCAGAGTCAGAAAGGTGTTGATGCAAGTGTAAACTACTTTTTCAAGATGTGTAGCAGGAAAGAAAAGAGGTAAAGAATAAGTTAAGGGACACATTGTTTTAAGAGAGGGGAGAACTGTATACCTATGTGTGCAAGCAGAGGTAAGATATATAAAATGAAATATATATTAAAATAGTATAATGTGAAAAGAAATGTATTTTTGAAAAGAGTTGAAGAAAGTAACTCATAAAATAGTTTGCTAAGAGAAAATAAGGGAGCTGAAACATAGAGCACATGGGCTAGAACTTTTCAAAAGGAAAGAATACAAGAGGAGAAATCACAACGGACACAGCAGAAATCAAAAGAATAATCAGTAATTACTATGAACAGTTATATGGAAACAAGTTCAACAATCTAGAGGAGATGGACAAATTCCTACAAATCTACAATCACCCAAAGCTAGATAAAGAAGAAATAGAACACCTAAACAGACCAATTACAAGCAGCGAAATTGAAATGGTAATCAAAAACCTCCCCAAAAACAAAAGCCCAGGACCTGATGGATTTACAAATGAATTCTACCAAACATTCAGAGACAAATTAGTGCCTATCCTTCACAAACTCTTCCAAAAAATTGAGAAGGAAGGGACAATACCAAACACGTTCTATGAAGCCAACATTACACTAATACCAAAACCGAACAAGGACAACACAAAAAAGGAAAACTACAGGCCAATCTCCCTAATGAACACTGATGCAAAAATCCTCAATAAAATTTTAGCTATCAGAATCCAACAATGTATCCAAAAGATAATTCACCACGACCAAGTAGGATTCATTCCAGGGACACAAGGATGGTTTAACATCCGAAAATCAATCAACGTTATCCAACACATCAACAAAAATAAATATAAAAACCATATGATAATGTCAATAGATGCTGAGAAAGCTTTCGACAAAGTGCAACACCCATTCATGATAAAAGCCCTTGAAATTCTTGGGATACAAGGAACATACCTCAACATCATAAAGGCCATCTATGACAAGCCAACAGCCAGTATCATTCTCAATGGTGAAAAGCTGAAAGCAATTCCATTAAGATCTGGAACAAGACAAGGATGTCCACTCTCACCACTGCTTTTCAATATAATACCGGAAGTCCTAGCCAGAGCAATAAGACAAGAGAAAGACATACAAGGAATCCAAATAGGAAAAGAAGAAGTCAAACTATCACTATTTGCAGATGATATGATAATATACATAGAGAACCCCAAAAAGTCCACAGAAAAACTAATTCAACTCATCAATCAGTTCAGTAAAGTGGCAGGATACAAAATCAACACGCAAAAGTCAGTAGCCTTCCTATACACAAATAATAAATCTGAAGAAGAAGAAATCAAAAAAACCATCCCTTTTTTTATTGAAACAAAAAAAATCAAATATTTGGGAATAAATCTAACAAAAGAGGTAAAGGACCTATACAAAGAAAACTATAAAACACGGTTAAAAGAAATAGAAGAAGACACAAAGAAATGGAAAGACATCCCCTGCTCATGGATTGGAAGAATAAACATTATTAAAATGGCCATCCTCCCAAAAGCAATATACAGATTCAATGCTATTCCAATCAAAATTTCAATGTCATTCTTCAAAGAAATAGAACAATTATTGATGAAATTCATATGGAATCACAAAAAAACCCGAATAGCCAAAGCTCTCCTGAAAAAAAAAGAAGGGAATGGAGGCATCACACTCCCAGACTTCAAACTATACTACAAAGCCATAATCATCAAAACTGCATGGTATTGGAACAAGAACAGACATACAGACCAATGGAATCGAATAGAAAATCCAGAAATAAACCCACAGATTTATGGTCAACTAATCTTTGACAAAGGAGCAAAGACTATGCATTGGAGCAAAGAAAGTTTGTTCAATAAATGGTGCTGGGAAAACTGGGTCGCTACATGCAAAAGAATGAAGCTTGACCACTACCTCACACCATACACAAAAATCAACTCAAAATGGATTAAAGAACTAGACATAAGACCTGAAACCGTAAAATATATAGAAGGAAATATAGGCGAAACACTACGTGATCTGCACATCAAAGACAACTTTACAGACACATCACCCAAAGCAGTGATAGTGAAGGCAAAGATAAACAGCTGGGACTACATCAAATTAAAGAGCTTCTGCACAGCAAAAGAGACAATAACAAAAACAAAGAGAAACCCCACCAACTGGGAGAACATTTTTGCACCCAACACTAATGATAAAGGACTGATCACAAAAATCTGCAAAGAGCTGATGAGACTCAACAACAACAAAGAAAAGAATCCAGTCAAAAAATGGGCAGAAGAGCTAAAAAGAAACTTCTCTGAAGAGGAAATGAAAATGGCCAACAGGCATATGAAAAAATGTTCAACATCACTTGTCATCAGGGAAATGCAAATCAAAACTACCATGAGATACCATCTTACACCAGTGAGAATGGCACATATTAAAAAAACTAGCAACAACAAATGTTGGCGAGGGTGTGGAGAAAAAGGAACTCTTGTGCACTGTTGGTGGGAGTGCAAACTGGTCCAACCACTATGGAGAGCTGTGTGGAGATTTCTGGACCTACTAAACATAGAGCTTCCATATGATCCAGCAATTCCACTCCTAGGTATTTACCCAAAGGACACAGAAACATCAATTCCAAAGAACACCTGCACCCCTATGTTTATAGCAGCACTGTTTACAATAGCTAAGCTTTGGAAACAACCCAAATGCCCAAAATAGATGACTGGATCAAGAAGATGTGGTACATATATAGCATGGAATATTACTCAGCATTCAAAAAAGATAAACACATGCAATTTGCAGCAACATGGATGGCATTGGAAGGGATCATGCTCAGCGAAATAAGCCAAAAAAAAAAGAAAAATACCGGATGGTCTCACTCATAGCAGGAATCTAGAAAACTTAAATAAGGGACCAGGAAAACGAATAACTATAAGAAAGTGAAAATCAAAATCAACAAAAAACTACGAACCAGAGACACTTTCAAGGGGGCGGGTGGGAGGGGAGAGATTGGGGTCAGAATGGGGGGGCTGCAATTGTATGGGGAATATAAAAATAAAATTTATTATTAAAAAAAAAAGAATGAAACTATCTGAACAGGATAAATAATAAAATAATATAAATTATAAATTGATTATTTATAAAAAATTAATAGTTAAATTATATAAATTATATAATAATATAATTAAATAATATAAAAGTATAAGGGTTCAGCAAAAAGGTTGCTGTGATCAGAGAAAAATTGAAGCAATATCTTCTGAAAAATGAAAGGATATATAATTGAGATGGAGCTTCAAAATAGTGGGTTGCATTTGTGGAAAATGAGTATGACTGGTATGACTGACAATCAGTTAAAATTAGAAACTACGTAGAGATTGAAAGAGCTAACATCTCAAGTCTGTCCATGTTCGGATACTAAACATTTGTAGTGGATGTTCCATTGCTTTGTGAATTACTGTAGCCATATTTAGGACAAGGATTAGCAAAATCAAGCGATAAAACCCAGGCAGAGCTATGGCTGTAGAAGAGAAACTCAGGGAAGACAGGAATTGTACAGTTCTGATAAAGGCATTGCAGTGATGCCCAGGGAAGGTAGGGAAACAAATAAAAACCTATTTTAAAAACCTATTTAAAAAAACAAACACCTATTTTATCTTAGGTGACATGACCAACTTTGATAATGAACAAAGGACTTACAAAATTATGATGGTGGTGAAAAATTCAGCAGAAGTAATCATGTAAGTGAGCTGAAAGGTTGATACCATGATCAGAAGGGATCTTCCAATTCCTGGACCAAGACCCATAGTGATGTCATTATGTTAACGATCACAGTGGAGAGAAGAGGTGATACTCCTCATCAATTTCACTAGCTGCATCCACTTGTGCTTAATCACTAAATTTTGATGTGTTCCAAGTGACATCTTTTTTCCTCCATCACATTCTCTTTAGGTTATATTCAGTGTTAAGGCTTTGCATAGCATCTATTTGTGCATAATTCCTAAAATTATTTCTCTCACTCATTCATCACCTCTTAACTTCACTATTTACATATTCAGCTGCATATCCAAGATCTCCAGCTGGATGGCATTTCAAAACCTAACGCAGCGAGCCTGCTGCTTCCCAGGATTTCCTATTACACTAATCATCACAGCCATCCCCAAGCTGCTCAAGCCAAGAACCTAGGAATTATCCTTCATACTTCCATCTACTCTCAGTGACCCCTATTTAGTCCATCAATAAATGTGGTCTACTCTCTTCCCAGAACCTGTTCAACTCTGAACACACTCCACTGCCACTCCTACCTCATTTTTCAATTGGACAGCAACAATAGAATCCCTTTTGATTCTGATTTCCTGTTTACTCCCCCCAAATATTCTCCACACAGCAACCAAAACAATCTTTTTAAAACACAAAATAAGTCAGGTGGAGAAAGATAAATACTCAGACAGTTTTAAGTATATGTGGAATATAAAGAAACCAAACAAAGGGTCAGGAAAAAGACAAAACTTGCAAGCTGACCAAGATCTGAGTCATATAGCAGGGGAGAGGAGTCAAAATGGGGGCTGGGAGGGTATAGGGAGCACAAAGAACTGTGGTGATGGATCACAGGTGGGAGAACCACAAGGACTACACTTGAGGGGAGAAATAAAATACTGCCCCCAAATTAACAAAGATGTAAGAAAATAACTATTAAAAATTAAAAAAAAAAACACATAAATCAGAATTTGTTTCTCCTTGGACTAAAGCTCTGCAGTAAATGCCAATGAACTTAAAATAAGATCCAAATTCCTTACCAGGTCACATATATCTGTCTCACATGGTTCTCCTGATGACATGGTTCTCCTAAAGCCTCAGTTGTGACCCTTCTCTTTCTTGCCCACTGCTGACAAGTCACATTGCCCTTCTTCATATACTAAATGCTTCTAACATCTTCTCATATAATGTACTGCCCATTCCCTCTGCCAGGAAGGCCTTCTCATAGCTTTTCCTCTTTTCTAATCAGATCTCAGTTTAAATGTACTTTAGTAACATTACAACTCAGTGTTTAAAAGTTGCCTCAGATTACTATGTACTTCATTACATTGTTATTTATCTGCATAACCCTTCTAAGTACTTGCCACTTAATAGTTTATTTGCATATTTTCTACCTCATACACTAGATTGTAAACTTTGACATACCAATCACTTTATCACTAACACCTAATAAAATATCTCTATATAAAAATGCATTCAGTATCAAGTAAATGAACGGGTGAGTAAAATTAATAAACATGAATTTGTCAACATAGTGACAAAAGAATATTAAAAATACATCTTATTTGGACCAATATTTTATCTTGACTATGGCACCAAGGGAGAAAATATATGTTTGCTTCTGTATGCAAACTTAACCCCTCAATTTTTTTTAATTTACTCATTCACTACTATTGCTTTTTTGTATGGTACAACTTTCAAAATATTGGCTACCATGTTTACTGTTCAGTAAATGTATCTTCATCTTGAAAGTGCTCCATAGCCATCCTAATAATGATAATTTATACTTACTTCATAATGAAGAGTCGTATTTTTGTCCCTAAATTACCTGTGGCTTTCCTACCACTTTGTGAAAAGGAAGGAACCACCAATATTAAAATATATATATATATATATATATATGGTACAGATAAATTATATTTTCTTACTACTTTGTACTTCTGATAAATATTTGCAAGCTATTCACAAGGATATATATCTTTGGATACTGATCTCAGATATATAACTAGCAATGAGGTCATTCCTTATTCTGTACACTTAAAGTTCAAAGAAATAGGAATAGAATTCCTAGACCAAAATTTTATAAGACAGAATTTCGTGGGACTGGCGAGAGCTTTGTCTTTCTACACAAAATTGTTTCTCCTTTTTCCTAAACAACATCTGTTGCCTTCTGGGTTCTCCATAAAACAGAAGGCTCATAAATAAAATGGTTGGATTGGAACTCAAAGTCTTTAAATCAGAGAAAGGAGCAAACTGTATGAAATTTGATTTTATATTATCGTTTTATAAATTTATTTTCAAATCATTTTTTCCTTCTGAGGGTTTCTATTTATAAAGAAAATACTGTTATTTTCAGTTGGAGTAATTGCTTCTGTGATCTTACATAACATAGATCTATGAATAGCTTTGGGGTATTTGCAATTAAATCTGTTTACCAAAGTATTTGAAATCTCTGAATTATCTATTATTGAAATTTACCCCCATTTTACTTTTATTTGTACACTTCATAACCTATAAAATTTAATCTATAAAATCCCTAAATGTGTGCATCACAATGACAGTTACTCGCTACATAACCTTTGTTACAATTTCAACCAAGTCACCATTGAAAAGAGAATGGCACATAGACATCTGCACAGGTTATTGTCAACAGATGGAGTGCTAAGAAGATCACACAATATGCCATGATTTCTAATTTGCCAAATCATGAAATCCTAGAAATAAGAAAGCTGGTATGGGCAGTGATCATGGCATATCACAGCATTTATTTTGCTGGAAATATTGTCAATGTTCATATAAGTAGTTTGTA
The DNA here is from genome assembly GCF_014898055.3 of Talpa occidentalis. Lineage (NCBI taxonomy): Eukaryota > Metazoa > Chordata > Mammalia > Eulipotyphla > Talpidae > Talpa > Talpa occidentalis. The sequence goes on along the minus strand of NW_023604295.1, from coordinate 104,147,087 downwards.
GTGTCTGTGGACGTGTTTTTTTTTACAAAAATAAAAGTATGGAGTGAAATATTTTGACAAGTGTCCATTAATCTTTCATCATCAGTGTCTCGAGAGTCCTGCATGTTTATTTTGCCAAACATTTTCACTAATATCATGAGGGAGAGTTCAGTTAAGTTATATTGTTGTCTTTGTATCCTGCTCTCTTTACCAACAGGATAATATAAAAGTACCAATTTATTTTTTTTTTTTACTTTTCTTCTGCAAAAAATGCTTTTCCCCCCTGATATGGAAAACATTTTGCACTCTATGAGCTTTGAATTTGACAAGAATTTCCCATGAAGGATATTTGGAAACTCTTAATGCTTGTGTTTCCAAACTTGAAACTTCTAAAATATTCTGCATCTTCACATTGTCATCATTAGATATATTTCTTAGGAAAACATCAGTCAGGCAGCTGTCCTGCCCACCTGTGACTATGCAGGTGCATCTCTTTTTCTCCTCTTTTTCCTAAAAAATGTGTCCTTTTAAAATGTAAAAAAAAAACATTAATCAGACACAAATCAGAGTTGGAGAAGTGTTGAATGAAACCCAAGGTTTTCTTCAGAAAAATATTAAAAAATGTGCTCCCTTCATTTTTCTAACTAACCTATGCAAGTTAGCAAATGATTGAACAAATTCTGAAGTCTTTGCTACTTAAAAGGTGCCCATAGCTCAGATCTTCAAAATAATAATTTAGTTCAGAACTAAAAATTAGGCTACACAGAGTCCATATGCAAATTTAGATGCAACTTCACTTTAAGGGGCAAAAGTACTATGTTGAGAATCAAGTAATACTACTCACATGTTGGGCCTCCCTGGTGGCGCAGGCGGTTGAGTGCTGAACTGTGAAGATGTCCGCAGCTTCTGCAGCATGGGTTCGATCCATTCTGGCTGGGGAGAAACCCACATGGCACAGCAGATTTCTCCTGTCTCGCCTGCTGCTCCCCTCAGCAATGTATTTCGTCAGTCTGCCTGTTCTGTTCCCCGCTCTGTCTCTGGTGAATCCTCTCACCCTCCCACACATCTGGCCTGTACCCCAGTTCTTGTATAAATAAATAAATCTTAAAAAAAACTTGCTTCATACCCATTAGGATAACTACAGTAATAATTAAAAAAAATACTACTCACATGTTTATTTTGACACTTTCTAGTAACTGCATTTAAACAAAATATTTAATTTGTTTAATAAACTATGAGGATTCATTTCCTTGACAGTATTTATTTATCGTATACTCTGGGATAGTCTAGTATACTCCCAGCTCTGTAGTCTACACATAAAAATAGCAGCAATATTTAGGGTATAAATGTTGTTAAGTCATGTTATTTTTCTAACAATTTCCCCAGCCGAGAAAGCAGCCAGTTCCTCTTGGGGGCATAGCCAAACTGAGTATGGCTCTTTTGAAGTCCTACTCCCTTCGTTTTAGAGAAGAATACCAAGTGAACATGCCTTTCGTCACCTCCTACATAAGGGAGGTAAAGGAGATAGGCTTTTCTCGAACATTTCCCTCTCTCCTTGTTCCTTGTTCTTCTCCTTGACTAAATGGTAAAAGATGTCACTCCACTATTACCATATAACCTGTCTCAGCCCTAGTGGGAAGCTGGGATCTAGTGCTGGAGTCTTTCAACTCAGCCCAAGAAAATTTAATAACTTTGTTCTCAAAAACCCTCTAAATCTTTGTCCTGCCCAATAAAGATTAGAAACACCAAAGAATTCAAGTAGAACATCCTGTTATATATAGTTCCTTGAAATTGTTCACTGGATTTTGTTATAGTTTGATAGCTGCATATAAGCAAGGGAGATGCCACTCTTATACTATTGTCATTTTATACAGGAAACATTAAAAATTGTTTATATGGCAGACAAATTCAAAGTAATCCAAACCAACAAGATCAAAGGAATATTCAAATAATAATAGTTAATATAAAATAGATTAGTACATTCAAATTTAAATTGACACTATGAATATAAGTGGTCAAACTTAAAGTATGTGATGTCTTTGGAATTTTCAAGATAACAACATGTAAGAATTAGCTGAAAGCTAAAGACTGCTGAGTCCTGGCCATGTAGAGAATTACTGTAGTTGTCCAAATGTGCCACTAAATACTTTTTCAACTGTGAAAGTACATGTAGACATGAATTACCTATGTTTTTGACTTTTGCATTATTTAACTCTACTTGTGATATTGATAGGTAACACTGAATTTCTTTCCTTTGCATTTCCTGTAAATATGTGGTTAAAGTTGTGGATTATCATTTTGAAGAAATTACTCTATCAAATGAGAATAATAACTCAAACATATTCATTACATATGCATGCATTCATAAATATGTTGCCATATCACTTGAAATATGACTAGGAAAGTAATTTATGAAATATTTTAAGAGGACAATACTGTCATAATTAGTTTTCCTTAAACAGCAACTTATTAAAACAATGTTATTTCTTTTCTACATTTTGCAGCTAATTTCCATATCTGGTGTGAAGTAAGAAACATTTCTAGCAGGGCGGTTATTTCTTGGAGAAAGAAAAGAAATCTCAGATATCAGAATTTGAGGCTATTGGAGTCACAGATGCCATTTTAACACAAGAACTGAGCTCTGTATTTGTCAGACTCACTAATAAAGACATTACATGAGGTAAAGAAAAACATACAATTGCAATTTAACAATGATAAATTGTTGAATTTATCAATGATGAATAAGTAGTTTAACAGTTTAACATTTAGCCAAAGAACAAGATTTGTGTAATTATTATATCTGAATTTGATTGAGGTTTTTAGTAGCTCTAACGTGAAAACCCATGTCTCTGTATTATAGAAAGTATTTTTCATTATACCTTTGTGAGAGTAACTTTGTTAATAATAGGTTAATATACAAATGTTTCATTGTAATTTGTCTAGAGATAATATTACAGCTGATAACTATCTTTGTGTGCAGGTGCTGCTGGAAGATAGCTGTCATCTGCAAATACTAGGTCCATTTAAATACTCTTTGTTTGGGATTCTATATTAAATTGTGATATTTTTCCAAAATGATTGGTGAACATGTTGGGAGTGACTAAAGAATACATGGCAAATATTTGGCACAAAATAAATATTTATTGAACAAATAGAATAATGAGCAAATAGATAAGTGATGACTCTGATATGCTGAGCATTAACTCTGCTTCAGAAAGATAAATCAGTTTCTTAACTTTACAGCCAAGTCACTTGCTAGCATTATTTTTTTGCCAAACTTGTTTTGACTCTCTTTAATCACTTATTTTACTCTGAATTAACTTCAAATTCCTTGTGGCAAATTCAAAGGGTGATAAAAATGAGTACATTGACAAATTCTAAGAAATATATTTCAGGGTGTGAAAACAATTTCAAAGCAGTGCTTTAAAAAATATTTTTCAAAATTGGCAATAGCAAATTTTCACTTGATTTGGCAAAGAGGTACACACTAAGGTCTTTTTCATCATCACAAAAACGCAAGGAATAATTGAGTGATGGTTAAAAAAAATGGCTATATGGTTAAATTTCTGAGGGCTGGCAATCATAAAGACTGAAAATAAAGAGGAATAAATTAAAGAGGAAAGTAGAAGCTCAGAAATAAGCAAGAGACCACAAAGTACAGTGAACAAAGGTAGAAGTAACTCCAGTGAGGCCCAAGAAACCTGGACAAAAAGCCCACCAAAGCACAGCTTTCAATACCACATCTAGAGCAACTACAAGGCAGACCTGTTCTGTCTGATCTCCCAGTATGAACAGCCGCTATATGTCTGCGTAGCTCTAGAAGCAGTGTAACCCTTGTTTTGTTCAAATACTATTTCATCAGAATGAAGGACTATGTCTTGGGAAATGTACTGAATGAGTCGATAAAGTAAAGCATGCTCAAGTCAGAAAAGACAATAAGTTTGAGAGTTCTGGTCATGTGAATGCCAGCCAAATTTATTTGGCAGGGTCTGTCCCATCTATTATCAGTCCATCATCTCTCTATTGACCATTAAGTCTCATGTCCACACAGCTGATAAACCATTCTGCATCAAACTATCACAAGCCTGCCAGCAGTCCCCAAATGACTGATGACTTACCATGGGCCAGATGCTTCTGGATCCCCTTCTTCATCACTGTGTAGAGGAGTTGAGTCTAGCCACACTCTGATACCACCTGAAATATACCTTGATTTTTGCCAAACTATATTTTAATCCCATGAACTGTTAGAGAAAATATTTCAGTGTGGCAGATGCATCTTCCATATAATTAGAAGTAGTATTCATATCAAAAGAAATAAATAACATTTTAGCATTAGAAAGGAAATATTTCAGAGCTGTTAAGTGTGCAAGCCCTGGAGCAAGACTACCTATGTAGCAACACATACATCTTCAGGCAAGACACATAATCACACCTCATTCAGTTTCCTCATCTATGAAATGGGGGAAATGATATGGTCTGCCTCATGGAATTTATACAGATTATGTGAGTTAACACAAGTCAAACTCTTAAAATAGCCTTGTCATTTAATGTTTAATGAACACTAGCTATTATTTGTTAGACATGGGTTCCACTAAAGATAGGAAAATATTTCTAAACAGGATTTCATTAATTATGCTGTGAGAATTAGATCACACTCCTTTTTTTCTTTTCATTTTTTTCTGGTTTCACTAATCCAGGCAGCTTCCTTCAAGCTACAGCTCATCTGCTGACCCTCATCTGAGATTCTGTCTACTAGGACTTGGGATCCAATAAGGAAAGCATCTACTTCTGAGACCAGTAGCTTTATATCTAAAATAAGACAAAAATCAATTCCTAAAGTAGGTTTCTTGTTGCACATCTATATATTGCCCATTTATAAACACCTTTTTTTGTCTTTCACTCTCATCTGTAAATTCTAGAATGCTAAAAAATAGGAATATCAAATAGTTTCATAGGCATATAGAGAGAGGGAATCAGGCAACTAACATTTCCTTTTCTGGACTAACCTACATCTCCCATTATTGCTTGTTTCTCCACAATCCCAGAGACCTTTGGAATAGACTGGCGATAGCACCAGAGGACTCATTCAAAAAGAAGAGCAAGTTGAATTATGTTAATTGAGAGTGCCTAGACCAATTGTCTGAGGTTGTATAAGCAGTTTTTCTTTGCTGCTTCACCATCAGTCATTTTGTCTCTCTGCCTCAAATTCTTTCATTTTCGAGAGAATAATATCAGTATCACAGCTCATAGGGATTTTGAGAAAATTAACGAGATTATATAACCGTTTAAGAAAAAAATTGAACATCTCAGGAGAAAGGCAGTCAGCCAACATTAAAACTGACATTCCAGCAAATGGCAGGTGAGAATCCCCAAATCCTTCTAATACAATGTTCTGACACATTCTTAACTGAAAAGGATTTGTAGGTCTAAGGTGTTATGACAATATAGAAACCTTTCTAAATTCCTTCTACAAAAAATGTTTTGCATAGTTATTTCTCAATTATAGAATAAAATCATAGATTAGAACCATTGTAACAATTGTAGGAAAAACCTGTGCTCTTGTCATTTTTGTTAATAAAAGAATCTTATGAGAGATGACAACTAGATGTGAAAAAGTACTTTAGGTCATATAGTTTATCCACTAACAGCATGCAATTCTGATGGCGCATTCTATTTTTAGTCCTTTACTGAAAATACTTGACTTTTTTCAGAGATAAATGTTTTCCAACTAATCTTGATAGACTCCTCTCCTCCAACATAATTTCTATTCTGTTTTAAATAATGCAAAAGCATTTTCCTCATTTAATCTTTGTAATGCTTTTCTAAAGAGTTCCTTTCTGAGGAGGGCACCATTCTGATATTTGCAAAAAAATACTTATTTGTATGTGATTTTCATTTCTGTTTTCCAATAACCCTAAATCTGGAAATAGCACTATTTTGTAGCCGATGCAGTAAAATAAACCAACCTTTTAAAATGATTCAGGTTTAGACGTTTCCACCTTCCTTAACAGCACCATGAAACACCACTATACTGTATAAAGTGACTTTTATTTAATGTTCAATGAGAACTCTGTAGGATTTAACTGAAAATAATAGTGTTGACCTTGATATTCGATAGAATGAAGCAAACTTTGGTGCACTTCCAAACAATAAATGATCCAGGAAGTGCTAACATTTCTATTAAGTAAAGATACTTTCCCATATAATTCTAAGAGTTCTTTTCACAGACTATTTGATGATATCCACTTCACCACTTAATAACTTGTCCTGTTACTTCTATTTTAAAAAGGGAGATATCCACAGTCACCAAACTATAACTCTCACTGAAGCAAATATTTTTCTTCACGGAACAAAACCTAAAATACAAATGCAGTTTTCTAGAATTTTCTTCAGTATTTACATAGAACTGCTTATAATTTTGACATTTCTTTTCAACACATTTTTTTTTTTTTTGTGGGAATTGGGTCCCTTACAGTCTCTCAGGGAAACTTGTTTCAAGTTACCCTTTTTTATTGTTTGTTTGTTTTTAAAGATTTATTTATTCATACAAGAACTGGGGTACAGGCCAGAGATGTGGGGGGTGAAAGGATTCACCAGAGACAGAGTGGGGAACAGAATGGGTGGACTAACTGAAAAACACTGTTTTTTTTTTTTTATAATAAAATTTATTTTTATATTCCCCATACAATTGCAACCCCCCCAACACATTTTTTAAAGTAATACATATTTTTATCATAAAAGGAATACTTGTTTCTTGTCGGAATTTTTAAGAACAAAATCCTATGCAAAAAAAAAAAAAAAAAGATGGGCCTCCCCAGTGGTGCAGCAGTTGAGTGCTGGGTTGCGAAGCTACCCACAGCCTCTGCAGTGCTGGTTCCATCCCAGGCTGCCGGGCGAGGGTCCCACATGGTGCACAGACCTCTCCTGCCACTCACTGCTCCCCTCAGCAGTGTACTTCGTCAGTCTGCCTGCTCTGCTCTCCCCTCTGGTTCTGGTGAATTCTCTCACCCTCCCACACTTCTGACTGTACCCAGTGCTTGTATAAATAAATAAATAAATCTTTAAAAATAATAATAATAATGACACAGCTTTAAAAAAGAAAAAAGAAAAATCAGCTAAAATTCCAAACGTACATAATTTGTGGTGACCAGGTACTCTGTTTAGATGTTTCTATCCTTGTAATTCAAGAGTTTTTTTGCTCATTGAGATAACATTGTTTTATAACATACCATAAGTTTCAGGTGTACAACTTTACACTTCTATATCTGCATTTTTACATTGTAATGATCACCAAAAGTCTAGTCTCTACCACCATGCAATTGACCCACTTTAGCTATTTTACAGCCCAACTCCCAAGCCCTATCCCCTCTGGTAACCACCAAATTCTGTTTGTCTTTCTGTTCTCTAGTTTGTTTCTTTCGTATACAAGAGAAATCATACAGTTATTTGCTTTCTCCACCTGACTTAATTCACCTAGCATAATCCCTCAAGGACCTCCCTTTGTTTCACAAATGGCAAGATTTCATCTTTTTTTTTTTATATACAGCTGATGAATACTCCATTGTAATGGCATTCCATTCTACATCTTTATTGATCTGTTGGTAGGAATGTAAAATTGGTGTAGCCACTAAGAAAAACACATGGCCATTTCTCAAAATGTTAAGAGTAACATTACCCTATAATTCAACTGTGCCAATTCCGGATATCAAACTGAAGAATAAGGAAATTCTAATTAAATATATATATATATATATATATATATATATATATATATATACCTCTATGTTCATTGCACCTTTATTTATAATAGCCAAGGTATAGAAATGAGACATTTCTTAAAAATTATTTTATATATGCATTTTTAAAAACAAATCCTTTTAATCTAATTGAAGAAATTATTCTCTTAAATTTATTGTCATTTCCCCCTACTTTTTCTCATCTGCTTTTCATAAAAATAAACACATCAGTTGTTGGATCTGGAATTCTCTCTTAATGCTGTCTCCTCCCTCTTAGTATCTTTGTATTCTTTTCATCTAACATGACACTCTGACTGCATTACATATTGTGAGTTGTTTTTACCAGTTTTTCAACTTGTTTGTTTTTTATTTGTAGATTTTATTTTTACATTTGAGACTGCCTTCAAATTCTCTCCTTTTATTTAATAAAAACCATGTATTATTGCATCTTAGGATGTCAAGTTTTTTCTTGATGTTTTGTCATGAAATACTATGGTGATTATTTTCCAAACTGCATTTGTCCCCTTATTACAGGAGTTATCATGTTCTTCTTTTCTCAGGAGTGCTTTTCTCCACCTGATATATTTTCTTCATGCATTCATGAATGTCCAGATCCATCTAGAATAAGTTTTAGTCCATAACTAGTGTGTTATTTCATTTGGGTTCACTTTCTGTCCATTATAGTGAGAATTGTTTCTCAAATGAATCTCCTATTTTATCATGTCCTACATGCAGTGGTTTAGTAACTTAGAGTTAACACTCTTATCTTGTGAGTTCTCCTATCATTAATTTTCTAGAATCAAGCAAATTTTCTACCTTGTGCTCTTCCCAAGGTCATTCTTATTGATACAAAGTAAAAATTACCCGTGCTGACAGATGTAAGTAGTACAACACACCCCAAGCAAAAGAAACTGGAAGGAAACACACCAAGATGTATCATAATCAAATTATGCAAAACCAAAACTCTCAAAAGCATATAAATAAATGAAAGATAGGGTCTCCCTGGTGGCGCAAGGGGCTAGGTGTCAGTACTATGAAGCTATCCACAGCTACTGCTGCACAAGTTCGATCCCCAGCCAGGGAGGTGACCCACATGGCACAGCAGATCTCTCCTGTCTCACCCGCTGCTCCCCTCAGCAGTATATTTCAGTAGATCTTCTATTCTGCTACCCTCTCTGTCTCTGGTGAATCCTTTCCTCCTGAACCCTGCACTTCTGGCCTACACCCCAGCTCTTATATGCATAAATAAATAAATTTTCAAAAAAGAAAGAAAGATAATGATAACATAGATTTCATGCTGGTAAAAATACAAACAAATAAAGAATAGAGCAACATATTTAAAGTGCTGGAAGGAAAAAAAAATCAACCTAAAATTCTAAGCCCAGTGAACATAGATTCCTTAAAATAAAATTTTAAGAAGATATTTTCAGATATACAAAAGCTGAAAGAACTCATCACTAGCAGACTTCACTATAAGAAATATTTAAGGAAATCCTTCAGGCCCAAGTAAACTGACAGAAGATAAAAATGTGGATCTAAAAATAGATGAAGTGCACTGGAAATAAAATCCCTTTGAAATGATGGAAAAAAAATTTAATGTAAAGTACTAGAAAATTGGAAGGAACTTTATTTTAAAATTGACAAATTTGTGTAAGATAGAATCATGCAGTGCTCCTCAGACTTTCATCCAATATAGAGGAACAAAAGAACTACCTCAACAGATATTGCAATTCATTCTAGATCAGAGGGAACTGGACCAAGTTGGTTGGTAAAATGAGTTAAGGATTATGAGTACCTACAACCAGTGCAGATGGATCCAGCATTTGTCCTTAAACTAAACCATTTATTAGGGAAATCTCACACTGACCTTGAGGACTATAGTGATATACAAAAAGAAGTCTTAAATAATTCCTACTTTCCATGATACATAATTATGCAAGGTAATTATAGAAAGTATGCTCCTCCTTCCCTCCAAAAATATATTTCACAAGTAGCATATTCCTAGACACCTCAATGTGCTTAACGCTGGAGTATCTTATAATTTTTGTGGCATCTTTGACAAAGATAAGAAAACTTTACTTAAATAAATGAACACTCAATAATCATCAGCCAAGTCCTTATTTGTTCATACTTGAACACACATCAAAGACTCACAGCTATTTGATGAGAAAGTAATAGGAAAACTAGGAAAAAGACTGAACCCATGGAAACTAAATGTGGAAAGAACTTAAATTTACTACCAGTAAAAGGAAAAGAAAGTAAAAGGATATCATATCCATGAAACAAGAATATGTTGCTATAAATAGGTAATCCATAATCTTAGAAAATATAAGTATCACTTTGCAAAAATCAACAAAATCACTGAACATTAGTCTATACTTGTATGAACATTGATAAGACAGGAGTAACACAATGTGAGAATAACAAAGAATAATTGAAGAAGAACAAATTGTTTTGTATGTATCAAATTCCCCTGTTAAAAAACAATTTTCTGATCCATTTGAACTTGGACCAGGACTTGTCAATGCCTAAGAAGAGTATTTGGAAGCTTTACAGTAAAAATGATGAATAGTTATATCCACCCATGAGGACTGACATCAGGTAGATACCCAAGGATCACTATTAGTATGATTTTCTCTGTTTAACTGACAGATATATTTTCATAACTAGAATGAAAGTTTCATGCCCTCGAAAAGTTTTTCATAATCACAGAATACAGGTCTGTCCTTTTGTAGTCACTGAAGTTGTTGAAGAACTCCAGCTAGTAGATACCAAGAGACAAGTCTTTTACTACATCTGGTAGAAATTCCAAGAACCCAAGGATTGAAGCAAATGAGGCCTATTTTTTTTTAAAGATTTATTTATGCATACAAGAGCTGGGGTATAGGCCAGAGATGCAGGGGGGTGAGAGGATTCACCAGAGACAGAGTGGGGAACAGAACAGGCAGACTGACCTGAAATACACTGCCGAGGGGTGCATGGGGTGAGACAGGAGAGGTCTGCTGCACCATGTGGGATGCTCCCTGGCTGGCCGGGGATAGAACTCATGCTTCAGAGGCTGTGACTGCTTCATAGCGCGGTGCTTAATCCCTTGCTCCACCAGGGAGGCCCATATCAGAAGTCTTAATTTATTTCTTAGTCTTTTCTCTGTTAAGAGTCTGGTGTTTTTAAATGATTGTTTCTTCTCCATGCTTTAGTTTGTCTTGTAGTCAATAAAATCTCTTGTACTTAATCAAAAATAATAGGAGAATTTTGGTATAAAGACAAAATTATATAAAGACTGTCACTTTCTAACTCTTCCTGAAAATAATTCAGAAAAAATAAAGACCCCTGCTACTATTGTTTTGCTGACAATGTCTGATTTTACATTTGTTAATAGTTGTCTTAGATATTTTGATGCTCCTTTGTTTGGTGCATATAGACATTGATGAACGATCCTAATGGATTGATCCCTTAATCATTACGTAACACCCAGCCTTATATCTTGTCTCTTGTAGCTGGAAGTCTAACTTATCTGATGAAAAAAGACTGTCCCTGACATTTTTGGGGTATCATTTGCTTGTACAATAACCTATGTTTATCTTTGGAGATCAGATGCGTGTGCTGAGGGGAACAGAACTTTGGGTTTTGTTTTTGATCCACTCTCTGCATTTTTATTTGTGATTTCAGACTATTTACATTTTGGATGATTATTGATATATGGAGGCTTGCTACTGTCATTTTATCTTCAGGTTTTTTTCTGGTTCTATTTTCTTGTTCAATTATTTGTGTTTTTCTGCTCTTTGATTTGGACAGGAGAATTCCTTTCAACAATTCTTATAGGGGAAGTAAAGGCTTTATTTCTTCCTTATATCTGAAAAAAAGAGTCTTGCAAGATACAGTATTCTTACCTTTTCTTAATTTTATCTTTGAGTATTTTGAACATGTCATTCCATTTTCTTCTTGTTGGCAGTATATCTGCTGCAAAATCTGATGAAAGTCTGATAGGCATACCTTTATAAGTTAACTGCTTTTTTCCTCTTGCCGCCTTTAATGCTCTCTCTCTCTTTTTTTTTTTTTTTTTGTCTTGAATTCATGATAATTTTACTGCTTTGGGTGTAGGTTTTATTTTATTTATTTACTAAATATCTACTTTTTTATAAAGATTTATTTATACAAGAACCAGGGTACAGGCCAGATGTGTGGAAGGGTGAGAAGATTCACCAGAGACAAATCGGGACAAAGAACAGGCAGACTGATGAAATACACTGCTGTGAGGGGAGCAGTGGGCAAGACAGGAATGGTCTGCTGTGCCATGTGGGTCCCCCCCCCCCACTGCGCTGGCTGGGCTCCACCCCATGCCGCAGAGGCTGTGGACAGCTTCACAGCGCTGCGCTCAACAGCCTGCGCCACCAGGGAGGCCCAGGTTTTATTGTATTTAGATAACAGGTATTCTTTTAGCTTCTTAGAACAGTTCTCCAAGTTCTTCCATCATTGTTTTTGTACTGTACTTCTCTCTCTTTTTCTACCTGGGTCCTTTGTGCATAAATATCACTGATTCAGTCCTCCAGTTGGTCTGTCCTCGCTTCATAGCTTTCTCTAGAATTGTTAATGCATCTACAGAGGCTTCACAAAATGAATTTCTGATAATTTCTTGTTTAAAGCTTTAGTTTGTATTTTCTGTTCATTCATATTTCTGAATTTGGTTGTGTCTCTTTGATGAACTTTTTTTAAGTTTTCTTATATTACTTTGACTTGCCTTTGTGAATTTGTCTCTGTGATTTCTTTACAGTAATGTTGAATTCTTTATCTAATATGTAGATAAAATCTTCTCTTTCTTAATGGCTGGATTCTGGAGAGTTGGTCTCTCCTTGTCATGTCATATTCCCTGGAAGATTCAAGGTGCCATCTACTATGTTTTTCATCTGTCTTTGCAGCTTTAACTTTCCTTATTTTTAAAAGATATTGGTACTAGCAACTTGGATTTGAATTAATTTTTCTTTTCTTGCAGGTGACACTGTGGTTTTATTTAATTTGAATATGTATTTTTTGGTTTTGCTGGTGTCTATAGGGACTGAGGCGTGTTTTTGTAGTTGCTGAGTCAGAAGGTGGGGAAGGTGCCTGAAAGAGTCCAGCTGCTAGTGCAAATGTGCTGGGAGCTGGGAGGACTGGCACTCCCATGTACCACTTCTCTGGAGTCTCATAGCTAAGACACTGCTGTCTGTGTGTTGTCAGTGCACTCAAGTTCAGTACCATCCTGACAGACAGGGAAGCAGGATTTCAGTCCATCTCACTGGCTTTATTCTTTTTAGTGTGGGCATGACCTGTGGGGAGCAGTCACGCTGCATGGTGTTTTCCTTTAGCCAATGGTATGTGCCTCCACATAGTTTATCTCCCCTCCTCAGAGCACTTGCAGAGCCAGCAGCCCTGCCATCTCTTTCTCCTGCCCTGACATCCCCTGAGAGTGTCTCTCCACTCATCTCCTATTCTTTGCCTCCTCTGTCACCATCCTCTGTCACAGATGTTTCCATTTGTATTAATCTCTGATACCCAAGGGGTGTTTTAGTTTCACCCCAAGCTTTGGCACTCTCTGGGTATAATCTCCCTCTGATTAACTGTTAAATAATCTTCTAACAAAGCATGGAAGCAAAGCAAGGAAATACTCCTCTTGCCCTCTTGTTCTCTCTCAAATCTGTATTATTGAAAATAGCTATTTTTGAGATAATTAATTTCTAAGACTTGTCCTCTAAACCTACTGACTTGGTACAAGTTGGAACAATCTTCAGCTCCCTTATAAAATTTAATTAGAGAAGTAATTCTGAAACCTTAATACTGACATAATAATATTTTTAAGTGATAGAATTTAACCTCAATATCGGTCATTTCAATTTTAAAGTGGCATGAGTGAGAAAATAACTTCACCAAAAATAATATATCTGAAAAACTGATCAGTATCATTGAAAAATGATATATCTGAATATATATACTTAATAATATATATCTGAATATATATACCTAATAAATGATATACCTAATATATCTGAAAAATCATCAGTATCATTTTAAAAATGTTTAAGAAAAGCTACTGTATATCACAGGTATGAAAGGTATATTAAGAGACCACTTAATAAACTCCACAACACCCAACTTTTAATAAACTCTACCCCAGCTAGTATCTGAAAATATATTAGGCACAAAATGAATATTTTTAAATTCTTATAGAAAAATATATAGGCTTCAACTTGTTATATTAAAAAAAATAGAAATAGTGTAGTTCCCATTATCTGATTAAGAGCAACCAAATCTTCCCTCAACCTTTTTTCTTCAGACCAAATCACCATAACTTTTTTCTTTTTTCATTAGTGGAATTTTAATCACCATTTTGGCACTCAACTGCAAAGCTATAAAATGTAGCCTCTGAGAAAATTAGAATGGAAAGATAAGAATTTAATCCAACTATATGTGGATGAAATACAAACCATAGTAACCTTTTCATGGTCCTTATTTGTCGTAAAATTCAAGACATAATAAAATAGATCACCACATTATATTTAAATTCAATATTACTATTTTATTGTACTCAATCCTCGTGCTAGTTTTCTTAACTGTGATTTATACATTATAGTTTTTTTTCTTTCCGTTGTATAGCTCATAGGATTTTGTGTTATATCTGTGCATGCCAGATATACTCAGAATTATATATTTAGTGCTTTTCCTCCTATATTTATTTACAGTGCCCATTTGACAACATATTCACTATGATTAAGTCTGATCATTCCTTTAACTATGTTTCTAATGACTTATCTGCCCATGAGTAACTCCTCTTTATTCTGGTATCTGTAAATTCATTCATCTTTGTAAAAAACCGTCAACATTAACCACAGAAGCCAGGGATCAGAGGGAGGAGCCATCTACCAGATTAAGATAAAGTTAAAAATTTAACAGAATATAATAATAGTTGATAATGTTGGCAATTAGCTTAAGACAAACTTCCTGATTGCCATATCCTGCAAAGTCAGAGATCTCTTGCTACTCTCCTTTTGGGGATTTGAATCATTTGTTCTATATTTTATTTTAAATTTTATGGACATTAAATTTATAATTTCAAATACGGTTATTTGAAAGGCAGAAATTATGTTCTCTAATAATTCTGTGAATTTTTTTTAATATGTAAGTATAGATCCGAAAGGAAAATAAACATCTAATTGGACAAGTCTCTAGTACTCTGGCCATAGCCTAAATGAGCATCATCTCCTCATAAACTCTGCATAAGTAAACCACCAATGATAGTGTTGCTTTTGTGAACAAGAGGTGCCATCTCATACATTCCTATCCAGTGTTTTGTTGCAACTGGTGGGCAACATTCCGTAGCAGACCTTTCCCTTTTATGCCCACAGGTGCCTTAGAATACATCTCAAGTTAAACAGTGAGTGAGGCGTTCAATCTCTGAGAAGTCAAAAAAAAAAAAAAAAAATCACAAAATGGAATCAATTTATCCTCCTGGAGACTAATGCATTATTTTCAACATAAACATACAATAGATACCATGGAATAGAGACACTGCAAAAACAAGCCAAAAAAATGTATTTATTGAACAAATATAACATAAATACACTGGAAAATATATAATTGCATCATTTTCTTCCAGAGCAAGATTTCTTATGAAAGGTTCTTGACATTTATCTTCAAATCTTTAAATGAGCTTCAGGAAGACTATTAATACCCCAAATCTTATACACCATGAAGTTGACTGTGACTTTGTTTATCCCAGTATAAGTAAAGTATTTGTCATTAACAAAGCAGAGAAACAAAAGCAAAAATGAACAAGTGGAATTACATTAATCTTAAAAGCTTTGTACCTTAAAAGAAACTATCAAAAAACAAAAAGGCAGCCTACATATGGGAAAAAAAATATTTTCAAACCATCTGGTAAGGGATTAATCTCCAAAATTTATAAAGTATTTATACAATTCAACAACAAAGAAACAAATGACCCATTTTTAGGCACATACGACCACCATAGACACATTTCTAAAGAAGATAGTCACATGTCCTATAGACATATGAAAAAATGTTCAACATCACTAATTATAAGAGAAATGCAAATTAAAACCACACTGAAATACCATCTCACTCCGGTAAGAATGCTCTGTATAAAAAATAACATAATTAACAAATGTTGGCAAGGTGGCAATGAAAAAGGAACTCTCAGTCACTGCTGGTGGTAATGAAAACTGGTACAGTCATTGTGAAAAGCAGTATGGAGTTGTCTCAAAAAAATAAAAATGAAAATCCCATTTGTCCCAGCAATACTGCTATTAAGTGTCTGTCCAAATAACATGAAAATTTTAACATAAAAAAATCTCTCTGTACTTATGTATATAACAGCACTGTTTACTATTGCCAAATTGTGGAGCCAGCCCAAGAGTTCTTCAACAGGTGAATGGATAGAGAAACTGGAGCATATATTCCATTGAATATTACTTAGCTGTAAAGAAACATGAAATGGTGGCATTTAGGACAAAATGGATGGACCTTGATATGATCATGATGAGTGAAATCAGCCAAAAATTGAAAGACAGATTTCAGATGGATTCCCTCATTTGCAGAATGTGAATATAAAAAATTACATGCAAACAATAGAAGAAATAAAAATTTGTCAAAATAAAAATTTTCAGTAGGAAAGGAGATGGCAGTTACCAGAGAGAATAGGGGAAAATGTAGAGGGAATGGGGCACAGAGGCATATGGGGATGAGCACAGTAGTTTGGAGGAGGCAATAAAACAAAGCAGTCATTAAAAAAAGAACTTTAAGTTATGATACAAAAATAAATAAATAAATACATTTATAATACTAGTTATTATATTGTGTCATTGCTTAACAATTACTGTAAACTATCATGAGTCGTATTCTGAGATAATGCACCTAGTTATGAAAAAAATTACAACATACATCTTACAAACTAATTGTAAAGATACTAATATTCATCACAACTTAGGCTGATTATTGAAGAAACATTGACTCTGATTGCAGTGTACAGACCATATCTTTTTAGAAAGGCATCCCTTTGAGATACCCATCAAGGCATACCCATGGGCCATTAGCTAGTATGGCATTTACTGTCATCAAATATACAGTAGATCCTATGTTTTACTTTATTTATTTTTCTTATTTGCTAAAACAAGTGATAATGAGTGATAATACAACTCAACTAAATTATGTTGATGAAGTAATTGCATAAAGCAATGAATGCATATTAATAAGGCTTAATGACATGGGGGTAAAGGATGACTGAATCTTTTAGTACTAGGTTAAAACTGAGGACTGGGCTTTAAAATTGAATTTCTTTTAAAGTAAATAAATGTGATAATTTTAAATATTGAAACAAGGGTACAATGGTCAGCTAAGAAACCAAAGCTGAATTAGCTTATAAAATGAGTACAAATATATGTTGGGTCTACCTGGTGGTACAGTGGTTGAGCGCTGGGTTGTGAAGCTGCCCGCAGCCTCTGCAGCGCCAGTTCGTTCCCTGGCCGCCACTGGGTGAGGGTCCCACATGGCGCAAAGACCTCTCCTGCCGCCCGCTGCTCCCCTCAGCAATGTACTTTGTCAGTCTGCTTGCTCTGCTCTCCGCTCTGACTCTGGTGAATTCTCTCACCCTCCCACACTTCTGACTGTACCCAGTGCTTGTATAAATAAATAAATAAGTAAGTAAATAAATAAATAAATCTTTAAATATATATATATATTTTAATGTCAACTAGAAAAATTGATGTTATAAAGTTAGCCCTTCCAAAAGAGATTTCAAATCATATTATTTTTAATTTTATGTATGAATTTTTTTTTAAAGAAGAACCTTAGCAAGACAAAAATATGTAGAAAAATCTGATAAAAGTGGCCAAAATTTAAAGTGATTTCAGGTAACTATAGGATTATTCGCTTTCATACTTATACTCTCAAATCTATTCTCAGCACAACCTGAAAGATTATTTTGAAATATAACTCAAAGCATGTCATGGGTCTGCTTGAAACTTTACAATAACTTATAAGACACATTGATGGCAAGGCCTTGCCTGATTTGTCCTCACCAATTTAATCTCCTACTGCTATGCCTCCTTGTAGGTTGTTTTTAGCCATATTGGCCTATTAGCTCTTCCTCTAGAACACTGCAGAGCATTCTCACTCAAAATGTTTAAAATGTTTCCTCTACTTGGGAAATTCTTCTCTTAGATAACTACTTGGTTAATTCATTCTCCTCCTCTGCTTGTATCTGACCTTCTCATGAAATCTGCTCTGAATGTCTGCCCAGCAAATCAGCCCAAAACTACCTGTTCGTCTTACTGCTGACAGCCTTTACTCTGTTTTAACTTTTTCTTATCACTTTCATATATATATATATATATATATATATATATATATATATATATATATATATATACACACACACACACACACATATACAATAATCTTTTAATTATGTTTATGTTGTGTATGCCCTCCCCTTCCCAACCCTTCAGTATAAAAACGACCAAATATTTGTCTGCTTCATTCATTATTGTATTCTAAATTCCTTGTAGACTTCTAGACCCATAGGTGCCCCATGCAAATTTGTTGAATAAAACATCAAGACAAGAATGACTTAATAATAAGAGGAAAAAATATGTTCCTGCAATTCTACTGCATTATTGGAAATAGGATAAAACAGAGTAGGAAAAATATAATGTATAATAATAATAATAATAATAATAATAATAAAGGAAAAGGCAGGAGAGGATGAGATTAAAAGGAATTGGCTTTCTTTATTAAATGACCCAATTATAGCTGCCTTTCCTGACAGTGTATCCTTCCAAACAATACTTGCATTTCTATCCTCACTCTCCTCTCCCTCTGAGACATAGAACATGATTTTTTGCCAAATCATTGTTAGAGCATGATAATAAATCACAGTAATAGGGCAATATTGTGATAATCTTACTATTAATATAGATGTGGATAAAGAAAATAATGTCAACCACTTGTTTTAATACTCACTTTCTCTAAAAGCATATGTACCAGATTATCTACTAGTCTTAAACTTCACAGATTCTCAGAATTTGAATGTTAGAAAGCATCTAATCCTATTTCCTATTTGATGCCTGCTTTTAAAATCTCTTCCATTTCCTATCTCTAAAAGCAGCCTATTCTATTTTCAGATTCTTCAACTCTTCCTAGTGTTGAGATAATCTATCTACTGGAGAAAAATCCCCTCCAGCTTCTAGTAGGGGAAAAGGAAGGATTTTCAAATAGCACATTTTAAGAAGGAGTTCAACTTAACTAGGTCTGCCCTTAGGGAAACCAGAGTCTAATCTGTTAAGGTAGAATCAGAGCCTAACTGAGCTGGGGAAGGACAGCATCTAACTCCAATGACTCTAGTTATTCTGACTCACCAAAGGGGAGATAAAATATCTGACTTGTAATATATACAATCCAGAGCTCACTGAAAAACTGATATGATTATAGGACTACAGAAAGTTTCCCTTTCTCATGCACCTCACCACCACAGTACTAAAGACCTGTTTATAGCAGTTCCCTTTACCTATTGCACCATGTCCAGCCATCAAGAAAAAAAAAAATTGAAATATACAAAAGGACAAAAAACAAAAACAAAAGCATAATACCACTTTGAAGGGACAGAGCAAGTATCAGAACCAGACAACAAGAATGCTGAAATTATCAGATGAGGAATTTCAATTAACTGAGATTAATATGCTAAGGGCCTGATTCATGGATAAACTAGGTAGTGTGCAAGAACAGAAAGAACAAAAAAGAAATGCTAGAAATATATATAACAAAAACTACAACAAAAATAAGGACGATTTTATGGTCTTGTTAGTGGACTGAAAACAGTGAGAAAAGAATCTCTGAGCTAAAGAATATACCACTAGAATATCTGAAAGCTGAAAAACGAAGAGAACACAGACTTAAAAGAACAGAACAGAATACCCAAGTATTGTGAAAAAGCTACAAAAAGTATAACGCGCATGTAATAGAAATATCAGAGGGAGAAGAAAGACAGGAACGGAAGAAATTTTTGAAAAAAAAATTGATTTGATTTTCCTCAATGTAAGATATACCAACCCCAGATAGAGAAATAAATAATAATACTAACAATAACAACAAAACCTTCTATCAGTTAGCATTCATTTTTTAATCACAGACTGGGAGAAAACATTTTTATATTTCAAAATAATAAAAAATATATAGGAAAAGCTTCAAAGAAGTAGAAAATTAATAAAATAAAACTTTTTATTTTTAATTTTTCTAACAGGTAATAGTTTGTTCAAAATAATAATAGCAACAAAACATTAGAATATATATATATATATTTAAAAAACACACTTCATAAAGGACTATCATCCAAAATATATTAAAAACTCTTAAAACTCCACTGTAAAAAATGACTAAAATATGGACTAAAGACCTTAACAGATACCTCATCAAATTACAGTTGACAGACGGCAACTGAATGTATGAAAAGATGTTCCATTCATAAGTCATCAAGATAATGTAAACTAAAACAACAGTAAGGTACACTACACATATATTAAATGGCCAAAATTTGGAGCTCTCACAATACCAGATGATGGGAAGGATTTGGAGCAAAGGGGACACTTATTAATTCAGATGGGAAGGCAGACACTTTGCAGACCTTTTGGCTGTTTCTTACAAAACTACACGTTCTCTTACCATGTGATCCAGCAATCATGCTCTTTGGTATTTGCCTAATGGAACTGAAAAGTTATGATAACATAAAATCTGTGCAGCAACAATTGATGAGTTTAATAATGACCCATTATGATAAGTGAGGAAACAGTTGTAGCTGTTTTAATGTATATAGCTGAAACAACTTATAGCTGTATTTTTGGACTTACAGTTACAAGTCTGGAAATCTGTGACAGAAGGAAAAGGAAGTTCTTAAATCATTTCTAGAGAGATATGGATGAAACTGGAGAAAGGAGAATATGTAAAATAGTTGAGTCAACAAGGCTGAACAATAACTAAGGAAATATAATTTTGCTTGCCAGGAGTACCTACCTGAGACTTACAAGCATTCATTTAAAGCAGTGCCCATGGTTGTATTTTCCCCAAACACTTTCTGCACATGCAGATCAGATGGTTATGAATTAAACCAAGATCAGAAGTTCAAAGGTAGATTTTGAATTATGATGGAGAGCTTTATATTTTAATCTGGAAACATGACCTTCCTATATTAAGGTAATTTAAAGATATTTAGTAATATAACTATATATACTTTTATCCACTTTGTATATAATCCTGTATAAGTGAGTAGTAGAAAGTTTATATATCAGTATGTATAAAGAGAAAAAAGTAAAAGAACAAGTACCACGTTATTAGTGTGTGTATATATATATATATATGTGTGTGTGTGTGTATATACACTAATATATATATTAGTGTGTGTATGTGTGTGTACATATATATATATGTATATATATATATATATATATATATATATATATTTGCCTTTTGTTCATTTTAGGATACTTATTTAAAGCTGGTCTAAAATTTGCCACAAGACTCCCAGAAGTGTCTGGGGAAAGTATCCTCTGTTCTGATTCCACAGCACCAAGATGAGAAATAGTCTTAGAACAGGCTGAATTAACCTTGTTTATATTAAAAAAAGACTGAATTTTAATAAGATTGCCCATGTATTATTTTCCAATTGGCTAATAATTATTTGATAGCCATCAAAGCAAAGTTGAAGTATAACAGGAATTAAATGTAAAATTTGTATTTTTCTAGATCACAGACACACACACACCAAACTCAAAGCTTGACCACCCATTATCATTCTTATATAATTTTATTTTTGAGATTAGATAGGGAATTTGGTTATTTCCACTTGAAAAATAAAAACATTTTTAAAATTGTATTTAATTCATTCATAATATTAAGATTTCTAAATTTTTCATCAATTATCCAAATTATACCAATTATTTTATGTCTAGACCAAGGTCAATCTCATTTGTAAGCAGTTTCTTGATTTATTCTTATTTCACCAAATACTTAGACCTTTGGCCTACTATCATTACCACAGTTCTCACCATCATCTGATCAAAATCAACATGCAAAATGGCACCCCACAGCTCTGTCCTACTCATGTGTGGTAAATAAAAATAAAAAATTATAATGATACAATAATTTTAACTATCTCAATGCCATATGTTGCTTTTCTTTAATCTTTCTATATTTTTTTCTTGATTTCAAGTAAATTTTGAGCTTTTATATAAGAGAAACTTTGACATTTATTTTTAATGGATTATCCAGATTTGACAAAGTATTATTTCATTATACCAAATCTGATATGATAACTATCTAAATCAATGGATATACTAATGAGTTTTTAGAAATTTATGACTAAATTATGTATGTATATTATAACAGAACTATACATGTATGCATAAATGCAATAAATTGATTCACATACATACATGCATACATACATACAATTGTGTGTCAGGGAAATGTTGGGTTGTATAAAGTAGAGAACCTAGCATCATATTTCACTAAAGGTGGAATTATTTCAATTCTACTTTTTGACAGACTGTAAATTTAGCAACAAATCCATGAAACTGATGTTCTTAATTTAACCTGCTATGAGTAATGTAAATCTAGGATATACTTTGTCTTTATTTTTGTGCAATGCCATATGTGTTCATATGCACTTGGTTAATTCTAAATGACTTTGCTCTAGAAATTTAAGGCAATTGCATTACCATAGTGCTATTAAAATGACTGTCCTCATTCCAGATAAGGGAGTTACCCAGCTCCTTGTTAACTCTCACTACAAGTTTGCATAATTATTGCTGGGTTCACAAAGGTCTTGACAGGATGCCTAATTGGATTTTACCAAATAGTTAAACACAATGGCATTTTATTAAATTGCAGAATTAGAATGGTTTAGCTAGCTCATTTGGTTTAACCTTCCACACAGTGATAAATCATTCTTCAACATACAAACATTTTAATCATGAATTTTTTTAAGCTTGAATTTATTCTTACTTCATAAAGTGTATGTAATTATTCAATCTTTTCACTGCATATATCAAGCTGAAAAAAATTTAACTGGAGACATATAAAAAAGTAGGTGCTTTAACTTTGTGGTAATACAATGATATGCTTTCTTTATGACACATTTATCTAATGAAGATCAACTCATGTTAAAAATGCCTGCTCAATTTTGTATTTTCTTAAATAAGGCCAAAAAATTAAACTTTTTTAAATATTAAAAAGTTTGGTGGCCGATTTCCTTCATTTCCTCAAGAAACGACTGATTTTGGTTTTGCTTTATGACAATCCAAAGGCATACAGAAAATATTTCAACTGTTCACTGCTTGACAAATTACTTGCCTGTGCTACAAGATGATCAAACCCAGATAAAAAGTGTAGCATGGTAGAATACTGAAATGAGGATGCTATCAACTTGCTAAACCTATAAAACCAACTCATTTAACACATCAAAATCTATTAAACTATTTGTCACTCTTATTATCAGAACTCTCCAAAAACTTCTAAGAAAACTTTTCTTAAAATGTGCTTAATATAAGGGCAAGGATTTGTGTGTGTGTGTGTGTGTGTCTATGCGTGTGTGTGTCTATGCACACATGTGCACAGGCCTGTATCTGTGTGTGCGTTTGCTATATTTAGTTTCAAAAATTCATCTTTGGGGCCTCCCTGGTGGTGCAGGGGTTAAAGATAGCACTATCTAGCTACTGCCAGGCACTGCAGTACAAATTCGTTCCCCTGCCAGCCAGGGAGGTAATCCACATGGCACAGCAGACCTCTCCTGTCTCACCCACTGATTCCCCTCAGCAGTGTATTTCAGTACATCTGCCTGTTCTGCTCCCCACTCTGGTGAATCCTGTCACCCCCCCACACCCCCGGCTTACACCCCAGTTCTTGTATGCATGAATAAATACATCTTTTAAAAAATTCATCCTTCATCCTAATTCCATTCACAGGTTAATTTATTTGCAAGTGTTAACTGGAAAGTTCCCTGAGGTCCAAGTTATCCAAGGTCAAGTTTAGCTGATCATGTCTCAGACACAAACAAGTATCTATGCAGGTACCATTTATCCAGTGTGTCTTCTGGACAACAAAACTTAATTTTTATCTTCCTTGATAAATTTAGACAATTCTACAATAAGAATTCTCAACCAAGCTATGAATAATATTTCAACTTCATTTGAAATGTAATAAAATTCTTTTTTCATGAGCAAACTATACAATTAATTTTTAAAATTAATATCCAACTAATTAATGTCATACTCAATAATGAAGGACCCTAAGACCAGGAGCAAGACAAGGACACACACTAATACTATATTTAGTACAGCATTAGAAGTCCTAACTAGAGAATTTAGGCATATAGAAGACAACCAAATAGGAAAAGAAGAAGTAAAATCATCCCAAGATATGATCTTCTATGTAGGATTTCCTAACCATAAACACACCATCAGAGTTAGTAAAGAAAATTACCAACTTTTCTAAATAAATACATAAACCTAATATATTATACATATTGTATATGACATGTAAAATCCATTATATCTAATATATATATATAATAGCTATTGAAATATAACACATTATATTGGAATGTTACATATATAACATTTAAATCTGTTATAAAATTTCATATATATTTTGTACTTGATATATGTATATATAAAACTATTGTAACTTAGATATGAGTCATTCAACTTTGTTCTTTTTTCAAGATTGACTATTCAGAATATATTTATATATATATGTTTATGAATACAGATATACTTTCTTTCCATTCATCTGTTTATATGTCTTTCTTATGTTGTTTCTTTGTCTTGTCTGCAATAAATAATGCTGCAAAGAACATGGGAGTACAGATATTGCTTCAAGCCCTGATTTCATTTTCTTTGATATATACAAAGAAGTGATATGCCAGATCATTTGTTATCCTACTTTTAATTTTTGGAGGAATCTCCATACTGTTTTCCATAACATACCAATTTACATTCCCAGGAACCATGCAAAATGGTTCTCTTTTCTCCACTTCCTCATTAATACTTCTCTTTTTTTTATAATAGATATCTATGATCCTAAAATAAGTGAGGTGATATTTCATTAATTTTGATTTGTATTTCTTTGACAGTCATGTTGAATATATTTTCATATTCCTGTTGACCATTTGTCCATTCAGATCTGCTGAGTCACTCCTCTCCTATATGGTGTTATTTTGCTATTGATTATTGATCCCTTATCAGATATATGGTTTACAAGGACTTTCTCCCAAGGAATGCTCACTTTGATAACTTTACCATGATTTAAGCCTGGAATCTCATTACTTATGAATGCAGACCTTCATATATGGTTTGTAATTAATCTTGATTCAATATTACAGGAATATATAGGGTGACCTTATTTATTGTTCAAGCCCTAGACATTTTTATGAATGAAAGAAAGCAATAATTATGCCAACACAACTGCTCTGAGCAAACCAAAGTATCTATTCACTCTGTCATATATCAAATCTGGAATAGATCTTTTTTTTTTTTTTTTTCATAAAAGCAGTAGTATCTCACTGAGTTAAATTATTGAAACTGCACACCAGACTTGTATCCCTAAGAAAAGTGGTGAGAATAAATGAAAATTTCAATGCAGAAATTTATTTGCATCCATCACATTTAATATTACTTAAATGCAAATATTTTAGTGACTGGCATAATAGATGCATATGCTCATGCAGTACTTTACTAGGAAAATATTTACGGAAGGGTTCTAAGGGCACAATTTGCAATTAAAATCACAGAGCAAATACATTATTACTTACTAGAAAGGCTTGCAAATGAGTGGAAATTTACTGTATATCATTAATGTTTTAGTGTGTAAAAGCAAATCTTGCAAGCTAAGCAAATGTAGAGGCTGTCCAAAAGGACTACAAGGACATTTTGGCAAAGCACATTTTAGAGGACAGAGTTGTTTTTAAAAAAATAATTGCTTCCAATGAAACATTACTTTTTAAAACTGCACCTTAGCAGGCTATTTTCTGGATTATTATTAAAAAAACAGAAAAAAAATTAAATATATATGTACAGGTACTTAATCAACCTTACGTACTATGAAAGTGGAGTTTATGGAAACAAGCACAAAGTGAAAAAGAATTCACAAGCATTATGTGTCCAAAATAATACTACATGGTTGTGGAATCAGAAATCTAGAGCAGGGCAGAAATGATTATTAAAGAGAGAAGTTTTCTTAATACTCCTGAGACAATTCCTCCAACACAGAGACAAAGCTATGAGTGGTACTTCTGACTTCTCTCTGCCTCTCCACGTACTCAATCCGGGGGGCACTAAGTTCAATTTAACCATGAGGTCCTTCCACTTACAGAGAGCTCTACTGAAACAGCTGCACCCACAGCTAGTGGAATAGGTGTGGGATTCAGTGTGTAGTGGTTTTTTGGTTCTACACCCCGTTAAAATCTCCATTATTTTCAACTAGCAATTGTAGGGCTATCCTGATGACTCACTATCATCTCCATTGTTTATTTTCTCAAGTTGCTCAGAACAAATGTGATAAAATGATATACTATCTCTGGAACATTTCAGACACCACAAAGCTTGAATGAGAATGATTTATTATCCTGCAGTTGAGATTTTTGATGCTTTGTAAGTTAGACGAAAGTATGTATAGAAAAGAAAAGTACTAATTTTGTCTAGGTTTTCTTCTCTCGCAATGTGTGTGTGTATGTGTGTGTATTCCCTTTTGAATCAAACATATTCTCGTTTGTAAAAATATTTATTTGTTTATCTATTTGTCCGTCTGTCTGTCTGTCTTTTACATTATTGTTCATTTTTGTTCAGTGTTTGCGTTCTCCTTTCAGGCATAGTCCCGATAAAATTCCCACCACCAATTCACCTGTGCACCATTACCACAGTCCTTCCTGCTCTTCCCTCCCCTGTTTTGATTCCTCTCTGTCCCCCTCCCCTGCCGAATATTTCAGATTTATAGTTGCCTGTTAATTTTGGTTTTTAATTTATTATTATTTTCCCTGATGCCTTATTTGGTTTGCCTATATTCCTTCTAGAAGTGAAACAGTCCAATATTTTTCTTTTTCCTTGTGGTTTATTTCACTGAGCATGATCCCTTCTAACTCCATCCATGTTGCTGCAAAAAGCATGAATTTATCGTTTTTATTGCTGGATAGTATTCCATTGTGTATATATACCATCTTTTCTTGATCCAGTCATCTATTTTTGGGCATTTGAGTTATTCCCTTAGCTTACCTTGTAAATATTGGTGCAATAAACATAGGGGTGTAGGTATCCTTTTGAATTAATGCTTTTGTTCTTTGGGTAGATTCCTAGGAGTGGAATTGCTGGGTCATATGGTAGCTCCATTTTTAGTAGTTTGAGGAAGATCCACACAGCTCTCCATAGTGATTTGATCAGTTTGCACTCCCACCAGCAGTGCAGGAGAGTTCCTTTTTCTCCATATCCTCACCAACATTTATTGTTGCTAGTTTTTTTCATATGTGCCATTCTCCCTGGTGTAAGGTGATATCTCATTGTGGTTTTGATTTACATTTCCCTAATTATTAGTGATGTTTAACATTTTTTTCATATACCAGTTGGCCATTTGCATTTTCTCTTTGTAGAAGTGTCATTTTTAGCTCTTCTGCCCATTTTTTTTTTTTTTACTGGATTGTTTACTTTGTAGATCTTTGTGATCAGTTCCTTATCAGTAGCATTGTGTGCAACTATTTTCTCCCAATCAGTAGGGTGTCTGTTTTGGTTAATGTTTCTTCTGCTGTTCAAAACCTTTTTAGTGATGTAATCCCAGCTGTTTATCTTTTCCTTCACTTTCTTTGCTTTGGGGGATGAGTCTTAAAAGATGTTACTGAGATGTATGTCATGTAGTGTTTTACCTATAAAAAAATTACATTTTTGTCAACATCTTAGGCATTGGAGTTTAGGTGATAAGGGAAAAGAATAATTGAAAGAAGGAAAAAGAGAGAAAGAGAGTGGGAGGGAGAAAGGGAGGGAAGGAATAAAGGGGGAAGGGTGAGAAGAATTAAATACCTGCACTGACCAGTATGTATAAAATTCAAATGCTTACATCATTAAAAATTAGTCATAATTAGAGCCTCCCTGGTGGTGCAAGGGGTTAAGATGCAACCTATGAAGCTATCTGCAGCCACTACAATGAGTTTGATCCCTGGCCTGGGAGCTAACCACATGGTGCAGCAGACCTCTCCTGTCTCTCCCGCCTTCCTCCTCAGCAGTATATTTCAGTCCATCTGCCTGTTCTGTTCCCCACTCTGTCTCTGGTGAATCCTCTCACGCCTCACACCGTTGGCCTGTACCCTAGTTCTTCTATGCATAAATAAATCCAAAAAAAAATAGTCATAATTATCTCAAGTTTACAGGCACAAAATTCTCTCTACCTATTGCTATATAATAAAACACCGCAAAACTTTGGCGCTTAAATGAATAATAATGTATTTTCATAATTCTATGTGTTAGCTGGACTCAGCCCAGTGGCTCTTCTATTCAATATGGTGAAAGCTAGGTTCACCCACATGACTCATCCCAGAGAACTTCATTAATGTATCTGCGTCTCAAGTGGTATGGCTAAAAAAATAGGAGCAGGATGGGCCTCTATCTCCAACAAGGTAATTAGACTTTTTACATGGTGCCTCAGGACTCAGAGTAAAGGCAGACTGTGTCTGAACTCCTAAGACTTGGTTCCAGAACTGGCACTGTATACATTCTGTCATATTCTATTAACCTTGCAATTCACAAACTGACTTGGCTTTAAAGGGAAGGGAAACAGACTTCACCTTTTAATAGGATAAGCAGCACGTGTGTAAAGAGATAGTAGATATTGTTAGCACCCCTTTTTGAAGGCTATCTACGACAAAGAAATTAAAGGTCAGACAAGTTAAATATTTTCCAAGGTCACATTGCTAGAAAGTGGCAATTCTGGTATTAAACTGTCTTGTTTGTCCAATTCTAAAGCAAGTGCTCCCAATTATACCAGAGCTTTTCTTTTCTTCACCTTACAATCTCTAGAGTTCGCCTTGAGTCTCTTGAGACCCTTTAGTTGCTTGATAATGATTTTTTTTAAAGTGTGGATTCCTTCTAGGGGAAGTTCAAAGGCTAAATAAATTTGATAAGCAGACTTTATATGACATTTCTTTTCTTTGAGAGATGAAGACGGTAACTATTTTCCCAAATACTACACAGTCATTCAAAAGTGGGACTTCAGAGATCTGGCCTCGATAAAACGAACTAGAAGATTTTTCCTTCAATCTTTTGTTGCTATTTGTACAGATGTAAGTAAAAGAGTTTATTTTTCAAATAAAAAGGTCTTAAACAGGTCTTCCTATTACTTTCCAGCAAATTTTGCCACTGATTTTACTCTTAATAACGCTATATAAAATAATTTCCTATGAAATTAAGCAAAGTTCTAAACCAATTTCATTTAGCAACTTTTATGCTTCCAGATTTTTTTATCTTCTTTTTTTAAAATATTTTATTTATTTATTCATACAAGAACTGCGGTACAGGACAGAGGTGTGAAGGGTGAGGGGATTCACCAGACACAGAGTGGAGAACAGAACAGGCAGATTGACTGAAATACACTGCTAAGGAGAGCAGCGGGCAAGTCAGGAAAGGT
Organism: Talpa occidentalis; assembly: GCF_014898055.3. NCBI lineage: Eukaryota > Metazoa > Chordata > Mammalia > Eulipotyphla > Talpidae > Talpa > Talpa occidentalis. The sequence continues at coordinate 104,117,673 of NW_023604295.1, read as the reverse complement.
CTGCTGCACCATGTGGGTCTCCTCCCTGGCTGGGGCTCAAATTTGTGCTGCAGTGACTGCTGTTAGCTTCATAGGTTGTGTCTTCATCTCTTGCGCCACCAGGGAGGACCCAATTTTTTTTTTATCTTCTGTCAGTTGATGGAAGTTTAAAAACTAGTCTTTGAAAATTGCATGGTTTATATGTAAAAGAAAATAGTTTTGCTGAAAAAAATATATTTGTGCATTTTAAAATCAAATGGAAAATTACTTAAATAAGTTCCTATTTTATATAATCCCCATTACTGTTCTGGTCTCCATATGGTGATACTCAAATGACTTTTTTTCAATCTCTTATACCTGTATTCAATGTTATATATCTGATTCATATCAACATTTAAACAAAACACACTTACCAGCCTATTTTTATGAAAAGAAATGATAATGTTTCTACATGCATTTGATGTTTTTATTAATAACACAGGTAAGACAAATATTGACAATATAGATGAATTCATTTGACCCAAGTTAAATAGCATAGATGTGAAGTTTAGATACAGATTCTCATTTAGTTGATTTGTATTTTTTACTCATGAAATTAAAAATAACCAAAATAAGATCAACAAATTAGGTGTCTTCTTTTTATAAAATTTTGTAAAACATGATTAGATTGGAGTTAAAAGTAAAAGAAATGTTTCTAAAATTTAAGGGGGGAGACTTTTTGGTAGGTAATAGAATTGGATATTAGAACAGTAAAACTGGAGAGGACAATAATGTCTCCTGGTTTATCATTCATTTTATTTATCTTTTAAAAAGATTTATTTATTTATTTGTGCATACAAGAGTTGGGGTACAGGCCAGAGATTCAGGTGGTGAGAGGATTCACCAGAGACAGAGTGGGGAGCAGAACAGGCAGACTGACAAATACACTGCTGAGGGGAGCAGCGGGCAAGACAGGAGAGGTCTGCTGCGCCATGTGGGTTGCTCCCTGGCTGGCCGGGAATCAAACTTGTGCTGCAGAGGCTGCGGATTGCTTCATAGCGTGGTGCTTAACCCCTTGCACCACCAGGGAGGCCCCTTATCATTAATTTTAATATGGGGTAGCTAATACCCAAAGACTTGTTCTTTGCTTCAAGTCTCACATATAAATTAGAAGTAATCTTAGAGAAAATTTCAGATACTCTTTCATTCACACCATGCTACCACATACATTGGTTTTCTCTCATTGCATTCTTCTTGTCACTTGATAAACTTCAGCTTATGTATCAGAGTTAAAAAAAAGAAAATAAAAGCTGAAGATAACATTAGATAATTCAGGTTTTGGGGGGAGGTATACTTATCATAAATCAAGCTTTAATAACTAACTTAATATATCTAAACCTAAGCTTAAATGAGGTACTGTGTCATTTAGCTAAATACTATCATGTTTTATGATTTTATCCCTAATCCTGTCAACAAATCCAAATTCTGATTGAAGATTTTAAAATAACAAAGATAATCAAGTAAGCCTCAATTGCTTGTGCTCCACAATCCATTAAGATAGTCTTTCAATGATATTCACAGTATATAACTCAGGTAGTTTTTATTTCATTTGTTTATCCAATCAACATTTACTTTATGGCTAATATGTACAACCCTACCCTTGATTAATGTACCATTGATTGAGTAGGTGTGTATGTGTGTGTCGTGGGGGGAATAATTGGTTGCCCTATTATCAACAAAAGTAACAAATTGTAGTTCCTTTTGCTTCCTGTGTGGAAGGCATAGTTCTTATCAATTGAAAAAAAAAAAAAATAAAGCTCTGTCTCCTCCTTGTACTTTTACGGAAATGGTGTGATAAAAAGAACCTGAATCATCAGAATCTTAATGCTGCCAAAAAGTAAAGTTTTAAATAGTTAGCTTTATTTCTTCTTAAAAATAGAGAACATTAATAATTTTTTGCAATATAAATTAAAACCTTTGGTCAAATGGGCACTCAGGCAAAAATGACTTTCTATGGAAATTAAAAGGGAGACATTTCATTTTAAACATGGACAAAGTGGTTCAGGTCAACCTTCTTATTGGCAAAAACAAGAAAACCAGATCAAACAATACAACATATTTGAACACATCACGCAGAAGGAAAACAGGGAACCAGGGAAATTTACTCCACACTTAGGATTGCTATTCTTCCAGCTATTTCTGCTGACTATGAAGCAGGCACAGAAAGGAAAGGTTGACTGTAGGTTTCAAAAGACCTATAGAATACAAGGACTAAAAAATGGATCATCATCACTTTTTTTTCTTTAGTGTCATCTATTTCTTAAATAGTCAACTATTTCTTAAATAATAGCCAACCAGAAGTAAAAATTATTTGTCTCTGGAGAAAACATCATCCAAAATCTCAAATTATCTCTATACTTTTTTTTCTTAACTAATCCATGTCCAGCACTCAAACAAAATATCAGGCATATGAGAAGACAAGATCATGTAAGAGAAAGCCAAAGAAAACAACACAATATAGAAACACACCCACGGGAATCCAGAAAAAAAGAGATCTCATAAACATTTAGAAAGAATTCTGAACAAGAGATTAAAATAAATGATTACGTATATAAACAGAGCACTAAAGCTATAAAAACTATAAAATGAACCCAAGTGTGAATTCAATACTGAAAAATGTAAAACATTGAAATTAAAACCTCATGAATGGGTTTAAGAGATTAACTGAAGAGAGATTTGATTAAATGGAATATTGATTAAAATATTTAAATTGAAACAGAGTAGAAATGATACAAAATATAGAGAGTGTTTTGGCGTCATATATGGTTATGGTGAAATGTCTTGTGTGTGTGATTATACAGTCCCAGATTGAGAAGAATGATAAAGGATCTGACATATTTGAAGAGACTAATATAGAATGTATCTTATCTGTCAAGTCATTAAACTATAATTTCAAGATGGGCTACATATCTAAAGTAGAATATATATTTACATAAATTATATATTTTAAAACTACCCAAGCACTGCTTTTTCTTCAAACTGTCATATAAAATTACCACAAATTTAGTGACTTCAAATAACATGTATTTATTCTTTCTCTGTTATGGAGACCTGCAGGCTGAAATCAAGGTGTCAGTCTGACTATTCTCCCTCTAAAGACTCTAGGGAAGAGGCTTTTCTTTCCATTCATTGAATTCTGATGACTGCCAGCAATTCTTGATAATCTGTAGCCGCTGTCACTACAATTTCTGCTTCTGTCTTTACATGACCATTTCTCTGGTTCTATATGTCCCATTCTGGTACCTATAAGGATATTGACATTGGATCTAGAAGTCTAGCCTAATCATTGAGGTTGAATCTTCATCCTTGCCCCCAACTAATACTTGCAACGACCATATTTGTAAATGCTGAAATTTTGGGTGGATACGTATTTAGAAGGAGGTATTATTCAACCTGTTAGAAATATATAATAAAAATGCTGGACATAAATGAAAGAGAAACAAAACTTGCATAGAAATAAAACTGCTGGGCTCCGTGGTGGAGCAGCGGTTGAGCGCTGGGTTGTGAAGCTGCCTGCAGCCTCTGCGGTGCTGGTTTGATCCCTGGCTGCTCCCTGGCCACTGGAGGAGGGTCCCACATGGTGCGCAGCCCTCTCCTGCCATGCCCGTTGCTCCCCTCAGCAGTATACTACATCAGTCTGCCTTTTCGGCTCTCTGCTCTGGCTCTGGTGCATTCTCTCACCCTCCCACACTTCTGACTGTACCCAGTGCTTGTATAAATAAATAAATCTTAAAAAAAAAAAATCTACTAGTTTCCTCCTTGAGTAAAATAAAGCAGAAAACAATAAAGATATTTTTTAACACTGGTGTAATAAAATGATTGCAAGCTTAAAATTCTATACTATCAAACATCTTTAAATGAATATGAAACAAAGACAACTTCAGATAAATAAAAGTAGACAGAAACTTTAACAAATACACTTGCATTAACTCTTGCTTTTATTGATTATCTTTATTGTTATTATGTCTTATTAATCCCTGCTTTAATCTGTATTATTCATTCCTTCTACTAGCTTTGTGCTTAGTTTGTTCATATTTTACTAATTCCTTAAGGTGGGAATTTAAGTTACTGATTTCACATTTTTTAATGTCAGCATTTAGAACCATAAATTTATCGTCTTGGCATTGTTTTCATTGTGTTCCATTAGTTTTGATATGTTTTCCTTTTTATTTTCTTAAGATACATTTAAATTTTCTTTGTAATTTCTTCTTTGACCCAATAATGATTTGGGAATAGGATGTTTAATTTCCACCCACTCATAGGTTTTCCTTCTGCTTTGTATGAATCCAGTTTTTTTTTTTTTTTCATTAAGGCCTTCTTAAGCTTTTTTTCTTTTTTTTAAAGATTTATTTTATTTATACATACCCTACGAGGACTGGGGTATAGGCCAGAGTTGTGGGGGGTGAGAGGATACACCAGAGACAGAGTGGGGACCAGAACAGGCAGATAGACTGAAATACACTGCTGAGGGGAGCAGTGGACAGGTCAGGAGAGGTCTGCTGCGCCATGTGGATAGCTCCCTGGCTGGGAATTGAACCTGTGCTGCAGTTGATGCAGTGAGCTTCATAGGTTGTGTCTTAACCCCTTGCACTACCAGGGAGCCCCCAAGACCTTTTTAAGCTTAACAAGTTGTCTATCCTAAAGTATATTTCATGAACACTTGAGAAGCAGACTGTATTCTGCTCTTATTTGGTGAAACATTCTGTATATGCCCATTAATTTCAATTGACCCATAGTATCACTCAATGTCTGTCTTTCCTTATTGATCTTCTGTCTGGTTATTCTATCACCAATTGAAGGTAATGAGGTTTATACTGTTTTTCTGTTGCTGTCTATTTCTCCCAACAATTATGCCAATGTTTGCCTCATACATTTAGGAGATCTGATATTTCATGGACATGTAGTTGTAATTGCTGCATCTTCTCAGTCTATTGTCCCTTGTGTCATTTTATAATGTCCTCATATATTCTATATCAGTTTTTAACTGGAAGTCTCTTTTATCTCATCTTAATATAGTCATATCTGCTCTTTTCTGTTACTATTTGCATGAAATCTCTCTTTATATCCTTTCACACGCAGTCTATGTATGTCCTTAGAGCTAAAGTGAGATATCCTATGCTAGGGATGGATGTGGCAAAGATGAGCCAAATGCTGAATAGGCTCGAATTCTCTATTGTTTTAGTGCAGTTGTTTCTTGATTAGGTTTTTATTTGGTTGCAATAGCTCTTAAAATGGCTTCTAAGTTCTCACAAATTTTGGTCTATTTATTGTTCTTTGTTTGGTATCTCCATGAAGGTATATGACCTGGAACCTCCTAGCCTACCATCTTGCTGACATCACTTCCAAACATTTTTCAAATGAACTTACATAAGTCATGTGCCAAACTATTATAAAAATCAAGGACAGCTTGAAAAATAAGAATAAATTTATTTTGAAGTGTATTATGATTTAAGGAGAAAGTGATATGGCTGCAATAAATCAGTTACTTTCAAACACGTTTGTAGAGTCCTGTGGTTCCCCGAGACTCCTTTATTAACAGCATAGAAGAAAAGGGGAGCTGATAACTCCCAATCCCAGCCCCAATAATAAAAAAAAAGATTTTTTGATTCCTCTCTAGATGTTCAGTTTTACCATAAGTATAATTTAAAAATAAATATTTGAAGAATCAAAGATATTTTCAATATTTTATGAAAATTTGTATATTTTCCCATAATTTTAATAGTTAAAATAACTTGGATTTTCCTTTCTGTAAAGGAACTAAGGATTTGTTAACTTTTATAAGTTCTGACATTTTTATTTGTGTAGTCAGAAGTTAACCAGAGGCCTAACTTTAATGAACCCAGAAGGAATCCTGACAAAGACCATAACTGGTATATGGAAGCCTTTAGGCACCATGTGGATGCCTTTGCATGCAAGTCCCAGAGATTTGGACTTGATACTACATGGTTGTTTCAAGAAATGGCATTTTCTGACTTCCATTTTAAATTCAGTGTTCTGTTGATGCTTACAGTGGTTGTTTTAAATATGAAGATGAACCCAGGAGACTAGACAGAAGCTATTGTGTTACACCAAAGGAAGATTAAAAACTTAAGTAGAAGAATATAGAGATAACAAGAACAATAAGGATTAAAAGTATATTGGGAAGATAAAAATAGATCAGTGTTAACTGGATGTGGATAAGGGTTGCAGGAGAAATCAGGAATCACTTCTATTTTCTAGGTTAACAGGACTGATTAACCTCTTTGAGCCTCAGTTTCCTACTCTGTAAGACTGGATAATAATGTAGACACAGTGGAGGATTAAATGAGATCCCATATGCAAATCCTTGGAGATGGCACTGGATCTACTAAGCACAGATAAAGTTCAGTTATCTTTGCTTCTTTCTGCAGAAATATATATAAAAAAAATTGAGGAATTCTTTCTGTAACTTTCTAGTTTTCTTCTCAGTCTCTGTACTATTAAGTAAGAAAATTGAGGACTAGGGCTGTTTAGATACAATCCACTAAATTTATTAAATTTGATGAAAATATCTCATTAATATGTTGATACATATAACCATTGTTATCATTTGAATTGTTTTTGTGTAAAAAATATAGTTAACTTGTTGAACATTTTATTAAATACTAAAATATGCAGTTTTGTCCTTGTGAGAGAAAAAAAGAAATTGAGCCAAATTACTTTCCAATGAGCCTACACAAGAATTCCCAATTGTATAATCCGGTGTATAAAGCCTTTTTGTTATATCGATGCACTTTGTTACTACCATGGTAAATATGTTAGGATTTAATTGCCAATTAGATCACAGAATTTTATACAGCCTTGTTCAGAGGCTATTGTGATTTTATAGGAAAATAATTTTTAAACATTGGACTTAAAGTGCAAATACATCTTAGAAGAAGTAAAATAGTAAGATTATTGAGAGCTTTGCAAGAAACTGAATCTTCTAAAATGAGAGCATTATTTTAGCATTAACACCTATAATTGTCACTACTAAAGAAATATGAACATTTATAAGTTACAATTTCTCTTCAGATTATACATTAATGATATCTTGGATGTTTGTATTCTGCATCATATTGCATGCTACTAATATAGTTACAGTATCCTGTGATAACAATCTCTTATAGTTTATACATAAATATGCTTTTAGATATGTGGATATTCTCATGTGTGATTTTATTATTGTGTAATAGACATAGGGTGCTGTTAAATAAATCAAAGACTAAATTTCATGCTCCAGAAAGAAGTACTATCCTAAAATTTCCACTTAAGTACTTCATGTTAAATGGTCTGAGTTTTATCTTCATTTGCTCAAGATCTGAAGTGTTGGTAACTTTAGCTTGCTTTCTAGTATTTTTTTTCCCCACTAGGAAAAAGAGTTTTCAAACTTTATGGAATTATTTAGTTTTTTTAATTTGCTATCATGTATTCCTTATAAGCATATAAGAAACAGATTATAAGTGCTTACATGTATAGAGTCTCTAATTACCTAGATGTAGTAAATAATCAATGATTGGGCCTCCCTACTGGCACATGGGTTAAAGACAGTGCTATTAAGCTATGGCCAGCCACTGCAGCAGGAATTAAATCCCTGGCTTGCCAGGGAGCTAACCCACATGGTGCAGCAGACCTCTCCTGTCTCGTCTGCTGCTCCCCTTAGCAATGTATTTCAGTAGATCCACTTGTTCTACTCCCCCCTCTCTCTAGTGAATCCTCTCATCCCCCACGCATCTGGCTTACACCCCAGTTCTTGTATGCATAAATAAATAAATCTTTGAAAAAATCAGTAACTATTGAATTTAATCCAATCTCCATGGGCATAGTCTACTGAGAAACATTCATGGGTCTGTTTTCTCAAAGAAAAGGAAAACAGAATTGTGGTCAGAAAAAAAAAAATATGATATTTTCCGCTAAATGGATTAGTTAATTTTTTCTTTAGAAACAACTTCTACAACATTTGAAAGAGTCCTTGCTAAGAAGATGAGCTGATAACTTGTCTCTAAATTCCTTCAATTCTTATCCCATATCCCAAAGAATCATTAGAAATATGCATAGAATTAGAACCTAAAGAAAGAAACCCCTCATATGCCTTACATTAAGAACACTTTCTGACAAAAAGGACATGGCACAAATTAAAAAAAATTAAATTAGGAGGTAAATGCAAGTAGAAGTTAGGTACGCAATTTCATTTTCTGAAAAAGCAGGGACAGCCCTAAAAAATTATTTTTTCCTTCAATTCTAAGGTCAAAGACAGTAAGGGAAAGGAGTTCATGTTATATACATCCTTTTAGGATTTCTTTTTTTTTAGTTTCAAACTGATTCTTTTTTATTTATTTTTTATTTTTTTAAACAATATTTCTTCCCTCCAGCTCCTCAGGTTGAGTCACCATAGAATTTCCTTCCACAAGGCACTCTTACACCATCACCACAGTCTCCTGTGCTCCCTTCCTCCCTCTGATCCCTCTCCCTCCTCCTCCCCTGCAGGATGTCTCTGATTTGTAATTGTCTGATTTTGCTTTGTTGTGTTTTATACTATTATTATTTTTTTTACAGTGATGTCTTATTTGGTTCCCCTATAGTCCTCTTATAAATTAAACCATCCAATATATTTCTTTTTCCTTCTGGCTTATTTCACTGAGCATAATTCCTTCTAGCTCCATCCATGTTGCTGCAAATGACATGAGTTTATCTTTTTTGATTGCTGAATTAGGATGTATTTTTTTGCAACACTCCATCAGCATTCAAAAGTAACTCTTTTTGAGGCTTAAGATTTTAAACAAGTATAAGAAGCAGAAAGTGAGAAGGGTGACAGACCTCCAGGAGCAATCAAGATATTGGAATAGTAATTAGTGACAAGGAAGAAAGGATCCAGAGAACCATATCAATGTACTTGGGGTATGGATCAGACCCCTATTGGGACACAATTCTCCATGAATTCCCATGTTTCTGCAGTTGCAGTGCCTTCACAGCAAAACAGCCTTGGAAGATAGAGATAATGTTTTCTCCTGGGGAGATTTAAGATTTAAAAAAATAATAATAATAATATTTTTTTGTGATATTCCTGAATAGTAAAGGTTGAATATTCTTTCTCCAGAGACATTTGCTTATTTTCCAGGATAATAGATCTAAAGATGCCTTCCCCACCCAGCATATTTCCTCAGAAGAGGACTAATGCTTATCTTCTATCTCTATCTTAGATCTAATACATATGTCATATCTTAGAACAGGGCTTTTGGCATAACAGGTTATTACAGATAGATGGACAATTTAACAACCATGCTGTTATTATTAGCTCACAAACTTTCTGAGAGTTGACAACCTAGGTCCAGCTTAACTGTTAGGTAACTCTGGTTTGTGTTTTTTTTTAGGAGTTTGCAGTGAAACTGTGGGATTGACCTAGTTTCTGGTCACTTGAATTGCTCTGAGGAATCTGACCCTAGAACTACTCACAGCATTGGTAACAGAAGGCTCTGATTTCTTTCCAGGGGGTTTACCTCTCCTCAGGGTGCAAGGGATCTATAACAGAGACTGACCAAAATGGAAACCACATGCTTTTTATCTTAAAACAATATAAACTTGGAACTACATGTCATCATTTCTGCCACGTTCTATTGGCCATACATACCAACCACAATAGTGTGAATATCAGGAGGCAACAATTGTTGGGCACAGTTTTATTTGTCTATCTATCTGTCTATCTATCTATCTATCTACCTACCTACCTATTTTTTATATCCAAAAGGGCAGGTTTATTATAAAAAGGGAGACAAGAGTAAGACACAAGGAGGGGCAGAAGGAGCTGCCCCCAAAGGAACAGGTTTGCTAAGAGGCCTGCGTAGTCACAGGCAGGCAGCCTTGGAGGGGAGATGCCCTGCAGCTTTGCAAAAGGAGAAGGTTCATGAAAAAAAAAAAAACAAACAAAAAAAAAACAAAAAAACACAACACTGGCTAGTCACAGGCAGGCAGCAGGCAGATGACCTGCTGCAGGGCACCATTTTAGAGGATTTCTACCATATGGCAAATTTTGAAAAATCATCTGCTCTAAATGTCAAATGCCCTATGTATATTATTGGTTCCTATTATTTGGAATATTTGTATTAGTTATTTTTAATTACTTTTATTAACTTTCATTACTTTTATTCTCCATTTCTCACTTCACATTTCATTCCAGAGTTTCTAAGCCCAGCAATGTCCTTTTGTGGAATAACTCAAATTTTGATTTCAAAAACATGTGAGCTTTGATAGACTGCTTGCTTATGATTGCTGTGATAGCATTTCATTTCCTGGGCATGGTAAAAGTAGAAAATGTCACAGAAAATGCACTGGAACTGAACAAACTTTACCCTTTTCCCATTCTATATAAGCAGTTATTTCTTCCTGCTAATTAGAATTCTGCTGTGAACCTCTTTGTTATTTGATTTTTGCATGAGGAGAAATAAATTGCATGGGGGGGACAGTCAGCATTCAATTCCAAGGACAATTGTTATATGACTTGATTAAAGTATTCCCTTTAACAACATATTAAAAAAAAGAGAGTGTGGTATATCAGTGAGAGAAAACTAAAAAATTCCAGTTAGATTATTTATAAAGAGGTGCCATTCAAATTTTATCCCTTTTAAGTTGGTATAGTTAACATTGCTGCCCTTCCACGTACAAAAGTCAATTGGAGAGAAAACTTTAGTGCGAGCCAGAGTGGTAAAGAGAGCTACTATTGACAGCATCTGTTAAGATTGGTATAATACAAGTAACTGAAGTACAGATCTTATTTCACCAGTTTTGCCACAAATGTCCCTTTTCTGTTCCAACATCAAATCTAGTCGAGTATTTGATGTGTGGGATCAGGCAGTTTACTGAGACATTTCTTCAATCTTTTAAAATATTTTTAAACTGATAGATTAAAAATTAAAATATTCTTTGAGATAGAAAGGAAGGAGGGGGAAAGGGAAAAAAAGCCCTCAAGATAGAGAAGCTAATTGTAAATGAAATAAGAAAGACAAATATTGTATGACCTCACTTATGCATGCATTTTTTAAAAAGGAGGAGACAAAGCTCATAGATACAGAGAAGAGACTGGTCGTTGCCAGAGGCAGGAAGGAGAAGATAATGGGTGGGTGAAATGGGTAAAGGTTGATGAAAGGTACAAACTTTTAGTTTTAAAATAAATAAGTCCTGGGAATACAAAGTACAGCATGGTGATTATACTTGAAAGTACTGTGCTGTCTATTTGAAAGTTACTAAGAGAATAGATTTTAAAAGTTCTCATCACAGGAGAAATAAAATTTATAACTGTGTGGTGATAGATGTTAATGAAGTTTATTGTGATCATTTTGTAACATATACACATATCAAATAAATACATTGTACATATAAAATGAATTCAATGTTATATGTCAATGATATCTCAATAAAAAAAATTAGTGGTTGCCAAAAATTTGGTGGGGGACAGAAAGAAATGAAAGAGAAGAAAAAGTGGAGTACAGGGAATTTTTTTTTAAAAAATGTATTTATTTATGTATACAGGAACTGGGGTACAGGCTAGAGGTGTAGAGGGTGAGAGGATTCACCAGAGACAGAGTGAGGAACAGAACAGGCAGACTGACTGAAATACACTGCTGAAGGGAGCAGTGGGCATGACAGGAGAGGTCTGGCCCTCCATGTGGAACTCTCACTGGCCAGCTGGGATCAAACCAGCACTGCAGAGGCTGCAGATAGCTTCACAGCACTGTGCTCAACCACCTGTGCCACCGGGGAGGCCCAGCACAGGGAATTTTTATGGACGTGAAACTATTCAATATGATATTGTAAGAGTGGATACACATCATTATACATTTGGCAAAAATCATAGACAGTGTAAAACAAACAATGAGATATAATGTAAACTATAATTGACTTCAGTTGACAATGGTGTACTGTCATTGTAACAGTAGGAGTAGTTCATTGAATGTAAAAATATACTACACTAGTGAGAGACATTGATGGTGGGGCATTGTGTGGGGAGGGGGAGAATGCAGGAACTCTATGCTTTATGCTCAATTTTACTGTAAACTTTAAACATCTCTAAAAGAGTAATATTAAAACTAAACTAGATGAGATTATGCATAGTAGAGATTACAAAAGAAATAATTAGGAAACTTGAAAATATATAGGAATGTAAATTATGCATAGTGAAACACAGGAAATAAACTATTGAAAAAACAGAAGCAGAACGTCATTGACCTGAAGACCAACATTATAAACCAACTGGACCACACATTTGATAACTTAGATCACTTAAAAGACACACTCTGCCAAGACTTGAAAAGAAATAGACAACCTGAATAGGCCCATATCTATTAAAGAGATTCTATCATTGTCATCTTCCAAACAAAACGCACCAGACCCTACCTGGTTTCATTGGTGAATTCTTTCATACATTTAGTGAAGAAATCACATTAATTCTCCACAATCTCTATTTGAGCATACAAGCAGAGAGACTACTTCCTAACTCATTCCATGAGATTAATATCATCCTAATTACCAAAACAAAGCAAAGGATAAGAAAAAAAAATATGGACATTTCTCATGAACATAAATACAAAAATATTCAACAAACATTAGCAAATAGAATCCAAAAAAAAGTTTAAGATGAATTGTACACCAAATTATATACCAAAAACTGGGCCTCCACTGGTGGTGCAGCGGTTGAGCGCTGGACTGCAAAGCTGCCAGCATCCTCGGCTGAGCCGGTTTGTTCCCCGGCTACCAGCGAGGGTCCCACATGGCGCAGCAGACCTCTCCTGCCGTGCCCGCTGCTCCCCTCAGCAGTGTATTTCCTCAGTCTGCCTGTTCTGTTCTCCACTCTGGGTCTGGTGAATTCTTTCATCCTCCCGCGCTTCTGACTGTACCTAGTGCTTATATAAATAAAAAAATAAATAAATAAATAAATAAATAAATAAATAAATAAATAAATAAAATCTTTAAAAAAAATTATATACCCAAAACAGGTAGGATTTATTCTAGTCATGTACTGTAGTTTAACATTCAAAAATCAACTAATAGTGTAATATGTTATCCATCACATCAATAGACTAAAAGTGAAAAAATTACATGTTAATATAAAAGGATGTCAGAAAGGAGGGCCTCCCCTTTTGGCGCATACAGTTGAGCGCCGCGCTGTGAAGCTGTCCACAGCCTCTGCAGTGCCGATTCAATCCTGCCCCGCCGGCAAAGGTCCCACATGGCGCCTTAGATCTCTCCTGACTCACTCGCTACTCCCCTCAGCAGTGTATTTCGTCAGTCTGCCTTTTCTGTTCCCCTGCTCTGTCTCTGGTGAATCTTCTTGCCCTCCCAAGCATCTGGACTGTACCCTGGTTCTTGTATAAATAAATAAATCTTTAAAAAAAAAAAGGATGTCAGAAAGACATTTGACAAAAAGAAATATATATATATATATTATAATATCAAGGTAGAGGAGTAGGGGGGAAACATCTCTGAAAATGTGGTGAGGGATGTAGATATTATGAGTTTGAATCCAGTCAACAAATTGGACCATGCACAACATACAACGTTTCTTAATTTTCTTTAGTCAGTTGTAGGGTCAGGACAGGACACAGAGCAGGTTTTCTATGATCCAGCAGACCGGGTAAAGGAGGAATCAGAGTCCTCAGTGGTTTTTGCAGGCCTTTTATTAGATTTACCAGGCATATGGCAGGCAGGGGTGCTGGGGGGCCGGGAGGCTGGCAGTCCCACCAGCCCCCAGCAAATCCTCACTCTATCTGGTCTCTCTGGCATTCTCTCTGCTTCTCTTCTTCTCTTGGCTTCCGTTTGTTCTTGGCTTCTGCTGGCATCCCTGTGCTGCCGCCCTTAAAAGCCCAGTCTTAGCCTAGATGTACCCACTTCAGGTGCCCGCCATCAGGCATGCATTCAGGACCACAGGGTTCTGTCATCTATCCTAATGGTGGGAGGGCAGAAAAGCCTGATACTTTTTCCTTACCCTACATCAGTCTAATCTGTTTTTTAGCTCTTTCTTTACCAGTCTGGTAAGATGATTAGTCCCCCACCCCATCTTCAGAGGTACTACACTTGCTTTTTGTTTTTTTAATGATTTATTTTTATTTGTGCACTCAAGAACTGGGGTGTAAGCCAGAAGTGGGTAGTAAGAGGATTCAACAGAAACAGAGCAGGGAGCAGAACAGGTGGATCTACTGAAATGCACTGCTGAGTGTGAGACATTCATTGCAGGTGAGATAGGAGAGGTCTGCTATACCATGTGGGTTAGCTCCATGGCCTGGGATTGAACTCATGCTGCAGTGGCTAGTGACTGCACCACCAGAGAGGCCTCCTCTTTCTCTTTAATTTAACCACACATATTAGGTTTTGTTGGCTCATTCCATGTTGTCTCCCTCCTCATTTCATCCACTCATGGATCTCTGCCTATCATCCTTAGGTTCTTGCAATTTTGGATGAAGCAGGTGGTCTCTGGATCTAGGAAACAGATTCCCTAGGAAAAATAGTACAAACCTCTTTTCTTGGCATTTCTTGTGGATGATTTCAGAGAATAAGGAGTAAGTCTCACTTCTTGCAGAATCCACAGAGAAAACTCCTTAATTTTCATGCCTATCTCAATTTCTATCTTAATCTCTTCAGTGAGTTTAGGTTTTGAAAAAGTTAATGTCTTTCAGCCCTGCAAAAGTCCCCAAGGCAAAGAATATGCAAAGGATCTAGCTTTTTACTGGGAGAAGGGAAAGGAACTGGAAGAAATACAAATCATACTAATAAATATACAATTTAACCTATTTCATAGCTAATAGGTAATTCATGCAGAGTTAAATGCCATTAGAAAATTAGCAAATATTATGGAAGAGATGTCTTTAATACAGAAATGGGCAGAATTTCATGGAAAAACTAATGTCTGAGCTGAAACCCAAGAGATGAATAAGAGTTAGCCAGGGAAAATGAAGCAGGGTGGGGTTCTAATGTGTAAAGTCTCTGAGGAGACATAAAAGCCATATTTGGAAAACTGAAATGAATTTATTACATTTACAGGTTGTAAAGGGGATAAAGAAAGTATTGAGAGATTGTTACAGAATGCATCTCCATGAAAGGGGGAGGCACATCACTGCACCATGAACAGATATCATTTTCCCCATCCCCACTTACTTGCAGCCTCCTTGATTACAACCCCTAGTATGCCATGAACCAAACTTCCTAAATGGAGGTGAGGAGGGATCTTGGAGAAGGAACAGTTTGGATAAACAAGTTGGGGAGAGATGTGGAGGAAATACACTGGGACAAGAGAAGTGAGTGAAAGGAGGTTGCTCCTAATCTTTAGCAGTGACAATGCCAGCCATTATCTTGCCTTGTGGTGGGTTATGTGGTAGATTTTGAATTTCAAATCTCTCCCTCTGTCCCAGTTTTCTATCACCTGCCTAACCCCTTTATTGTGCTTCCACACTAAAAGTTGTCTTAGACTTGTGGCATGCATTTAGCCCTCAGGCACCTTCTTTGGGTAGAACCCTCTTTGGGCATTTGCCCACAAGAAGATAGGCAATTTTCACACCAATTAAAGATCTTTCAAAGTAAGAATCTGCTTTCTTGTATTTGTGCACATATAGTTGAAGATGCAAAATGGGTTTCTCCCCTTATCAGTTTGAGGCTCCCAGTAACCCTTGGCCTCATGATTACAAGATGAGCTGAAGAACTACACATAGATTAGGTTGATGCTGATGTTTGTTAGTCATAGTAAAGCATCTGGTTTTTACTATGTGAGTCACACACACACAAAAAAAAAAAAATCACTGAAATGTTTTAAGTCTGGGAAAGACAAAATCATTATTTCAATTTAAAAGATCATTTTAGTTTCAAAGTGGCAACTTCTACATCTTGATTGTGGTGGAGGGTAACTCTGGTGTCTAGTGAACGCAAGTGGAAGAGCCGATTATGATTCCAATAATCCTCAGGAAACAATAGTACTATGGCCTTGAAAGGTGGCATAGGAAATGGAGAAAAGTGGGCTTCATTCAAAGACATATAGTTGTATAACCTACCAGATTGGACGATATTCTATTTCATGAATTCTAAAACTCCATTGATTTAAATGTATCATTTTATATATACTGGGAGAGAAAAAGCCTGCCAGTTAATAAGATATGATACAGATAATAAGATTGATTGTTTGAAGCACTACAATTTTAGAGATGTAAAATGTGGGGGAAGGGCCTCCCCGGTGGCGCAGCGGTTGAGCGCTGGGTTGCAAAGTTGCCCGCAGCCTCTGCAGCACTGGTTCAATCCCCGGCTGCTCCCTGGCCACCGGAGGTGGGTTCCACATGGCACGCAGACCTCTCCTGCCGCCCGCTGCTCCCTTCAGCAGTGTACTTCGGTCCTTCTGCCTGCTCTGCTCCCCGCTCTGGCTCTGGTGAATTCTCTCACCCTCCCGTGCTTCTGACTATACCCAGTGCTAATAATAATTTTTAAAAAAATGTGGGGGAAAATATACATTGTGCAATCAGTAAAATACAGTAGACTGTTAGGGAAGGAAGAGAGAAATCAAAGATGTAACTGGAGAATTGAATAAGAAATTAGTAAGTTACTAAGACAGAAATGTGAAGATTTGGCAGAGGAAGCATGAGAAATAATGATCTCACTTTGAACATGTGGCATCTGAAATATTTGTGGGATATCCACATGGAAATGTCTGATAGTCAAATTGTTATGTGTGTCTGGAGTTTCAGTAGAGGTTTAAACTTCAAACTAAAAGATTTGTAAAGTTTGGAACAGGAAAAAGACTAATTATAATAAAGTAAAAATCAAAATGAATAAGCAACTATAAACCAGAGACACACAACTGGGGGGCGGGAGGAGGAAGGATTAGGGTCAAAATAAGGGTGGTGGGAATTGTATGGGGAATATAACCAAGATGAAAATGCATACATTATGCAAAAATGAAAAATGATGTAAAATATATAAAAAAAATAAAGATTTGCAAAGTTTTCAGAATAAGTAGGGAAAATAAAGCTGGTAAAAGGAAAGAGAGTGGTCAACCATGTCAAACAGCACTAAGTGGTTAAATAACAGAGAAACTTATTCCTCCAACTGGATTTGAAACAAGAAAGGTGAGCACTCTGTAGAAGGTGGAGACAAGTTAGGTCCTCAATAGTTAAGTCAAGATGGTTGAGTAAAGGACAAAATACAAAATCAGCAGAAAAAAGTTAGCTGGAGAGAACAATGTTAAAAGAAGATTCAAAGGCGAATGAAATTTGGAAACAAACTTAAGTCACAAATTAGCTAAGACAGAATCTAATGAACATGGCAATGCATGTAATCTAGAATGTTGATATTTTTCTTTAGTATGAATTCTGTTGCATTAATTTCTTCAATTTTGTAATTTGTGAAAAAATATTATGTAATCACAGGGAATAGAAAACCTTATCAATAAAACAAAATCCTGTTTACATCTATGCTCTGAACTGAATTATGTTCACTCCAAAATTTATATATAGAGATATTTTTAAAGGTTTATTTATTTATGCGAGCACTGGGTATAGGCAGAAGCTCAGGAGGGTGAGAGAATTCACCAAAGCCAGAACAGGGAACAGAACAGGCAGACTGACGAAATACACTGCTGAGCGGAGCAGTGGGCACAGCGGGAGAGGTTTGTGCGCCATGTGGGACCCTTGCTGCTGGCCAGGGATCGAACCAGCGCTGCAGAGGCTGTGGGCAGCTTCGCAGCCCAGTGCTCAACCGCTGCGCCACCAGGGGAGGCCTCAAAATTTATATTTTGATGTCCTATCCCTGAATATGGTTATTTGGAGGCAGGCCTTAAAGAGATAATTAAGGTTAAAAAACTAATAATTGTGGGACCCTAATTCAATCAGACAGATGTACTTTTGAGAAGAGGAGGAGATACCAGGGCAACACAGAGAAAGAGCTATTTGAGGACACAGCCACAGAGAAGGGGGCTAGCCTCCAGGAGAGACCAAAGTGCCCACATCTTCATCTTAGTCTTCTAGCTGCCAGTACTGGGAGAAAATAAAAATTCATTGTTTAAACCACACAAAGGGAGAAAGGATTAAAAGGACAGTGTGTGGGAAGGAGGGGAGGAAGGAATAAAATTAATGCTCTAAATTTCCATTCATAGATCACAGTAAGGGTCAAATATCACCAGCTCTTTCCCCTTAAGTTAGAATTTAATATTTAATTAAAACTTGAGTTTCAAATGTTCTGTTAAGAAGTTGGTTGAAATAGCTTTTATTAACATTTAAAAATTTGGAGACAAAGCCAAGGAAATTCTAAGTAGAATCACTGTCTAATTAAAATACCTGCAAATATTCAGCTTATTACCTGGAATACTTAATTTGCATATTGGTAGACATAACTTTTGGTAGAAAACTTGATAGCAAAAGACATCAATATGTTTTTATGATTTTATTGATATGAACTTTTCCTACCCTGGCATTTCTTTCTTTCTTTTTTTTGAGAGATTTGTTTTATTTATTTATGCATACAAGAACTGGTGGCTAAGCCAGAGGTGCAGGGGGTAGAGGATTCACCAGGGACAGAGTGAGGAGCAGAACAGGTGAGACAGGAGAGGTCTGCTTTGCCATGTGGGTCAGCTCCCTGGCTGGAAATTGAACTCATAAGCACAGTGGCTGGTGATAGCTTAACAGTGTTGAGATATTTTATTTTATATTATTTTATACATTTTTTTCATCATTTTTCATTTTTGCACAATGTATAAAATGTATGCATTTTCACCTTGGTTATAGTCCCCATACAATTCCCACCCCTCTTGTTTTGATCCTTCCCCCTCTTCCTTCCCCTCCCCCCCCGGTGTATCTCTGGTCTATAGTTGCTTGTTGATTTTGATTTTTACTTTATTTTTATTATAATTAGGTTTTTTTCCCAGTCCCTTATTTAGGTTTTCTAAATTCCTGCTATGAGTGAGACCATCCGGTATTTTTCTTTTTCTCTCTGGCTTATTTCACTGAGCATGATTCCTTCTTGTTCCATCCATGTTGCTGCAAACTGAATGAGTTTATCTTTTTTGAATGCTGACTACTACCTCACACCATGCGCAAAAACCAACTCAAAATGGATTAAAGAACTAGACATAAGACCTGAAACCATAAAATATATAGAAGGAAATATAAGCAAAACATTACATGACATATACTTCAGTAACATCTTTAAAGACACATCACCCAAAGCAGTGATAGCAAAGGCAAACATAAAGAGCTTCTGTACAGCAAAAGAGATAGTAATCAAAATAAAGAGACACCCCACGGATTGGGAGAAAATTTTTGCATACAACACTAATGATAAAGGACTGATCACAAACATCTACAAAGAGCTGATGAGACTCAGCGCTGAGATTTTAACCTCTGTGCCATCTGGGAGGCCCTACCCTGGCATTTCTAAAACTGTATTGTCTTAGTGCTCACTGGACAACTAACTAGTCAGGAATTTTATTTTAGAGTTTAATTTTTACTGAATCAGCACTTCTAGTTGGCATAATCTATTGACTCAAAACCAGTTTCTGCCATTCTTCTCCAAGTTTCAAATCAATGAAGTCCAACAAGTTGAGAAAGTAGATTTGGAATCATTAAAAATCTGATAATACATTTAGAGGCCTTCATGTTGTATATAATACACTTTTAATAATCATGCTATACGTGCATGGGTTATAAATGCAATATTGCCAATTAGTTCAGTTGCACAGAATTTCTCATGAAAGTTTATTTTGCATACAGCATAAATATAAGGCATTTTTACACTTGGCAATCTCTCAAATCTAAAATTTATGCCATCTTCACTCCAAATTTCCATAGTATAGAGCTATATAATGGAATTCTATGCTGACTATTTGCTAAAGGCATTGATGCTAATCCTTGTTTAAGGACAGCACCCTGGAAAGAAATCTGTGACTATAATATAGACAGTATATTAACTTGGGTACCCAGAAACTTACAGGAAAAATTAAAGAAGATTGATGCTGCTAAAAACTTTTACAAAAGCACTTATTTTACAGATTCTGCAGCTCAAAATTTCATTCCTGCCTTAATAAATGAATCAGAATACACTGAAAGAGAATGCCACTAAGCTTTCTGGGTTTGAGAATAATGTGCAGGGTGCCTGGGTGAGAGAAAACTTGAAATGACAAATCATTCATAAGATCAAACCCAATTAGGGCAAGGATGTTAAAAGAGTATTGGAAGGTTAGGAACTCTGGTCTTTCTGAAGAAAAGATGGGGAATTGTGTTTATGTAATGCCCACCACAGATGATAACTAAGCTAGTGGAAAGGTCATTTGTAAAGAAACTCGTAAATGGTTCTTGCTTCAATCTCATCCTGTTAGGATCTTTTTTTTTTTTTTTTTTTTTTTTTTTTTTTTTTTTTTGGTATGGGCACTATTTATCTTCAGAAAACTGAAGAATTGTGAAAATTGTAGGATACCAGAAACCAATATATTAAAAATATATTCAGAAAACAATTTGGTTCTTCAAAATTATAAAAATAATGGTAATGTCTTAACTAGGCTTCTCTATGAAGACAGAGGCTGAGGCAAAGGCTTACCTTGGTGTATTTGTTTAACAAGTGATATTTTCAGGGAGTAATAGTAAAGGGCAAAGTGAGTCAAACAAAGAAGAGTGTGTCCTCAAATTGTAGATATTGGGGATTCATGCTCAAACTTCAGAAACTGAGTAAACTGAGTACATTTTATAAGGACATGAATGAAAAGAGTTTCCATTAATTTCCACTCTCCTCCCCCAAGAGTGGATGCAGGGGCATTGCCTTCCCTCTGTCCATTTATGTCTGCAACAGTGCTGGGTAGGTTGCTGTTGGCATTATAAACTATAGTGTCAGAGAAGCTCCAAGGAGCTGTCCTGTTGTCTTTGCATGAACTGTGTAATACTGGCCTCCACACCAGTAATTGGTGTAAGAGTATCCGAAGCACTGTGAAAGAATGCATCACTTTTATTTCTCAGGCCCTCTTGTATCCACTATTAAGTCCAGCCCTCCAGGTGATGACAGTCATATTACCTGAAAGAGCTTTTAATTTTAGTATCGGACTGCCAAAGAGAGCACAAGAACTTGCAATTATTAATGACATATCCTCAGCTGATCCCAAAGACATAACTAATATTCATCATTGATCACCTCCTTCATCCACTCTGTATTTCTCTTACTCCAGGCCAATTCATCTGGTCTAGGGCTCTTTTCTATTACATTGATCCAGACCTTCATCTTCAAGTAGTTTGTATGTATGATGATGGTTAATTTTACATTTCAACCTGACTGGACATTGGGGTCCCTATGTATTTGATCAGACATTTTGGACTTTTCTCAGAGGTAAGAGTGTTTATATTTATATCAATATACAGAGTAAAGCACACTGCCCTCTCTAATGTGGATGGGACTCATCCAGTCTGTTGAAAGCTGGAGTAGAACAAAAGGCTGACACTCCCCTGAATAAGAGCTACTCCTCCTACCTGACTGTTTTTCAAATTGGGACATTGAATTGTTTCTTCCTTGACTTCAGACTTGATCTGAGGCATCTGCTCTTCAGGTCTCAAGCATGATAGCCTGCAGACTGAACAACATCATTGACTTTCCTGGGCCCCCAGCTTGCTAACTGAAGATCCTATAACTTTTTCTCTGAAAAACCTTGACTAATGCAGTATCCTCAGTTGCTTTGACTTCATTGATCCATGGTGGCTGAGCTGCCCTTTCACAGAGACTTCTGGACAGAGAAAGATGCCTTCTAGTGCCCTGCCCTGCATATCTTGTACCTCTTCTCCTTTTCCTTTATGCCAACACCGAGCTACATAATTGAGTGATTTCCTTATTCAACATTCTGAAGAAGTTGTTTCCCTTCTATTTAGAGAGCTTGCAGTGACAAATATTTCACTATCTTGTAAGATGGCCTAATCTAGCTCTCAAGAGCTCTATTAGAAATTGCCTCCTTATAGTAGTCTAAAATGTTTTTTCCTGTAACTTTGACCCATTACTACTTTGATCTACCTGGGGCTACATAAAATAAGTCTAACACTTCATCACCACAACTCTAAAAAACTTGGGAATAGAAATCATGCTTTTCCTTCAAGCTAAACATGCCTCATATTTCCTCTTATAATATTATCGTTCCCAGTTCTCTCATATCCCTGCTTGTTTTCCTTTATCACAAGTCGATGTATCTGTGGACCTTTTAAAGAATGTTGATCTGATGATAGCACAGGACTCACCTGTAGTCTGACCAACATAAAATGAAGGGAGTTTATTCTTATGTCTAAAGAATCCTGTATCAATTTGTCTTTTTAGGGGACTCATCCACTTGTACATTGAACCTCTGACAATTCTGCTCCCTGGGTATAAGCCTCCTCATTCCCCCTACATATCTTCCACAGACATAAATTCATATAAGAGTCTATCAGTCCTCACAGTCATATCTAATATAATTGACTCTGGTCACCTGACTGGGGCATCTCCTCCCAAATTCCTAGCAGTGGTTTGAAGAGAAAGAATATCAATTGAGGTGAACTTGAAAATTTGCCACTTGCTTCAGCTGTTCCTCACATAGTATGTAAAACTCCATCAGCATGTAAGAAAACCTGACTTTGGTCCTACTAGCTGAACATTTCACTCAGAGGCTTTGGAGCATACAGAAGTGTTTCTTCACCTAATATTGCTGAACCAATGAAGAGACACTAAAACAACCTCATTTCTTCTAAACTTGGTATAGAAAAACCCTCACAATCAGACAGTACTCCTCTCCTAGTAATAATGACTTGTTCTCAACCACTTTGAACCATGGCTTAACTGAAATAGACCATTTCATTTTGCTTACAAGGATCAATAAATGTTCTGCACATTTTATTATAATGGGGTTTTGACTGGGCTTCACTGCAGTCAATCAAGTAAGTTACAAATCATGCCAGGACACATTCCTGCTTTGAAAATATATCCTGTAATGGACAATGCTGTCTGTGAACTACCCCCAAAAGAAAGAAGTAGTGATTTCTTCAGATACCTGGGAGTTTTTAAAAAGCAAAGAATAACTTGTTTTGTCTTACCTAACTTTTATTTTAGAATAGTTATAGATATCCAGAAAAATCACAAAGACAGCAGAGAGTTTATATAAACCAAACACCCAGACTTCCCTATTAAAGCACCCTACATTAGTATGGCACATTTTCCCCTAGCAATAAGTCAATATTAATACATTATTATTAACTGAAGTTCACACTTTCTTTAGATTTTATTAGTTTTTTCCTTAATGTCCTTTCTTCCAGGATCTCATTCAGAATATCATATTTCATTCAATTATCATTTCTTCTGAGGTTCCTTTTGGCTTCTCAGAATTTTCATGTTTTTTGTGACCTTGACGTTTTGTAGTACTGATAAAGTACTAGAAATTGTGATTCATCTGATTTTTTCCCTCATAATTAGACTGGGCTTATGAGTTTGGGGGAGGAAGGCTTTAGGGACAAAGTGTCATTCTCTTTACAGCATATCAAGAGCACAAATCATCCACAACACTTATTATCACTGTTGATGCTGACCTTGATCAGCAGATGGAAGGATCAAATGCATTGCTATTTTAAAAGAACCAAAATTAGGACTACCTCTGATTTGAACAATGTCTTAAAACACAATCACCAGGAAACCTTCTGATTATAATTTGGCCTCTCAAGTAATTCTCTCTACAGAGAGAAAATTACATGATCCATTAGAAGTGTTCCAGTGCCTGTGACAATCGGACCTCGCATTGTGAATGAAACAAATTGGCAGTATGTTTTTATGCACCTGTCTGAGGGGTTGGTTAATGAGTCCATCTCCAAGAGCTGGACCTCCTTTGGTATGTCGATAATATCAGATAAGATATTCAATTCATGAAGCCTCTTCAGAGGCAAACAGGCAAACTTCACTGGTGAATATGATCAAGCAAAAGCCTAATTTTCCAACTTGAACTTGTATAATATCTAACTTCTATGTTCCTGATGGTGGGAAAATTGAATAAGTTAATTCAACAAAATTCCTGCCACAAGTTCATTAATATTTCCTATTTTGAGGACTTTTATAATATTCAGTCTTTCAAGTATTTTGCATAATTTACCCATTCTATTGTACCTGGCGTATTTACTATTGCCTATGACAGTACTTTCAAGAGAACAAGATTCATATAGCATTTGAAGAAACTGCATTATTGTTTAAAAAGTAAATAATGTGTTTCTAAGATTACTGAAGATACCTTCAGGGGTTGCATTTAATTCAGAGAAAAGTAGGTCAAGCTTTTTAAGATCAATTTCTAATCAGATAGCTACTCTGTACTCTTATAATACTTATTTTATAGTTCTTTCATTAATGTCATTCTATATTTCTCTCCCAAACAAAATTACATGACTTTTATGTTAACAACCACAATGCTTTTCATTTCTTATATGGATTTGTGTTGTTAGGACACAGAAAAAACAATTCACCTTTAGAACAGATTGCATTAGAAGCTTTACTTTTAATCCTCCCTAAATGTGCTTTGATTATGTTTAGAACATTCTGGGAAATGAAAGAGTAGAAATCTATTTCTTTAATTCCCTTTTCTCATATTAGGCTCTTCAAAGGCATAAATCTACCAGATGTAGGCAAAGCTTTATGAACCCTATCACATAAGTTCAATATATACTTCAATGGTTTAGTTACTGGATAATTTTGTAGTCTTATTAGAAAACATCCAATTTCGAATGATGGTAATGAAGGCTAAGAAATAGGATGATGGTTTGGATGCCCCCGTCAGTCTCCATATATGGCCATCTGCTGGGAATATTAGGCACTGTAATTGTGTGTACAGGACCACAAACAAATGCCTTAGGCCAGATTGAAGGGGGGAGAGAGTAGGAAGAAGTAAGGACTAAATTATATTGGAAACCAAATTTATAAATGAATTCAATTCCTTGAATACATATGTTAAGTTGTTAAGTGTAATGTTTCAATAATTATAGTCAATAGTAATTTAAAAGCAAAATAAGTTAATTGTATTAATGTGAAAGCATATACCATTACTTAATGTGCATATTTTTCAGTCACCAGGAGGGGGCGCCTAGCCTATTTTCCAGTAAGTAACATTCAAAACGTAATTGTTGAATGATTGAAGGAAAGTCAATACATCAAAGAAGTCATTTGTTATTTCTTATTATTTCTGTGACATGCAATGCATTAGCTAATTGAAAATACTTTTAAATTCTACTATGCTGCTCCATAAACTAATTTTGGAAAAATTCCATATAAAATGAGTATTACCAGAAATGCAATGGGATTTCATATAATTAAAAGATTTTTATGCAATAAAATGATGCAAATTTGTGAAATTATGTGATTGAAATGTCAATTTGAATGATGGTCAACTTCAAAGACTTTAGACAGACTCAGAAGAGTATTAATGACTTGTTGATAAGTTTATAAATTTGACACTACAACAGACTAGGGTATAGAGAATAAACTGTCTGATACATATAAGGCACAATGAACTTTATTCTTATTCTAGAACTCAAGAGCCTAATCTCCTTTACACAAAATCTTTGTGGGTTATTAGAAAAAGAGATCACACATTTCAAGAGGTTCATTCATTCACCTTCACACTTTAGCATGGCATTGGCAACACATCACAATGTAACTTTACAACATAATGTTTAAAACTACCTAGAAGAGCACATTGATTTACTTATCAGTTCAAACAACCCATGCTATGTACCAAACTTTTCACCCCCAGTCAACAAAATAATTTTTATGTTAAAATCCTAAGAGCTAGTAATTCACGATATGACTGAATTTGGAGATAAATCTCTTAAAGAGGTAGTTAATGCTAAATAACTCATAAGGCTCAGTCCCTAATCTAAAACAACTGGTTTCCTGATAAGAAAAGACACCAAGTATCTCCTTGCTCAGGGGAAAGGTCATGTGGATACAGAAAGCAACCAAACTTCCTGACACCTTGGTTCTGGATTTCCAGCTTTCAGAACTGTGAAAAAAAATAAATTTCTGTGCTTAAGCCACAGAAGTCTGTGGTATTTTTGTTATGTCAACCCCCAGAAAACTAATACAACCAGAGAGATTCTTATTTCAGTAGAATCTGTGGCCTTTTATTACACAGATGATGCATGCGTATGTATGTGCGTGGGGTGGTATTGGTTAGTTTTATTTCCAGTGACTCTCTAGAAAGATAACTGATATCATTAGTATTCATTTCCATGATTTACATGCCCTTTATTAAATATTTGAGAAGTGCTCACATTAATTTTATCACAGTTTGTTATAAATGAAGGCCTTAAAGACTCAGGAATATTTTTACAAGCTGTCATCAACTGTGAAGTATATGATAGTTTATAAAATATGCCAGCTAGTGATTTGTTGGTCTGTTTCTTGGCAACTGAATGGCTTCTGGATTGTCAAATGATTAGGAGGATGAAAAATAAGAATTTGTTAAAAAGCAATGAAAACTGCACCTGTATTATGGGAAACATGCATTTATAATTTCTTAGTTATTTGGAAGATCCAGATTAAAATTCTGTCAAAGTAGGTCATGCTAGCAAAATTAACCTCTCCATTTCCAGCAGAACTGTTGAAATGCTATTATCAAAGTTGTATGTTTTCTTAATAGTTTTCCTTTTTGTTAATATGCTTATGGTGAGCTTCCAGTCTTTAAGCAAAGGGAAGGACTGTCTTCTCCCAACCCTAAATCACACACACACACATACACACGCACACACAGTGTGTGTGCATTTATGTTTACCCTGAAGATATAATAAATATTAGAGCGATTGGATCTCCCGGGTGGCAGAGCAGATTGAGCACTGCGCTGTGAAGCTGTCCACAGCCTTTGCAGCGTGGGTTCAATCTGGGAGGATCAGGGAGAAACCCACATGGCACCGCAGACCTCCCCTGTCTTGCCCACTGTTCCCCTCAGCAGTGTCTTCCATCAGTTTGCCTGTTCTGCTCCCTGCTCTCTCTGGTGAATTTTCTCACCCTCCGGTGCCTCTTACCTATACCCCAGTTCTTCCATAAATAAATAAATCTTTAAAAAAAATACTAGAGGGATTAACATGATGGAAAATTTAGTTAGAGTTGCCTAGAGAAGTTCTACAAATATAGATAAAGTGAACTGAGAAAATTAAGCCATTCTGAAATAAAATGTTAAAGAAAGAAATGAAATTATAAAGAACAGCAGGTGGGGAGGAATCAAGTTTTCTAGGAAAGGAAAGTCTTGGAGTTTTAATTACCTAAACTGAAGGAAGTATTCTCTTAATTTCAATGCATATTCAAAGCTTAAAACTATGAAAATTTACAGTAGCTTGATGGTTTTCTTTTTGTATCCTGACAGAAATTGATTTATAAATGTATTACTCTTCGTACAATGTGTTAAGTTGTAACTATTTGTCATTGTTTGGTAGAGGAATGTTATTAATATGACACAAATTGTGTCATAGCCTTAGCTATGGGGTCAGGAATTGTTTTCAACTTGAACCCCAAAGAAAACAGTTCCTTTTGTTCGGAAGGAGTTAAATAAAATCTCTTCTTTTGAGAAAAAAAAAAGGCCAGAATGAACAGTGAACTATCAGAGTGTAGCTGACAGGGAATAGAAACAGGATTGAGTACTCAGATTGGAAAAAGTACTGCAAAGCCAAACAAAAATAAAGCCGTTCTTAGGGCAACAAGCAGAACAGACTGCGAGCGTTTTGCTGAGCATCATGGAGGAATGAGCTGAACTCTGAACCTGCTTTGCACTGTGTCCACCCATGGTTTTTCCAGTCCCAGAAGAAACTGCACAAGCAAGTAGAGCGCCTTAATGGTGTTAAGTATAGTATAAGAAGCTAAAATAGCCTTGCTCTAACAAAATGTGCAAGCTCTAACTTGCGACTCATCTACTGTTGTGACGTATTTTTATCTTTGTGTCTTTTTAAAGCAGCTATTCTCAGATAAAGGATTGCCTGCCCTGGCTTCTCTGACTTAGAATAAGCTTTCTCTCACACATGGTTTACCAGCTGGCTTTTAATAATATCCCAGGGAGAGTTCTATGCTACTGTTGCCTTTGTACTAACCACCCTACTATGAAATAGTTACAAGTTCAGAAATGCCTTTGGTGGAGCTCTGCATGGGCATTTGCGACAGTCAGGCAGCCTTGCTTGCTTTATTTCTGCAACTGGAGTTGGCAAGCTTCTGAAACAAACCTTAGTGATATGTTTCGTCCTTTTGAAGGAGTGGTCTCTCTGCTACATATCTCCAAAGTCAGAGTTCATTTCACTTTTGATCTGCTAACACTGGCAAGAGCTGTAGCACGTCTTTCTGCAATCTGCCCTTTATTATGTCAGAGACTGATACTGAGTTCCTGCTGCTTGGCTGGTGTCAAATCAGCCATTTGTTCAACCTAGATTTGAGAGCTTACTATCTGTTAAACACCACACTGAGAAACACACACAGATACACAGGCTAGGTTTCTGATATGATATATGCAGAATGTAGAATTTAAAATTTGGAATTCAGAGGCACGTAATCAAGGGTTCTTTCTGTCTGAGACAACCAATAGTGCTTTACAGAGTATTTGGTTCTTATTTTGGATTTTAAAGGATGAAAAAAAAAAGTTTTTTTTTTTTTTTTTTCTTTCCTACATAAGAAAATGTAGAGGCAGGACAGGACACAGTGCAGGTTTTCTGATCCCATGCAGACCAGGTAAAGGAGGAGTCAGAGTCCTCAGTGGTTTTGCAGGTTTTTATTGGGGTCCATTGGGTACGTGGCAGGCAGGGATGCTGGGGGGCTGGGAGGCTGGCAGTCCTCCCAGGCCCCTTCACTCTATCTGGGCTCTCTGGCGTTCTCTGCTTTGGGCTTCTTCTCTTTCGGCTTCTTCTGGTGTCCCTGTGACACCACCCTTAAAAGCACAGTCTTAGCACAGGTGTACCCACTTCAGGTGCCTGCCATCAGGCATGCATTCAGGATCACAGAGTTCCCTCATCTATCCTGATGGCAGGAGGGCAGAAAAGCCTGATTTTTTACCTTACCCTACAGAAAACTTTGTTCTTTAAAAAAAGAACAACTTTTCTTTCTTCAGTACTAGGCTATCACAAGATACATTTCATTAAAAAATGTTAAAACACAGGCAAAATGAAAATAAAAATTATCCATTAGCCAGAAATAGCCACTGAAGCATCCAGAGGGGAGAAAGTGTAGGGAAGGGGTAAGAACAAAGAGGGGGGACACAATGGACTGTGATGATTTGGTGGCAGGTGTATTGCGGGTAATATGGGGGTGGGGAGAATACTATACTTACCAAATACAGACAGTAATATAATCCAATGTTACTCAATAAAAAATTAATTTCAAAGAAACTGTTTTAAAGCTAATTCTGTTATTTAAGCTAAAGATAAAGTTTGGTAACAGAAATGGTGTTAGTGGATTAGCAATTGACTAAGTTAATCAATCAGAAGTAGACACAGCTGAAAAACAGAAATTAACATAAAACAGCTTAAACATGTGTGCAGAGGTAGAAAATCTGGGTAATCCAGTAAACAGATTCTAGCCTTTCATGTTCTCAGGGGCTGACATTCCTTCTGTTTGGTTGATTTGCTTTACATGGATGCCCTGACCAAAGTCATCACAAGGTCTAACCAAGATGAATGTTTCAGAGGCAGCAATATGTTTTCATCCCAGCCAGAAGAAGGGATAAATTCAAAACATGCCTCTGATGTTCTTAAACTGTCAATGATCACATCTTCCATTTTTCCTCAATTTGCTCACATTTGGATGGATATGTTCAAGATTTTATCATTAGAAATACCTGCAGCCACTCAGTAATCTCCTATGAGCCCACACACTGACCTCCACTGCTGATCTTTCCAAGGTATTTTTTTAATGCATCATCAGTACTTGCAGTTTTTTAATCTTACCAATTACTCTAAATTCCCGCAAGTACCTAGTAACCAACTTACTCAGTTGAAACTCACTGTTAAATGATATAATCACTGTTTGCATACACCCCAAACTCACTTTGCTCTTTGTCAGTTTGTTGTGCTCCCTTAGCAAAACTGAAACTGGAGAACACCCAGCCCCTAGGGGCTCTGGTGCTTGGCCCCAGAGCATTGCTTACAGGCAGTATATGGGACAGCAGATGGTAAGCATGATAACCACTGGGGCTCAAGCTGCAGGCAGAGGCCAACAGTGATGGTAGACAGCATTGGTTCCCTGTAAGGGCAGGACAGGCCACAGTGCAGGTTTTCTGATCCCATGCAAACCGGGTAAAGGAGGAGTCAGAGTCCTCAGTGGTTTTGCAGGTTTTTTATTGGGGTTCACCAGGCATATGGCAGGCAGGGGTGCTGGCTGGGGGGCTGAGAGGCTCCCAGCCCCCCCAGCAAGTCTTCACTCTATCTGGGCTCTCTAACGTTCGTTCTGCTGCTTCTCGGCTTCTCTTTTGGCTTCTGCTTCGGCTTCTACTGCTGCTGCTGGCGTCCCCCCGTGACGACGCCCTTAAAAAAGCACAGCCTTAGCTCAGCTAAATCCCATCTACCTATGCCCACACCCTATTTCAGGTGCCCGCCATCAGGCATGCATTCAGGACAAGGATCCATCATCTATCCTGATGGCGGAAGGGCAGAAAAGCCTGATATTTTCTTTACCCTACATTCCCCTAACATGCCGCTCCAGGGTGTGCAACCCCTGGGGCCTTATGGGGCCAGCTGCAATGCTGTGGCTCCCACCAGCTGCAGGAAATAGAGAGGCTCATGGATTTGGTGCCTGGACCATGGAATGGACCTATCAGGTGTGAGCTATGATATGATGGGTAATTGGTCCAATCGGTCATAGGATTGAAAAGGGTCCAATCAGAATTGTAGGTGGGGGACCCATAATGAGGGGTAAAAGCAGGTAGAAGCCAGCAAGGTGGCCTGCTCTCCAGCTATATAGACTTCTGGACTCTGAGACTTGCTCAGGCGGGACTTGTTTGGGACACGCTGGGCTTAACACTTACTTGCTGGGTGTAGGATAAGTGAATTGCTCAGGCTTTTGCACCACTGGCCTTTGTGGCTATTGCCTGCAGCCTTGAATACAGAAAGTGCTTGGGAGCATGGGCTAAGGGCACGCGTGCCTGAGGGCAGGCACCTGGAGTGCGGTGTAGGCATGCATAAGTGGGTACACCTGGACCTGGAGGCTGAGGCTATAAAGGCGGCATCACTCAGCGACAGGAAAAATGGCTCTGATGAGAATAGCTACAGTGAAATGGCTATGAGAGGACAAGTGACTGTGGAGAGTCAGGACCACAAGACAATGCCAGAGAAGAGAGCCCAAAGAGAAAGAATAAAGATTTGTTGGGGGATAGGAGGCCTGCCAGCCTCCTGATCTCCCAGCCTTCCTTCCTTGATAGCTTGTGGGCTTGCCCCACAACAATTGGCATAGAAAGAGTATTAGAGCCTAAAAAAGCCAATGAGGGCACGAGGACTGTCCTTTATCCATTTGCCAGATCAATAGAAAACCTTGGACTGGATGCTCTCGGACATGAAGCAGCTAGCAGCTCGCCTCCAAAGAAAGAAGAGAAATCAAAGAGCTTCTCAGAGGCAGGAGTGGCTATACCTGCTCCTGACCTGCCTCTAACATTGCCTGAAAAGAGTACCAGGCCTTGGGCCTGGCATCTCAAGAGCTGCATATTGGTGAGGGCCAACAGCTCACAGAGGACTGCAATGCTAGTGGCTGGGTGACGGGCACTACTGGCCTGTGCTGTCCAGCAATGTTGACGGTGACAGGCACTCTCCAGGTCACCACTGAGAGGTGTTGATCATCTAACCTCACTTCCAAGTGCTGCTGCTTCCATTGCTGTCTGGTCCAGCATCCAGTGCTGCCCATCCCACCCCTTAGACTGTTACTTCAGGCTGCTATGGTGTCATCTCAGCAGCCCCAACTGTGAGCACCTCTTGCTGTGGTGAGTTGGATCCAGGCCTGCTGCTTGCCACAAGCGCCACACCCTCATTGGTGGGACAGTGCCATCCTGGATGAGTAGCCCTTTGTTTAGGACTTTTGGACACGCTATTTGAGGTAAGATACCTGGCCAGTTGTTTCCCTGGTTTGTTAAATCTTCGTGTGGCCTGAACCTGAGTGGTCTTGGAGCTGTGCGTATGGGTGAAGGACGGGATGACCCGTCCTCTATTGGGCACTGCTTTTTTAACCGGCTAACTCCAACCCCCTCCCCCTGCCCCGGTATTCTGGGTATTATTCTTGCTGGTATTAACTCCCTGCTACCATGTTCTCTTTCTCACTCACCTTTCTTACCAGTATTTTTTTCCCCTTCCATCATGATTCATTCTTAAATGTTTTCTTGCTATCTAATGTCTTCAGTGATCCCATCTCTCTTCTCTCTGCCACACTACATAAAAACCTTGCCTCCCTTCTGCTCCTTGGTTATGGCAGGCATACTTCTATAGCAATGTTGGTTTTCCCCCCTTTTTCTGTAATCCTTTTCCCCTCAGTCTCTTGCTGTGTAACTCCTCACCTCCTTCAAAGCTATGTTGAATTACTATCTAAATGAGGTTTGAGAAATGATTTTACCATATTTCAATGAAATTACCCTATTTCAAATTGTTATCAGAACTCACTTCCACCTGTACCTCCAGCAGCTGCTTATCCCCTATCCTGCTCAAGCATTTTCATAGATACATCATATTTTAAGATACACTAGAATTAACTAATGTATTATAATTGTTTTATTGTCTATCTCCTCCAGTTAAAATGTAAGTTCAAAAAAAAAAAACATTTTTAATTCTATATGTCAGGAATAATTGTGTGGTACATATTTGAAACCCAGTAAATATCTGCTAACTACATTGAATGTACTTTCAATTTCCCAAGACTTAGTGTCCAGATGAAATAATGTACTTATATCAGGGAGGGTTCTTAACTTTAACAGAAACCTAATTCCAAACAATTCAGATAAAAATGGTTGGTTTGTTGGTTTTATTTTTTTGGTTGTATTGTGTTAATTTTGATTTGGTTCATGTAACGAGATGGTTCAAGATCTTCAAAGAAAGCCAAAAAAAGCTTTGCTCTCTATCTCTTAAATTCTCCTCTCCCTTTTGCTTCTCTGTTCTCCCTTGAGGGAGAAAAAACAACAAGGAACTTTGGGTTTACTTTGGATATTGGAGATCACACAGTCCCTGGTGCAATACTATCTAGCTTAATGGATGAGGCAGTCATGCCGTGGAGATAAACTAGTAAGGCAGACTTAGATCATAGGCCCTTCAACAAAGCCTGATGAGGGGTGAGCAGCAATCACAGATAAGAACAAAAATCAGAACACAGGAGTCATGGGGTGTACACATACCATGTTAGAAAGGGGAGTAGGCAATTTCTAAATTGAATACTGGGCAGATAAATTCATATCTACTCTAGAACTAAAGAATATCTGAGAAACATTTATTTTTGTTTGTTTTCTTTGTTGTTTTTTTAACATGAAATTCAGAGTCTAGAAATCTCTAACATTAAAAAAAATCCTTTTTAAGTAATGCATTTTTAAATTGGCAGTATGCCCTATTAGAAATATTTCCAAAAGTCTTTAAGCCAAACAATAAGCAGTACATTTTTTTTTTTTTGCAACTTCAGGAAAAAAACTAAAGCATAGAACTATGTTGTGAAGATATTTTTTTCTCTAAGCAAAGAAAAATGATAAAATATCCTCCAAATTTTTAGTAAAATTCTACCTACAGATATAAATCACATTTATAAAGTTTTGAAAAGCTCAAAATATTACTTATGCTTAAAATCACTTTAAGGAAAAGAACATAGAATTTCAATTAAGTTTTTTAAAATAATTATTTTTTTGTTTAACCATTATTTAATGTAGATGCCAATTTGTAATTTATTAAAATAGCATATAATCTAAGCAACTACAATTTCTTATTAGACACCATTAGTATCTATAAGAAAATTGTTTATAATTAGTATTACATTATTAGCATTCTCTGATGTACAAAAAATGCTATTGCATTAGAATATATTAATTTCTAAGTACATGAATATTTTACCTCTAATTAATCAAGGTATTTATTTAAAAACTTTTAAATTAGCTCTTTAAAATATGTAACCATTGTAATGCAGTAAAGATCATTCCTTAAACTATATAGAATTAATGAATTAATTAAATTCTGTGTTACAAAATATAACTTTAAAATAATCAAATAACTTTTTGTGCCATGGTGACTAAATATAAATCATAATTGAATATATGTAAAGTGATAATGGGAGAAAATGTATTCTGTAGATGTACCACATTCTAAGCAACAAATACTATCTTGGAAAGTTGTATGCAAATTGAGCTATACGTGGAAGATTAAAATTTCTTTTTTTAAACATTATTTATGCACATAAGAACTGGGTTACAGGACAGAGGTATGGGGAGGGTGAGAGGATTCACCAGGGACAAAGTGGGGAACAGAACAGGCTGACTGACAGAAACACACTGCTGAGGGGAGCAGCGGGCAAGACAGGAGAGGTCTGTTGCTTCACGTGGGTCACCTCCCTGGCTGGGGATCAAACTTGTGCTGCAGTGGCTGCAGGTAGCTTCATAGTGCTGTGTCTTAGTGCTGGGCCACCAGGGAGGCCCCTGAAATTTCTTTTCAATATTTGTAATTTTTTAGTAAAATGAAAGATTCTTAATTTCTTTTAAATTTCTAAATTTTCTTAAATAAGTTATGTGTGAAGCAGTGTCCTCTCTATGTTATATAGTACATGGACTAATGTAGGACCAATAAAGCCAGAGAGAAAGAAAAGGATTAGGCATGCCTGGGATATGGGGTTGACATCTTTAATACAGGCATGAAAACAAGTAATAGGTGAGATTTCCATTGTCTTTTTTTTTTTTTTTTTTTTTTTTTTTTTTTTTTTTTTTTTTTTTTTTTTTTTTTTTTTTTATAAATTTTATTGTTATATTCCCCATACAATTGCCGCCCCCCATTCTGACCCCAATCCCTCCCCTCCCGCCCCCGCCCCCCTAAAAGTGTCTCTGGTTCATAGTTTTTGTTGATTTTGATTTTCACTTTCTTATAGTTTTTCATTTTCCTGGTCCATTATTTAAGTTTTCTAGATTCCTGCTATGAGTGAGACCATCCGGTATTTTTCTTTTCTTTTTGGCTTATTTCGCTGAGCATGATCCCTTCCAGCGCCATCCATGTTGCAGCAAATTGCATGTGTTTATCTTTTTTGAATGCTGAGTAATATTCCATGGTATATATGTACCACATCTTCTTGATCCAGTCATCTATTTTTGGGCATTTGGGTTGTTTCCAAAGCTTAGCTATTGTAAACAGTGCTGCTATAAACATAGGGGTGCAGGTGTTCTTTGGAATTGATGTTTCTGTGTCCTTTGGGTAAATACCTAGGAGTGGAATTGCTGGGTCATATGGAAGCTCTATGTTTAGTAGGTCCAGAAATCTCCACACAGCTTTCCACAGTGGTTGGACCAGTTTGCACTCCCACCAACAGTGCAGAAGAGTTCCTTTTTCTCCACACCCTCGCCAACATTTGTTGTTGCTAGTTTTTTTAATATGTGCCATTCTCACTGGTGTAAGATGGTATCTCATGGTAGTTTTGATTTGCATTTCCCTGATGACAAGTGATGTTGAACATTTTTTCATATGCCTGTTGGCCATTTGCATTTCCTCTTCAGAGAGTTTCTTTTAAGCTCTTCTGCCCATTTTTTGACTGGATTATTTTCTTTGTTGTTGTTGAGTCTCATCAGCTCTTTGCAGATTTTTGTGATCAGTCCTTTATCATTAGTGTTGGGTGCAAAAATGTTCTCCCAGTTGGTGGGGTTTCTCTTTGTTTTTGTTATTGTCTCTTTTGCTGTGCAAAAGCTCTTTAATTTGATATAGTCCCAGCTGTTTATCTTTGCCTTCACTATCACTGCTTTGGGTGATGTGTCTGTAAAGATGTCTTTGATGTGCAAATCACGTAGTGTTTCGCCTATATTTCCTTCTATATATTTTATGGTTTCAGGTCTTATGTCTAGTTCTTTAATCCATTTTGAGTTGATTTTTGTGTATGGTGTGAGGTGGTGGTCAAGCTTCATTCTTTTGCATGTAGCGACCCAGTTTACCCAGCACCATTTATTGAACAAACTTTCTTTGCTCCAATGCATAGTCTTTGCTCCTTTGTCAAAGATTAGTTGACCATAAATCTGTGGGTTTATTTCTGGATTTTCTATTCGATTCCATTGGTCTGTATGTCTGTTCTTGTTCCAATACCATGCAGTTTTGATGATTATGGCTTTGTAGTATAGTTTGAAGTCTGGGAGTCTGATGCCTCCATTCCCTTCTTTTTTTTTCAGGAGAGCTTTGGCTATTCGGGGTTTTTTGTGATTCCATATGAATTTCATCAATAATTTTCTATTTCTTTGAAGAATGACATTGAAATTTTGATTGGAATAGCATTGAATCTGTATATTGCTTTTGGAAGGATGGCCATTTTAATAATGTTTATTCTTCCAATCCATGAGCAGGGGATGTCTCTCCATTTCTTTGTGTCTTCTTCTATTTCTTTTAACAGTGTTTTATAGTTTTCTTTGTATAGGTCCTTTACCTCTTTGTTAGATTTATTCCCAAATATTTGATTTTTTTGTTTCAATAACAAAAGGGATGGTCTTTTTGATTTCTTCTTCTTCAGATTTATTGTTTGTGTATAGGAAGGCTACTGACTTTTGCGTGTTGATTTTGTATCCTGCCACTTTACTGAACTGATTGATGAGTTGAATTAGCTTTTCTGTGGAGTTTTTGTGGTTCTCTATGTATAATATCATATCGTCTGCAAATAGTGATAGTTTGACTTCTTCTTTCCTATTTGGATTCCTTGGATGTCTTTCTCTTGTCTTATTGCCCTGGCTAGGACTTCCAGTATTATATTGAAAAGCAATGGTGAGAGTGGACATCCTTGTCTTGTTCCAGATCTTAATGGAATTGCTTTCAGCTTTTCACCATTGAGAATGATACTGGCTGTTGGCTTGTCATAGATGGCCTTTATGATGTTGAGGTATGTTCCTTGTATCCCAAGAACTTCAAGGGCTTTTATCATGAATGGGTGTTGCACTTTGTCGAAAGCTTTCTCAGCATCTATTGATATTATCATATGGTTTTTATATTTCTTTTTGTTGATGTGTTGGATAACGTTGATTGATTTTCGGATGTTAAACCATCCTTGTGCCCCTGGAATGAATCCAACTTGGTCGTGGTGAATTATCTTATGGATACATTGTTGGATTCTGATAGCTAAAATTTTATTGAGGATTTTTGCATCAGTGTTCATTAGGGAGATTGGCCTGTAGTTTTCCTTTTTGTGTTGTCTTGTTCGGTTTTGGTATTAGTGTAATGTTGGCTTCATAGAACGTGTTTGGTATTATCCCTTCCTTCTCAATTTTTTGGAAGAGTTTGTGAAGGATAGGCACTAATTCGTCTCTGAATGTTTGGTAGAATTCATTTGTAAATCCATCAGGTCCTGGGCTTTTGTTTTTGGGGAGGTTTTTGATTACCATTTCAATTTCGCTGCTTGTGATTGGTCTGTTTAGGTGTTCTATTCTTCTTTATCTAGCTTTGGGTGATTGTAGAGTTGTAGGAATTTGTCCATCTCCTCTAGATTGTTAAACTTGTTTCCATATAACTGTTCATAGTAGTTACTGATTATTCTTTTGATTTCTGCTGTGTCCGTTGTGATTTCTCCTCTTTCATTGATGATCCTGTTTATTTGTGCTTCTCCCTTTTTTCCTTTGTGAGCCTGGCTAGGGGTTTGTCTATTTTATTGATTTTTTCAAAGAACCAGCTCTGGTTCATTGATCTTTTGGATTGTTTTTTAGTTTCAATTTCATTTATTTCTGCTTTGGTTTTTATTATTTCTTTTCTTCTACTGGTTTTGGGGTTTTCTTGTTGTTCTTTTCTAGATCTTTGAGCTTCGAGATTAGGTTGTTTCTTTGCGTTCTTTCTTGTTTCTTGATGTGAGCTTCTATTGCTATATATTTTCCTCTTATTACTGCTTTTGCTGCATCCCATACATTTAGGATATTGGTGTCCTCCTTGTCGTTCAATTCAAAAAATTTTTTAATTTCTTCTTTGATCTCCTCATTAGTCCAATGGTCTTCCAGTAGTGTGGTTTTTAATCTCCATGAGGTAGGAAAGTTCCTTGCCTTCTTTTTATGGTTTATTTCTAGTTTGATGCCTTCATGGTCAGAAAAGATGGTTGATATGATTTCAATCTTGGTGTATCTGTTGATGTTTGTCTTGTGCCCCAGTATGTGATCGATCCTGGAGAATGATCCGTGTGTGCTTGAGAAAAATGTGTACTCCGTTTTTTTGGGGTTTAGTGTTCTATAGATGTCTGTTAAGCCCAATTGCTCTAGGTCTTTATTTAGAGCTTTGGTTTCTTTACTTATTTTTTGTCTTGTTGATCTATCCATTGTTGATAGTGGTGTGTTGAAGTCTCCACTACGTATGTGTTTTCTCTGATGTCTGTTTTCAGAGAGGACAACAGTTGTCTGATATATTTTGGTGCTCCTTCGTTTGGTGAGTATATGTTAATGAGTGTTATTTCTTCTTGAAGTATTGTCCCCTTGATCATAATGTAGTGACCATTGGGGTCTCTTTTTATCTTTTTGAGTTTGAAATCTGTTTTATCTGATATAAGTATAGCTGTTCCTGCTTTCTTTTTTGGTCCATTTGCTTGTAGGATTGTTTTCCATCCTTTAACTTTGAGCCTATTTTTATCTTTTGTAGCTAAATGTGTTTCCTGGAGACAGCAAAAGGTTGGGTTTTGTTTCTTAATCCAGGCTGCAACTCTGTGTCTTTTTATTGAAGAGTTTAGTCCATTTACATTTAGAGTTAATATTGATATGTTAACATCTGTATTTGCCATTGTGTTTGTCTTTCCTTTGATTTTATTTATTTATTCTTTTAATAACTTTTTTTTTTTTTTTTGGCCTTCTTTCATTGTTATTCGTCGCTCTGAGGTTCTGGCTTTAGAACTCCTTGTAGTATTTTTTGGAGTGGGGGTTTAGTCGCAATGAAATTCCGGAGTTTCTGTTTGTCTGGGAAGGTCCATATTCTTTCTTCAAAGAGGAAGGAGAGCTTTGCGGGATAGAGTATTCTTGGTTGGCATCTGTTTTCTTGGAGTCTGTTGACTATGTCCCTCCACTCTCTCCTTGCCCGTAGTGTTTCTTCGGAGAAGTCTGATGTCAGCCTGATTGGTTTTCCTTTGAATGTTATCTGTTTCTTCCCTCTTGCCAGCTTCATTATTTTTTCCTTGTCCTGGATTCTTGGGAGCTTTACTATTATGTGTCTTGCTGTATTTTTCCTTTCGTCGTGGAAGTTTGGTGTTCTTCTTGCTTCTTGTATATCAATTTTCAGCTCCTTCTTCACATTTGGGAAGTTCTCTTCAATTATCTCTTTGAATATTTTCTCTGTTCCTACATCTCTCTCCTCTCCTTCTGGTATTCCTATAACTCTTATATTTCCTTTGCTCATGGAGTCCGATAGTTCCCGAAGTCTTTCTTCGTTATTTTTCCTTCGTACTTCTCTTTCCTTCTCTGTTTTGGTTCTTTTTATTTCTGTGTCTTCAAGATTACTTATTCGTTCTTCCATTTCATCTATTCTGCTTTCATTGCTTTTCCCAGAATTCTTTAGTTCTTCCATTAATTCTTTGATCTCCTGCATTTCTTTTACTTCCCTCTTTAGGGACTCAATTTCTTTCTTCTGACCATTGTTTTCCCTCTCTAGGGACTCAATTGCATTCTTCTGATCGTTGATTATTTTTCCCTTATCATTGTTTTCCTTTATGACTTCTGTCAGTTTTTTAATCACGGCAATTTTAAATTCTCTTTCTGGAAGGCTCAGAAATTCTTCCAAGTTATTGTCGTTGCAATCTGGGGGCTGGCTTTCTTTTTGTGGTGTGCTTTTTCTCTGGAGAGTTGCTAGGTTGCGTGTGGTTCTTCTCCTCCCTACTTTCTGTTTTCTAATTTGCCGTATGCGTTGGGACACTGTGTTGTTGGGACTTGCCGGCATCTTGGTGGGCTTCTCTGTTCCCCTCTGGTTCTTCCAGGAGTCATCTGTCAGTTTCAAGCAGCCTTTACTGGAGAAAGGTCCCTGTTCTAAAATGCCGATGTGGGGACACACTCCCCTGTGCGCCTGGTCTGCCCCGGCGGTGGGTTCCTGCTCCCCTCTGGGCTTGGACTGCAGGCCAGAGGGGGTCTGGCGTGGGCGAACTTCCCCCGCTCACCTCTGGCTCCTGAGGAAGCCTTCTGCAGGTAGTCTTTACTGAAGAAATGTCCCTGTTCTAAAATGGTGATGTGGGACACACTCCCTGCGCTTCTGGTCTCAGGCACACTATTCTGCGCGCCTGGTCTGCCCCGGCTGTGGGTGCTCGCTCTCCCTGTGGGCTCAGACTACTTGTTCAGAAGGGGCCCGGTGTGG
This sequence comes from Talpa occidentalis, assembly GCF_014898055.3. Lineage (NCBI taxonomy): Eukaryota > Metazoa > Chordata > Mammalia > Eulipotyphla > Talpidae > Talpa > Talpa occidentalis. The sequence goes on along the minus strand of NW_023604295.1, from coordinate 104,077,216 downwards.
GCTAACTCCCCAGCTGGCCACTAGCTCCTTCAGTAGCCTGTGCTGGGGTCAAGTCGCTAGGTGGCACCAGAGATCTCTCCTAGAGCCCTTGGGGAGCTGATTTTCCACCCCGTGGGACAGGGAGCAGAGCGGGGATGGAAGGGTACACCTCAACGGCTTTGGGGTGCTGTGTCTGCCTTGTGCCCCACCGTCGTGGGGAACCCACGCCCCTAATTTCGTGCCCCGGGTCTCAGTTCCAAAGCCCTCAGTTCCAGGACGCGGGCTGTAGCCCAGATCAGTGGCACGGGAATGGCGCCTTTTGAATCCCGCTCCCCTGCCTGGGCGCCTTGTTCCTGCTCACTCAGGGAGGGCCTCCGCCCGGGTCTCAGTTCCAAAGCCCTCAGTTCCAGGACGCGGGCTGTAGCCCAGATCAGTGGCACGGGAATGGCGCCTTTTGAATCCAGCTCCCCTGCCTGGGCGCCTTGTTCCTGCTCACTCAGGGAGGGCCTCCGCCCGGGTCTCAGTTCCAAAGCCCTCAGTTCCAGGACGCGGGCTATAGCCCAGATCAGTGGCGCGGGAATGGCGCCTTTTGAATCCCGCTCCCCTGCCTGGGCACCTTGTTCCTGCTCACTCAGGGAGGGCCTCCGCCGTCTCCCCGCAAGCCTAGGTCGCAGGCGCAGGGCCCTGGGCAGCTGCAATCCGAGCGCCGCTTTCGCGCAAGCTTACGGGTGGCCGGGGCTGTGTGCTGGTGCTGGGCTCCTCCTGGTGGGCGGGGCTCTCTTTACTGGCGCCTGGAGCTCACCTCCGGGGCGGATCCTGCAGGGTTCGCCTCAGCTCCCGTTCACGGGGTGTGGTGGCTGCAATAGTTCCTTTCCACTCACAGTCCCACTTGCTGCATCCGTTTTTCTTGTTGGGCGTTTTGGTTTGTTGTTTCCCTCGTCTCTGCCGGTCGGAGAGTGCCGCCTCTGTGGGCGGGGGAGGGGAGCAGGGTTCTGCGCTTCCCTCCCTTCTTGTCCTCTTTTATGGCAACTTTCTTCTTCGGGCAGTTTGCTGGAGTCGTCCGTTTATCTTCCCTGTCTCAGTTCTCACTGGGACCTGCCGCTTTTCCTCCCTATTAACTTTTTTTAATGGGAGATCTTACTCGCAGCGTCTCCTCGCCGCCATGTTGCTCCGCCCCTCAGTTTGTTCATTGCTTCTTATTAAAGAAAGAGGTGCTACGTAATAGTTTTCCAGTTTGCAAGAGGTAAAGAGTTCTGGAAGAGGAAAAGACTTTTCTCCTGGCGGCGGGCGCAGGTGCCGGCTCCCCGCGGCTCCCCGCAGCCGGCAGCCGGCAGCGCGCAGCGGTAGAGCCGAACCTGAGGGCTGGCGACCCGTCTGGCAATGGGGCGGCCGAGCTGGAACAGCCCCCAGGCTCCTCCGGTGCAGTCCCGACCCGGGTCGGCGGCGGCTGCCCTCGGACTCCTCCAGCAGCCGCTGGATGCGCGGCCGACCCGCCCGGCTCCTCGGAGCTGGGCTCTGGCAGCAGCCCCCGAGCTCCAACTGGCTCCCGACCTCGCGCGCCGGAGAGAGCAGGGGGGACGAGATTTCCATTTTCAATGGTGTTGCCATTTTCCTAGTTTTTCCAGGTCATTAGCCTAGCTACCCTTAATGTGATAGTTAGAAAAATACTGTTAGTGTATAGATTTTCTGTAAAAATTAACACTAATGAGTAGCAGTCACATAGTTTTACCATACTTTGCTTTCAATAAAATTTACACTTCTTTTGTCATAGATAGCATTATTTTAGGTACAATGAAAATAAATATGTTGAAAATTCTTAAACTTTTAAAATCAGATTGATACAGCTGACTTTTTATTGAAATTCTATTTATTGTACATCATTGTTCATTTTTGTACGGTATTTGATTTTTCCCATGAGGTATAATCCATAAAACTCACCACCACAACACCCACAAACTGTCACCATAGTCCCTTGTGCTTTTCCCTCCTGTTTTGACTGCACTCCTCTCCATCCCCTGCTGTATGCCTCAGGTTTACAATTTACTTGTCTTTTTTCCCTCTGACCCCTTGTTTTGTTTCCCTATATTTTTCTTTTTTTTTTTTAAGATTTATTTTTTTATACAAGAACTGGGGTATAGGCCAGTTGTGCAGGAGGGTGAGAGGATTCACCAGAGACAGAGCGGGGAACAGAACAGGCAGACTGACTGAAATACACTGCTGAGGGGAGCAGCAGGTGAGACAGGAGAGGTCTGCCATGCCATGTGGGTTTCTCCCCAGCTGGTTGGCCTCAAACCTGCGCTGCAGAGGCTGTGGACAGCTTCACAGTGCGGCGCTCAACTGCCTGTGCCACCAGGGAGGCCCTCCCTTATATTTTTCCTATAAGTGAAACCATCCAATATTTTTCTTTTTCTTTCTGGCTGATTTCACTGAGCATAATCCATTCTCACTCCATCCATGTTGCTGTAAATGTCATGAGCATGTCTTTTTGATCGCCGAATAGTAGTTCATGTGTATGTATATATCTTCTTGATCCATTCATTTGGTTTTGGGCATTTAGGTTGTTTCCATATCTTAGTTATTATAAAGAGAACTGCAATAAACATAGGAGTGCAGGTTTCCTTTCAAATTAATGTTTTTGTTTTCTTTGGGTGGGTAGATTCCTAGGACTAGAATTGTTGGGTCATATGGAAGCTCCATTTTTAGTGTTATCAGCTCCACACAGTTTTGGTAGGACCAGTTTGCATTTCCACCAGCAGTATAAGAGGGGTTCCTTTTTTTTCACATCCTCATCAGCGTTTGTTGCTGCCAGTTTTTTTTTTTTTTTAATATAGACCATTCTTACTAGTGTGAGGTTATATCTCATTGTGGTTTTGTTTTGCATTTCCCTAATATAAGTGATGGTGAACATTTTTTCACATTCTTGTTGGTCATTTGCATTTTCTCTTTGGAGAAGTGTCTTTTTTAGCTCTTCTGCCCTTTTTTTTTTTTTTTTGGACTGGACTCTTTGTTGTTGTTGAGTCACATGAGCTCTATGTAGATCTTTGAAATCAGTCCCTTAACAGTTGTCTGAAGTATACAGCTGACTCTTAAAGAATGAATGTATGTTTTATTAAAAGTAATTTGTATTGCATATAATCTTTCTTTGTATTTCTCCCATATAGACATAATGTGCTTTTTAGAAATTCTGAGCTTTGATTTAACATCCATGTTTGATATTTGTGATATTTTAAAATGATGGAAATTGTAGTAAATTTACAATTTTTCAAATTTAGCTCAAATAATTATGAAGTACAGGATTACCCAGTTAGATGTTCTTACTTCAAAGATATAATTACTGATGCAAACATTCTTTTTCCAACTTTATTAAGATGTAATTGACATATAACACTGCTTAAGTTTAAAGTGTATAACAGTGTTGATTTGAAACATTCATATATAGCAATACCGTGGCAGCATTAGCTCAAGGCTCCATCACTAACTACTATGTGAGGATTTTTTAAAGTGTGTACTGAGGAACACTAGTTAGTGCTTAGCGTGTAAATAGCTATTACAGAAAATTTAGCCCTGGTGATCTATTAAGTTAGAAAACACAGGATTAGACAAGGTAAAGACTTTTACTCTGGAAACTTTAATATACCAATACATAATGTAGACATTCTAAGAGGAGTTAAGAACATTTTCTGATTTTATGCTAAGAATCCCTCCTTTTTTTCTCTTTTGAGAAGCATTGTGGATCTGTGTTTCTCAGTACAGACTTTTTAAATCTACGCTCTGATAGCTGGAAGGAGAACACCATCTTTGGACAAGCCACATCTAGAATGTTTTCATGCAATGTTTGATTTTTATGCATGTACTATTATTATTATTATTTAAAACCCTGAATCCTACTCTACTTTTGGAATTCTTTTTTACATTTTTACCTTTGGATACAACAGTACCTGGCCCATGGTTTGTGATTAAAAAGATATTTACTTAGTGAATAAGTAAAATTTGAATCTCAATTCAATTGCTTTTTAACCATGTGGTTTTGAACAATTTTGCCTATTCTCTTTAAGCCTCAGATTATTCATATGTAAAGTGGAAGTAATAATAGTACTTCATTAGTCAGCTAGGGCTGCTATAACAAAATACCAGAGTGGGTGTCTTAACAAATTATCTTTTCACAGTTCTGGAACCTGGAAGTTCAATATCAAGTTGTCAGTAAGGTTGGTTTAATTATGAAGTCACTCTCAACTTGTAAATGACCAAATTTTCTTTTTATGTACACATCATTATCTGTCTGTGTGATGCCTCCATCCTGATAATCTTTTCTCCTTATGGATAGAAGGACACTAGTCATGTCAAATTAGGGCATACCGTATAACCTCATTTTACCTTAATTGTCTCTTTAAAATCCCTGTCTCCAAATACAGTCACGCCTAAGGTACTGAGGCTTCAGACTTCAGTACATGACTTGGAAAGTCACACAATTCAACCCATAACAAGTACCTACCTCATTGGTTTACTGCATAGATTAAATAACATTTATACAAAATCTAGAATAACATCTAGAATGTAGCAAGAATGTATTAAGAGTTTTATATTTATTAGCTTGAATTATCTCCATTTGAAAATATAACTAAGATTTTCAAATACTTATGCATTTTTTTAAATAAAAAAGCTACAGGAAAAAATAAATAAGTGATGAGTCTGATCACAAAAAGATTTTGAAGAGAAAAAATTCATTAAATTACAAAACGTGACAAACCTGAGCTGGTAGCATATTTCTAAAAGCAATTTGTAAAAGGTGCTGTTCTTAAACAGATTTGAAGGAATAATCTATATACATGAGTTGGTCTTTGAGGTAATCATTAGAATTGTGTGCTCATATTGGGCCAGATTATTCCAGTTATCATTCTCCTATTATAATCAATGGATGCAGCAAAGTGGAAAATAGGTTCCATTAACTGGAAGTCTGAATCTTTGGAAAGCAGATACAGAATTTACTCTTTGAAAGTAAAACATGGCTCATAAATCCCATTAAGTGGCAAAGTGTAAATACTAGCTAATGAAAAGGTCTTTTGTTTTTTTGTTTTATTAGCAGGAAAAGAAAGTTAATTTAGATGCAATACCAAGATATGAATAGTAGATAAACATGAATTTTCAGGCCCAAAGTTTAGCCTACAACAATTTCTTATTGTGCATATGAATGGGCTATATCACATTTTAATTTGTGCCAAAATTTTTATCTTTTCATGACTTTGTTTCATAACAATTGGCAACTAACTTGGACATGTAGCCATAGAGTAAAAGATATCTGTTACCAAGCAGAACAGGAAGTCAACTAAGAGTAAGGTAGGGCTGCCATCACAACCAGATTATTTTTTTTAAAGATTTATTTATGTATAGAAGAACTGGGGTGTAGACCAGAGGTATAGGGAGGTGAGAGGATTCACCAGAGACAGAGTGGGGAGCAGAACAGACAGATCTACCGAAATACACTGCTAAGAGGAGAAGTGGGCGAGACAGGAGAGGTCTGCCACACCAAGTAGGTTAGCTCCTTGGCCAGGGTAGAACTTCTGTCACAGTGGCTGGCGATAGCTAGATAGCACTGTAACTTTAACTCCTATGCCATTAGGGAGGCCCTAGCCAGATTAATTATTGAACAATTTCAAGCACTATCAAACTTGTACTTGATTGAATAATAGTACAATCTATACTTTCAGATACAAACAATTAGATATCATGTCAACCCAACTTTTGAAGTAGAGGCTGTCTACTTCCCAGTTTACATTGTGTTTATTGGGGTCGCTACTCAGATGCTCACACTCAAGTCAGTACTTGCTGGTTGTTCAAGCCAGAAGTCCATTCTCTTAATAATTGCCTTCCATTTTCTGACAGCACCGCCTTTGTCCTCTTGAATGTCCTCTGGTCTTGAGATATTTTCAAGAAGCTGATTGTATTTTTTAGCCCTTTTTGCCATCTACAGCTGTAAAATCTTCCCCTCAGAATGACTTGATCAAGTAAAACCAGTTGATCCAGTTGAACAACTGATTCTTTGGGAGGGGTCCTGATTGTCTAGTTGCTGATTTCTTTGGTTCACTCTGATTTCCAGCTACCACCCTATCAATTGCCTGGAAATATAATTTCCTCTTGCCAGCCAGTGAGAGCTGTCTCTGCCATTCTGTTAATAAAGCACAAAATAGTCCATCTCCTCCCTTCCCAACAGAGATGATTTAGGAGCTAAAGAAATCTATAGAAGTCGGGCCTCCCTGGTAGTGCAGGAGTTAAAAACTATTGCCTGCCTTTGCAGCCAGAGTTTGATCCCTAGCTAGGGAGCTGATCCACATGGCATAACAGAAATTTCATGTCTCCCCACTACACCCCATCAGCAGTGGATTTCAATGGATCTGTCTGTTCTGCTCCCCACTCTGGTGAATGCTCTCAAACATATCCACAGCCCCTCTCCCCACCATACCTCTGGTTTACATCCCAGTTGTTGTATGCATAAATAAATAAACATTAAAAAAAATCTAGAAGTCAACTTAGAATACCTTCTCTTTGAAGGTCACTGTATATGGCACAAAGGAAGTATGGATACCGGGGCTACCAAGAAGCAGGTTTAATGCACCAGTGCTGACTCAGCGGATTCATGTCCCAAGGCTGAGTCCTGTTTTTAAGAAGTCAGGGGATTATATACACCTTCAGTTCTACAAGGTTCCAGGTAGGTTTGCATTGGCAGCTATACATGGTCAGATAGGATGTGGCTACATACAGGTCCATCCTGCCTCATGGCAGTTTATGGTCTAAGATTCATATCAGGGACTGAGTTGCATACCAGAAATTGAGCAAAATGTTATTATTAAGGTCCCGGTCTTCTTATTCAAGGCCAACATGCTTCATCACAACTCCACATATCTTATTTTACAGGTGAAGAAATTACCATTCAGAGAGGTTAATGGCTACTCTTCCTTGCACTGTATTTTTATGACTTCTGCCATTGTGGCTTAGCAGACCAAGTACGTCTTTCTTCACAGTACTGGATTAAAGATCAGCCTTTGATTTATTTGTAGCTTAGCGTCACTATTTGTTGAACTTTTTCTGTTTTTCTCTTAAAATATTAAAATGATGAAATCTTTAAGTTCATTCCAGTTAGTTCTTGTGTGATGCTATCCTTTCTATACCTCTCAAGCATATGGTCATCTATCTTTTAAAATACTCTACTTTTTTCTTTACTGGCCAGCCCTAACTATGAAAAAGTACTTTTGAAATAAAAGACAGGCAATAATAACCCAATTTTACAAATGAGATAACACAGGAGACTCCAATAAGCCCAGGTCCAAATGAAAGTCAGTAATATAAAAGGAATTAGAACTTTGAATATAAATCACAGTGACCTTTATCCTATTCCATGAAATACCGCTCTTTCTTCTATATATCATTTGGAGAGGGTAATACAGGAATTGTGGAATATAGATTGTTTCTACAAAACTGATAACTTTTCAAAAGTTCAAGGCCATTTTCTATCCACATACATTTGTTTGCTTTACTGCAATAGGCCAACAATTTAGCTAAGTGCCATAGAGCTTGCAAATAAAGATAAAAGGGATTCTTTCTTTAAAGAATTTACAATCCAGTTGGAGCAGTGACAAATAAATGTGAAAAGACAACTGATAGCAAAAAGATATAAATAATAAATGCTTATGAATAATACAGATACAAATGGTTACTAGAGGTCAAAGGGCAAAAAATGATCTTAACATTGGCAGATACAGAGAGCCTAGAAGTTATAGAACTAGACTGTTTGTGACTTGATTTCAACCTAATTTTTCTAGAATTGTTCTTTCTTACACTAATAAAGTAAATATTTTATGATATTGAAGTGCCTGGCATGTTCCCTCCCATTGGTGTGTACTCTCTTCTAACTCTAGGAATATATTCCCCACTCTACTCCACTATTCCTATCCTTACAATTTTCAAAATTCAAGTCTAATTGTATCTCCTTATATTTCCACCCTTATTTAACCATACCAAAGGAAGTCAGCTTCAAATATCTTAAATGCTGTGACACTTCTTCATAACAATTTTAGGGTAATTTTCTTTTAAATAAAACATCACATTTGCATATGCAAATGAATACTTCTTCAAAGTAAAACCTGGGGAGTGTCTCCATATATATTACAACACAATTACCATTGCTTAAAACTGTTTTTAATTCTACTTTGGAATTATCATCAGAGATAATTTTAAAACCAAAAGAAAATGTATCTTATTTTACTGCCAATTGTAATTAGGTGTGTTGTTTCTTTCTTAATCCACCTTTATTTATAGTCATGTCATTACACTAGGGATATAGTAAACTATAGTCTTCCTGGATTTAGCTTTACAATTCCAACTATTATGAGCAATTAAAAGATGTGATTCATGATATGTATTTTTTTCATAAGGTAAAAAATTCAGCTTATAATGTAAGATTGCTATTCAGAAACAAATTACTTGGCTAATGAGCAAATTCCCTAACTGCCCAGAATCCTTATCTCAATGTGGGCTTTTGGCCCTTTAACCATCAACTGATATTCACAAATTTCTGTGAAGTGATTCTTTCAAAATGATTCTGAAAACTCTCAATTCTTTGTAGAAGCTTAATCAGAAAATAGACCTTTGCATTTTCTTTTTTTTTTGAAAAAGGAATGTTGAAAATGATAGTGAATTGAATAAATGCCTTTAATGAGTATGGAAACAAAAGATATTTGTGAAACTGTTACAGTGAATATTCCAGCCAGAACAATAAGTATGTAAGTGATAGATAAAACTTGGAAGAAAGTTTATATTGTAATTTTTTTTTACTTTGATGGAAATATTATTCAATAGAAAAGTCTGTTATTTATTTAAATTATGTTAGATTCATAATTATATATTCATTAGGGTTATGGAAGAGTTAGTTATTTCCTGTATTTCGTGAAGGAAATTCCATATGTAGTTCAGTAGTTCTCGATCCCTTTGAGTTTAAGAAATCTTCATAGAATTGATGAAAGAGTACTCATCTGAGAAAAACATTTCTATATACAAATAAAATTTTACACACAATTTCAGGAATTTTACAGATCCCTGAGGATCCCCTTTGAACTCCAGATAATATTAGTTATCACAAATTTTGAAGTTCATATATATGCAGAGTACATAACTCAAAATTACCAGCACATTTCTTTGTAATAGTGTATATCTGGGAATATTATAAACATGTTCAAATGTAATATCTCTTATGTCTACTTGAAATATATATACAGATAATTTCCAGTAAATTTTATTAATTATATTAAGCTAATACAGAGTACGATCCTATTAAACTAAGTAAGCCATTATGTCCTTCTTTTTGTTATTTTTTTAAAGATTTATTTATTTATGCATATAAAAACTGGGGTATAGGCCAGAGGTGCAGCAGGGTGAGAGGATTCTCCAGAGATAGAGTGGGGGAACAGAACCAGAACAGGCAGCACTGCTGAGGGGAGCAGCAGGTGAAACAGGAGAGGTCTGCTGCACCATGTGGGTAGCTCCCTGGCTGGCGGGGATTGAACTCATGCTGCAAAGGTTATGATTAGCTTCACAGTGCGGTGTTTAACCCCTTGGCCACCAGGGAGGCCCCTATATCATTTTTGAAATGCTGAGCATCTCCAGTATTAATCTATGACCATAAGATTAAATAAGACAGTGCCCATAAGACATGATTAGCAGCATGCTATTGTATATTAAGTAGTCTTCATCAATTTTTTTTATCTACTTGACATGCAGTGACAAGATATTAAAGTTATTAAGATTAATGTCTTAATGAGTAATGCTACAGTGCACATTTGTAATCAGCTTGTGAAGAAGATTGCACTGAAGCATATAGAAAATATCTGCAACATAAATTCACTAGTGTGACATTTGTACCATTGAATATCTAGCACCTATTTAATGTGCAAATGAGATCATGGATGTGTCAGCAGTTTACACTAAAATATGAAATATAAAATAAGGGACTCTTGCCATTGCGTTCTGACCAATTTAGGATTTTGTGCTGAAATGCATAAGTTGCATAATGAAATTCAAAGATTTCAAATAAATTCTTCAAATATCAATTAGGTTACCTTCATTTTGGAGCTAATTTCAGCAATATTACTGCAATACACAAAGATGAGTGTGATCTTGTTACCAGTCCCTGATCATAGACCATAAAGTATATGTCCTTGTCAATAGAGAGCTTTCTCACTGCATTTGTTGGGTAAAGATGTCATCAAATAATAAATATCAAACACTTGCTTGGTTGTTAAATGGTTCTTAGGAAATTCCTTCATAGTTTATTCATAGAATTTTTCCAGATAAGTTTCAAAATCCACAACAATTTGTTTTAAGCATCTATCAAAGCGTTACTGGTCATGCCCCTTGGTCATCTTCAAATAGCTAAAGTTATAGCATAGTGGCTCATCCAGACTAGAAAGTCCTAATTTGGACTGAAATAAATAGGTAGAAACCCCCTTTTCAACATGGAGGCCTTAAAGCAGATTTACATTTCTCTCAGAATAGTCTTGAAAAGAATAATTGAAATTCCCTAGAGAAGATTTTATCACCAGCAAACTCAAAGTACAAATGTCTTTGCACTGTAAATATTTCACTGAGCTGGATTCAGCTTCTTTCTAAAAGCACACATACAATAAACACACATGTAACAATGAAATAACCTTTCTTGTAACAATTTGTTCTGAGTTCCGTATCAGTAATGAGATCATGGTAGTCTCTTATCATTTTTGATCTATATCAGATAGACATTGTAATTTGGCATTAGGGTGAATATGATTTAAGCAAAAAAAATGAGAAATGGTTGAATCTATATTTATATTCTTATGTAAGTCTACTTTATAATACCTGTTGCAAGATGAGCCTCTCAACCCTTTCTATTATTTGAAATGGGAAATCATTTGAGGTTTATCCATGTAGGTTTGAGGATAAGTTTTACCTTGAAGAATTCATTTAAACTCAAAGATCTTTTTGAAGACAGTTATTCTTACTTCTTCTGATAGGATACAAAAGAAAAACAAGAACTTTGAACAGAATTTCTATATTAAACACAGAAATGATTCACCCCCACAATATTACATACATATTCTTTTTTTTTAAAGATTTATTTATACAAGAACCAGGGTACAGGCCAGATGTGTGGGAGGGTGAGAAGATTCACCAGAGACAGAGCGGGGAACACAACAGGCAGACTGACGAAACACACTGCTGAGGGGAGCAACAGGCGAGACAGGAGAGGTCTGCTTCATCATGTGGGATTCTCAACGGCAGGCCGGGATTGAACCTGCACTGCGGAGGCTACAGACAGCCTCACAGTGTGGCACTCAACAGCCTGAGCCACCAAGGAGGCCCCTACATATGTATTCTTGATTAATATTCTATACTATCCTTATTCAGCCATTGGAAGGAGATCAAGGAAGCAAATTTTCCAATGGTGTAAGTAGCAGTGTCTTCTCAAACTAACTCAACACTGTGCAGTAACTGATGGTAATTCCAGTTTCTCATCCTGCTGTGTTGTCATGATTAAGGGCTGAGGCTAGCTCAAAGCATATGTAAGGCTTTCATCAGAGATCTAGTTCAGTAGTTTCAGATTTCCATTGAATCTTCATTTCCTTGAACATCCTGCTACTAGCATACAGTCATTATTTCCAAAGGTAAATCCAGCAGCTTGCTACCCCTTAACTTAGTCTCCCTACCAATTATGCTGCTTCATCATTGACCTACCCTCTTTCCAATATTTAACTTGAAATGTTAATCTTACTTTTCATCTCCCTCACTGACCAGCTTTAGTCACAAAATCCTACTAATTCTTCTTTTGAAATATTTTTGACATTTCGTTCTCTTTTTTATTATAATGATTACAGTCATTACTGCAATTGCAACTCTAGAAGCCAACTAAATGATGTTCCTGACTATGGCCTCCTCCTTCTACAGGTTAGCAAATAAAATGGTTTCATCTTATTACTCAAATGGTAAAATTATAGCCCAGTATAGCTAATACTCTGCTCCATACAGATCATGAGCATTGAAAACAAATTTGTTTTTTTCCAAGACATACTTACAAGGCAGTAGGTGTAAGTGTAATGTTCTTTCCTTTCAGGACCACACTATTAACCTTGTTTAGAAAACTTCAGAGTAAGCCTAAACTCTTCACTCTCCCTCCCCTCACCTTAATCAACTCCCAACACTCTTTAAATGCCTCTTAAATTAACTTGGCCTTTCCAAATCCTCTCAACTACTCCAGATAAAATGTTACTGTTTGCTTTTTGAACAATTGCTATTGACTTCAGTCTTCCCTCCCAATTTATGCATCACCTGCAGCCTCTTCCAATCCATTGTCTACATTGCTATCACAGTAATTGTTCTAAAATACAAATTTGATTATGTTGTTTCCATATTGGAATCCTTTCAGTAGTTCACCATCGTCTATATCAATTTCTCAAAACAGCCAAAGATCACCTACATCTGAAGAATCAGGTTGCTTGTTTAAACCATCGATTTCCAGATCCTATTTAACTCTACCGAACTTAACTTTCAGAGAAGAGCGGACTCTGAAATAATTTTCACAAGAACCCAGTGGGCGTCCACTTAATGTCCTCCTCCATGCTAACATGAGCTTGTTCCTGTCTACTTTTTAACTTTGTATCCTCCTGTACCTTCAACCAGTACTGTAGCACAGCTCTTCAGCAAGTGCTCTTAAGCTCTTTCATGTCTCTGGGTTTTCAAAAGTAGTGTGTGCCCTCTCTTGTTTACCCTTTGCCACCATGTCTGTGTAATAAACACTAACCATCTTTCAAGATTTAGTGCAAGCAACATATATGCTAAACAGTGTTTAGTGTCTTCAATTCCTGACATAACCCACTTTTTCCTTATTCTGTAGCCACCATCATACCACTTTGCCATTATTTATTTACATGCTAATTTCATTTAGAAGATTATGGATTTCTTAAGATCCTTTAATATATCTTTAGTTTACACATTAGTACCTAACATGGTGCTCAATAAACATATCTTAGAGGATGAATAGAGTTTTTACTTTTTTAAAAAAGATTTATTTATTTGTTTGTTTGTTTATTTATACAAGAACTGGGGTATAGGCTAGATGCGGGAGTGTGAGAGGATTCACCAGAGACAGAGCAGGGAACAGAACAGGCAGATTGACTGAAATACACTGCTGAGGGGAGCAGCGGAGAGACAGGAGAGGTCTGACAGCCATGTGGGATTCTCACCGGCCGGCTGGGATCAAACCCGTGCAGCAGAGGCTGCGGACAGCTTCACAGTGCAGTGCTCAACCACCTGCGCCAAGAGGGGAGGCCCTGAATAGTTTTTAAATGGATAAAGGAAGAAATGGAGAATGAGCACATGAGTTACCTGAGTATTTGAAATAGTGTCTTACCAAAATAGCCACTGTAAATTTTATTGTATGATACTTAAATTCAACAATAAATATCTCTTAATTTAAGACTATCAAATTAATATTCTTTTAATTCCCTTCACAATTTTTTTTTCCATCTGCTAGTCTGGCATAATTACAAGTCCTACCTCAGGGTAGTGAAAATTAATTGCCTTATAAATAATGATAAATTAGTCAATGTTTATAAAATGCTCTCAAGATGAAAAGTACTCCATCATCTCTAAGCATTTTTTATTTATTAGAAAATAAATTGATGCATTATCAATATCTAGACCACACCTGTGATTTATGCCCTCAATACAATTGAGCTTTTCTCTTGTTTGCTAAGATCTAGTCTGTCTTTCATTCTCATATGTAGATCTTTACATCATTGTCAGTGTGGTAAGACCATGTGATGAAAATAGATACCATATACAGAGCCTAAAACGATTATGTGAATTTTAGAATTTAGAGCAATTAGCATACACAGGCTTTCATTCTGACTGTGGCACTACGGTTTAAATTTTTGCCCCGAATTTTGGAAGACCTAGGGCTAGTGGAAATAAATTTGTGTTGTTGTAGGCTTGTTTGGAAAGTATATGAGCTGAAACTCAGGATATCTCAAGAGACATGAAAACCCGCTGGTCTTGGCAAAGTCAACAAAAACCATGCTGAGCAGCAAATGTAGGATATATAGATCTTACCTCTGAAGAAGACCTGAATTCCAGAAGCATCTGTCAAAGACCATATCCAAGGGATCCATGGCTAGATACAGATATATACGAATGAGAAACAGACATAGGGGAGAGAGAGAGAGGTATGGAGTTACTGGTTCTCTTTTCCTTGCAACTACAACCTTATATTCTATGTGTGCAGTGATAGGATACAATTTCATATATTGAAGCAATATTAGGTGATCTTGTCATATATTTGTTGCTCTCTCCTTTCCCATTTTTTTGGGGTGATTCAATAAAGTTTAAAGTCTAGGGAAACAAAATGCTTCATTTAATGTTTACAACTATTATATCCATTTTACAGATGAAACTGAGTTTGTGAGACTTTTAAATAACTTGTCTAAATGCATGCACTGAGTTAGTAGCAGAGGTGGAACTTAAATCTGAGTGGCTTAAATCAAGGTTCCTGCTTGCAGTAACCATGCTCTGCTTCCTTTGTGATAACATAAAAGGTCAGGCTGGATAATTAAGCCCTTTGTCAAGCACCAAGATTGAGAGGAACAGGATTCTCAACACAACATGTACAAATCTTTCAGAGTGTTCCTGCTCCAGTATTCTTGAACTCATTTTTAAGTTCTAGAATAAGGAGTGAGCAATAAAAAAAAATTTTTTGAAGATACAGTCTCTATTGTAGTGGTATGGCATTGCCCAAGCAGCTTTCATAGATACTATGTAAGATACGAGGGATCCTCCAGATTCCATGCAGCCACCACAGGCAGTGGCAGCTGAGGAGTCACCTGTGGGGCCAGCAGAACCAGTGTTGTCTTGGAGAACACTGTTGTTGACAGACTTTGTTTCAAAACCATCACTTTGTGCTCCAGGATCAGCCAGGAGAAGAGGAAGACGTGTCTAACAAATAGAAAAACAAAGAGGACTTTCCCACAAAAACAAACAAACAAAGAAACAAACAAAAAATATATATATGGGCTGATCCTGGAGAAGTCACAAAGTAATATGAGAAGAATTTTTTTTTGAAGACAGATGTTCTCATAAAATGAACAATGTCTGAACTAGAAAAAAAACATTCTGACACTTGTATCATGGCTGATTTTACTATTAATATTCTGGTTTATTATTTTTAAGATTCCTTCCAGATCCAACATTCTATACTTTTAAGATGTCCTTTTTAATTTTATTTGTAGCCTTCATCTAAAAAAAAAATCACAAAGTTAGGATCACCAAGTCAAAAAGCTATTAGAGCAGTGGTAGATTGCAAAGAATGCAAAGGATAAACGAACCATCATCTCTAAATTTTCTTAAAGTACCAATGTTAAACAGGAAAATGAAACCAGGAGTTGCCAATAGATTATTTTTTCACTCTGAAAGATTAGGAAACTTGGAAGGATCAGTTCTTCTCTGGGTATAAGTTATAGAATAAGTTACATAATTTCATATCAGGAGTCTTTCTGCATGAAGTCTGAAAAGATCAACAACTGGAACTGAAATCATTTGCTGGCCTAACCAGCCCATGGTTATGAAACAATTGGCAAGCTGACCCCTGAAACAGTCTCCTCCACCCTCTTTAAAACAAAGAGCTCTTTAAAACAAAGAGCTCTAATAAAGACAAGAGAAAAGCAGCATTTGTATTGGTCACATCCATTACTCACCTCCTGCAGTGCAGCAGTAACTGTCTCCACACTTGCTACCCTTCCCACCTCAGTCAACTGACTCAACACCCATCCCTGCTTCCCTTTCCTCTGACTCTGTGAGCCATAGCAACAACCTTCAGATCCACAGATTCAAGAGCCTTTCAGGCAAATTAGTGATATGGTAATAACATAATAGTGATATGGTTCTACTGTATTGGCAACTTTCAAGTGCATAATACAGTATTGACTAGTCACCGTGATGTACTTTAGATCCCCAAAACTTACTGATCTTATGATCCAATGGAAGTTTGCACCATTTGATCAATATCTCCCTATGTCCCCTATTGCCTAGGCCCTGGCAACCACCATTTTACACTTTAATTCTATGATTTGTTTTTGTAGTATCCACATATAAATGACAACGTGTAGTAATTCTCTTACTCTGACATATTTCATGTAGATAATTGTCTTCAAGATTCATCCACACCACACCGTCACAGATTTTGGGATTTCAGTCTCTTCCATACTCCATATGGTATATTGCCATGCATTACTTAACAATATTTGAGTCAACAATGAATCATCTATATAGCTATGGTTCCAATAGACTATGCCTACATTTGTAGTTGGGTTATACCACACGTTTTTACACTGCTAAACCCTATGATATTGTATAGAATTATATTGCATTGCATGAATTCCTAATACATTTGTTAGATTAACCCAATATTAGATGGATGTTTATTTTTCCAGGTTTGTAGGTTTCTTTTCATTTTGGTAGCTGTTTCTTTGACTGTGAACTACCTTTTTTTAATTTAACCCTACTAGCTTATTTTTGCTTTTATTGCTTATGCTTTTTTTTTTTTTAATTTTTTTTTTTTAATAGAGGCATGTTTGTTTATTTATTTATTTATTTGTTTGTTTTTTGTTTTTGTTTATACATGCACTGGGTACAGTCAGAAGCGCGGGAGGGTGAGAGAATTCACCAGAGCCAGAGTGGGGAGCAGAGCAGGCAGGCAGAAGGACCGAAGTACACTGCTGAGGGGAGCAGCGGGCAGCAGGAGAGGTCTGCGCGCCATGTGGGACCCTCCTCCGGTGGCCGGGGAGCAGCCGGGGATCGAACCGGCGCCGCAGAGGCTGCGGGCAGCTTCGCAACCCAGCGCTCAACCGCTGCGCCACCGGGGAGGCCCTATTGCTTATGCTTTTGATGTCAGATACAAAAACCCTTTGAAAGAACAATGTCATGGAGCTTATTCTAGATGTTTTCCTCTAGAAATTTTAAAGTTCCAGGTCTTACATTTAAATATATTCCATTTTAGTTAATTTTGCGAGTGGTATGCTAGCAGGTAAATGTGCAGTTTTTTCATCATCACTTATTGAAGAGAATTATCCTTTCCCCATATAGTCTTGGCTTCATTGCCAAATATTAGTTGAATGTATGTGCATGGGTTTATTTCTGAGTGATTCAGTTCCATTGATTTATATGTTTGTTTTTATGTCAGTACCATGCCATTTTGATTACTATAACATTGTAAGAAGGTTTTAAATCAGGAAGTGTAATGTCTCCAGCTTTGGTCTTTCTCAGGATTACTTTGGCTATTTGGGGTCATTTGTGGTTCCATGTGAATTTTAGGAATTTTTTCTATATTTTTGTGAAAAAATACTGGAATTTCAGTAAGGATCATTATGAATCTGTAGATGGTTTGGGGTAGTATGAAGATTTCAACAAAATAAATTCCTCCAAACAATGAACATGTGATACTGGTCATGATTATGTCATCTGCAAACTGAAAGTTTTACTTCTTCCTTCTTACTTGTTCATCATCATATTTGGAAAGCTTTCAATCTTTCACCATCAAGTGTGATGTAAGTTTTGTATGCATTATAAATGGTCATTACAATATTGAGTTATGTTCCCTCATTGATTTTTTTGAAAGTTTTATCATGTTGAATTGATATAGTTAAATGTGTTTCTGTTGGATTCCATTTCCCTGAAATATCTTTTACCATTTCTTCACTTTGAGCCTGCATGTGTTCTCAAAGCTGAAAGGAGTCTCTTTTAGGCAGCATATAGGTAGGTCTTGATTTTTAATCTGTTCAGCCACTCTATGACTTTTGGTTGGAGAATTTAGTCAACTTACATTTAAAATAATTATTAGTAGGTAAATACTTATCCTGTCTTATTAATTGTATTCCAGCTGTTTTAGAGTTTCATCAATCTTTTCCTGTCTTTCCTTGTGAACTGATGATCTTCCACAGCATCACATTTGTACTTTTTTTCAGGTTTTGCCAAATATTATCATTCATAAAGAGACATTCTCTGATCACCCCATCTGAAATAATTCCAAACGCAGTGAGCTATTTCACAAAATTATTGCTTCTTCTTCAAAGTCTTCTCATTAGAACACTCCCAATGTTAGCTATAATGTTCATAGTATAAAATAAATAGTTTTCCAATTAGTGAAATCACACAATTATAGACCTCTACCAAATACTTTGTACATGGTGCAGTGTTACCTGCTAAATATCTAGTGAGTACTACAATATTCATGGTCTTTGCCCACATGTGTAGAGTAATTGAAACAAACAGTAACCAAATGCCACACAAATAAATATATAAACCAATACTTAATTTCTGATGTTACAACTAGCAGCTAGAGATGCTTCTGTATACCTGTTGATGAATCATAGGGTTCCTGACAATAAATAGAATCCGACTTCAAGGAGTCAAAGATTTTAAAGTAATATTTACACGGGCGGGCCTCCCCTGGTGGTGCAGCGGTTAAGCGCTGGGCTGCGAGGCTGCCCGCAGCCTCTGCAGCGCCAGTTCATTCCCCGGCCGCAGGCAAGGGTCCCACAAAAAAAAAAAAAAAAAAAAAAATTTACACAGGCATTGAGCACACAAAAGAACTGGATAAAGAACTCGAGGTCTTCAGAGAGGAAGAGAATGTCACTGCTACCCTTAGGAGCACAGGGTTCCAAGGATATACTATTATTGGAACCCAGTGAGTACTGAAGCAATGGATAGAGACCATACAACAGATGTAGTAATCAAGAAGAAATGGAAGCCAGAAACAGCCAAACAGGGTTGAGATTAGGAAGATGTAACCCACTATCTCTTCTCTCTTCTAATCTTTTGCTCATGCATCCCACTGTTCAAATCCAAATAGAGAGCCTCCCTGGTGGCGCGGCAGTTGAGCGCTGGGTTGCAAAGCTGCCCGCAGCCTCTGAAGCACCGGTTCGATCCCCGGCCGCCGGCGAGGGTCCCATGTGGCACGCAGATCTCTCCTTCTGCCCGCTGCTCCCCTCAGCAGTGTACTTCAGCAATCTGCCTGTTCTGCTCTCCACTCTGCCTCTGGTGAATTCTCTTACCCTCCCATGCTTCTGACTGTACCCAGTGCTTGTATAAATAAATAAATAAATAAATAAATAAATAAATAAATAAATAAATCTAAAAAAAAAAAGGCCAAAGGCCAAGTCCAAATAGAATCCAGATAGCAAGAGAGTATAGTTAATGAATTCCCTGATTGTAAACCTTCATGTGCACAGAGAAAGGCAGGGGAAGGCAGAGACTGGATTTTGAGTGTAAGTGTTGAGGTAAGGAGTCAGGAGCAGAGAATAACCAGGAAGACTTGGAAGGGCTGAACAATACAGTAGTAGAGATTGATTTGCCCCTGCCCCCCATGGTGTCATGCAGGAGTACAGTTTTTAGCACCATGAGAAATAATAAAGGGAAGAGTTGAGTCACAAACTTTTTAGTTTTAATAGTTACATTGCATTGTCATAATTTAAGAATTTGTAGTCCTAAAGTGCTCTGCTAATCACTTTTTCTGATCAAAAAAGTTATTTTAAATATTACAAATCTTTCTTCCCCAGAGTGCTTGAAGGTGAGATAATTTACTAATTATGAGTCTGTAAAATGAATAATAAACTAGTCCCAAAATAATCATTATACTCAGTGGTGTATTTTAAAACCAGCTAATAAAAAGGTCATTTTAAAAAACATTTTTAATTATCATTTAAATAAGGGTTACGATGTTACATATGTTTTGTTGTATGTTTTAGGAGGTTTATTGTAACTGGAGTTTTTGTTCTTCCTCTAAACATCTGCATCATTTTTTAAACAATAGCCTGCCAGCACTAAACTTTCCACTCTATACTCTGTTCTCAGAAGCTAGAGTTGGAACTCCTCAAAGTACTTTTTTTCATTTTATAGTTGTTAAGTTCTACCACTGGGATGAAAAACTGAAGGCAGAAGAAGAGAGAAGGGACCACTAATGTACCCAGTTCCTATCAGCAGGGCCCCAGCCGTGGCAGGTTGTTCCAATAACAGTTGACTCCACTTCTCAGCCTTTTTCATATCAGAACCAGTTTCCTTGTGACCTTCAGAGGCACCAGCATCAATTGAGCCACATATTCTCCCCAAAGACCTCCAACTTCACAGATAGTAAGTATCCCAACCTCTTGACTTTCTTCCCAACCCTGAACATGTTAGTTTTAACTGTGTTGACTCTCTCCATGCTACCTTAGTGCCCTGTTTTCACTTTTTCAACTCTCTGATACCTATTTAACTAGTTCTTTGTAGTCATTTTTTTTGTCAGAATTACTGGCACGGTTTATATCTTCCTGACTGAACCTAGCACTCCCTCTGTATAGGTCATTATGTTTATCCCTTATCCCAACACAACACAATACTATCTTTCTAGTGAAGTAGTCATCCCTATAGCCATACACGTGTTGCTTTATAGATCTTGAGATAGAATCTCAATGAATCCAGAAATGGACCAAATTTATTTGTGCATCGTCTATATGTCAAGTGTTAAGCTTATCATGGTAGGAACTATCTCAGTTTGTAACCATAAACCTACAATCTAGTAGGGGAAGACAAATTTTACAGGTGTGTGTGGGGGGGAACTATTATAAAATGTGAGGCCATGCAGCTCCATGATGTGTGACATTGGGGAAAGAAAGAAGGGATTAGGTTAAGACTTAGTAGTTAAAATGACTTTATGCAGGTGTTAGAAGTTCACCTGTCCCAAATGATAAGAATGCAATCAAAAGATTGCAAAAACAGAGTGTATGATAAACAGAAGACTAATTTAAGAGAAAAGATAGATGCAATAATTTTGGTTTTTACTTTCACTCATTCATTTACTCCATTTACTCATTCACTTAATCCACACATTATTTTATAAACTTCTTTATGCCAAGCCCTCTGAAATCAATGGAAAATGCCAAGATCCACTGGTAGACCAAAAGTGACAATCCCTATCCCTGTGAAGCTCATTTTTAATAGATGAAATTAGTCAAACAATCACACCATAAATGTATAATTTCCATTGTGCTGCTTCCTATTAAAATAATTTCATCTACCAATACAGAGAAATAGCAGAGGTTACTGAGTGGAGTGGGAAGGAGTTTTCTGATTTAAGAAACTGAATTGTGCAAAGATCTTTATGGAGGCTAGCAAGGTGTGTACATGGTCTATGGAAGGTTGATGTGCCTGGATAAAGGAACAAACAGAGAGGTATGACTTCTGGGGAATGCCATCCTACCAGGCTTATAACTAGAAGCATGGCAATTCAGTAGGTACGGAGAGCCAACAAGAAACAGGAAGGAGACTGCCAGAACCATCTCTGTTTATGTAAACCAGATGACTTTGGTCAGAGTTTCAGTCCCAGAAAATAACATTCCAGGCCACAAGCTGAGAGAATAGAAGAGATGAGTCCTTACTCCAGTTTGTTACAGAGGAGACTTACTCACTAATGATTCCACAGAGAAGAAAGAAACAGAAGTGGTATCTGATGTGGAAACAAAGGACTAGCTCTCTCGAGGCAGACATTTTAATTTCACATGCACAGAGGAATGCCACGTGAAAGACCTTTGCTAACACACTGTTGGTCTCCAAAAGGCATGAATTTATTAAGTGTGCAGATGACTTGGTTATAGAAAACAGTTTCAGCATTTGGCATAATTAATGTAAATATTGCATGCAATAGAAAAATAATCTAACAGCTTCAGTATTTAAAACAGGTTTAATTAATGTCAAGAGCTGTAATAAGTGGTAATCTCCCCCTGTTTGCCTCACTCCTCACCGTGTGTTCAGATGCTCCCTGCTGCCTTGTTTACCTGCAGACTTTAGAGTTTAAATGCACAGGAGGGAGTTTATGCTTTATTTCTAAAGCTTTTTCTTTTCTTTCCTTCAGAGAGCTTTCAGAAAGAAAGACTATTCCCAAAGCCTCTTCAAAATTCTTTTCTTGTAGTCATGTTCCCTGCCTTGCACTCCTTGCAATGACCTGCACAGACCCGCTCCAGTCTTATAGGTCTAACCATCAGGAGCAGGAATGTAGGTCATCTTTATTGGCCACTGCCTAACAACTGGACTCCTTTCTCCTCTCATTCTGCCTTCAGATTGCCTCCACAGGGATCCTAAACAAGACAAGAAACTGGTTGGGGTGTCAAAAGCAAATGTCAAGAAAATAGAAAGGATTATATTAGTCTTACAAAATAGCCAGGAGGGATTCTTCTGGTGAGCCGCCTTCCTTAGGAGTAAGATGGTATGCCTGCTTAGCATCCAGCAGTTTAACATTAGCAAAGGGGCTGACATTACTGAGGAATGTGTCTTCTTGTCTATTAAGCATTCTCATTCTAAAAATTTCTAAAGTAAAGCACATTAATTTTCTTAGAGATCCTTACAAAATATTTTTTAACTTAAATCACTGAAGAGGTCTAAGAGGTTTGAAGAGCAGGTCTCCAAATAAAATTTCTATTATCTCTATTATCTCTAAGTTGGTGATTGAATATTATCAAAGAAAAATGTTCAGTGGTATTTTCTACTTTCTCACATTATCTAGGAAAATATGATGGTAATCAAGCAAGATAAAATGATTAAATGTCAAAGAATTTAATTCTCACCATAGTGAGTACAAAGATTTATAGTATCTTATATACATGAGGTTTACAAATTTCAGAGTCTCATCTACCTTAAATAGTTTTGTTTCAAACCACTTTCTGCAAAACCAAGAGACCTGGACCAACATTAAAATCCTCAGTAAGTCAGAAACCTTCAATTCCAGAATCCTTAACCTTATGAGATTATTTCTGAGCAGTCCCAACCTAAAATGACTGGATGTTTTCCTTGTCAAGCTGTGTTAGTGCTTTAAGGGTTACCTGCTGTTTTGAAGATATAATTTTCCTCCATTTTAAACAAGAAGAAAAGCATTGGCTCCCAAAACTACTTTGCTTATAGAAATTTTCATTTTATAAAAATATTTAAGTCTCTAATAACTGCAAATCAAAATATATTCATAATTGATACGATTAAAGAGTCTCTCAAAGAATCACTAAGAAGTGATCCTAATAGTAATTGCAGGTCATTTGGCCAATAGCTGGGACAGATAGCACTTGGAGCATAGACACAGTAGCCTCATCAGCTCATGGAATGCTTTTCTTCTCTCTTCACTTCCGCCACCACCAATACACAATCAGAGAATTTTCTTCTTTTTTTTTTAAGATTTATTTATTTATTTATTTGTTTGTTTGTTTGTTTATACAAGCACTGGGTACAGTCAGAAGTGCGGGATGGTGAGAGAATTCACCAGAGCCAGAGTAGAGAACAGAACTGGCATAGTGACAAAATACACTGCTGAGGGGAGCAGCGGGCGGCAGGAGAGGTCTGCACGCCATGTGGGACCCTCGCCAGGCGGCTGGGGATCAAACTGGTGCTGCAGAGGCTGTGGGCAGCTTCGCAACCCAGCGCTCAACCGCTGCGCCACCGGGGAGGCCCACAATCAGAGAATTTTCTCCACAAATTTATGAGTACTTCTCTGATAGAGAGATCAGGCATCAGTACATTCCTTACAAAGTGCTAGGCACCTTGGGAATATAAAAAGAAGTGAAATTTTACAGGGGTTGTAAAACAAGAATCATAATCCCCAATAATAATTAGAGAACAAGATAGGGCAGTCAGTTCTCCTGAGAGTACTAGCAATAAAGGTTGATGGAGTTAAGAGAAGCAATATATAGAGCTTAACTTACTTGAGGGCATGTAGGAGCATGTGGGACATGCTCAAAGCCTCTAAAGGTAAAATTATTTGGATGAATAATTAGCAAGTGGTTCTGTCAAGATGCTCAGGGATTAAATGTGTAATTTTTTAAAAGCTAGAATAGTAACCAAAAATGTCGAAGTAAATATAGGTTGGAACAATCACTCTGAAATCATGAAATTTCTTTGTTAAGAACACAAGTGCACAGTGAATAGTTCCAATGGTTCCAGAAGAATGGTCTAAATAAGATGTAGGTTTGAGGGGATTCCCTGGTGCAAAGGGTTATGTCTCAGCACTATGAAGCTGTCCTCAGCCACTGTGGCACGAGTTTGATCCCTAACCAAGGAGGTGACCCACATGGCACAGCAGACCTCTCCTTTCTTGCCTGCTGTTCCCCTCAGCAGTATATTTCAGTAGATCCACCTGTTTTGCTCCCCACTCTGTCCCTGTGAATCCTCTCACCCCCTGCACCTCTGGCACCTCTCACCCCCTGCACCTCTCACCCCCTGCACCCCCTGCACCTCTGGCCCCAGATCTTATATGCATAAGTAAATACTTTTTTAAAAAAATATATAGGTTTGAGAATTTTTTAAAAATCATACCATACCTAGAATTTTGATGACAGAAGCAGAAATAAAAATGGTGGCTCTTGCTCTTGAAAGCTTCAGATATAGGTACCATAGCCAGAGCATCCTCTCAGGGTCAGCCCTACCAATTACCCAATACCAAGCCATTTCTACAAATTGGTAGCTTAAACAAAAGTTTATTCTCTCACAATTATGGAGATTAGAAATCCAAAATAAATAGACAAATGTCAGCTGGGTTGCTTCCTTCTGAGAGCCCTGAGGGAGAATATGTTCTATGTTTCTCTCTTAATTCCTGGCAGTTTTTGAAAATCCTTGGCATTCCTTAACATGTAGATGAATCATTCCATTCTGTGTCTCCATAATATCATGATCACCTTCCTGTGTTTCTACATTTTCATGCCACTTTCTTCTGTGTTTCTCCTTCCTCTTATAAGAATGCCAGTTGTATTGATGCAAGAGTTCACCCTACTGCAGGATGACTTCAGGTCATATTCTGAAGTACTTAGGACTAGATCTTTGGCATATCTTTTTTGAAGGATACAATTCAACCCACAGCAGTATGTTACCTGAAATACGTGAATAACTCAGACCTTCTAAGCATGATGGCCCCTCAACTAAGAGTGGTAATAGGAAAATCACCCTTCCAAAATGAACCACATAAAGATAGCAGCTGAAAGAGAAGAACATTTCAATTGCTATAGTGTAGACATGAACTTTTGGAGTAGGTTTGGGTACAGAAGTGTTCTTAATATCCTTGTACCTCCATCTATGCCCAGAAAGACTCATTTGTTAGAAGGATGTATGCGTGCTCTTGGCAATTCTGAGATTATGACCATAAGATCATTATCATTTTAATCAAAATCAGCACAACTTCCCTTACTTCCTACATTTGAAGTGTCAAGCTTTAAAAAAAATATTTAACTTAAGTGTTCGGGTTATTTTGGTTATAACCTACCCTTTGATGATAGTTACTTTTGTGTGTCAGATTGATTGCATTAATGGCCAGACTTTTCATGTCTTTCTATACCTATGCTCTTCAGTGTATACTCTGGTTCTGAGCTTGGCTGGGCCACTTGCTTTGGCCAATGGAAGAGTGGCAAATTTGATTTAAGTAAAAGTTTGAAAAACTCCTTGCACATATCTGCTCTTTCTCCCTCTTATTTCTTAAACTTTGCCTTGATGACAACATGGCCAGGTTGATGGAGAATGGAAAATTTTAGGCAAAGCTCAATCATTTTTCCCATTTGAGACTCTAGGCAATTGAGAGAGCCCCCTTGATATCAGTAAGCTCACCTAGTCAACCCACAGAAAATCAAAGACACAAAAGTTACCCTCATTGTGCCCAGCATAGCAGAACCAACTTACCCATAATTTTGAGAGTAATAATAAATCATTGCTTTAATCTACTATGTTTGGGAAATGTCTGTTAACTAGTATTACTGTGACATAAGATAACTTTTCTATGAAATAATCAGTGCTACTCTAATGTCCATGACTTCTGTTGCTATGGAATATTGTCAACACTGTGCTGCAGAAAAAAAAAAAAATGACATTTTGGTACAAGTGTTCATATAGGAAAAGTGAATATATAGGGAGAATCGACTCTATTTTTGTATCTTTCAGAGCTCAATTCCTCTTCCTGTGTCTCAGTCCCTTGTACATTCTCTGGAACAAATCAGATTCCCAGTAAATATTTTGGGATTAAAAATGACAGCTTTTTTTATAAAGCTGACTTGAAGTAGCAACATTATAGGATATGAAACTGCAAAAGGACAATGATGATACTTTATACATCTCATGTTCCCCAATTTTGTAACTATGGTGGAGACCATGTAGTAAGAAGTAAATAAATAGTACTGATTTACTGATGTGTTTATTAATTGATGATACTCAGCCACTATTAATTACCATTGAGTAAGGAACAAAGGAACAGAATTAAACTTTCATAACCACTAGAATATTATATTGCTTCTCTAGGAAACAGATGCCTCCTATAGGACTTGCAAAGTGATCCACTATAGGAATATATAATATAATCCAGTCATGGAATATGCTAATTATTGTTCATCATTCTTTCTCTTTTTAATTCTACATTGACATGTGAACTTCAAGTTCTTAAGACAAAAGGACATTCCAAATCATATGCTATTTAATTTAATAAAATACTTTAAGAAAATTGTCACAAATACAAGGGAGTAATAGTTTATGGAATAATATGAAAACAAAAATACTGACAAGAACCACCCATTCATTAAACACTGAGTCTTCACATTATGCAGACACTGTACTTGGGGCTCCACAAAGCTTAAGTTTGTAACTTCTGTTGAGAAGGGAGAAACCAGAATTTGATGCTATAAAGGCATATAAATGATGACAGAAAAGAAATGACTAATTCTACATGCAGAAAGGAAACCTTCACAATGGTATCAACATTTGAGCAGAAATTCAAGTATAAAAGGAACAAAAAAAAAAATCCAGGTAATGGGAACAGATTGCAAATGCACATAAAATAACTCAGTCTGATATATGGAATATGTAAGGACACATGTCAAGAAATCAGACCAGAACATAGACGTGGGTCCTGTATGTCTAGCTAAGAAATGATATGATGGGATGTCATTGGAAGATTTTTATTAAGACTTAAAATGCTTACACCAAGAGACAATTTACAGACTGAGTTAGAGTACATTTATGCTGGGAGGAAATTCACATGTGTAAGCAGCCCTCAGCTGAGTGCTATGCTCTAGATCTTAAAGGAGCACATGTTTAGTTGGTGAGCTATGCTGTGGGGTAGTGAGCTGTAATATTTTACAGTTAATGTTCCTGATTAGTGTTGCCTTATGGTTAAGTTGTTGTACTGTTAAATAAGACCGTGTACTTTCTCTGCCACACTCAGTATGGAGCTATCTTAATTAAGTCAAAGAAAGGGAAGAAGGTGTGGAAGCCTGCCGATATTAATGAGCTGTGGGGAAGTTCTTAGCAACATTATAAGAACAATTATTAAAACTCTACAAGCCTGGGAAACTGTGACATTTTATAACACTTGAAAACAAAAGCTTTCCAGGTATTTGTTCCACTAGATAGACAGTTATGAGAATTTCATACTCAATAAAAAAAGGAAAAGCAATATAGTGTTTAATGTTGAAGAAAATGAAACCAAGAATCAGTAGCAGCAAATAAAGATAATACGTCAACTAGTCTACAACATTCATTAAGCACCTACTATGAAATTCCTCATTAAATGTGTGTGGAGCTCCTGTGGTTTGCTTCGCTCTGTGCTAGCTTATTAGCAATACACACTTATCCTGTCTCTCCTGTTGTAATGATAAATGATAGTCATATCTGGATCGCTGAAAATGTCAACAAAAACTTATATATATTTTTAACTTAGATAACCCAGTTTTCCAAGCAAAATTCCTTTCATCTTCCAGATGTCCTAATTTTTTTAAATTTTTACAAGTATTTACTTTTACAAAACTACAAGTTTGAGTAGTTCTCAAACTACTGCTATGTGTGAAACGTTTATTTTACAAAGCTGTCATTAATCCCACAGGGCTGTCAAGAAACACTATTAATAGATATGGAAGGGGGAAAATTAGAGTCAGAAGATTTTATATCAGAAAATAAAATTAATAAAATTGGCACCAAGAGGCAATGAGAATGAATGTGAAATAGCAGGAAAGGCACAGGTATAATGAGAGTGAAGGCAATAAATCTAATACTAAGAGCTCAATGCTGTTTCTGTCAATACATAAGAGTTTAAATTAAGAACTTAATGTTAAAAGTATCTTATAACTAAATTTCATCTGGACTTATACTTCCCTTTTTCCAAACCATCCCCTTGACTTCTCCATGTAAGAAATCCACTTTGTCTCATCCCAGTGAGCAAGGAGACCAAAGGTAAGTGAGAAAGGAGAAAAAATATTCTGTTCCATGATAAACAACCTGGCATAAAGAGATTAAAAATACCTTCAAAAATTGTCAAGTACCCCAGTGTTTTAATTATAATAGAAAAGCAGCTGATAGGGAAGGTTGAATTGTTGCATTATCTTAGCTCTTGCATAACTTTTGATACAGTAAATGTCTAGAGAGAACAGTTTGAATTGTATATTTCTTATTACTGTTGTCAGTTTTCTTATGCTTTTTCATCTTTGCTTTTATGAGAATATGGCAATCATAATATTTTCAAATGTTGTTTCATAAGTTTAGCAAATATTTGCTGAACACATATGGTACCAAGTTTAATGTGGTGAACATATGAAAAAGAAATAGCAATACAATTCTTCCTTTCAAAAAGTTTCTAATATATGAATCTAAGTGCATGAAAGAATGCAAAATAGTGAATGCAGCAAATGAATATAAATGTAAATGCAGAGGTGTTTGTGGCTTACATGTAGAATTGAACTTAGAAAGTATTAGAAAGAAAACTGGACCACCTGTACAATCTTACTGTATGATAAACAAAAACATCCTGCTCTATGAAGTGAGGATGCATAGTTAATGCTATTTATTTCTCAGTTTATTTTGTGGAAAGTTAAATGGAGGAAAATATTATTTAGCATAATACATCATAAATATATTGAAATGTTTATATTTTGCAGAGTATTTATACTGTTGTTTATAAATCCATGTGCTTGGGTGTCTCAAAGTATTCCACACATTCAATTAAAATCACCAGATAAATGTCAATCTATTTCAAGAATTCGTCCAAAATTTAGGTATTAATTAAAAGAGTATTGTCTTGGCCTTTGGAGATTCACCTTTGGAAAGTTATATTTTAATGATAAATCATCAGTGTTTATAAAGGTCACATTATTTAAGTATAAGTCATGTAGAATCTGTTTCTGTATTAAACAAAACGTCCTCTGACCTCATTTTCCCCACCAAGTACTACCCATATAATTGCTCTTCATTCTTACAAAACTCCTCAGAGTATAACTTGTCTCATTTCATTTTTCCCTATTCTCAAATATGTCCAGGCAAGCTTCCCCCACCCCACTTCCAAACAGTGCCTGGCTCAAGGTTATCAATGACCTCCTTTATGAGCAGTGTTGTTCACCTCCTCTTAATGGACAGACTTGCTTTACTTGGCCTTAAACCACACTCTTGGTCTTCCTTATAGCTCACTGTTCTGAGTCTTTCATGCAGATGTTCGCCCTCCCCCATAAATATCCTAATTTTGGAATGTCCTAGGGTTTAGTCTTTTGTCTTTGACTCTAAAGAACATGCAATTATTTGGTGATTTTATATAGTCTATTGGATTTATTACCCTTTCTAGGCAAATGACTTTTAATTTTTTATTCCTTGCCAATATTTCTGTAACTCTAGACTTGTACATCCAACCTGATACCGAATATCTCTACTAGAATGTGGATAGCAATGTCCAACTTCATCTGTTCAAAAGTGAACCACTGGTTCTGGATGCATTCTCCAAAGTATTTCACTCATAATTTCTCTAATTTTAGTTGATGGCAATTCTATCCTCCAGTTGTTCAAACTAAAATTCTTACCCATCCTTGATTCATAGATTTACTACCTAGACAGTGACAAAATTCTGATGGCCTTCAAAATGTGTAAAACAAATACCTATGCCACCATGCTCCCTTCATGGTTGAAGCTATCATCATAATTTATCTGGATTATCCCTAACAATCTTTAAAGTGGTCTCACTGCTTCCAACATTGACTTCTCTATAGCCTGTTCTCAACAGGAGAGGCACCATTATAAAAGTTCGATCTCATGACTCATCTGCCCCTTCACACCACTTCAACTCATTCAGTAAAAGTCAAAGTCATCCCAATGGTCTACCAGGATCTATAACATCTAATTCTTAATTAACTTTTGGACTGAATGTCTATTATTTATTGTACGAAGAAGACATAAAACACTCACCATCTTGGGGTCATTGTGCCAACTACTCTCGCCGACTGCTACTCCTTTTCAGATATCCTAATTGCCAACTCCATCATCTTCATGTTTTTTAAGTATAATCTGCTCAAACAACAACCCTAACAATCCTATTTTAAAATAACAACCTGCATTCCCAGTCTCTCAGCTCATTCTATCTTTCTTTGCTACTTATTACCATATAATGAAACTATAAATTTGTTCATCTGGTTGTTATTATCTCTGTTTTCTAATTAGTATAGAAGCTCCATACAGAAGGGGACTTTTGTCAGTTTTGTACACTCATGGGTCAGTAAAAGAGATCATAGCTGGTCTTGAACACGATAGGCATTTGTTAATTGAAAACTTGCATGAATAACAGGAGCTTTCAGACAGAGAGAGTGAGGGCTAAACATCATTTGAAAGCCTGAATTATGGGCATATGTGGCATTTTGAAAGAGTGACACATGTTCAGGTTAGTATGGTATCCCATAGATTCCATAGTATCCCATAGTATCCCTATAGTATCCCATAGGTTCCAATTTAGCTTAAATTACTTTGGTTTTTTTCTTATAATGAAATGTGTAGTGTAATGAGTATTTATTGAATACATTTAAACTCATTGTTTTTCTTTTCCTTTTTAAAGATAACTTTCTCCTCTTTCTAAGAAGCATAATTATCTACTAACTAAACTTATTACCACTTTTTTGTCCTGTTTTCCAAACTACATAGTAATTTGACTATCTCTAAATTATTTTCTTCATCTGTGTTTATAATACTCCTATCTCCTTTACTCCTCCTCTGCCAAAGCACCTGCTTTCTAAATTTTGCTGAATGAATTAAAATTATAACCGATTAAATAGTTATAAATACTACATTATTATGATACTGTGTAAAAGTTGAAATATCCTAATTTTTTGGCTTAATTTATTCTTTTTGGTTCTATTCCATTGTTCTGTTTTTTGTCCTTTCATTCAGACTACCTCAATTTCTACCACTTTATAACTGGTCTTTTTAGCCACTAGAGTGCATGCTATTTATTCTTTACATTTTTCTTTCCTCATATTGTTTTTTTTTTTTTTGTAACTTCCATTACATGTTAAAATCAGCCTGTGGATTTTATACACACACACAAGTACATATGCATGGGTGTGCCCACCATATGCTATAATATGCACACTCACATGTGTTTGCATGTGTGTATATCTGGACTTGGTTTACTAATATATTTTGCATCTATGAGCATGAGAGAAATTGGTCTGTAATGATACTTTCTTGACTTGTCTTTTCAGGCTTTGGTTTTAAGACTATACTTGTTAAATTTAGGATCACTTGGATTATGTACCTTCCTTCTTTACTTGAAGTTCATCCTTATTTATAGGGTAGTTGATATTAGTTTGCTTTGATCTGGTGGGTTCCACAGAATTCAGTCTCTTTGAGAATCAGCTGATAAACCTAGGGAAACAGGGTCATTAAATTCTAAATTTGCTCTTTGAATTTCCATTTTCTTCTGGATGTTGGCCCAATAATATTTCAATTCCTTACTAGCTCCCAATGTTAAATTTTGTTTGTTTCCCTCAGCTGGAGAGAAGGTCTGAATATTTACTCACCATAGTGCAAATTCCTCCAAGGGTTCATTCTTGATCCTCCTAGGGGAGTAGGATACACTCACTGCAAGTGGAAAAACAAGTCAGAGGTTCACCCTTACTCTATATTTATGAAGTGTGGCTGAAGCAAATTGACATTTTTCTGATCTTAATGACCTTTTTGAGCCTCTTAAGCCCTTCTGATTAAGGAGAGACTGAAGTATCTGTTTATAGGGCTTAGTTTTTGACCCCTGTTTGAAAGGGGTGAGATTACACTATTGGTTGGGGCTTCTTATTGAGCCCAGCTCTTTCTGAGAATGTTTTCATTCTTCTCCTGTATTTATCTTTTATACAATTTGAGAAGATAGTATCTGGCAGGTCTGGGATTACATCATTCCATCTTAGTTACTTTAATTAATAGGAGGGTTCCTGTCTCCCAGTATTTATTAATCTCAAAATAGGACAAGGCTAACTAAATCTGGGTTATATCTAAAGGGAGGGAGAAAACATATAATACTCTAATAAC
Source organism: Talpa occidentalis (assembly GCF_014898055.3). NCBI lineage: Eukaryota > Metazoa > Chordata > Mammalia > Eulipotyphla > Talpidae > Talpa > Talpa occidentalis. The sequence continues at coordinate 104,044,858 of NW_023604295.1, read as the reverse complement.
TCATAAAACTAATAGGAAATTGAATAAGTGTGGTTTCCCAAATGAAAATTTTAGACAAATGAGTGCCATCTGCCCACTGCACTCCTTTGTTCTCAGTACTACAAGGTGCAACTTTGGAGATGCAGAACCGAATAAAAAATTGTCATACCCCCCTCCATTATCAGTTTTGGGGGGTGAGTAGACATGCACAAAATTATGTCACTGATAGTACTATAACAAAGAATTTAGAACATGCTATTTCTTAGGTATAAAAGTGCCCATTTGAATTCTGATTGTTGAGGTCAGGAAGTTTCCTTGGAGAAAAAAACGTAAAAACTAAGTTCTCTTGAAGAACAAGTAAGTTATGCCAACATAGACAAATGAATGGCATGAGTAAAATGGAAGATCATGTCCTGTTAGTGAGAGAATGGGAGAGTAAGTGTAGTAAAATTTTTCATTTGCATTGAGGAATGTTAGAAGGAAATCAGTAAAAAAAAAATTATTAAGCAATATTCATGGCCTGTCGAGATTGGAAACAATAAAATTGTCATGTCACCAACCTTCATAGTTGATTTTTCTACTTAAGATTTTTTTCAGCAGCCTCTGTGCTTCTGGTTAGGATTGATAAAGACAGATGGAAATGCATCAAGGTGAAATTTCCTCCCCAAAAGAGTGCCATAATCCTATGATAAAAATTAAGGGAAAAATTTTGGGCTAAGAGAATGTCCCATCCTTTGCTTGGAGGATAGAAGATGCATAAGGCTAAAGAGCTGATTTTTTCCAGTAGAGTATGCATTTTGTCTGGAAAGCCCAGTGGGCACAGCAGGAAGACCTTGGGAAGATAGATATTTGTATGTAAGTTCAAAGCAGTGCTGAATCTGAACCATTAGCGTGTGAAGTTTAAGGGCTTGCATGCTGAGGACCCATGGACCAGTGCCAAAGATTATATTAGTCTCTACCTTTTTTTTTTTTCCAGAGAAATCTCTCATGACCTTATTGTTATGACTAAAACATATCTGCACTAGTTAATGATGCCAATAATAAGACAGGGGTTATGCCAGGCTGCCTGACTACTAGCAGCCTCCCACAAATACACCAATTTATCTTGCATCACAACTCACCATTAAAATAAGGAAACATATACCTTTAAATATTCAAATTAACTGATCCTTTCTTATTTATTCTTGTAAATCATAACTGATCTATTCTTATCTATCTTCATCTTACCCAGGATGTTCTCCCCTATCATATTCTACTTCTCTCAAGGGAATGGACCTTATTCAAAGGGTAGGTTTTGGTTATAATACTAAGTAAGCAAATTGGAACATTCTTTGGTTGTTGTATAGGAATTTGCTACTGCTATTACCACACAGAGTGGGGATAAAATACAGGTCATCAGATCTCACTATTAGCATTCTCATCATAGCAGCACACTCCACTGAAACTTGTTTTCCCTGGGAACCCAGCTTAAACATCATAAGATTCACGGTAAACCCACCTCCAGCTGTATATAGTAAGTAATATTTCAGTGTTTTCTGTTTGCTCCAGTTCTTGACAGATCTGGAGATGGCCCCTTTTGTGGTGGCCAGATGGTTACATGCAGTCATTTCAGCTTCAGAAAAGCACCTCTTTCAGTACTATAGAACCTCTTATCCACAGTTTTACTTTGTGTGATTAAGATACCTATGATAAAGCGTGACCTGAAATTATTGTACAAGATATTTTTGAGAATGACCACCTCTATTTAAGTTTTATTACGGTGTTTGTTATAAATGTCTTTTTACCCCACTACCATCTCTTATATCCCACTGCCCATTTTTTCTTTCTGATTCCCTCTTAATCTCTGAAGTCTCATTTAATTTATTAGTGTCTGCTAGTTTTTATAATTATTTTTATTTATCAAGGTATCTGCTATCTGCTATGTAAATATCCAATATTTGTCTCTGTCATTCTGACTTTCTTCACTACAAATAATTGTCTTGAATTCCTTTCATTTTACTGTGATGTGAATAGCAACATTTCATCTTTTCTTATGGATGAACAGTATTCCATTTTGTGAATAAATCAAATCTCTTTGAGCCAATCCTTTATCAGTGGGCACTTAGGTTGCTTCCAGTGTCCTAGCTATTGTAAATAATGCTGTAATAAATGTTGTAGAGCATATGATTTTTCAAGTTGATTGTTTTAGCTTCTTTTGATAGATACCCAAGTGAGATTGCTGGGTCATACTGTATTTTTATTTTTAGTTTTTTAAGATGAAATTGATTTCTCTAAGGACTATACCAATTTATATTCTCCAGAGTAATAGGGTTTCTTTGTCTCTGTATCCTCTCTAGTATATGTTGGTTTGTTGTCATTTTAATATCCACTGAAACTTTTACATTAGGAAGACTTCTGTTTTTGAAAAATTAATAAACACTATTTTTGAGAACCGTTTTAAGTACACAGAAAAGCTGAGCAGAAAACACATAGAATTCCCATAGGCTGCCTATCCCCATACACATACAACCTTCCCCACTATCAATAGCCAGTGCCACAGTAGTACATTTGTTATGGTTGATAGACCTGTATTAACACATCATTGTCATTCAAAGTCCATATATGTGAGTTCATACTTGGTGTCCATATAATAGGTTTGGAAAAAAGTATGACATTTGTTCATCATTGTAGTATCATATAGAATGATTTCAATACCCTAAAAATCCTTTGCACTCTGCCCGTTCATCACCCTCTCCCTCCTAACACCTAGCAACACTGAACTTTTTTTTGTTTCTGTATTTACCTTTTCTAAACTGATATATGTTTGGAATCATAAAGTATATAGACTTCTCAGATTGACTCCTTTCACTTAAGTGTTTAAATTTATTTTATGGCATTTCATGTCTTGATAGCTCATTTCCTGTTGGTGTTGAATGATATTCCATTGTCTGAATATACCATAGTTTACTCATCTATTCACCAGTTTAAGGGTATCTTGGTAGCTTCTATTTGTTATTTATGAATAAAGCTACTGTAAACATATATGTATATAATCCCATGTGAACATTTTCAACTCTTTTGGATAAATACCTAGAAAATAAGAGTATGGGTAGTTTTCTTTAATACAAGAAAATATCAAACTGTCTTCCAAAGTGATTGTACCATTTTGCATTCCCACCAACAGTGCTGTTACCCCACATTTTGGCCTTTTAATAGGCATATAGAAGCATCTCATTGTTTTTCAATTTGCTATTCTTTAATGATGTATGATGTTAAATATCTTTTCCTGAACTTTTTTGTCATCCTTGTATCTTCTTGGTTGAGATGGCTGTTCAAGTCCTTTGCCCATTTTTAAATCAGGTTATTCATTTTCTTATCATTGAGTTTTAAGAGTTCTTTGTAAGTTTTGGATAAAAGTCCTTTACCAGATATAGCTTTATAGAGTTTGCAAATATCTTCTCCTAGTCTATAAACGCTGTTCTCTTTCTCTTGACAGTGTCTTTCACAGAGGAGAAATTTTTAATTTTAATGAAATGCAATTTAATTTTTTTTTCATGGATCATGCTTATGTAGTTCCAATTACTTCATTATCTCTAGAGAAGCTTATTATCTGCAGGGAGAGATGCTTATTTTATTATCAACTTCTGGACTTTAGTCTCATTTATTCCTCTGTGCATGATCTCATTAATTATTTTTTCCAGGTCAAATCTATTCAACTATCCCCTTCACTATTTTTAATTCAGCACTTAGTCTTTTTAATCTCTCTTCATTCTTCATTCAGCTTAGGTTTTTCCCTTTTTATTGAGAAGCTCCATGGAAAATCATCGTTAAATGCTTTATAAATAGGGCTAAGTATTTTGTGATTATTTCTTAAAATATATATTCAGAGTAGCAAAATATCTCAGTGGAAAGTGGAGTATTTTGTATTTCTCAGAAAGGTAGTTATATAATGGTCTTCAATTTTGCTTTCCCTCATGATCTTATCAGTAATTCTAGTAGAAATACTTTGCATGATATTCATTCTTTTTTTAATTGCTACTCTTGATTTTTCTTAACTATAAGTGTTTTCTATTTGATAATACATTTTATGCTAACCCTATCTTCTTGCCTATAAACATAGATTTAAGTGTTCACTATTCACATAAGATAAAGCTAAAAGCTTCTAACATGGAAAAGATAGTGAGCTATATTATTGGATACTAAATAAGAATGCTGTAGAAAGATTATGTGGATAATAATAAGTCCTAGGCAGGAAGTATATTTGTGGGAAATTAAATACAGAGTTCTGGAAAAAGTCAAAAAAGATAATAAAAGAGGCAGAAAAGAAAGATAATTTAAAATTGATTATGCATATGATGTCAAAGACTTCAGAAATTATTAAAATCAAAGCCATAGGCACTTGTTGATTTCGTAAAGTGACTTACCATACTGGCTTACCAACAGTGACTTCCCAACAGTTTCCACCATAAGTCAAGTAGGTGTGTTCCTAATACCTAAACAAGAGAAAGTTTTTCTCTCTAAGGACTAGTATTGGTAGATTTCATTGAAACTGGGGGTGCAAGCAAGATAAATTAGTGCAAAGAACTATAAGAGTTACAAATTAGAAAGATGCCCCCAACTAAAGCAGAGTTATGCTACAAGGTTGTGTTTATGATTTATTGTAATTGATTGTGATTAGAACAGGTTCACCCAAATTCCTCACATCATGCTTTCAAATCAAGTTGTTGACTTTGTGATTCTGATATAAACGGGTTATTGCGAGAGATCAATATTCCACATCTCATATTTGCTCACACTTTTTGATTAAGGAGCTTTCCTATTTAATAGCTTTTAATGGCAGTAGAATAAACTCCAATAGTATATCACTGAAATGCACACAAAGTATTACTGACTATTCTTTAAAAACCCTATTAATGATGTCCTTTAATCATGCCCATGCCCCATAGATCTTATTTTACTACATTTTCACCTGTTTTGTTTTTTTTTTTTTTTTTGCCCTGAATCCTTTTATTTTTTCTTTCTTTTTTTTTAAGATTTATCTATTTTTGCATACTGGGGTACAGACCAGAGGTGTGGGGGCGAGAGTATTCACCAGAGGCAGAGTAGGGAACAGAACAGGCAGATGAACTGAAATACACTGCTGAGGGGAGCAGCAGGGGAGCCAGGAGAGGTCTGTAGCACCATGTGGGTATCTCCCTGGCCAGGGATTGAACTCATGCTGCAGTGGCTGCAGATAGCTTCGTGGATTGCATCTTAACCCCTTGTGCCACCAGGAAGGCCCCTGAATCCTTTTCAAATACTCCAACTAGAGCTATGTAACTCAAACTATACCCATATCCTGGTCTATCCTTTGCTGCATATAATGGAAAGATCACTTCTCAAATGTCAATGAAATAAAAATTAAATGAAGAGTGAAGTCATGCATTTAAATATTAGAAGCAAATTCCTTTATACTAAGGGACAAAATGTCTTTTATGTACTAGGACAAAAGACAATATTCAATCATCATAATTCAACTTGGCCCTCTCTGGCAAATTAGAAGTGGAACAAATGAGAATCTTATAGTTAATTTCTATTTTGATATGGCGAAGTACACTAGACTGGAAAGAAAACAGAAAAGGAAAACATTGAATTACAAAGAACGAATCTAATTAAAACAAAATAACAAAGACAAATAAGAATTAAAGAAAAACTCATGTAATATTTTTCTTTACTACTCCACTACTCAGACAAGTGCAAAAAAATTTTGAAAAATACTTAAGATAGCTAATACTCTGTTTAAATGTGAGTTGAGAAAAAAAAATTGAAAGTCCCAACTCAAATGTAAAGGATAAAAATTGTTTTAAGACTCTAAGTAACTTCATTATGGATACACTATTTAACTATATTTGCAAGAAAAACAAAGTACCATTTTGTATTTTACATGGACATTTTTCCTATATCAAACATAACTCTTTAAATTTGGGTTTTTATTATTTTAAGATACAGAATTAAAGTATACTAGGTTCTAAGGTATAGAAAGCCATGCAGTTGCTTTGAGTATTAAGAATCTGTGTAATATATATATTTAAAAAAAACCCTGCTCTGTTCCAAATTAACTACAGAAAGGTAATTCTTAGGTGATTTCCTCTCAATATAGAGTTCTTCAGATGTATTGAAGAACTGTTCAATACAAATGTGTTCCAAAGGAATGTGTCTGCTACAGTTAGACCTTCCTTTACAGAAAAGAGAAAAACAACTTTAGTAGTAGTACTTTTAAGAGAAAAACAACTTTAAAAATAACTTTCAAAATAATAGTGGCTTCGTTACAGTTCTTTCAGTAAAACTAACATAACACTATTGTAAATGTGAGGTATTGTTCTCAGCAAGTGAAATACATATAGGCTGAGGTAAGCTATAATAGTCTTGCAAAAAAAAAATGTGAATTTTAGGTTTTTTTTTCAGTTCACACTAATGATGATTTTCTCAAAAGATGTACTATAAACCAAAACATTACAAAGCAGGTATTACACTCCTTTCTATATTTGTCGAATATTCCCTGAGTTTTCTTTTCTTTTTTTTTTTTAAGATTGATTTGTTTATGCACACAGGAGCTGGAGTGTAAGCCAAAAGTAGGGGGGAGGGGTTAACAGGATTCACCAGAGATAGAGTGGGGAGCAGAACAGGCAGATTGACTGAAATACACTGCTGAGGGGAGCAGCGGGTAAGACAAGAGAAGTCTGCTGTGCCATGTGGGTCACCAACCTGGCTGGGTATCAAAATTCATAGTGCTGAGACTTATCCCCTTGCACCACCAGGGAGGCCCCTTCCCTGAGTTTTCTATACTGATCTAGAGGCCACTAAGTGTACTACAACCAAAAAAATGAAGAAATGCTTGCTAACTTTGAGGCAACCTAGAACCTAAAAGCAGGCCCAAGAGAAAACTGCCTATTCAACTTAAGAAAAATGGGAAGGTTTGCAAGATGGAAAAGTAACTAATTCATATAGTGCTTTTATGTTTAATCTTTAATTACAAAATTTCATGTGTATTTTAGTATGTCTTGATGAAAGTTGTTTTCAAATGAAAGTGCTATGTGAAACTACTGAAAATTTGAAAAAGAAGTCTTTTATATTTCACTATTAAGAACAGTAAATGCAGTTTTATGTACCAGAACTTTGATCACATATTATTGACTATAGATGTATTTTTACACTTGATCTTAGCCAAAAGGCCGAGAAGCGATATAGATGTATTTTTAAAGAGTTCTTGAATCAGTCTGAATTTTATAAGCAACAGTGTCTTTCAATGATTGTTGGATCATCTTAAATTAAAATTTTGTCATAGTTTTTGGTTGTGTTAATTTAGAGCATACATGGGTTATCATTTAAATTCTCCAAAGAAAAAAAAATCTCCAAGGAGGGCCTCTGTGGTGGCGCAATTGTTAAGTCTCGGCACTGTCAAGACACTTGGCTCAACAGACCTCTCCTGCCTTGCCTGCTGTTCCCCTAAGCACTGTATTATAGTAGATCTGCCTGTTCTGCCCCCCATTCTGTCACACCTCTGGCCTACACCACAGTTCATGTATGCATATAAAATAAAATAAATCTAGGGCCTCTCTGGTGGCGCAGGTGGTTGAGCGCCCCACTGTGAAGCTGTCCACAGCCTCAGCAGCGCTGGTTGGATCCCCGCTGGCCTCCGAGCAACCCACATGGCAGCAGACCTCTCCTCCTGGCCCGCTGCTCCCCTCAGCAGTGTATTTCAGTCGGTCGGCCTGTTCTATTCCCCACCCTGTCTCTGATGAATCCTCTCACTCTCCCGTGCATCTGGCCTGTACCCCGGTTCTTGTATAAAAATAAATAAATCTAAAAAAATAATAAAATAAATCTATAAAAAAGTAAATAAATAAATTATCCAAGGATACATACTTTTCCCCTCTCATCACTTAATGCTAAGGCTGCGTAAAGCAAATGTCCTCTTTGCTGGGTGTTTTTGTTTATTTTCTTTTTCTTTTCTTTTTTTTTTTTAGATTTTTTTATTTATTTATACAAGCACTGGGTAGAGTCAGATGCGCGGGAGGGTGAAAGAATGCACCAGAGCCAGAGGGGGGAACAGAACAGGCAGACCGACAAAATACACTGCTGAGGGGAGCAGCAGCGGGGCTTGAGAGATCTGCGTGCCATGTGGTACCCTCGCCGGTGGCGGGGGATCAGACCAGCGCCTCAGAGGCTGCGGGCAGCTTCGCAGCCCAGTGCTCAACTGCTGCACCACCAGGAAAGACCCATGTTTTCATTTATTTTCATTCTCACACAATGAATATAGCCTCTGAGTATTTCTGCCTTCTAATCCTACATAAAATTACATGGCATCTGACAAGGGGAGATATCTTACATTTAATGTAAAACAGAAAAAAAAAAATCTTAGGAGTCCTCAAGGATTCCTAGAACATATAAATCATGGATGAGTTTTGGATAGATAAATAAAAGCCATCATATGTCTCATGAAGATATGATCTCTGAGGATATGAAATTGGCCGGAAATAAAATGTGTTTTAAACTCATTTTCCAGACAATAAAAATTTAGAACTCTATTATACACTTGTTTTAGTTAAATATGAATGTTTTCCATGTCTGTAATTGAAACAAGAACTGATTGATAAACTGAGGTAAATTAGGTTCTTTTGATTGAAAAATGATATATTAACAAATATGCAATAATATATTTAAATATTTAATAACATATACTTGTTTCACGCTTCATATAGGTCACTAGAAAAATAGCATCATGAAAACTAAGAGGTTTCTCTCTTCTGTTTACTGTTCTGCCTTGATTTAGAACATTGTTTGGCACATAATAGGCAATCAAGAAATATTTGTTGACCAAATTGAATTAATGAGTCAAGTCACATCCAGTGGTGCATAGCTATTTGTGCATGTGTCAATTGTGTGTCCTAAATTACAGAATGAACCTGCACTTGTTTCACTCCTGGGCTTAATGAGACTTCAACACAGTAAACAGAACCCTCAACTCAGTTGATGTTCATCATTCTATTATCTACTCCAGTGAGACATACTGTACTTAAATAAACTCCAGTTCTTCTCTGGAAGAATCAGTAATCATGCTAACCCAGTAAACCATAATGACCACCGTTGTCAAACTCCATTTGACTCAATACATTTGGGTTAGACTCTCCATGGCTTTAAACACAGATGATAGATTTTTACTAAATAACATCTTAGAAGAACTTTAGGAATTTCTTTTGTAAGTTCAAAGAGTCCTTTATCTGTAAAACAGTAGTCAAGGAATGCTAATTAAAAAATCAGCTGTGGACTAATGATGAAAAAAGCAAGTAGAGTCTGATGAGAAGGGAATAAGAAAACTTTGTGTAATTTTGAAAAGATATGTCCATAACAAGCTGTGGGGTATTTGGAAATGAATATAAATCACTTTATTATGGTTTTATATAAACCATAAACTGGTTACCGTATATCACACACCAAGAAATACTCCATACTATGTGAGCTTTCCTTTCATATTCTCCTTAATGCAAGAGATCACTTAACTTAATGGTGCTTTGCAGCACTAATTATTTGATAATAATCAAAAGGTTTCATGATCTGAAAAAAGTTGTTTCAATACAGCCCATTAAACAACATGAAGAGCTATTAGTCCATTCTACTACCTTTCTGCTACTCAGGTGTTAATTTTCCAGATGTTTTCTAATTAAGGGCATATAAAGGAAGAATAACATGAATTGCACAATCTGCTAAATTTATCCAGCCCAATTTTGTTGTCAATACTACATGTTACCTTTATTGTAAATGTGACTATGATATAATTATTTTCTAAATTTATATTGACCCTTTTCTAAGACTGTAAAAAATTCCTCTGACTAATTTATTTTGTGAATCATACAGATGAATGTTCTCTCTGACTTACCTAAAATAGCAGCTTATATTTTTATTCTTACCAATATGTATGAATTTATATAAATCTGTGCTAACTTACTTGTAGTAAACAAGTCTCCTAATAGAAATTTTTGCTCTGTACATTTCATAATTACTCAGTTATATTACTTATGTGTTGCCTCATACATCTGAAAATCAGAGAGAGGGAAAGAACCAAAGCAAGGGAATGAGAGCAAGATAAAAAGAAAGAGATAATTAGCAAATTAGTTTCGAACTTGTTCCACTACCTCTAGAAAAAAAACTAAACTCTCTTTCATTTGGTTTCTCTGACCCAAGTAATTAGTGATTCAGAAATATGAAGAGAACAGCATCCCTTGTGATCATTGTTAGATTATGTTTCTAGAGCTTTAACAGCTTTCTACAGGAGATAGATTGGCAGGGAAAAATAGTACCCACAGATGCCAGAAAAATAAACTGAATTTTAAGAATTAAATACCTTCAAACCAACCTTTGTCTTGTCAAAAAAAAATACTACATTGGTTTAAACAGACTGTTGGCTTCTATTCAAAATAATGCATTTTTTTTTAGATAGCGATGCTTAGATTCTTCTGGAGAAGGTTGTATGTGGTAAAGCTCACTTCCACAGCATACCTGGACCATGAAGAACCTACAGAATAGTAATGGTTCTTGGAGTCTAAAGAATATGAGAATTTAAGAAAACCAGGCTAGCCTCTAGAACAGTGAATCACTGTCTGAAGAATTGGAAATTGGGATAAAGACAAAATCCCAGGATCAGAGTACTAGCCCTCTTCCAGACTCACAAGAAATAAATTTTAAGAGCTGTCTTTGTGGGCAAGCCATAACTAATAAAATGTGATAAAGGAAAAGAATATTGCAACTCCAAGTTATATCCCTGTTCTATGGCATTAAGTAACCTACTTTATTAAGAGAGTGTGTGTTTGACATCATTTCCATTTATCTCACTGACTCTATTTTAAAATTTTTATAATAACATTGCCTTATAACATTTTATAAATTTCAGATATACAATATGGTTTGAGATTTCTATAAGACACATTATGGTCTCCACCGAAAGTCTCGTTTCCATCCACCATCATAAAATTGACCCTGTTTATTCATGTTTACCACCGCTATCTCCTTTTCTCTGGTAACCATCATTTTGTTCTCAAAATCTAAGCACTTACTTTGTTTTGTTTGTCCATTTATTTTTGTATCTCTCTCTGATTCAGGTGAACAGCTTTATATTTCAATGTCTTTATATACTACATTATAATCATTACTGTTTCAATCCAAAAACTATTCCACTAACCCCATCAGCCCCTTCAAACCACAACTCATTATCTCTAGCATAGGATTTTTCTTTCACACAAATGTGTCTGTCTTTTCTACCCATCTCAGTGTTGTCCTTTTATCCTTTGTTGTAGAAGCTCAATTCGTCTGGATTACATGATTTCTTCTATGTAAATTATTGGATATGTATTTTCAGATTTGTTGTATTTGTGAAGGGGCAAGTTCAGTTCCCTTCTACCCTACCATTTTCAACACAGATTTTTTTTTCAAATCTGCAAGATATAAAAGTGAGTATCTAAGCTAAGATCATAGATACGGTTTATCAGATCTAGAACATTTGGAGAGATTGTGATGGGAATTTAACTACTAAATTTGTATTAAGTAAAAATGTACCCAATCAATTTGGTGAAAAGTTTCACTGTAGAATTTATAGCATGATAGCAAGAATTGGCCCAGTTTTAATACTTCTCAAGAATCATTCACAAGTTTAAATCCCTCTTAGCATCCTTGGACTTATGGAACTAGTGGAGTCAGAACATCCTTACAAAGTAGAGGAGCTTACATATTAATACTTTGTCATCTGCAAAGCCAAAATCTAAAATATTTTTTAATATTACTTAGAAAGATTTGATGTTTTATCCTGGCAAATGTAAGTTGATGATTCTTTTACTGAAGATTAGTTTTTGGTCTCAAGTTATTTATCATTCTGAATGATATGGAAAAGTCTTCTATTTTGAAAAGCTGGGAGGATGGATATGTACTCTAACTTTTAAAATTTGACCTCAAGAGGCAAGAATATGGTATATATTCATCTTAATCATTTGTATATAACTCCCTCGTCATCGTCCCTTAAATGAGCTGATTTTATTTGTTTGGTTATTTGAGATAATGAATTTGCTAATCTGCAAATAGATTATCTTAAATAACAGTAAAGACCTTCAGCCTACATTTTGCAATATGATTTTAACTTCATACCACCCCTTTTCTCTGCCCCCCCACCCCATTAAAATAAGCATCATACCAAAGTCTGTTTCCCACTCCATTGCCTTCTAATCTAGATGTATTACTTTGAAAACATACTGTTAAACAATAGGGTTTTCTTAGAACATTTTATTAGAGTATGCCTTTTTCCACTTTAAATGGCTATGTAACTCAAATATCATTATCACCAATATGAAACCTAAGGTATCAGAAATGTAGTCACTAGCTCCTCAGTCTAAAAACTGATTTCAGATTAGGATTTTACTCTTCACCTTTCAAAAAGCCACATTAACCACTCCTTAGATTACTGATCACCAACCCTCAGTCTTTGGAGGAGAAGGGATGGGGAATAAAATGTTAGAGATCAATTAGTGTGCACCTATTTTTCTGAGATCTTCATTCACAGATGTCTCTCTCAAGGTAATGGTAGGGATAGACAATAACAGTATTTGAACAGATGTCTCCTTTCCTACTTTTGCCAAGCCCTTTGAAACGTTTTTCTGCTCCAAGTCAAAGTTATGACATTATACAGTGATCTCAGACACTATGCCTCCCCACATCATTGCCCCAAGGATTTTCAACACTTTTCTTGATCTTTTCCTTTTTAAATCCTCGAGGATTTACTTGGAGGCAGAAACAGGTAATTCCTGGTAGGAGCCTATTTTAAATTTTTAAACTGAAATACTTTAAACTTGGAAATTATATAGAAAAGTTGTATTTAGTTTGAAAAATACACAGCAATTGAAATACTTATTTAATCATTGATTGAATCATATCCTGACAGATTGAAGATATAATCTTCCAAACCAGTTCTGCTTTATTAACTATAAGAAGTGGGCAGGCAAGTCCAACAGATCTTTATCAAAATAACTTCTGCTTATCGAATGCATATGCAATAAGGATTTATCTGCATTTCAGTGATATTTGATTGATTTTACAGTGTAATAGGAACAATAAAAGGAGAAAATGAACCAGAGAAAGTTGTGTTCCTAATAGGGGACAGAACTGAAACATAGAGCTAGATGGAAGTTAGTTGTAGTATCAATACCTAAAAGAAAGTATGGTATGACAAAATAGTTTCCTTTTCCTAAATATGATCTATATGTAACCTGCAGACTCCATATTGGAAGTAGTTACCTATTCCTGAGAACTAGTCCTCTTGGTAATTTTATGAAGTCCCAAGGGATTGCCCCACATTCTAGGAATATATTTAAATGCTATTTCTACTTTTTGCTTATTCTGGAAATCAGTGCATTTATGCATGTGTTGAAATGTGGCATTCATAGCTAATGAAACTGCAACTGAATGGGAGAAAAAGTGATTTGTTAAATGCTTCATAGCAGTTGTATCAAGTCAATTTGCACAGTTGACAAGTCAAAAGTCTGATAGAAAATCACTTCTCCAGATGCTGACAGGAAAGGAGCTATTTACTATTTTAGTGGTGCAATAAAAATAAAAAGGCAAAGTCATTGCTATTAAATGAACATTGCATAAATATATAAACATATTCAACTTTTGTTGACTGGGAAAAAAAGAGTCTATTATCTTCATGGTTTGGGAACATTATTAAATTTTGAAATAATTATGGCAAATAATATTATGATAATAGTATTACAAAGTTACAGGGACATTCTTCAAAAACATTGTTCCATTTGGCATTTTTTGTGCAATATTAGTATAAGCCATGTGTTATCCTTTACAAAAAACAAAATGGATGACATGATCACCCATATCTACATACTAAAATCACCTTCCTGTCTGTAGCCACAGTCTGTCTGAGTCACTGATTTTAGTTAGAGAATTCCTCAGTGTACTCTCATATTTTAAAGACTTTATTAATATCATTTGTCTTCTCTTAAGGTTTGGAAAGTTGTAGAATTTCAAGTAGATAACTTCAACTAGTAATTTGTTGCTCTGGGAGGAAAAATGTATTTTTATATGTTTTTAATTAAAGGAATTATATATCGGTTGCTCCTTGCCTTTGTTAACAAAATCTCCTGATACTTAATTTACAAGTTCATCCAAATTTCTTTTTTGATTTGAGAAATGCAGTATTTATTTATTTTTATTTATTTGCTTATTTAAATATTTTATTTGATATAATTCTTACATCTTTTCTCATCTTTGTACAATGTATGCATTTTCATTTTGGTTATATTCCCCATACAATTGCATCTCCCCCCTTATTTTGACTATAGTCCTTCCTTTCCCTACCCCTCCCTCCCCTCCTCCCCCGTAGTGTGTCTCTGGTTTATAGTTGCTTGTTGATTTTGATTTTTACTTTGTATTGATTAGTCTTTTTCCTGGTCTCTTATTTAGGTTTTCTAAATTCCTGCTATGAGTGAGACCATCCGGTATTTTTCTTTTTCTTTCTGGCTTATTTCACTGAGCATGATCCCTTCTAGCTCCATCCATGTTGCTGCAAACTGCATGTGTTTATCTTTTTGATTGCTTAGTAATATTCCATTGTGTATATGTACCACATCTTCTTGATCCAGTCATCTATTTTTTGGCATTTGAGTTGCTTCCATTGCTTAGCTATTGTAAATAGTGCTGCTATAAACATAGGGGTGCAGGTGCTCTTTGGAATTGATGTTTCTGTGTCCTTTGGGTAAATACCTAGGTGTGGAATTGCTGGATCATATGGAAGCTCTATGCTTAGAAGGTCAAGAAATCTCCACACAGCTCTCCATAGTGTTTGGACCAGTTTGCCCTCCCACCAACAGTGCAGGAGTGTTCCTTTTTCTCCACATCCTCGCCAACATTTGTTGTTGCTAGTTTTTTAATATGTGCCATTCTCACTGGTGTAAGATGGTATCTCATGGTAGTTTTGATTTGCATTTCCCTGATTACAAGTGATGTTGAACATTTTTTCATATGCCTGTTGGCCATTTGCAGAGAAATGCAGTGTTTAAACCAAATAACTTAAAATATTTTAAATCAGACTTGGAAAGGAGGAGAGATTGGAATAAAGTTTCAAAAAAAAAAAAGAATGTTCTATAATTTACTAATGTTTTCTTTCTTGGGGAAAAAAAAAACCCTGACAGTTTGTGTGCATTTCATAGTCCTATCTCCAAACTGTGCCAAAACACAGAAACATATCCATAGGTTCTCCCTGAGCAAGTAAACAGAGCAGCCACGCTGATGGCAAAGTATAAGTTTTTTCCCCCATTTCTTTATTACTGGTATAGGAAGATAGTCTGATAAATCTGGTTAAGAGTATACATACATCTTCCATCACCACCATAAAAGAGTTATTTGAAGACACAGGAGGAACCCTAGCTTCAGAGTTCAGAGTATGAGCTCCAGCACCAAATCCTCTGGTTTAAAATCTTTGTCGTATTTAGCTCATTAGCTCTGTGATTTTTGGTAAGTTTTATAATTGGCTAAATTTAGAAGATATCAGTATTTACTTGATAATGTTGATTGTGGAAATCACCTGTGATATTACAGTGAAATAATTTTAAAAGTGGAGTTTTATGCACATAGCGAAACCTTGATAAATTTATTATTCAATTCATGCCAAACACTGTTACCATTAAGTTCATATCATATCACAGTTGTTATAGGTGCATGTGGGAGTTGGAAGGAGGCAGGCAATGGTGATGGTTTTCATGTTTTACTCTAATATTGCTTTTGAGATAGCATCACCCTTTTGGGACTCTCCATGATCTAGAAATACCTACTTTATAAAAACTGAAAATGCCATGTACTTCCTTCTTTGGCTCCCTTTGCATCCAGGATCCTGGCTCATGAGCTACTATCATCAATTAGATTTTGAATCAAGAGCTAGTGATGCCCAGGAAAGGGATTTGTGGTGTGTCCTCTCTGGCAGCTTCATTTCTCATTTGGGAGTGGCAGTGTGGCGTTCATTGTTCCAATTCAAAACCTTCAGGGTCAACAAAGCAAACTGCCACCCAGCAGTGTCCTCAAAATAGCCTGCCCAGGTTCCTGCAGAGGCACAACATTAATTCCCCAGTCCTCAAGAGATTCTATATTATTTCAACAAGTTTCTTTCCTGCTAAAATCTGTCAGGCAGAGTCAATTTCTGCTTACATATAATTAAGATCTGTGACTTAAAAACTGATGTTACTGAAAATCTCTCTATAACATTACATTAATTATGTTCTTTCAAAAGAGCATTTATTAAGTGGGAAATAAGAATCATCCTTAACTATTCATTCCCCCAATAATATATAAATCAAATATATGAAACAATAATAATTATGTTAGGGGATGGAGGTGCTAACTAAGCTATTGTCACAGTAATTTCATAAATACACATATCAAATCACAGTTGTATATACTGTAAAATTATAAATGTTACATGACCAAATTATCTCAACAAAGCTGAAAAAATACAAATAAAACAGCATTTTTAGAAATCCTTAAATACTTTTAAGTTTTCACAAAGGTAAAATCTTACATTTAAAAAAAATATAAAAATAAAGCCTAGTGACAAATAAATAAAAGCATATACACATAGTAGCAGCCTTTGTTATTGCCACTGTCCAGAAATAGTATTAAGAGTAACTCCCAGGGCCTCCCCGGTGGTGCAGTGGTTGAGCGCTGGTTTGCGAGGCTGCCCGCGGCCTCTGCAGCGCCGGTTCGATCCTTGGCTGCTCCTCAGCCCCCAGAGGAGGGTCCCACATGGCGCGCAGACTTCTCCTGCTTCCCGCTGCTCCCCTCAGCAGTGTACCTCGGTCCTTCTGCCTGCTTTGCTCCCCGCTCTGGCTCTGGTGAATTCTGTCGCCCTCCCGCGCTTCTGACTGAACCCAGTGCTTGTATAAATAAATGGATAAATCTTTAAAACACACACACACACACAAAAAAAAGAGTAACTCCCAAACTTTTGTATACAACTGAGTATAAATAAAATATATATACTATATATGATATATATAAATGCATGTAAAATTTGTCACATAGCCATTTTAACACTATTCTTTCCTTTTTTAGAATGTATCATAAATATTTTCATTATTAAAAAATCTAAACAGGGCCTCCCCTGGTGGCGCAGCGGTTGAGCGCTGGGCTTTGAGGCTGCAAGCAGCCTCTGCAGCGCCGGTTCAATCCCTTGCCGCTGGCAAGGGTCCTACATGGAGCGCAGACCTCTGCTGCTGCCCACTGCTCCCCTCAGCAGTGTACTTCGGTCCTTCTACCTGCTTTGCTCCCCACTCTGGCTCTGGCTCTGGTGAATTCTCTCACCCTCCCACACTTCTGACTGTACCCAATGCTTGTATAAATAAATAAATCTAAAAAAAAAAAAAATACCTTAAAAAAATCAGAAGAATTAAAAAAAAATCTAAACAAAAATTTAATGCTTGCCAGATAGTCTATGTATTAACTATATTATTCATTTAACATTATTGTAATATTAGTGGTCAAGACATTGTTTCTATCTCAATATTGTAAATAATACTGCATTTAACACTCCTCACAAACACTATTTGAAGGTAAAATTGATCCATCTGTGAAATAGGTAAAGCCTCCACATCACCATTTAATTCTTCCTCAGAAGATTTCCATCCATTATTGCCAGTTTGAATTTCTATTTTAACATTGTCTATTTCAAATCCTGATTTTACTTCATTTACTGCCTTATTGCCCTGCTACCTACATTTCCAGTTTTTCACTTTACATCTCAGTTATTTTTCTCCACTCGACCTGTTGTCTCTTTTCTGAAGGGCCCATATATTTATTTATAATATAAGTTACTCCAAACATCCTAGAATTACTTAACATATCCTGGAAAAAAATCATTTTGAGAGTCTTGCTTTACCCAAGAGGTCCAGGAGATATTTTCTTTTTCTCTTAGACTGCAATGATTTTGATAGCCTCACTTAGTCTTTATTCATACCCACCCCTGAGCTGAGGGCATCTATACAACTAAGCTTTTCATGTTCCTCATTCCTTGTTCTTGCTCACTGTCCTCAGATTTGCAGTTGGAGGCTTTTGGATATTAATAACTTCATGTCAAATTTCTTCATGTCAAATTTCATATCAAATTAAGGGGTAGCAATAAGCTACCCCTTAGTTAAAGTTCTTTCCTCTGCTGTTCACTTTGCCAGTACCTAAGATGACATCACAGGAAAAAAATAGGTTTCCCAGCTTGTCCTTTTTCTGAGTCTGAAGGTTATAGAATAGGCTGTGTCAGCACTTTTCTCCTATTCCCTTTCTAGCAGTTTGCTGGAATTTTTGCATTTTTCTAAAGATGAAGAAAACTAACAAATGGAGAGGTGAGGGACTGGAAAAATGGTATCCATCTGCATCACTGGATATCCTCTTGATACTGTAGGAAAACCATTACCCTTCTCTGTATAATATGTCCTAATTTTCCAAATTAGATAAAGATATTTGGAAGCCATTATCAAAACCTCTCTCCTTGATCAAACTATGGAAAGAGTTTCTGAATACTTTTCTCAGGGAGGCCCTGATTGGTAGGTCTCTGTTTTCAGCTACACATTGTCCACTTTTAAAGGAATCCTGCAAAATCATGTTAGCCAGATTTCCCTGCCCTCAATATATAATCACCTTGGATATCTGGTCAGTCACCTCATCCACTACTATCCCCATACAACTCAGGGAATGTATGATCATCCTGTCTTGCCTACAGCAAAAACTCTGTTGTCAGTTTAGCCAGAATCTCCCTTTACCCTCGATGTTTGTTTTCAGTAATTTTCTATCTGAACTTCCACAGTCTAGAAAGAATTAATTCAGGTAATGAAAAAAGCCCCTGAAAAATCCTGACAATCCAGAATCCATGCTCTGCAAATCAGGTTGAGCTCACAAGGGCCTCAAGAGCTAAAATGAATCTAGTTCCCTCTAACTCACCAGGTTTCAAGTAAGGAAAACATAATTTCCTCAAGAAAAACTGGATGTCTATTCTAGAGAAGTTGACATTCACATGCAAAAACTAACAAACACATGAAAATATGTTTGTTGTAGTATTTCAATAGAGGGGGAATACAAGCAATCAATATAGGAATGGTTAAACAAACCATGGCATTCTGCTCTATAAGACACTACATCTCAATTTCTCAATAGACTTCTAACTGGTATCTTTAAATACCTTCAGGCCCTTTCCACATTATCCTCAATACTGCAACATCAATGATTTTATTAAAATGAATGTTTAGTCAATCATTCTCTGTTTTGTAGCCTTTCATACTTGGAAAAAAATTACCAAAATCCAACACAGATCCTAAGGGCACTGTCTAGTCTTCCTCTGTGGCCCTTTCCTTGGACTGGCTTGCCACCCTCTTCCCCTTGCTCTGTGGCCTCACATATAAACTTTGTTTTACTGGTTATGCTGTGCTCCTTATGGCCACAAAGGCTTCGTATATGTTGCTTCCACCATCTGTAAAATTATGCATCCTAGTCTCATCTTCAATTTGTTAGCTCCTACTCATCTTTCAGGTCTCAGGTGAAATATTGCTTCCTCAGGGAAGTTGTCCCTAAAGTCCTAGGCCAAAATTATGCAAATGTTCCTTTTTCCAGATCACTTATCTCAACATGTAGTTATGCTTGAATGTGTGTGATTATTTGATGAAAATCTATCTTACAATGTCTTGAGAATAGGAACTACATCTGCTTTTGTTAATTTTTGCCTGGTCCACAATAAAGTAAATAAAAAATTGAATATATGAATTATCTAGTACCTGTTGCTTTATTTCTAATGAAAATTTCTTGCTATTAGTGAAGTAACAGACAAATTGACTGTGTTGGGACTAGACATACTTGTACAGTGAGGGAATAGTGCAAGACAGAAATTAATAAAGTTGATATAAAAAGAGCATACATAAAAGGGGCATACTTAACATGAGAAAGAGATAACATGGTATGATATATATGTATCAATCACTAGTCTCCAATCTAAAACCCCTGAGTTCCAGTCCTCACTCCCAAATTAGTATAATCTTAGCCCAAAGCATCTAACCTTGTTAAAACACAGTATTCCACATAATTTTCTATTGTCTTTTCAGATCCACTGGTTTTCCAACATCCACAATAACTTGGTGGTATGACTATTATTGACTGCATTAGTGGGTTTCCATAATGCCTGGCTTCCAATTGAGTTTGATTTATGGAAACAGTGACAAAATATCAAAGGAAGATAAAAGGCCTTCCCTTGAATATTAACCATGCAGTGCAGAGTGTCTTTATCAAACTCTCTTCATGATGCCCAATTGAATAATCCATGTATTTCTTGTCAAGACCCTGACTGCCATATTCAATTTTATCACTTTTGAAATGGGGGTAATGATGTCTACTCTGCCTAGCCTTTGGGGTTGTCAATTAAAAACTCACATAATATAATTTTTTAATGCAATCTGAGGATGAGAAAACCCTGTAGTCAGACTGTTATTATAAAGATCACACCTGGCACTTAGAAAGTGTTTGATGCATTCCTGATGAAAAGCATCCTCATTTAAACAGAGTGATCTTGTGCACAGTATAAATAGACCAGCCTTTAAGTGATTTTCAGAGGCACCAAAAATATCTCCTCTGTTGGATTGCTTCAAATTCCTTAGATTGTCAGCAGAAATAGTAACCTGTAATTATTAAGGCCCAAGGATTATACCAGACACGGCACTGGCACTTAATACCCATGTCTCCAGTCTACATAACCCCACTTCACAGATGAGAAAGTGGCTACTCCAAAAACTGAACAACTAGCTGATAATGGATAGAAAGACTTTCAAACAAAGATCTTTCTACTAGCAGGGCCATTATTTTGTCTACTTCTCATGCTACAGCTTTGGCACTGTTTATTCATGATGGAATTATCCTGTTCAAATAGAGTGCATTCATTTATGCACGAGCAGATGTGAGTTTAATAGATTAGTATTCAGAGAAAGTGTTATCTCCTCAGTTCTTGAGGATATGACTATAGGATTAAATTGGAAACTAGAGATATGGATACTGGTTTCCATGAAAAAATAAAGTATTTGGCTCCTGAGACTGCCCAAAGGGCCTGGCTGGTAGGATGTGGAGGCAGCTTTGCTTCCTTCTGTTATCTCAAAGCTGATACTACTTTTAGCTATATTATACCTTTTAGTATCTAGGTAGAGGTTTAGATCTTAATATAAGATGATTGTCCTGATGTATTTCATCTGCACTACATTTTCTAATGCATTCAGAATTTTAAAATAGTGCAGGGGAAAGAAAAAAATCCTTCTCATCCCTGCATTCTTTATTTTTATTTTTTTAATTTAAATTTTATTTTAATATTTCCCATACAATTACAACCCCCTTATTTTGACCCCAATCTCTCCTTTCCCCACCCCCCAACCCCCACAGAGTGTCTCTGGTTCATAGTTATTTGTTGATTTTGATATATTCTTTCTTATAGTTATTCTTTTTCCTGGTCCCTTATTTAAGTTTTCTATATTCCTGCTATGAGTGAGACCATCCGGTATTTTTCTTTTTCTTTCTGGCTTATTTCGCTGAGCATGATCCCTTCCAGCTCCATCCATGTTGCTGCAAATTGCATGTGTTTATCTTTTTTGAATGCTGAGTAATATTCCATGGATCATATGGAAGCTCTATGCTTAGTAGGTCAAGAAATCTCCACACAGCTCTCCATAGTGGTTGGACCAGTTTGCACTCCCACCAGCAGTGCAGGAGAGTTCCTTTTTCTCCACATCCTCGCCAACATTTGTTGTTGCTAGTTTTTTTAATATGTGCCATTCTCACTGGTGTAAGATGGTATCTCATGGTAGTTTTGATTTGCATTTCCCTGATTACAAGTGATGTTGAACATTTTTTCATATGCATTTTGGTCATTTGCATTTCCTCTTTGGAGAAGTTTCTTTTTAGCTCTTCTGCCCATTTTTTGACTGGATTATTTTCTTTGTTTTTGTTGAGTCTCATCAGCTCTTTGTAGATTTTTGTGATCAGTCCTTTATCATTAGTGTTGTGTGCAAAAATGTTCTCCCAGTGGGTGGGGTTTCTCTTTGTTTTTGTTATTGTCTCTTTTGCTGTGCAGAAGCTCTTTAATTTGATGTAGTCCCAGCTGTTTATCTTTGCCTTCACTATCACTGCATCTGTAAAGATGTCTTTGATGTGCATATCATGTCGTGTTTCGCCTTTATTTCCTTCCATGTATTTTATGGTTTCAGGTCTTACCTCTAGTTCTTTAATCCATTTTGAGTTGGTTTTTGTGCATGGTGTTAGTCAAGCTTCATTCTTTTGCATGTAATGACCGAGTTTTCCCAGCACCATTTATTGAACAGACTTTCTTTGTTCCAATGCATAGTCTTTGCTCCTTTGTCAAAGATTAGTTGACCATGAATCTGTGGGTTTATTTCTGGATTTTCTATTTGATTCCATTGGTCTGTGTGTATGTTCTTGTTCCAATACCATGCACTTGTGATGATTATGGCTTTGTAGTATAGTTTGAAGTCTGGGAGTGTGATGCCTCCATTCCCTTCTTTTTTTTTTTCAGGAGAGCTTTGGCTAGTCGGGGTTTTTGGTGATTCCATATGAATTTCATCAAAATAATTGTTCTATTTCTTTGAAGAATGACATTGAAATTTTTATTGGAATAGCATTGAATCTGTATATTTCTTTTGGTAGGATGGCCATTTTAATAATATTTATTATTCCAATCCATGAGCAGGGGATGTCTTTCCATTTCCTTGTGTCTTCTTCTATTTATTTTAACAGTGTTTTATAGTTTTCTTTGTATAGGTCCATTACCTCTTTTGTTAGATTTATCCAAGTATTTAATTTTTTTTGTTTCAAAAATAAGAGTGGTTTTTTTTTTTTTTTATTTCTTCTTCAGATTTATTGTTTGTGTATAGGAAGGCTACTGACTTTTGCATGTTGATTTTGTATCCTGCCACTTTACTGTACTGATTGATTAGTTGAATTAGTTTTCTGTGGAGTTTTTGGGGTTCTCTATGTATATTATCATATCATCTGCAAATAGTGATAGTTTGACTTCTTCTTTTCCTATTTGGATTCCTTGTATGTCTTTCTCTTGTCTTATTGCTCTGGCTAGGACTTCCAGTATTATATTGAAAAGCAGTGGTGAGAGTGGACATCCTTGTCTTGTTCCAGATCTTAATGGAAATGCTTTCAGCTTTTCACCATTGAGAATGATACTGGCTGTTGGCTTGTCATATATGGCCTTTATGATGTTGAGGTATTTTCCTTGTATCCCAAGAATTTCAAGGGCTTTCATCATGAATGGGTGTTGCACTTTGTCGAAAGCTTTCTCAGCATCTATTGATATTATCATATGGTTTTTATATTTCTTTTTGTTGATGTGTTGGATAACGTTGATTGATTTTCAGATGTTGAACCATCCTTGTGTCCCTGGAATGAATCCTACTTGGTCGTGGTGAATTATCTTATGTACATTGTTGGATTCTGATAGCTAAAATTTTATTGAGGATTTTTGCATCAGTGTTCATTAGGGATATTGGCCTGTAGTTTTCTTTTTTTGTGTTGTCCTTGTTCGGTTTTGGGATTAGTGTAATGTTGGCTTCATAGAACGTGTTTGGTATTATCCCTTCCTTCTCAAATTTTTGGAAGAGTTTGTGAAGGATAGGCACTAATTCATCTCTGAATGTTTGGTAGAATTCATTTGTAAATCCATCAGTTCCTGGGCTTTTGTTTTTGGGGAGGTTTTTGATTACCATTTCAATTTCGCTGCTTGTAATTGGTCTGTTTAGGTGTTCTATTTCTTCTTTATCTAGCGTTGGGTGGTTGTAGAGTTGTAGGAATTTGTCCATCTCCTCTAGATTGTTGAAATTGTTTCCATATAACTGTTCATAGTAGTTTCTGATTATTCTTTTGATTTCTGCTGTGTCCGTTGTGATTTCTCCTCTTTCATTTGTGATCCTGTTTATTTGTGCTTTCTCCCTTTTTTCCTTTGTGAGCCTGGCTAGGGGTTTGTCTATTTTATTGATTTTTTTGAAGAACCAGCGCTTGGTTTCATTGATCTTTTGGATTGCTTTTTTTAGTTTCGATTTCATTTATTCCTGCTTTGGTTTTTATTATTTCTTCTACTGGTTTTGGGGGGTTTTTTGTTGTTCTTTTTCTAGATCTTTGAGCTTCGAGATTAGCTTGTTTCTTTGAGTTCTTTCTTATTTCTTGATGTGAGCCTCTATTGCTATATATTTTCCTCTTATTACTGCTTTTACTGCATCCCATACATTTAGGAAATTGGTGTCCTCCTTGTCATTCAATTCAAAGAATTTTTTTAATTTCTTCTTTGATCTCCTCGTTAGTCCAGTGGTCTTCCAGTAGTGTGGTTTTCAATCCCCATGAGGTAGGAGAGTCCCTTGACTTCTTTTTATTGTTTATTTCTAGTTTGATGCCTTCGTGGTCAGAAAAGATGGTTGGTATGATTTCAATCTTGGTGTATCTGTTGATGTTTGTCTTGTGTCCCAGTATGTGATCGATCCTGGAGAATGATCTGTGTGCTCTTGAGAAAAATGTGTACTCAGATTTTTTGGGGTTGAGTGTTCTATAGATGTCTGTCAAGCCCAAGCACTCTAGATCTTTATTTAGAGCTATAGTGTTTTTACTTATTTTTTGTCTCATTGATCTATCCATTGTTGATAGTGTTGTGTTGAAGTCTCCTACTACGTATGTGTTTTCTCTGATGTCTGTTTTCAAAGATGACAATAGTTGTCTGATATATTTTGGTGCTCCTGTTTGGTAAGTATATGTTAATGAGTGTTATTTTCTTGAAGTATTGTCCCCTTGATCATAATGTAATGACCATTGGGGTCTCTTTTTACCTTTTTGAGTTTGAAATCTGTTTTATCTGATGTAAGTATAGCTGTTCCTGCTTTCTTTTTTGGTCCATTTACTTGTAGGATTGTTTTCCATCCTTTAACTTTGAGTCTATTTTTATCTTTTGTAGCTGAATGTGTTTCCTGGAGACAGCAAAATGTTGAGTTTTGTTTCTTTATACAGCCTGTGACTCTGTGTCTTTTTATTGAAGAGTTTAGTCCATTTACATTTAGAGTTAATATTGATATGTTAGCATATCTATTTGCCATTGTTTGTCTTTCCTTTGATTTTATTTATTTATTCTTTTAATAACTTTTTTTTTTTGGCCTCCTTTCGTTGTTATTCGTCCCTCTGAGGTTCTGGCTTTAGGACTCCTTGTAGTATATTTTGGAGTGTGGTTTAGTCATAATGAAATTCCAGAGTTTCTTTTTGTCTGGGAAGGTCCTTATTCTTTCTTCAGAGAGGAAGGAAAGCTTTGCAGGATAGAGTATTCTTGGTTGGCATCTGTTGTCTTGAAGTCTGTTGACTATGTCCCGTCACTCTCTCCTTGTCCGTAGTGTTTCTTCGGAGAAGTCTGATGTCAGTCTGATTGGTTTTCCTTTGTATGTTATCTGTCTGTTCTCTCTTGTCAGCTTCATTATTTTTTCCTTGTCTTGGATTCTTGGGAGCTTTACTATTATGTGTCTTGCTGTATTTTTCCTTTCATCCTGGAAGTTTGGTGTTCTTCTTGCTTCTTGTATATCAATTTTCAGATCCTTCTTCATGTTTGGGAAGTTCTCTTCAATTATTTCCTTGGATATTTTCTGTTCCTAGGTCTCTCTCCTCTTCTTCTGGGATTCCTATAACTCTTATATTTCCTTTCACATGGAGTCAGATAGTTCCCGAAGTCTTTTTTCAGTCTTTTTCTTTCCTTTTCTGCTTTGGTTCTTTTTATTTCTGTATCTTTGAGAGTGCTTATTCGTTCTTCATTTCCTCTATTCTGTTATCTCTGCTTTTCCCAGCATTCTTTAGCTCTTCTGTCAGTCCTTTGATTTCCTGCATTTCCTTCATTTCCCTCTTTAAGGACTCAACTTCATTGTTCTGAGCATTGTTTTCCTTAATGACTTCATCAGTTTTTGCATCTCGGCAATTTTAAATTCTTTTTCTGAAAGGCTCAGAAGTTCTTCCAAGTCACCGTAGTTGCAAGCTGGTGGGTGTTTTTTTCTTTTTCTTTTTCTTTTTTTTTTTGTGGTGTGTCTCTTTTCTGAGGTGTTGCTACTTTGTAGTTTTTCTTTTCATGCTGTCTGTCTTCTAATTTGCCTTATGCATTGGGACACTGTGCTGCTGATACTGGCTGGCATCTTTTTGGTGTGTTCTTTTGGGAGTTTCAGAAACTGGCAATCCAAATGAGTCAAAAACTGTTATGCCAGAAGTCTAGTAAGGCAGTGGTACTTTAAGTATGTTAATGGTCACTGTCACAGAATCTCTCCTTCTGTGTTTAGTTACAAAGGTGTGTCTTGAAGTCCCACAGGCTTCCCTGGAGGTGGGGCAGCTGGATTGCACTCTGGGTTCCAAATCTCTGGATCCTCCTCTGGGCTCTGACTTCCTGCCAGATGTGACAGGGCTTGTGGGGGCCTTCAGCTCACCTCTGACTGCTCAGGGAAACTTCTCCCTCTGGCTCCACAGGGAGCCTTCTGCCATATTCAAGCAGTCTTTATTGAAGAAAGGTCCCGTTCTAAAATGGCGCTTTGGAGACAGACACACTCTCCTGCATGCTGGATCTGCCCCGGCCGTGGGTGCCCACTCCCCCTCTGGGCTCGGACTGCTGGCCAGAAGGGGCTTGGCGTGGGCGAACTTCCCAGCTCACCTCTGGCTCCTCCGGGAGCCTTCTGCCGGTTTCAAGCAGTCTTTATTGAAGAACGATCCCTATTCTAAAATGGCGATCCCGAGATAGGCACACTCTTCTCCAAGCCTGGTCTGCCCCAGCTGTGGGTGCCCACTCCCCCTCTGTGCTTGGACTGCTGGTCAGAAGGAGCCTGATGTGGGTGAACTTCCCAGCTCACCTCTGAGGCCTCTGGGAGCCTTCTGCCAGTTTCAATCAGTCCTTACTGAAGAAAGGTCCCTATTCTATGGGGTGTTGGTGATTTTTTTTTCTGGCCGATAGGTGGCGCCAGAGATCTCTCCTAGTGTCCTTGGGGAGCTGTTGTTTTTTTTTTTTTTTTTACCCTGTGAGACAGGGGAACAGAGTGGGAGTGGTGGGGAAAGCCTCAACGGCTTTGGGGTGCTGTGTCTACCTTGTGCCCCACTGTCGTAGGGATCCCACGCCCCAAATTTCTTGCCCCGGGTCTCAGTTCCAAAGCCCTCAGGTACAGGACACGGGCTGTAGCCCAGTTCAGTGTCCGCAGAAATGGTGCCTTTTGCACCTCACTCCCGTGTCCGGGCGCCTGGTTTCTGATTACTCAGTGAGGGACATTCACCTCAGTGACAGCCCCCGCGTGTCTCCCTGCAAGCCTAGGTCGCAGGTGTGGGGACCTGGGCAGCTGTGATCTGTGTTTGCTTTTCAAGTGCGCTGATTTTCCTTGCAAGCTTACCGGCTGGCCTGGGGCTGTTTGTAGGTCTCCAGGGAAGTCTTTCTTTTTCTCCAATGGTGCCTGGAGCCGTTCACCTCTGCAGCGAATCCTGCAGGGTTCTCCACAGCTCCAGTTTACGGGGTGTGGTGGCTGAAATAGTTCCTTTCCACTCACAGTCCCACTTGATGCATAGTCTGTTCTTGTTGGTTGTTTTAGTTTTTTTTGTTTTTTCCTCCTTTCTGTAGGTCGGGGAGTGCCGACTTTGTGGGTGGGGGAGGGTAGCGGGGTTCTGAGCTTTCCTCCCTTCTAGTCCTCTTTTATGGCAACTTTCTTCTTCAGGTAGTTTGCTGGAGTAGCCCGTTTATCTTCCGTGTCCCAGTTCTTGCTGGGACCTGCCACTTTTCCTCCCTATTAACTTTTTTTTTAATGGGAGATCTTACTTGCAGTGTTTCCTTGCTGCCATGTTGATCCGCATTTTCACGCCTGCATTCTTTAAATTCAAACTGAACAGTTGAGATTTAAGCAATTGTAATAGCTACAGAAAAAATCATAAATCTCTTTTAGGATGACAAACTTTAAAAAAATTAAGAAACATGACAAAAATATTTGCAAAAATAAAAGCTACTTAGAAATGTAGTGAACAGAATCAGGTACTGACTAGGTTGAGCAGCCTCAAGCTTTCATCTTCTTTTCTTTTAAAATTGATGAAGTAGGTGGTGCATGTCAGCTGCTGGAAAATTCTGCCCTTTGAACTATATGTTCTGTTATTCTTTGCTCATATGATTAATACAATGGTAATGGTAGTAATGATTATGGCAATGTTTTAAAGCAAGCACAAAACTTTTCAAAACTTTGCCTCTTGAGAGAAATTTTAATATTTGATCTCAAAAAACTAATTTTCTCCAAACTTTGAAATAATGACAAACATTTTTATCATTTTTCCACTAAAGAAACATTTTTCAAATTTGCCCTTTTTTTTTTTTTTTTTTTTTTTTGTGGGACCCTCACCTGTGGCCGGGGAACGAATCAGCGCTGCAGAGGCTGCGGGCAGCCTCGCAGCCCAGCGCTCAGCCAATGCACCACCAGGGGAGGCCCCAAATTTGCCCATTTTGTATTGCTTCATTACTTTTAAGTGGCAAATTGTTTAATAGTTACTATAAATTCAAATTTGCTTAAGAAAAAAAGATTGACCTGAATTAATAGAAAGAGAAAATAACAATATAAAAAGCATTTTGCCCTAGCAGTCCAAAGGTTTGACTTATACTTCAGACTGTGCCTCTTCCTACACACAAGGGCATATTATTTAACAGCACAGTTTCCCTATCTGCAAGATGACCATACAGTTGAAGAAATGACATTTGTAAATTGTGAATCACAGCATTAATGATTCATTTGTTATTGCAAAATGTTTATTTTTCTAAAAGGATTTTTCACAGCAAATTATTTACTCTGTTTTCAATCACACAGTGATTAAGAGGTAGAACCAGAATTTCAACTCACATTTAATCTAAACTATCATGTTCTCTTCTCCATACTACTTATGCAAAGAGTTCAGGAAAGCTATCAATAATTTTGCTTAACCTCCAGTTTCTGCATAAAATAAAGGACATAATACTTAGCTCACAAGGTTATTCTGAAGATCAAGTTAGTCTAAACAAGACAAGAAAGCAAAGGCCTGAAACACGGAGGCTACTCACTGTCAGTTGGAGCTGATATTCAGAATCATAGCAGATCACGTTTAACAAACATGAGTGAACCAAGATATTTTCCATCCCATGTCCTCTCATTACAAAGTGACATTAATTTAATTCCATATAGCAGCACCCTATGCCCCTTCCCTTTTACAATTGTCTCAATTAATAGTATGTGACAGGCATAACTTGCATGACTTCTGGGACTGGGTTGTAAAAGACAATGTGGATTTTACCCGCTACACTCTCAGACCACTCACTGGGGATAGGCATCTATAAACTTAGAGACTAAAATAACCCTGGGCGAAGAACTGAGCCGCCCACCCCCCTGCAATCTATAGGCAACACTAAATTGCCTACCATGTGCACAAGCTATCTTTTAAAAATATATATCTTTTAAAAATATATTATGGATACAAGAGCTGGTTTGTAGGCCAGAGGTGAAGGGTTAAGAGGATTCACCAAAGACAGAGTGGGGAGCAGAACAGGCAGAGTGACTGAAATATACTGCTGAGGGGAGCAGCAGGCAGGAGATCAACAAGTCAGGAGAGGTCTGCTGCACCCTGGCTGGGTGGGGAAATCAAACTCATGCTGCAGTGGCTGGTGATAGCTTGATAGTGTTTTTAAACTCCACACCACCAGAGAGGCCCAAAAGTGAGCTATCTTAAAGTGGAAATTCTAGCCTTAATCAAGCTTTCAGATATTTGCAGTCAGTCAACATATACACTGTGCCCATGTACAAGAAATAACTCTCTCTTCATAGAGAACAAACGATAAGCTAAACCTTCTCTAAACTCACAAGAGAAACTGTGTGAAAAAATACATTGATTTTTTTTTTTTTTTTTTTTTTTTTTTTTGGTGGGACCTTCACCGGTGGCTGGGGAATGAACCAGCACTACAGAGGCTGCGGGCAGTGTCACAGCCCAGCACTGAACTGCTGCACCACCAGGGGAGGCCCATTGATTATTGTTTTAAGCCAAGCATTTGGATTATCTGTTATAATAGAGCAACTAGGTAACAAATACAAAAAATATACCTATTATTCAATTTATCTCAAACTCTATATGGAAATTGCAAAATTATACCTATCCAAATCCCAAGAGTAAATAAGGCAGTTTAAATTATTAAAATCCTTAATTCTTACTTTATGTGCCCAAATATGAGGTGAGTTTAACTGTTACAAGTTAACACTGCCTCTAAAAAGAGGTAATCAACTTTAATACGTTAGTTCTTTTGAAGCCTCTTGTATAATTTTTAGGCACTAGATGACTCCAAAGAAGTGTGCTAACAGAAGTTTAGATCAAGGAGATGTGGAATATATACCCATACTGTGGAATACTATTCTACCATAAGTAAAAACATAATATTGCCTTTTTCAGGAAAATGGAATGAGTTTGAGGGAATTATCTTAATAATCAAATGACCAAAAGTATTACATTTGCATAGGAGTTGGTCTGACAAAGTGGAATACTTAGAAACTAGCAAACATTAATAAATGAAGTAGCATTTCTGAGGTTGAGGTGGAGGAAGGGAGAAAAAACAGTTAAGGGGATATAAGGGATGGTAGGGATGGAAACAGAATTTTAATAACACTGTTTCATGATGTAGGAAAGTGGAAAAAGTTCAGTATGCCTAAACTGGTATTTTACAGAATGATATTTAAAATATACATATTTTATAATATTACTAAAATATTTGTAGAAATTTGACTACATATTCAGGTTGTCAAAAAAATTAGGGGTCTTTTCGGCAAGTGATAAGGAATGACTTTATTAATTGAGCATGTATAATATTTCAAAACAATGAATAAACTAGTTCAGAAAAAAAGATTTAATGGTTGAAAGACATTAGTTTTATTTTACTTTTTTAATATATATTTTACATCATTTTTCCTTTTTGTACAATGTATGCTTTATTCTCTCAGGTGTAGTCCCCATAAAATTCCCACCACCCATTCATTCATGTGCTATCACCATAGTCCCTTGTGCTCTTCCTCCCCTGTTTTGATTCCTTTCCCTCTCCCTCCCCTGCAGAATGTCTTTGATTTACAGTTGCCTGCTAATTATTTTTTTTAATTTATTACAAGTATTTTTTTTCCTGATACCTTATTTGGTTTCCCTACATTCCTCCTGTAAGTGAAACCATCTGATATTTTTCTTTTTTGTGCATGGTATGAGGTAGTAGTCTAGCTTCATTCCCAGCACCATTTACTAAACAAATTGTCTTTGTTCCATTGCATATTCTTTGCTCCTTTGTCAAAGATTAATTGTCTATAAATAAGTGGGTTTATTTCTGGGTTTTCTATTCAACTCCATTGGTCTGTATGTCTGTTTTAGTTCCAGTACTACACAATTTTAATTATTATGGCTTTGATAGTATTCTCCTTTTTAGTCAGAAGAGCTTTGGCTATTTGAGATTTTTTGTGGTTCCATATGAATTTCATCAATATTTGTTCTATTTCTCTGAAGAATGTCATTGAAATTTTTATTGGAATAGCATTGAATCTATAAATTGCCTTGGTAGGATGCCATTTTGATAATGTTAATTCTTCCAATCCATGAGCAGGGGATGTCTTTCCATTTATTTGTGCCTTTTATTTCTTTTAAGTGTTTCATAATTTTCTTTGTATAGGTCCTTCACCTCTTTTGTTAGGTTTATTGCCAAGTATTTGAATTTTTTGTTTCAATCATAAAAGGGATGGCTTTCTTGGTTTCTTCTTCAGGTTGATTGTTTGCATATAGGAAGGCAGTTGATTTTTGTGTGTTGATTTTGTATCCTGCTACTTTACTAAGATGGTTGATTATTTCAATTAATTTTTTGTGGAGTTTTTAGGGTTATTTATGTATATTATCATATCATCTGCAACTAGTGATAGTTTTACTTCACATTTCCCTATTTGGATTCCTTGTATGTCTTTCTCTTGTCTTATTGCTCTGGCTAGGATTTCCACTATTATATTGAAAAGCAATGGTGAGAGTGGACATCGTTGTCTTGTTCCAGATACTAAGGAAAAGGTTTTCAGCTTTTTACCATTGAGAATGATATTGGCTATGCATTTGTCATATATGGCCTTTATTATGGTAAGATATGTTCCTTCTATCCCGAGAATTTCAAGAGCCTTCAACATAAACAGATGTTGAACTTTGTAGAATGCTTTCTCAGCATCTATTAACATGACTATATGGTTTTCATTTTTCTTTTTGTTGAAGTGTTGGATTACAATTATGGATTTTTGGATGTTGAAGCATCCTTGTATATTTTTAAAAGATTAAGTAAGTCACAATCTAGAAGATTTTTTCATAATATATAGTTTGTAATTGGAAGATATTTTTACTATATCTAACAAAGGACTTGTATCCAAAATACAAACTGTTATTTTTTCAGTATATCCATAGGAATAAATTTTCTAAATGGAAGAAAACTTTCCTCTAGAATACCATTTACTCCAATACCAAATGTTATTTTTTCCATTTTATAATAAAATCTGATATAATAACAATGCAAAAAGAGCAAACAATAATGCCAAATATTGATTAAGAAATTCAAGGATACAGTAAATGTATTTATTTGGAGATTAACTCCCTCTTGTATCTAAGGAAATTGGATATATTTGGGAGGCATGAATTGTGTATAATTACTATGCACACATTTAATTCATTTAATATGCACAACCAAATAAAATACGTAGTTTAATTTGCTGAAACATAGTATGTAATCAAGATTTGGCAAGATAAGTAACACTAATTGGTAATGCTAGTGGTGGTGGCATAGTTAGAATTAGAACTCAAGACTATATTGCTTCTAAGGAATACTCTTTCTGTGATATCACATTATTTCTCAGGTGTAGTATTATTGGTCTTATTGAGAAATGTATATAAAATAATTTGCGTGATTTATTTCCAGTGTTCATTAACTGTAACAGTCATTGTTATTTGCATTTTCTGGCTATTTCAAAACTGAAAGAGGATATGTTATTGTTCCTGGAAGAAGGCATTTTCTACCCATTTATTTTACCATTAAAATCTGTTTTCACTTTACCTCTGATATTAAATATTTTTTAAGATTTATTTATTTATGCATACCAGAGCTGGGGTACAGGCCAGAGATGCGGGGTGGGGGAAGGTGAGATGATTCACCAGAGACAGAGTGGGGAACAAAACAGGCAGACTGACTGAAATACTCTGCTAAGGGGAGCAGTGGGAGAGACAGGACAGGTCTGCTTCGCCATATGGGTTTCTCTCTGGCCAACTGGGGATCGAACTTGCACTGTTGAGGCTGCAGATTCCTTCATAGTGCGTTGCTTAACCCCTTGTGCCACTAAGGAGACCCTCTGATATTTTAAATTTACTCAAAGTTTTAGGGAGGAATTGGATATTCACATGAAAGACCTCATGAAACATAGTGTTACAAATGTATAAACTGTGAAATTTCTTTCCAGTTCCACATATTTAATGTCATAATTGAATAGCATAATCCAAAAGTTTCAGTGAGTCTTCTGGCTATGTGCACAAGGAAAAAAATTAATTAAAACAGACTACCCTATTCAATCAAGTTATGATCATTGTAATTTTTAATTATTCCATAGTACATGTAAAATATATAATTCTTAATTTTGAGAAAATTTCTTTGGTGCATTTCTAGTGAAGAAAATCTGGAAGGAATACTCTAGTAAAATTAATCTATTTCAAATGTTATATGGAGAAAGCAAAATGCAAGTCTAACTTATGACATAAAACTTGATTTTCCTTTTCATGTGAATTTCTAAAATGACTGCCTCAAATTATTTCTGTAATTTCAAGCTTAAGAGAAGATGAAAATATTTTAGATCAAGGATATTTGACCACAAAAATGAGCACAAAATTTCTAAAACTTTGCCATGCATGAGGTTGAATGAAATGTTCTATTATACTTACCTCAATTTATGATATTACCATGAACAAATCATTTTTGTAAGTGACTTTTGAAAGCCAGAATCCTGTGTGATGATTTCTTCCATTATGGACAAAAATATGTTTGAAGTAGTCAGAAACTCTCTTGTCAACTCAAATTCCTTCAGAATAATTTATCAAGCTGAAACTTTTTGTTCAGGGGAGGACTTCAGTGTAAATTATACTTTTTTCTTTTGAAAATAAGTTGACTTAAATGATGTTCAGGATGGCATGAGGACCTAGGCAAGAAGGTAGTTTGCCTGTGATTCTGCATTTGAAAACTGTAAATTATTCAGTTTAATTTTTTTACTTCATATGCTTTATTCATATTTCTGCTTTTAAAAAATAGGTCAAGTTTATTATGCTATAAAATATGTTCAAATTCTTTATGAAATGATAGATACATTAGCGTATATAGTTAGGCAGAATGCATACGTTTAAAATGGAATATATTCACTACTCAGGCACAAATTATTAGTTTCTAGTTATGTATCTAGTTATGTATTTTTTAGATATAACTTTATGTATATACATGAATTTGGTATATATACTTAAATTACAATTTGAAATAATTTACTGCATTTTTTACCTTAGTGTTATTTACATACAGTATTTCACTTTTTCTGTATGTGAAAGCTAGTGTAGCAGAAAGAATACTAACTTTGGAATCAGAAAGATCTGGATTCTAATCTCAGCTGTGATCTACACCAAGGATGTATCCAAAAGTAAATTGCATCATTTGAGTCTCAGGTTGTTGTGATAAATAATATTTCATTCTATAAATTCTTCAAATTAAAAAAAATATTTCTGGAGACAATAAATTATTGAGCCTTTTCTTATCTATGGTATCAATAAATACCTCACCATATTTATTAAAAACTAATCTACATAGCTTACTTTAATTTGTAAAACTTTTATTTACTTGAAATAATGTCATTATTTAGATTTGTTACTCTTTAGACTGATAATTTTTTCTATTTCTTTGAATTGCTTTTTAAAATATTTTTGTTGCATTAATATTGGTTTATGTCATTGTTTCCATAATAGAAATATATGATCCCACTTCAACCATTGTTACCATTGTGTACCCATCACCAAAGAAGCTACATTCCACCACCATAGACCATTGTACTACCTTACTACTTTGTCTGCCTTCCCTCTTTGCCTCTCTTACCTCCCTCTCCTGCTACCCCATTCCATAATCAGGCTTTGAAGGTTAGATTTTTAATTTGACTTCATCTAACCTTTTTTTTTTTTTTTGCTTTTCTATATTCCACATATATACATACTTTGTTTTAAGAAATATTTTCCTGAACATGACTATCAGCCAAAGTTGAAATTAAGATAATCAGGTATAGTTTAAATTTACAAAGGAAGACACCAAAAAGAAATATTCTCCTATGAAACATATTTTTGTAAGTTGTTTATTTTCTTAGATCATTTCTTTTTACAATATTTGATTTCTCCCCTCAGTTGTCACTCCCATAGTTCTCCCACTACCTTATCACCATTGTCTAACTAACACCATTGTCTAACTAACACCATTGTCTACTAACACCATTGTCCCTGTTTTGACATCACTCTCACCCTTTCCCCTGCTGTATGCCTCAGATCTAAGGTCAGTTTGCAAATTTTGTCTTTTTCCTGACCCTTTTAAATTCTTCCAATAAGTGAAACCATCTGATATTTCTCTTTTTCTTCCTAATTATTTTGCTTTCATCTCTTTCCATGTTGCTGCAAATGGCATGAGTTTATCTTTTTGATCATTGAGTAATGTTTCATTGGGTATATATGTACCACATCTTCTTGATCCATTCATCTGTTTTGGTTCATTTAGGTTGTTTCCATTTCTTACCTATTGTAAATAGTGCTGCAATAAACATAGATGTGCAGGTATCCTTTTGAATTAAATTTTTTGTGGTCCTTTGGATAGATTCCCAGGAGTGGAATTGCTTTATCATATGGTATAGATCTGTTTTTAGTGTTTTCCAGAACCTCCACACAGCTTTCCATAGTGGGTGTTGTATTCACACCAGCAGTGTAAGAGTGTTCCTTTTTTCCACATTCTCACCAGAATTTATTTCCAGTTTTTTTTTTTTTTTCCAATATCGGCCATTCTCACCTGTGTGAGGTGGTATCTCATTATGGTTTTGTTTTCCCTGGTAATAAATGCCATTAAACATTTTTTCATATACATGTTGGCCACTTGCATTTCTTCCTTGGAGAAGTATCATTTTAGTTCTTCTGGACATTATTTGACTGCAGTGTTTACTTTGTTTTTGTTGGGTTGTGTAAAATCTTTGTAATTCTTTGATATCAGTTGTATGGTGTGCAAATATTTTCTCCCATTTAGTAGGACATCTGTTTGGTTTGGTTACCGTCTCTTTTGCTGTGCAGAAGTTTTCTAGTCTGATGTAGTCCTAGTTTGATGCTTATCTTCTTCATTTTTCTTGTAAGCAGATTTTTTAAAAATCACCTGGGAAAAATAAAGCTGTAAACTAAAAATGTACTGATTTCTCAATGACCTTCAAGAAAGAGCAAGATTTTTCAAATTTTGTTGCTCCTATCTCAATGAAAATCCACTTTCATATATATTTTACTCCTAATATGTTATAAATGACACTCAGTGGGTGAAAATATTACCCTTGTCAGGAATAGCTGCATTTATATTGGACCCAAGTGGTGGTTATTTTGTTTGTACAAATGAATTGGTTTTTATGGGCACTGCCTTTCTACCTGAAACATCACTGTAACTGGCCAAAGAATTAGCTTTTGTTAGAGAAAACACCAATGTTGAAGTTCTGCCACATCTTTTTTTTTTTTTTAAGGGTTGCTTTATGTTTTGTAGCATTCTATAGGAATTTAAATAGGGGTCCAATCAATTTTTCTTTTTATCTTGCAGTACCAACTGTTTCAGGATGACTTTTTTCCTAATGATATTCAGTGTTCACTTGATGACATTTAAATATTTTATATATGTCCAAACCCATTTAGAAGAGCTCTGTTCTGATGGACATAGACCAAGGTCTCATTGTCCCTTCTAGTTCAACTTTATATTGTGCCATAATATATCTCAGGGAAGTCCCTCTGACTTTATCTTTCAGGAGTATTACACCTAATTTTCTACCTGTGCTCTATTATAGAGCCTTTAGACCCAGATCGTAAATTTGAAAAATTCTTTTGGAATTTGGAAGGGAATCATACTGATTTGCTGTATCAATCTGAAGAGCAGGTATTTTTTTTTTTTTTATAGAGGCATGTTTTATTTATTTATTTATTTACTTGTTTGTTTGTTTGTTTTGTTTATACATGCACTGGGTACAGTCAGAAGCGCGGGAGGGTGAGAGAATTCACCAGAGCCAGAGCGGGGAGCAGAGCAGGCAGAAGGACTGAAGTACACAAGAGCAGGTATTTTCAATGCATGGCAAAATTTCAACTTTAAGTTTCTAAAAATAGGCAAACTTTCCCATGGTAAGTAGAGATCAGGGGTTTTGGTATAGAAGAGGATCCATAACACCAGTAGTGAACTTTCTTAAGTTCTAACAGGTTGCTCAACCTATTAATAATCACAAAAATTTAAATTTAAAGCCATAGTAAAATATCATTTTATCACTCTTCGGTGGCTGAATTTAAAAAAAAAAAAATTGATATCAGGGCCTCCCTGGTGGAGCAGGTGTTTGAGCACCGCACTGTGAAGCTGTCCGCAGCCTCTGCAGTGCTGGTTCGATTCTGGCCAGCCTGTGAGAATCCCATATGGTGAAGCAGACCTCTCCTGTCACACCCGCTGCTCCCCTCAGCAGTGTATTTCATCAGTCTGCCTGTTCTGTTCCCCACTCTGTCTCTGGTGAGTCCTCTCACCCCCCCATGCATCTGGCCTGTACCCCAGTTCGTATATAAAATTAAATCTTTAAAAAAATAAAATAAAAATAAAATTAAAATATTGATATCAAATATAGTGAAAATATGGTCAAACAGGAAACTTAGTATAATATTAGTGGCAATGAAAATTACTAAATATTCTGAAAATTAATTTGGCACTGTCTGTACAAAGTTGAGCATTTGAAACTTGTACAACCTAACAATTCCAATCTTAGCTATGTATCATAAAGAAACTTTTCCAGGTGTGCACTTGGATGAAATAGACAAAGATAGTTGTGGTAACATTGTTTTTAAGAGTCCATTAGTAAGAAGGTATGGAAATAAAGCCATGGTATATTTACTCATTAGAAGGTAAGATATGTTGAAAGTGAATAAACTATAATTATAGGTAACAATATGGAGGAACATTAGAAAAATAATATTAAATTTTAAAAGCAGGTCACAGAACACTATATATGCTATGATACATTTTTTAGAAGCTGAAAATAAGCAACACTAAATAATGTAATATTTAGGGAGACATGTACAAAATAATTTTTTTAAACTAATAGACTAACGCAGATCACAGTTACTTCTAGGACAAAGCAAAAAGAAGGAATAGGGAATGAGCAAACAAGTAAAAACAGGTAAAACTGATATTCACACAGCATGCAAGCAGAGGGAGAGAGCACAGCCTTTTTTTAGGGTCGCTGGTATAGCACTTCGGGATTCTGGGCTAAGGCTGGACTGGTCAATTCAAACCAAGAAGAGCAGTGTTTTTGTAAGTCCACAGAGGCCTTATGGAGGGGTTGTACAAAGCCCTGGGAAGTTGGAGAGACTTGCCCTAAAAGGGCAATTGGGGAAATCATACTAGGAAGTTACATTAATTTGTGATTCTGCAAGCTGTTATTTAAGTCATTTGCTCGCATGAGGGGGTTAGTGTGAGAGTAAGGGCATTGCAGCCTGCTTGACCTTGACTAGTGAGTAAAATTCATTATTGTGGTACCTAGTCCAATAAGTTTTGACAATGCATAGCAAAATGTGGTCACCGCATCAAAGTAGATACAGAAAAGCTCCAACACTCCCCCTCAAAATTTTCTCCTGTTGTCCCTTTAAAGTCAGCCTCTCCTTTCCTGCCAACTCATGACAGCACTGCTCCATTCTACATTTCCATAATTATATTTATTGGGAATATCATATAAATGGAATTGTAAAGTATATAGACTTTTACACCTTCAATCTTTCACTTAACATGCACTTGAGATTCATAAATAGTTGCTTCCTTTTTATTAATGAATAATATTCCATTTTATGACAGTGCATCATTTATCCATTCCAAGCTAAGTTCATTTGGGGTTTCCCCCACTTTTGGCAATTATGAAAAAAAAATCTATACATATTCATATGCAAGTTCTTGTATGAGCACAAGTTTTATTTTCCTTCCATACATTTTTAAAAGAGGGATTATTAGATCAGATGCTTAGTATATATTTCCCTTTATATTTTACTATAGTTTTCACTTTGTGAGGAAATGCTTACAAGCACAGCTAACAGGAAATTATTTTCCAAAGAGTGCCATTTTGCTTCCCACCAATAATGTATTAGAATGTCATTTACCCCTCATCCTCACCAAGCATTGGTCTTGTCATGAATTTGTTGCCATTGTTGGTTGGTTGGTTAGCTTTCCCATTGTAACAGATGTGAAGTTATATTTCATTATGGCTTTAAATTGCATTTCCCCAGCAGCTAATGATATCAAGTATCTTTGCATGTACATGTTCGCCATCTATGTATCTTCTCTAGTAGGGTATCTATTAAAATCTTTTCCCATGTTTTAATTTGGTTGTTTTATTGCTGAATATTGAGACTTACAAGTTCTTTACATATTGTGAATACAATTTAAAAGGAGGGAAAATAGTTAAAACTAGTCATTCATATGGGGGATGCTGTGTATATAATTTGAAAGGGTGATCTTAATGAAAGTGATAATGGAGTACAGTATACTCTTATAATCAAGTTGTGGAAAAAAGTTGCTCTTAAGGAGAAATAAAAAAAAAAAACTGACACTGATAACAGACATATGTGACTGCTCATAAAATTATCTCAGTAGCTCTGTGTGAGGAGATGATATATATTTGTCATTTTACAGATAGGTGATTAGAATTTCATTGATCTTAGATACCATGCCTAATGTTATCAATTAGCAAATGACAGAAGTTAGATTCAGTGACTATTTGAGGAAAAACCAAGCCTAGGGTCTTTACAGTGTATGTTGCCTTCATGAAGGTGAGTGGAAAGAATTTCAGGGGCCTGGATTCCTCATTCTTTTTAATTTCCCTCAATGAACGTCCATTACAATAAATGCATATTCACCTTTTTGGGGGGAAAAAGATTTATTTATTCATTCAAGCACTGGGTACAGTCAGAAGCACGGGAGGGTGAGAGAATTCACCAGAGCCAGAGCAGGGAACAGAACAGGCAGGCCAACGAAATACACTGCTGAGGGGAGCAGCGGGCAAGACAGGAGAGGTCTGTAGCACCATGTGGGACCCTCGCCGGTGGCCGGGGATTGAACCAGCACTGCAGAGGCTGCAGGCAGCTTCGCAGCCCAGCGCTCAACCCAGCGCTCAACCACTACTCCACCAGGGGAGGCCCGCATATTCACCTTTGAGTTAACGTCTATTGTTGATATGGTGAATTGGTAATATTATTTTTGGAAAACGTGGAATTTACATGTAATGTGTAACTATTTGATCAAAACATTGAATGATGATTATGAGTGGTATGACCTTGGCTGTTTACAACACTGTCATAAAAATAATTTCTATTCAATTTATCTGAAAAGAAATATTCCAGCCTATATTCTGTCCTTGCTGGTAGAATAAATGTCACTTTCCCATGGAAACACTATAGCAAAAGAGCTCGATTCATCTGAATTTGTTTTTCAAACAATTTGTTGGCACCATCACCTAAAGCATTAGTTTGGAGTTATGAGTTCATAGAACAAGTAAAAAGCCCCAGTTTTACTCCACTGCCAAATTTCACTGACACAGTAATTGAATTTCACTAACAAATTGAACAGGTATAGGAAAAGCTACGGCATGCTGGAATTTAACTTCATTATTAGGAAAATTCAGAGACGATAAGTGCATAATTTTATAGCTGGAGGGATTGGGGTGATGTTTTTAACAAATGAATGTGTGCATTTATTTGTCACAATAAGAACCTAAGGTTTAACATTTCTGAGAAATAAGAGAACACATTTTAAAAAATAAATGAACCAGGAAAAGTTGGCAGTTCAGAACATGACATTTCCTTTATAATCTCACTTCTCATATCCTTCCTTCATACTCACAATAGTCACACCCCATTCTCAGAACATCCCCATTCTGAGTATCCCTGCAGCCTCTCTCCAATCACCATCAGTACTCTGTTTAAATCACTCTGCTAATGAATGATTTCCTCATCTATCTTCCAGTAACTACTCTGTCCTTTGACACTTGATACAGAAATCCAATTATTTTATTTTGCTAATTCTATTTATACATTTTATTAATAGTCAACTTCTACAATCCAACTCCTGCCATTTATAGGTGTCTCCTATAATAATTTTTATTTAGCAATTATTACATTGTGAGACACTATGCAAAACCCTGAAGGATTAATAGATCCATTTTATAGATGATCTAGAGACTTACATGATACTTGAAATTATAAGAAATGTGCCTGGATTTACAGAACTGGTAAAGAGCCAAATAAGACCAGAATCCAAATCATTCTGTCCCCAAACATAACTTTTTGCCCTCCTTGGTGGCCTAGGGATTAAGTCTCAGTGCTAACACACATGATGCTGCAGACCTCTCCTGTCTAACCTGCTGCTTCCCTTAGCAGTGTATTTCAGTATATCTGCCTGTTCTGCTCCCCATTCTGTCTCTGGTGAATCTTCTCACCCCCTATACCTCTGGCTTACACCAATAAAATATACATATGTGTGTCTGTGTGTTTGTGCGTGTGTGTTTTTGTGTGTGTGTATAAAACTTCTACGCTTCACTGTTTCCCTATGCCCTTTGTAAATGTGTATACAGTTAAGGCACCATCAGGAAATAATTTTTAGATAGTATTATCTTTGCATTCAGTTAATTAGCACCAATATTATTCTTTCCATCTGTCAGTTTTCTGTTTATCTCTCAGCCACCTAACCAAATCCCAAAAGTGATTTTTAAATTCCCCTAGATAAACTTTGAGATCAAAAACTATTTAGCCCCATACAGATACTTTCACTTTTACAGTTGAAAGAAAAAAATATAAACTAGAAAATTGGAGCTTTAGAATATTTGGGGATACATATCATCACAATAGTTATTTTTGAAATAAACTAAGCATTTTGTATGAAGATTATCAGCTTAAATGTGTTTTTGCCTTAGTTTAAATTGTGCACATTAACATAAGTACACAGAATAAAGGGA
This sequence comes from Talpa occidentalis, assembly GCF_014898055.3. NCBI lineage: Eukaryota > Metazoa > Chordata > Mammalia > Eulipotyphla > Talpidae > Talpa > Talpa occidentalis. Next base: position 104,002,478 of record NW_023604295.1, on the reverse strand, counting down.
AGTAAGTCATTTGCATTTTATAAATGTAATTAGCATTAATAGGATATATGCACTCTGAAAGTCTAGATGATATAGTTGCATTAATTATCTTCCCCTGATAGATTTAAGTGATTTCAGAATATATTCCTTTCTAATTAGATTGTTCTAACAAGGATAACTCAGTTTGATGAACATTTAGAGCTCAATAGAATAGAACTTCTGGAACTTTAACAACATAATGAGATATTTTTTGGCTTTCGGTACATCAAGTTTTTAAAGATATCTTTAAAATTATTCCTACAATACTTGTTTGCTCCTACTTAGAAATTTCATTCTGAATAAAGTGATTTTTATAAGATACCAAAGTGCAGACTGTACCAAGGAATGACTAAGTAATTGTGTGGCTTTGTTCAAATGGGTTTTATGCTCATGTGCAAGAAAATAATACACTTAGAAGAAAAAAATAATAATACGGAATTCAATGTGAACACTGAGCAAAGTATAATAAATGTACCTCCATTCCTAGGAAAAATGTTTAATCATTCCAAATGGGTGTCTTGTTAATGTATTCCATTCTTTTGTTTCTGCACAGTTCAGAGATTGAGAGGGTGTATTGACTTTGACATGCTATGGTTTTTATTTATTACCTAATCCTCTCCTCCCAAGAAACATAAGAACAATAACATCAAAACTAGTATATCTTCCAATATTAAGATTTAAGACAGGGTTAACTTGTTTTTCACAAGTTATATAAAAAACAAACAAACTTGTTCTGTTGATATATTGTGCTCAAAATTTGGAATTTTCCAATTCCATTGACCAGACAGTAAACATACCTTCTTCTACTTATCTGTGAAGCTATATATCCTCCCTCCACCATTTATTTCTTTTAAGTTTTCTAGAATGGAGACTCCAGAAAATCTGCCTACAACCTAACATTAAATTTTCTTTGTAGAAATGATTTAACTCAGCAAATAATTGCTTGCAATCAGCTAATTAACTTGGAAAATTGATCCTACTTTTCACATAGGACAATTTACAAGTAATATAGTAAGAAATATATTTGTGTTACCCATATGGTGTTTACATATTTTAGTTTTATAGTAGCATTATTTATAAACTGTAAAAAAATCTAGATAATAAATTCTATTACTACATTATCTCCTTTTTTGCTTTTTTTTCTTATTTTCCCTTTTCTTCCCTATTTCCCAACTAGGTTCCACAGTGTTACCCAAATCAGTAAAATGGAAACTTTCATGAATTAAATCTACTGTTAACTTTTATTAGTCTGAATCAATCAAGAAATAATCAGGTCCTAATATAATCAAAAGAAAACTTGTTTAGTCCCAGGGTCTTTTCTACCAGGATCAGGGCATAAAATTTTTTGGTCGGGCAAGGAAATGGAGTGATGTTAGGTCATTTGTTTGGAAACTTTTGATTGTTTGGCAGGAATCTTTAGACAGAAGACCGCAGTGTGGGGTCTTTTGTGACAATCAACAGTGGTCTCATTTCTAGTCCCCAGTAAGAAGAGAAGAGGGGGTTGCTATTCATTCATAGTCACTGATAAGTCAATCAGTGAGATGTTCGTTTACTCATAATCATTAAGGAGAAGGTTGGGTACTGAATCAGCATGCTTTTAGTGCCTCACCCAGAATTCTCAATATGGTGATTAGAGCAAAGGGGAGAGGTAGAACAGTAGACTATGGTGGAGAACTGTGGGTGCCTTGGTGGTGGGAGCAGTGTGGTAGCATCCACCTGAAAAGGTGTGAACTTATACTCCTAAATTGTATATGGTGTGTAAACTATGTTATAGCAATTAAAATATTGTTTACATCCCCTTTTGATTTCGATGGATTCAATATCCTCCACCAGCCCTTGACAACATAGTTTCCATTTCTGTTGCTTTTCTGGGTGTTTTATCATCAAGTAGCATTTTTTTAAAGGAGGCTTGCAAGGAACCTTTGATGTTCAAGAAAATCTGCTTCTCTCAATTATACTTACTCTTGAGTTAGACTTCCTTTCCTTAGCAGACTTTGCTTCCTTCCCTTCTTGCAGTTAATGTTGCTGTGAAAGAGTCTTGAGGCCAGTCTGATTTTCACTGCTTGGAGGTCAGACTTGTTTTTATTTTCTAGGATTTTGAGGTTTTTCATTTTCATAGGCATTCAATTACTTAATAGGATATATATCAGTGACAATAATTTGTCTTGGTATGAATGACCCCCTTTAGAATTTTATAATCAGTTTTTACTCATTTCAGGAAAATTATACCATGTTATGGCTGTGTCCTTTATGTTTTAAGGCAATACACAAAAAAAAATCTTTATTTTCTTATTTTTACAATATCTTATCTCTCCTTTATCATAAGCTTTGGTTTAATTAAATTCATAGTTTTTAAAGATTTTCCACTGCATGAAGCATTGTAGGAAATGCCTCTTTTCCTTGATCTATCTTTCACAGCATGGTTCTTTTATTTTTTTTTATTTTTATTATTGTGTCTATAGCATGTTATTTGATATATCTAATGATTAAATAAGGAAGCTCTGCGCAGACCTACTTTTTGCTCTACTAAATTACATGAACAATCTTTGATGTTTTTTCCATTAATCAGAGAATTATGCATTCTCTCCTGTGAGGTTTACTATCATTTGAAGATAAGATGTTATTTCATCCATTTTTCCATAGTACAAGCATTTTTTTATTGTACCTTTGCTCATGCTTTATCAACAGTTATCCTATTATTTTCACCCCCATTTAATTATTGCACCAGTGCAATTACAATGCTGCCACCTTCAGGTTTCAGGGTAAATAGAACGGAAATGATAAATTGATGTCTTCCTTAAACTGAAATACATATTTCTCAATAGAGTGTAAATGTAAGTCAGGTTCAAAAATAGTGTTCTTAGAATTCATGCTATTTGTTCTAAGAATTTCTGACTCTTTCTGGGCTTTGAAGTCACTATGTAATAAGTGGTAAACACACCTATTTTCTCACTTTCAGTCTGGCACTTCCCTTGTTCTGACTTAGATACTCATCCATCCACAGAGGATTACAAACTTGCCTCCACTTGGTCTATGCTCTCTTTTGTCTATCGACTATTAAGTATTTATTTGCATATTCCAGCAAATACTGTACCCTAGGAATCAGGCACATGGATAGAGATAATCACTTATGATTTTTACTGATAAATGGTCTCGTCCAAGAATTTAAACTTCTCCGCTATTTCAAACCCTTCTCATGATTCATATCTTAATTCAAATACCTCCTCTACCCTAAGCCCAGCTTCTCAAGACATTAATCTCTCCTTATCAGAGATGAGATAATTCAGTACCTAATTGTTCTTTAGTTGTTTCACTTATATATATGACTATTTTTATAAAGCTACTTAAGTAAATACTTCTTTTGTTTTCTGTACATTTTATAATACAATGGAAGGCACACAGTCCATACCAATAATCCCATAAGTGTTCTTTATATGTAACACACCTAAATTCAGTAAAACACATGATCTAATATATCTATTTCTTTCTCATTCCTAAGGAGGTAATAAATGAAAAAAAATCTTTAGTATTTTGTTATTCACAAAAATAATTTGAGAATATGCTTAATGTAAGTAGTTTTTGCTTTACACAATGTAAAAATAACTGTGCAAGCTGAAGCTATACAAAGCTGTCTTAATAATGGGGAACATTTTGATTGATTAATAACCTTTATAATTTTTGTCAAAATATTTAAAACTGTTACTTTTGATTCAAAATATATAGAGAAAGGAAAAAAAGTAAGATGAATGCGTATTTTATGTGTTGGAATTTAAAAACATTAAAAAATTCAGAGGTAAAATGTCTACTTCACAAAAAAATTATCAAGAGTAGTTTAAAAAGTGCTTACTTTCTTCCCACAGTACAGGGGATGAACATCTTTGATATGCCTTGGTGAATCATAATACTCTGTCATAAGTTTGGATCACCTAATTTATTTCATTTTTTCTGTATAGTTAGATTCTTTTATATAGCAGCAACATCAACATTTCCATTACCAGCTATTTCAACTACAATTCCATCAAGTTTTGTTAGAATTTCAATTCCAGAATTATCACTTTTAATTTCTTCATTCAATTTTCATGTTTATTGGCTACTCCCTCTTTAAATGACCATTTTTGTAAAATGTCACTTTGGTTTATCACCGAGAAACAAGGAAGCAGTACAATGACACACTTTTCTGTCTGTGTGTGAACTGAGAATAACTGCACAATGATCAATTATCAGCAGAGTTTGAGAGAAGTAATATGATTGGTCATTGATTATGATGCACATCTCTAACTTACACATTGATTTGTGAACTGAAGAGTTAGCATCTAAGTTTGTACTTTATGAAATTATTCAGGTAGTAGTACCTGAATATGTAGTACCTGAATTATGAAACCATGTTTTTTGGGGGAAGGTTGTTGGGGTTATTTACCTACAATTTGCTCATTTAAATTTGGGAATATTTGAGTAATATGAAGCAAGGATGTCTGTCTTTGTTTTGATATATTTTAGGTAGATGACACTATAATTTCCAATAATAACCCTCTTCCTCTTCTACAATTTTCTAAGATAAAGATATTATTTTCCTTTTGCCACTATTCAGAAATGCATCGTATATTCCTTTACTCAAATGTTCAAGGTAATAGCAATGCGAATGTATCTGCATTTCTTTCGTACCGCCTGGACACTCAGTAATAGGAAAGTATCCAATTATTTTATATAACTTTAAAATAGCTTAAGTCCTGTATCTTTTGAATGTGATAGGAGTATGATTCAGTCAGTCATATAACATGTAATCTTATCTGAAAAGTCAAGGATATATATGTTAAAAACCTATTTTTTATACTACCACATATTATTGGTTTTCCCTTGTTTTCTGGCAGAACAATTAAATACTATCTCTCTTTTATGTTACTGTTGTCTATTATTTTTGAGGAATATTCTCCTGACTGGATTGTTTGGGCTTAGTTTTATTTTTCTATTTTAATCACCAGCTTCTTTAGTTTCTTTCTTCTATCAGTGATATAACTTAATTTCCATGACTTTTTTTTCAATTAACCTGAAAATAAACATATCAGATTGTTTTCCAAAGCTTTATCTTTAGAACCAAATTTTGCCTTACTATTTTCTCTCTTACATATGATAGAAAATGACCATAATAAACCTAATTGCTTTCAATCGGAATTTCTCCTTCAGCATCCATTTTAGTAATTAGTCAAAAGAATAATTAGCCAAAGAATAATTCATTTATCTGCTTATTTTATTGAAAGGTCTACTCTCTCCTGGTAGATGTACTTCTGTCTACTGAGGTATTAAACATTTAAAGAAAATACCAACATACATGAAAACACAAGCTCTCTTTTAAGTTTTTCAATCATTATTTTACCATGTCACCTAATATGTTATACTATCATTCACACAACTTTCGTTATAAGCTAAAGCACCTATTTTATAGTTGCTTACAATATATATCCAAGTTACCCTGTTAGATTTTTATAAATTCTATTTCTCCTATTAAATGAGTTTAAGAAGCACATATTTTTAATACCACTGCCTTAAATTTTTAAAGCAAATTTTATCTAATGTATTATCTACTTTTAGGTATGTTCTTACCACTGAACTTGTCAATACATTGACAAAGATGTTTTCCTCCCAAAGAGAAGAGTCGAAATATGGAGTCGTTGAAAATGCATCTAGAATTCAGGTGATCTGAATTCAATCCCTACCTCTAATGTAAGCAATGTGCCCTCCAGAAAATCAACTTTCCTGAGCATTACTTTCATTATCTGTAAAATGAAGTGTATTGGGGGATGAAAAAACTCAGTTTCCCATCCTGTATTTTGAACTCTTTTCCTTCAATGACTTTTTTCCTTACTGATCTTACCCACTCACTGCCATGAGTTAACCCAGGCTGGTCATTGCCAATAATAGAATCCACACATGCCTAAAACCTTAATTGAGTAAATCCCATTCACCATCACTCAACTCTCCAGCCAACAAATTTCACATCCTCACTAAAGTAATACTTCAGTTTCATCAAGAAAAATAATTTATTAATCCTGTTACCATTTTCTTATCTCTAGAATGTCCTCTCCCCCCATCTTGCCTACCTTAAAATATCTCACTATCATTATAATCATTCATTTGCATATAACCTCAATTTCCTTGATACCCTCTCTCATTACCTCCAATATTGACAAAGCAGGTAACCTGTAAAAGAAGATAGAACTTTTCTCTATCTATAGGATAAATAAAACATCCACAAAACCTTTAAACATAGTAATCCAGTTGGTGGTAGGCTGAATAACAGTTCCTATAAAATGTGCATAACCTAAACTCCAGAATCTGTGATTGTGTTGGCTGACATGTAAAAGAGACTTTGCTGATGTGATTAAGAATCTTGAGACTGGAGCTTATTCTGTATGATCCAGATGAGTCTCAATATAATCACAAAGGTCCTTATAAGAGAGAGGCAGGAAGGCCAGAGGTAGAGGAGGAAATGTGAAAATAAACCAGCAGTCTTAGAGATTTTGATATGCTATGTTACTTGTTCTGACCAAGGAGGAAGGGCCCACAAGCCGCAGAATGCAATCTCTAGAAGCTAGACTCCAGAAGGAACCAATCCCATTGACAACTTGATCTTAAACCGACAAGCCTTCTAAACTCTAGAACTCTAGCTTAATATATGTGCATTGTTTTAAATCACTAAAATTGTAGTAATCTGTTTCTGCAGCAATAGGAAATAATATGCCAGTTTACTTGTACATCATATTTGGAACTCATTAATTTAGTTTTAACACATAATTCTTACATAGCATGTGCTAAAGAATTCTGTTAGTCTTTTTTTAGAGATATATACTGAAATTTTACTTTATTACCAAGATCCACATATGCCTAAGCTGCTGGTCTCAAGAGCGATGAATATAAAAAGAATTTATGCATAAAAGAACACACATTTTTTCTTCCCTGTCCATTGCTTGAGACTGGAGTCCAATCAGGCACACAATACTTCCAGTCAAGGCAAGTCACTATACTATAGAGTAATGGTTGCCTGGATACAAATATCAACTGCCACTTGTCAGGTTTGTAGGCTTGTAAATCTGTTTCCTCAATTGCAAAACAAAGATCATTAAAATTCTTACCTCAAAGAGGTTTTGTGAGAACTAAACAATTTATGTGAAGGATTTGCCACAGTCCCTGGTGCAAAATGATATAAGCAATTAGTAAGAGTAAGCTATTATTAGAATAAGTTATCATTAATCTCAATATCAGTTTCTTAAATCCCTCAAAAAGGAAGTGTATTCCTCTTACTGCTATATTGTCAGTGTTCTTCCTTAGGACTATTTCCCAGTTGCCAAATAGAATTTTTATATAATATAATACAATATGATATAATAAAATAAAATATGATATGATATACTATAATCAGCATTCTAGCTATATTTTTGCAATTTGTTTCCATTAAAATTCATGTATTTTCCATTTCAAAAGAGTTAGAGACTGCCTGAACAATACTATATTAACATACATTAAGCATTTAAAAAATAATGGAGGTCTTAGTGCCAAATGGCAATATGGGAATATTGCTTCCCACATTATGAAAATATGCCAGATTGCCCACCAATATGTAAACCTACAATATAATCATCCATTGGAATAAGTCATTTCTGTTACCAACTTTAGACATGCTTTATACTTAATGACTGTTTTCATATATGATTCAGCTCCTTTGCCAAAGCTACTTTTTTTCTGATAGAATATTTTAAGAATACTTCTACCAAAGATGACTTCTATGTTAGTAAGTTAAACTGCAATGTCAATTCCAGAGAGAGAGAGAGAGAGAGAGAGAGAGAGAGAGAGAGAGAGAAAAGAAGGAAGAGGAGGAAAAAGGAAGGAAGGATAAGGAAACAGGAAGAAGCCAGGATGCTGCTGTGATGGCCAGGATTTTTATCTGTTATCATGGCATTGTGCCAAGTTTAGTTGCTTTCTGACATAGTTTTAGGTTTGTGTTTAATGTACCATGTCTATTTCTTTATCAGTCAATTTGAGTGCTAATTGCTGGTGCATAATCTCAGCAACATTATTATGCCTGTTGATAAAACTCCAGCAGTGAACAACAGTAATTTCCTGATTGCATGTTCCATTGCCACACTGGTATCTTCCCATTCTGTGGTTTCCTTTACCACAGTATTTCCTACAGTTGTCTAAGAATCATCAATTAAAAATAAAAATACTCAGGCTTCTATCATGGAAAATGTACTTTAGCTGGCCTGGAGATGGGGCAGGAAAAAAACAACAACAACATATTTTTAGTTGATGAACCCTATGATCTGACAAATTGGTAACTCTTTATGATGTTTATGCTATATGTTTGTTTTAAACAAACATTCCTTAAAGGAATTCATAGTAAACACATGAAAGGGACTGATAAGTTTCCATGGTTAACCAAGACCATTCATTTGCTATGCTTGAATATACATCTTTATAAAATTCCAGGGAACATAATCTTGTCCAATCTGGTCACACAACAGTAAGAGGCATTTAAGAGACTAAAATCAATCTTTAAAAATATGATTTACAAATTCTTGATTCCTATCCCCAGGGTTTAAGATTATACCAACCCTTGAACCCTATAACCTGGTATGCTAATGCTTGGAGAGGCTCCTAAATATGAGTCGTCATCAAAATTGTAAAAATGCCTTAGGTGGAGACTACTATAAAAAAAAAGGGTAAGTTGGGCCTCCAACTTGACGCAGCGGTGAGCGCTGGGTTGCGAAGCTGCCCGCAGCCTCTGGAGCGCTGGTTCAATCCCCGGCTGCTCCCCGGCCACCAGAGGAGTGTCCCACATGGCATGCAGACCTCTCCAGCCACCCACTGCTCCCCTCAGCAGTGTACTTCTGTCCTTCTGCCTGCTCTGCTCTCCCCTCTGGCTCTGGTGAATTCTCTCACCCTCCCGCGCTTCTAACTATACCCAGTGCTTGTATAAATAAATAAATAAATCTTTAAAAAAAGGTAAGCAAGACAGTAACTTCCACCATCCAATGTCTGAAATATAGAAGAATCAGGATGCACATTCATTAAATTGACAGAAGAATAAGATAAATATTTGTTTGCTATTTCAAAATGTGATTTCTCCTATTACATACTTTAATTATTCATCTTCAGAATCCTTTTTAATTGGGAGAAAGAGGTATTAGTTGATTGCTGTTTATTCAGACAGTTTCCATATCTATAACTCTGATTCCTTAATAATTCATGCCTCACCAAAAATTATCTTAATAGACATAGATCTTTATAGTTGAAAGTAAAATATTTGTGGAAAATTATACAGATGGTGCTCTGGGGAAAAAAAGTGGGAAACACCCATTTTCCAGATTTTAGCTACTTAAATTAGAAGCCTGTACACTTTTGAGTTTTATCAGTTTTTAACTAGAACTCTTTTAAAATCAAAGACCTAAAGAACAAAGACAAGATAAAGATAAAAGATGTAAATGAGGATGATTTCTGCAATTTGCATATTCTAATTCAGGAATTATTTCATTTGCACCAGGTACTAAGAAATTGATGTGTAATTTGCATTCTTGAACTTATCATGCATGTGCGCGCGCACACACACACACACACACACGCGCACACTTGTTTCTTTCTCTCAGGAGAACCCTAATACATGACTTAATAATTTTTTGTTCAGAAACAATAACAATCCCAAATAGTCACAAAGGTGGGAACTACTTTACTCAGGGATATTACTAAAAATATTATGTCAAAAATAAATAGAGCTACCCAAATATTAAATAAAAATAAAAAGCTAGCAAGTGAATGTCAAAATTGACTTGAAAATTAGATCCAAATTAACGTAAGATTGAGTATAAATAATTATGAAGCTACAAATGCAGTGCGATTGTTATAATTCATAAAAAGAAATTACATAATAAATTAACAATAACAGAGAATGGATTAAAAATCTCAGATCTGCAACAATAAAATATATAGAAGAAAACATTAGTAACATGTTCCAAGTTAACAATAAATTTATTTTTCTTTTACACTTAAACCTATGGCAAGGGAAATTAAAACCAAAATAAACAATTGGGATTACCTCATTTAAAATCTTTACATAGTGAAGAAGATCTATAAGATAATTAAAAGTCATTCCACTGAATGGGAGAAGATATACACACAATATATAGTGACAGGGGTTTATATACAAAACATATTTTTAAAAAAATACATAACAATAGTACAACAAACATGCAATTAATAAATGACAGCAAATTTAATCAGACAACTCCCCAAAAAGAATATCCAGAAGACCAAAGATATATGAATAAATGTTCATCATTGCTTCCAATAAGAGAGATTAAATTTAAAACAATGAGGTAGCATTTCATACTTGTGAAATGGGGTAAAGAAATGACAAAAACTAACATTAGACACTTAGTGGATTATTTGGCAAAGTAAAATACCTACAAAAACTAACAATCATTAATAAATGAAGAAAGGACTCTGAGGTTAAGATGAAGGTGGAGAGAGGCAGGGATAGTGTATATGAAGGATGGTGGTGGGAGTGAAATAATTAAAACTCAGAAAAAATCTCCAAAAAATGACAAGGGAATTGTGATTGGGAGTAAAACTTCCATTTTCTCTATCTGTCATAGGAGAATCAAAGGTATTTAACTTATTGGATGCAAATTGAAAATTTAGACATTTGAAGGTATGAAGGCAATATATAATCTAAAACAAGACAATTCAAATTTTTCAGAAAGTGTCTTATGAAAATTGTGGGTTATAGGTAAAGAAATATACATCTGTTTTTTGATTGAAGAATTTTATTAGACCTGAAGTCTATCATGTTGACAGTAGGTTTAACGGTTATCAAGATGCTTTAAATGCTTTTAGAGAGAAGGCAAGTTATAAATGAATGTTACAATAGTTTTGTGTGGAGTGTGTTGTGTCCCTGGATCTATCCACAGAGACTTTTCCAGTGGAAAGTAGCAGGTTGTCTTTGGGGACAGCAAGGAGTCACTTGTAGGTGGCAGATACAGCAGGAAATCACATCTATGTCTTGCCAGGGGGACTGAAGAGGCGTTGTCTTTTCAGTCTGCCTCTTACTTGCCCATTTCCTCCCCTTTTTGTCTCATCTCCATTTCTTCTGCCTGGTTCCTTGGCTTATGTTCCTGGCCCTCTTCCCCCTGCTGTTTATTTCCTGCAAACTGTTTCCTCCCTCTAATCTTTTACACACGCAGCAGTGCTCCTCCTACAGTATACAGGATTTTGCTTTTCACTTTGCTGGTGTAGAACTTTCTTCTGTGGGCCATCATTTCTCAAATATTCATTAACAAAGAACGTTGCTTTCTGTTGGTGTTTATGATTTACACTGTAAAATCTGACTGGATTTAACATAATGTTATTTAGATGTTTTACTCTATGCAGCATTATTACTTAAGGGAGTGTTGTACTCTTGTAATTACATAGATGCTTAGACTTGTTTTGTTTTTTGCGTATTGTGAATGATGAGCCAGTAGGTATAAGCTGACAAAATACATATTTCTTTCAAAATAACATTTACATATGTAGTAGTAATTACTTTTCATATTTTTTCATAAGTGTGCCAGTGAAGTTGAGCAAGCAAATTAATATAAAAGAAATACAGAAGGGCCTCCCCGGTGGCACAGAGGTTGAGCGCTGTGTTGTGAAGCTGCCCGCGGCCTCTGTGGCGCCGGTTCGATCCCCAGCTGCTCCCCGGCCACCGGAGGAGGGTCCCATATGGCGCGCAGACCTCTCCTGCCGCCCGCTGCTCCCCTCAGCAGTGTACTTCGGTCCTTCTGCCTGCTCTGCTCCCCACTCTGGCTCTGGTGAATTCTCTCACCCTCCCACGCTTCTGACTGTACCCAGTGCATGTATAAACGAAACAAACAAACAAATAAATAAATAAATAAAAATTGCCTCTATTAAAAAAAAAAAGAAATACAGAAACTATTCATCATTACAAAGCATGCAAAATAAAACAAATTTCATTAGGTGTAATACTTATAAATATATTAACTATAAAAGCCAAAAGTAGAATATTGTGGACTCTAAAGTGCAGACTCACCTCTAACAACACTGGAGGCAAAACTTTAGCTCCATTGTGTAAAGTCCCAAGACTTTTGTGCATTTAAGGTACACATTGCCCTACCTTTTGATTTTGGATGTAGGGATAGCTCACTATACTTGTACTTTAATCTATTTTTAAATTTATATTTATTAGGCATTAATAATATGTTTCAATATACACTTTATCTTATTTTATAAGTCATATCAAAGCAATCACCTGGAATATTATTCATATTTCTTTTGGAATCAGTCTCTGGAATCAGGTGGACCTGGGTTCAGAATGATGACTCTGCCGCTTACTAGTAGGTTGACTTAAACTCTATTAGCCTCGAATTCCTTATCAATGGGCCTCTCTGGTGGCCTAGGGATTAAGTATCAGCACTATCACCAAGATTGCCTGAGTTCAATGCCCAGCCAGAGAGCTAACCACATGGCATAGCAGACCTCTCTTGACTCATACACTGCTCCCCTTAACAGTGTATTCAGTCAATCTACCTGTTCTGCTTCCCACTCTGTTTCTGGTGAATCTTCTCACCTCCTGTACCTCCGGCCTACACTCCAGTTCTTCTATCAAAAATAAAAAAAATAATAAAAAATCTTTAAAAAAGTCCTTATCAATAGAATGGTTAAAACTACCTTGCATAGCTGTGGCTAAGAAAATATGTAAATATTCTAGCTCAATGCCTGGCATGAATATTCTATAAGTGATAATATTATTCAATGTTTATTGGGAAAAAAAAAAGATGCTACTTTTTTTCCTGGCCTGTTTTTTTCCATTGGTTATTGATATGTATACTTGGAGACCAAGACCACCACATATTGATAATTATAACTTTGGAGAATCTTTTGGAACCAGAAAATATCACTTCACTGACTTTATTCTTCTTTTTCAAGATTGTTTTGGATATTTAGAGGTCTTTGTATGTATCTATGAATATCAGGACAAGCATCTTAATTTCTACTTTAATGCTTGTTAAAGGGCAACTTTAAAAAATTGAGTTCTGTCAACTGCAAATCCTTAGTAAGCTTTAAGTACTGAAAAAGTTAAACATATTTAATATATATATATATTTTCTCAACTGAGGAATGAAGATAAAACTTCTGGATGATGCACTAATTTACAAAAGTTTACTGATAATTTATATGTGCATTTTACTTAAATTATTTTCCCTTACTTTTCTAATATGATTTATCATTCATCATTTTCATGACTCTAGCAAATATCTAAATGTTACATTTTTGCTTGGTTCATTATTAGTTGTAGAATTTGAAACCATCTTTGTTGACTGACCAAACGTCAGCCTAGAGCAAAATCACAAGGGAATTTTTATTAATCAATAGCTTTCGGATATAAATATTTATACAGTTTATTATACAAGAAGTTTCTTACTCAATATTTCTCACTATATCTTAGTATTTTCTCTGAGTTTTCTACTCTTTGAAATTATTACAGAATTTTTTAGCAGACTTGGAGGAAGTGTAATAAGGTCAGATGAGCATATTTTTTTTTATTGCTAATGCCTATCATGGTTAACTGAATCTGATTCATATCATCTATCATATCAGAAATGCCTCATTGATCTTAGAATTGACATATATTACCTATATTTTGTTCTTGATAAATTCACGATGTAGCATCTACACATTAAATCAATTAACAGCGGAATGCATTGGTAACCAATAGACAACATTCATAATCTAGTTCAACTTTTTAAAGCAAGTTATTAAAATATTAGAATATTTTCACCTGATGTTAATTACTGGCAATTTCATTTTGTTTACCATTTTCCTTTGTTGTAGACTGTTTTTTTTATTAACTCAAGGCATTATTTATCTACAATAAATTACACTTGGGTTCTATGTATTTCTTTTGACACATACTGGTACTATGGCAGCTGATTTTTTCTCCAAAAAATTGTTTAGGTTCCATTACTATGCATATAAATTTCCTTAATTAACGTGGGTAGGTCTATAAATTGGAGTTGAAAGCATTTTGGTTCTTTCATGAAACTCTCTGTTCTACCATTCATTACTTGAAATGTTCTCTCTTATATTCACACTACCATTAAGTAGAGCTAATGCTTCTGATTTAGTGAGGCTATCTTTAGACAATTAATCCTATGGAATATAAAAGGTGACTCACTATTCCCTCAATGTTTGTTGAACAATAAAAATGAGTTATAGACTATCAGACAAAATGTAAAAAATAGGAGTGATTCATTACAAAGAATATATTCACAAATGAGTTTATGGTTTTAACAATTGTGTTTAATATTATGATGTTCATATTATTTCACTTTAATTTTAGAAGCAAGATTATTAATTTTATTCTCAATACAATTAGTTGAATGGTATACTAACTGGGCAAAATTTTTAGTAAAATTTGATAGGAGTTTAGAAATACAAAGGTCTTTAAAGATCATCCAGTTCACAGTATCAATGCTTAAATTCCCTTATAGCCATGAGGGTGTCACTAATTAATGCCTGTGCTTTCCCTGGGAATCTGGACTTCTTTTTGAACAACACTAGGAAGCTTCTATTAGTAGCTTAAGAATTATTACTTGAGATTATAACTGCTTGTCTAATTGTCTCAATGAAATGTTTTAATTCTAATGTTGCATTGTCTCAATCCAACATTTTAATTCTATAGATGAAGACACTAAGGAACAAAGAAATAAACTGACTGGTGTTAAGTCATAAAAAAAAATTATTCCCAAACCTGCAATAAGAACTTATCTCCTAGGAGTGGAATTGCTGGATCATATGGGAGCTCTATGTTTAGTAGGTCCAGAAATCTCCACACAGCTCTCCATAGTGGTTGGACCAGTTTGCACTCCCACCAACAGTGCAGGAGAGTTCCTTTTTCTCCACAACCTAGCCAACATTTGTTGTTGCTAGTTTTTTTAATATACGCCATTCTCACTGGTGTAAGATGGTATCTCATTGTAGTTTGGATTTGCATTTCCCTGATTACAAATGATGTTGAACATTTTTTCATTTGCCTGTTGGCCATTTGCATTTCCTCTTCAGAGAAGTTTCTTTTTAACTCTTCTGCCCATTTTTTGACTGGATTATTTTCTTTGTTTTTGTTGAGTCTCATCAGCTCTTTGTAGATTTTTTGTGATCAGTCCTTTATCATAAGTGTTGTGTGCAAAAATATTCACCCAGTTGATAGGGTTTCTCTTTGTTTTTGTTATTGTCTCTTTTGCTGTGCAGAAGCTCTTTAATTTGAAAGGACACAGAAACATCAATTCCAAAGAGCACCTGCACCCCTATGTTTATAGCAGCACTATTTACAATAGCTAAGCTTTGGAAACAGCCCAAATGCCCAGAAATAGATGACTGGCTCAAGAAGATGTGGTTCATACACACCATTGAATATTACTCAATATTCAAAAAAGATAAACACATGCAATTTGCAGCAACATGGATGGAGCTGGAAGGGATCATGCTCAGCGAAATAAGCCAGAAAGAAAAAGAAAAATACCGGATGGTCTCACTCATAGCAGATATCTAGAAAACTTAAATAAGGGACCAGGAAAAAGAATAACTGTAAGAAAGAAAATATCAAAATCAACAAACAACTATGAACCATGGGGGTTGGGAGACAGGGAAAGGAGGAATTGGGGTCAAAATAAGGGGTTTGTAATTGTATGGGGAATGTAAAAATAAAATTTAAATATGAAAAAGAACTTACCTCCTACTTACTAGTACAGAGTTATTCGTACCACATTAAGCAGACCACCTTCCTAGTCCTCCATTGCCCTACTTAACTGATAATCACACACACACACACACACACACACACACACACACAGAATATCAGACATACACATTTATTAGAGCTAAGGTAAATAACACACTAAAATTGATTGTCTCCTAATATAATAATTAGTAGGAGGTAAAACCACAACATTCATACTAAAGATTAGCACAAAGCTATTGGATGATTATACTTCCTGGAAAAATGGTCATTTTCAACAAAGTGTACCTCAAAGGGGCTGTTTTGTATTTCAGTTTATGCTGCATATTACACATTGCTAAATATCACATTAAGCAGTTGTTAAATATCAGCAATATCATAGATATTTCATCTTCAATTATATATTTACAGTGTTTGTGTGTGTTTGATTAGGTTTTTTCCCCTGAGTCATAAGTAAAAGATTTCCACCACCAATATTGTACATATATAGTGTTATCTTGAAATAGAGGAATAAATGAAATAGTTTCAAATTTTATTTATATTTTTAATTGACATAATTCATGTGATAAAAATTTATCCTTTAATGTCTATGATTCAGTGTATTTCTCTGTTTCACAATGTTTTATTACTATCACTACATTCTAATTCTAAAACATTTTTATGACTCCAAAACAAAAGCCTGTACACATTACAGTCATTCTCTCTCCCATTTCCCCTGTGTCTGGTAACTGTGAACCTACTTTCAATCCCGGTGCATTAACTCCTTCTGTAGAGTTCATATAAATGGAATCATTCAATTACAGCTTTTTGTATCCAGCTTCTTTCACTGACATATTTGTGCTTATCTATAGAAATCTTTCCTAATTTTATGATTTGCTTAATATTTTTATGTTACCATTTTTACTTAGGAGAAAGTCTTTTACACAATAACATGTTTTTCATTTGCTGATCTCAGATTTACTATAATCTCAATTTATAAATATTATGGTTTAACCTTATAGTGTGATACTGAAATAAATCAAAATTAATAAGAAATACAAAAACAAGGAGAAGGAGAAATTTAAAATGTTTCCAGGTCATTTCAAATCTTTATTTGTTCTCCTTGTGTGAATATAGATTACATATACAGTATATGACATACTATATATGTTATTCTTTAGATAAAGTAAAATGTAATAATCCTAATACAGAGAGACTATTGTCTCTATATTATCTCTAAGTATTCTATAAGAGAATTTTCTTCTTAACTAATTGAATTGCATTAGGATATCAAGTTACATGTTATCCATAGATACTCTCAGTTTTCTTAATATTTATATCCCTTTGTTTTCTTCAGAGAATTCTGAAGAAACATTAAATAAGCTATATATTTGTAGAGATGATTACCAGTCATGACAGTGAATATGAACTTTGGGAAAAAACAGTAGGGTTAAAACAGCTTTATGTCACAAAAAGTTTACTCAGGATACTTTTAGTACATATTTAAAATGGTATTTAAAGGTAGCAATGTGGATAATATCTCATCTTTTCATAAAGGCAAACATTAGTTTTAAACTCATTTTGCATCTAAATATGAAGACATCAGGCCTCCCCTGGTGGCGCAGCAGTTGAGCACTGGGTTGTGAGGCTGCCGGCAGCTTCTGCAGCACCAGTTTGATCCCCAGCCACCGGGGAGGGTTCCACAAAAAATAAATAAATAAATAAATAAAAAATAAATATGAAGACATCATCCAGTTTTAAAAAATAAAGATAGAATCAATCTAAATTATATTGTTCTCTCTTCTCTAGCAGAATATGTCTACTGAGCTATGCCCCTAACACTGTAAGACTAACTTAAAATGGAATCAATAAAGGAAATCTCTGTATGCAAATAAGTCACAAAATAGCTTTTGCTTATCCAACAAAAACATTATTACAACAGTATTGTGTAGTCCTGTATTTTGGCTCATTGATTTGGCTCTCTGAGCACCCTCATATACACATCTGCTGACAAAAGATTTATTACCCATCTTTTAATTAAATTGTTGAAGCATGATAGAGGAGTCATGACTGCGAGAATAATGATTGCTTTTTATTCTCTTATTGGCTAATTTTAGATAGTTTTAAAACTTTTTTGGAGTTAGAACCCTAATTGAAACTTAATAAAGATTGTAAAAAATTAGTATCTTTTGATATTAATCCCAGAAGTGTAATTTATATAATCAGCATTTTTCATAGTTCTTTCCTGTGTCATAGCTATATAGGCTTTCAACTAGTTTATTACTCATAAATTATGGAAACTTGGAGCTATAACAGAATAAGTCATCATATAGTCATAGCAGGGTTTATATCTATCAGCAAAGATAACTGGATTTTTTTTCTATTTTTAAATATTTTATGCATAAAATTTGTCAATTTCTTTGACTACTCAATATGGAATAATAATCTTGACATGTGGTTATAGTTAATATAGTTCTCAGTATACCTAGATGGAGAAACTGGAGGGTACCTATGGATGAAAGAATTAGAAAATACCATGCTCGCTCGTGGCCCTTGAAAACTCATTCCTTTGATGTAGTTCTCGCTATTGGTTCCCCTAATAATGCTTAATATACCTAATTAGATTCAGACAATGAATTCTGAGATTTTATCTTTCCAATTTACCTCTTCATCTACTACACTTTCATCTTCTAATTTTTCTGTAGTCACCTGATGGCCATGTTAATCAAATTTTAGATTACTTCAAATTCAACAAAGACTCCTTTCTGCAAGGCACAATGGACATACTGAGAAATAAAAGAGAATGAAGCATGATCTGTCAATAGGATTTTCGATTTCATAAGTTTATAGGCATGTATAAATATCTTTATCATCATGAAGACTGAGATTAATGATACAGTAAAATTGGTTTTACTTTCAGATGTGCCATTTAACAATATTGTGACCTTGAGTAAGATATTAAATCTCTGAAATTCTTCATCTCTTCATTTGTAAATGAAATAATTTATGCAAACCATTTGTTGCAATGCTTGGCAAAGTTCTATAAACAATTGCTCACTCTTAGCTACTTGTTAGTTAAATGATATTAATATATATTTCCATGAATTCAAGACTCCTATAGGATGAACTGTTATACATTCATATATCTACTTCTCTGATCCATATGCTTTATATGAAGCCTCTGCATATGAAGACAAAAAAATTCTTGTTGGATGTACTTGAAAATATAGAGATATATAAATTATAGCAGAGATTCAAGGGTTTACTCCTCTCTAATTTTACTTATGCATTCATATATCTGCCTATCCACTTTCAACTTGCAACATGTTATTACCTCTAGCCACAGGAAATTTCCCACAAATATTATCATTTATTTAACAAAATATAGTAATGTCTTACTATGGGCTGGAGCTGGGAGATGTGGAAATGAGTAAGTCAAAATTCCTGTCGTTATAGTTTCATAGGAAGGAAAAGTAAATTAATATTTACTATAAAACTATGATACTAATTTTCTAAGTAGAGCCTTATAAGAAAAATATGTGCATATAATTTGAAAATTGATCACAGGGAAGGAGTCAGGGGCAGTGGAATGAAATAGGGGAGAAAGAGATTCTTTAAAGGATGTGTTATCCAGTTGACTCTAGCTATTGGAGATGAGCTCATCATCCCATTGGACCTTTTAAGGTACTTTATGATGGGTATCTCAAAATTAATGTCCCTTTCGGTCACTCACTCCTCTTTCTCATTGATTCCCCTTTCCATTAGTCAAGACTAATCCAGTACTTTATTTCCTCTGATTGCTAGATTGTGCATGGTTGAGTGACTAGCTGGGCTTCTAGGTAACCCATGTCACTGGGGAAGGAAATAAGAAACACAGTCTCAATGTCTATGTTCCATTCTCTCATTCATACCTTATACCTTCTCAAGGCATATTTGGAATCGCTACATTATCTGTTGTAGACCATTATTATGTCAAGTTTCAAGGAAACATCTCATCAGTTTTTGGACCAACTCCAGGCCCTTTTACCAGGATGCTGTACCCCAAGACATAGATAAATGTTTCTAAATAAATATTCTACAGTAAGTTCTTCTAGTCTTGTGGGGAGAAAACTAATTTTTCTCTGCCCTTCTATGACTGAATGGCTGGAAAATAATGCCATTGATGTGAGAGATTAGCAAAAGAAAAGACAGATTTTAATTACAAGCACATAGAGGCCATCTGTAGAATAAAGGAACCTATCATCTGGTCATTTTAGTAAGGTAATATAGTCTCTAGAAAAGGAGCAATAAATTCAAGAAGGAAGAACAGAATAAAAAAGTTCAAAGTTTAAAGGAAAAGGGAATTTTGCAGGGGTTATCTACATACACATTGAAAACACACCTTGCAAGCCACTTTGGAATGGCAGGATAAGACAACTCTCTCTCCCTGTCCAAACTACCAGAGAGAAATTTTACTTCCTGATTTTAGGGCAACAGAAAATTAGGCAAAATACATCTTGGCAAAATACATTAGGCAAAATTAGGCAAAATAATCTGCATGTCAGTAGGTACAACATAGGGTATCTTGATTTTGTCCCCAACATTATCTTGGGCCAGTATGCTCAAGATCTGCTCCCCCACATGTCCCACTAACTTCTGATTATCTACTAGCCAGACTGTGAATATTGTTGGTGTGAAAACTATTTCCTCCCAAATCAAGGACAATGTCCTACTTCAGTTATATTGAGATCTGATTCAAGAAATAGAATTATGTTATCAAAGTCAATAGGTTCGTAGCTTGGACTTACCTCAATAGACCAGACCCAAGATTTGTTGGAGAAAGAGAACTTTATTATCTGCAGATAATGGCGACAAAAATGTGAATTTCTCTATTGACTATCTCATTGGGTAAGGGCTGGAAAGGAAAAAAAGAGCGGAAGGAAGACAGTGGAGGTCTTGGCAATAGGATATTGGAGTTATCGGACAGACATTGCTGGTCATCTGCAGGTCATCTGAGCAGGCTCAGATGAGATTCATACTCCTATACACATTGCATATACAAAATATGGCAGCTTGATGTCTCTCCTAAATGGATATTTTAGTATTATGTTGAGTTGGTGTGAATTTAAGGTCATGAACCTAAGGACTATGCATGCTCTGTTGAAATCTGGTTATCTACACAGCCTGAAATATTTCCCAGGAATCTGAAGCCCTAGGGTTATCTGTTTCAGCCACTTGTTCCTTGTCTTCTGAGGCCTTGGTTTGACAACAGTTGGAGGCAGGGAGTAAGAAAAGCCTCTGGCTTCAGGTAGACTATTTTCAATGTTTCCAGGGAAAGGGAAGCTTCCTTCCTCTAACGAGGGGATTACTTGTGCCAATTTCAATGGCTCTAATAGCTTAAGATTTTCAAGCTTTTCCACACAAATGCTCTATTTCAGGGCTTAAGTGTAAGCAGTTTATTGGGAAATTGTTTTACGTAGGAAGAGAGAGAAGTGGAGTGAAAGGGGGTAAGAATGAATACAAACATAAAGATAAATCAAGTAAGCCATGATCAGAGGAAACTGATGCTCAGTCTCGTAAGATCTTATGAGATTCATGAAAGAACTCTTTTCCAGGATGACAAAACAGGGAAACATCCATCTGTTGGCTCTCATCTCCCAATGGTAAAGGTTTACTTCCTGGTGTTACTCTTTCAGCATCAGTGACTATCTCATACCTAGGCTTCAGGCAAGCCTGGAAGAAGGAAGTGAGAATATCTGAGTTAAGACTTGGCCCATGGCACCTGTGTCAAGCCTGGAGGCTGTGATCCTAAAAGCATGGCTAAAGGATGGGATATATGTGAAAAGAACTGAAGTGGCACACACAGGTGTCTGAGTTGCTTATAGAGGTGTGTGCCCTATTTACTGCTTCCCACCATATGATATACATTCTGTATGATCACTTATTACTCCATATGTATCTTTCATAAGTTCTAGTTTTACCTTCCAAAAAATACATTGACTCTTTGAACATCAAGACTATTTATTTCACTTATTTTAAATCTTAAGATCACCAATATTCTATATAAAGCTTCTCTATACTACTCTGCTAAATAATTGTTTTTTTTTTTCAATAATCAGTTTATTGCCAACTTCCTGAATATTTTACTTCCCAAATAATTATTTAAAAAACTGTTAAAGGGCCTCCCCGGTGGCGCAGCGGTTGAGCGCTGGGTTGCGAAGCTGCCAGCAGCCTCTGCAGCGCCGGTTCGATCCCCGGCTGCTCCCCGGCCACCGGAGGAGGGTCCCGCATGGCGCGCAGACCTCTCCTGCTGCCCGCTGCTCCCCTCAGCAGTGTACTTCGGTCCTTCTGCCTGCTCTGCTTCCTGCTCTGGCTCTGGTGAATTCTCTCACCCTCCCGCGCTTCTGACTGTACCCAGTGCATGTATAAACAAAACAAACAAATGAATAAATAAATAAATAAATAAATAAAAACATGCCTCTATTAAAAAAAAAAAAAAATAAAAAACTGTTAAAATATTTTAGCAGAAGACTGATTCCACAATCCTAAAATTTTAATAGAACCTCATTTTTCCTTACCTGTATTACATGTGACCATACCACATACTTTACTGTGTATTCTTGAAAGTAGAACTATGAAATAGGAGTTAATTAGCAGCCCATAACTAATATTTTTCAATAAATCTACAGCCAACCAATCATAATAGCAAACAGTTGGGATAATTAACAGACAATTCTCAGTTACCATATCTGATGGGAAGGAGATAGTGTGATTTAAGTAATTCATAAAATCATTTGCCTTTGAACAGGGACTATCTTATGGATTTATAACATTTATATAAAATCAGTGACTTTTGCTTAAACTGAGTCAGATATATTTTTTCTTAAGAATTAACTTTGTGGAAGTTAAAACCCAATATCAGTATTAGAAGATGTGTGAGATTTAAAGTCACAAGGTAGTAAACTGTGCTTGACAATGTATGGCTTCCTTGTTTCTATTATTTTTTGCAAGTAGATAGAGAAAAACATTTACCTAATAGAGGGCTAATTTTTAGGTAGCTAAACCTGTAATTTATCCTATGGTAAAACTCTTTTCATTATCATCTTCACATGAATGTACAACGAACTTTTTCAGAAATAATATAACGTGTGATAGGCCAAAAGATTTAATGTGTATAATATGAGAATATAGCCATCTTCATTAGTAAGAAATTTAAAAAGATTGGCAAAAGTGTAAAATAATGCCACTCTTTTCACTAATAAAATTTTTTAAATTATATATATTTTACATCATTCATTTTTGTACAGTGCTTGCTTTCTTTTCTCACTTACTAATTTTTTTAAATATGTATTTATGTTAGAAAGCAGTGGATTTTTTTTTAAGTTTTTAATTTTGTGTAGAAGAACTGGGGTGCAGGCCAGATGTAGGGGGTGAGAGGATTCACCAGAGACAGAATGGGAAACAGAACAGGTGGGTTTACTGAAATACACGGCTAAGGGGAGCAGTGGGTGAGATAGGAAAGGTCTGCTGCACCATGTGGGTCACCTCCCTGGCTGGGGATAGAACTCAGGCAGTTGCAGTGGGCCTTTGTGGTAGTAGCATTGAGACTTAACCCCTATGCCAACAGCGAGGCCCCTGGATTGACTTATTTTTATTTTATTTTTTATTTTTTTTTTACAAAGTAATATTTTGTTTTTTAAAATAATCACAAACATATAAAGGAAATAATTTTACCACAGTGCATTTACTGATTATGGCTCTTGTCTCCTTGTGGCGTCCAGGATCCTGGTTGAAAGGTTTACCAGTGCTGGTGGGAGCCACCGAGGGTTCTTCCTTCCCAAAGAATGGAGCAGAGGCAAGTCCTTTAATCTGAGTTTCAAGTGGTGGAACTAGGAGTTTCTCATTCTTTTTTCTAAGGAGTTCTTTTTCATAAAAATCTTGGCTTTTAATTTTAATTTCTTCTCTATATTTTTTATTCTTTAGTATTTCCTCCATAGTAGGTGGAGTCTTTCTTGTTTTTCTAATCCGAGCTTCCCATTCTGTTGGGATAGCCCCTACTTCATAGTCTACTTCTCTTCTATCTGCTGCTTCTACAGTTCTTTTTTCTCGGATAGTTTGTCCTCTCCAGTTCTTGTACTCCACGAGATAGTAGTATTTGTTCCCGAACTGCTCTGTGCCCATGAGCTCCTTCGCTTCCTTAGATAGCACTCTCCACAAGATGCGGAATAAATCCTGAGACCAACCCATGCCTTCCGAGGAGCTCCCTGCGCAGGTAGCAGCCTGACCTGGCGCCGTCGCAGCTGAAACACCTGGATTGACTTATTTTTTAATATTATTTTTTTCCTCAGTTTTAATTTATAATGTAACAAGTATAGTTAGGTGCAATTCATGTAAATGTAAGTCTTGGGCTCCTTAATAATTTTCTTTTTCTTTTTCAAAGATTTATTTATACAAGCCCTGGGCTACAGGCCAGAAGAACAGAGGGTCAAAGAATTGACCTGAGACAGAGAGAGCAGGGAGCAGAACAGGCAGAAGGACTGCAGTACACTGCTGAGGGGAGCAGCAGGTGAGACAGGAGAGGTCTGCCTCGCCATGTGGGAATCTCCCTGGCTGGCTGGGAATCGAACCAGCACTGCAGAGGCTGCAGACAGCTTCACAGCACTGTGCTCAACCCGCTGCGCCACAGGGGAGGCCCCACCTTAATAATTTTCAAGAATATAAAAGGGTCTTGTGTTTTAAAAGTTTGAAGATTATTGCAAAACATCACTGTGTGTCCAATACTAAGGATAGGCTACAAATTCAGAAAGATCTCATGGGGTACTCTTCGAAGATTTCGTGGAGAAATGGGAAATTGCATTGGGTCTTAAATGATAAATGGAGATTTGAGCATTCAGTGAGGTAAAAAAGATAAGACACAGGTGCAAAACACACAAAAAAAATGTGGGGTAGAAAAACTGGATCCAATACCCTAAGATGGGGGGAACTCCCTCGTGGCTCAAGGGGTTAAGACACAACCTATGAAGCTATCAGCAGCCACTGTGGCATGAGTTCGATCCCCAGCAAGGGAGGAGACCCACCTGGTGCAGCAGACCTCTCCTGTCTCACCCGCTGCTCCCCTCAGCAGTGTATTTCATTCAGTCTGCCTGTTCTGCTCCCCACCCTGTCTCTGGTGAATCCTCTCACCTCCCACACCTCTGGCCTGTACCCCAGCTCTTGTATGCATAAATAAATAAATCTTAAAAAAAACAAAACAAAAACAAAGTCCCTAAGATGGGAAAGCGAGTTGTAGCAATGTATATAGAAAAGTAAATGGAGAGGGATCAGAAAAACTAAAGGTAGAATACAGGACTAGCGGAGTTCACATTTTTTCATAGTAACTTTAAGGAGCCAGTGGAAGTTTGCAAGCAAAGAGGGTAATAAAAGTATAATTCTGCTGGTGAGAAATTCATCCTGGTAATGGTTTAGAATTTGCAGAGAGGAAAATTAATGGAAATGTTATCATGGAGTCAATGTATAAAATGATTGGGAAGAATACTAGAATTTCGGGGTTTGTCACTGTTTGAGTTTTGAAGCTTTAGCAATAAGAGAGAACAGAGTAGCATTAAGGGAAAGGGCACACAGCATGGATTAAAAGGAAGGATAAAATACCAGTACTGATAATAAGTCACTATATGATGTTGAAGAGACTTCTATATCATGACTACTAAATGATATTTGCATAATTTAAATATTAAGTCCATTTTCATCATATTAGAATTTTCAGTTGTGTTAACATATACGCAAAGTGAATGGAAAATTTAAGAATTAGTCTGAATATTGATGATTCTACATTTTCTGTCATGCCAAATCACTAAAAGTTTAATTTGTGCATTTATAGAAACTATTGGTCTGTTTCACTTACTGATAAAGATAATATAGTTTCTGTTGATTTAAAATGGTTACTTCACACATTGCTATCACCTTTCAATGTGAAGCTTGAATGCCTCCAAGGCTTGCTTTACACTCCAATTGGAAAGAAACTATTGGTGGTTATTAAGTGCCATTAGTGATACAGCTCCATATCACCGGACAAAGAAAACCCCTCACTTAAGATGGTTTATCTTTAATTCTTTGAACATTCCATATGCATTCCCTTCTTCCCACCATTATATCCATTTACATATATTATAATGAGTAAAATGATTTTAGTAATAAAATCAATGTAGATTAAACCCATTAACTAATAAATTGTTGTACTTTAAATTTAGAGCTTTTTTTGCAAGTCTTGGTTTTAGTCCAGAGAACGTACCCTTTGACATATTTTTTAATAAGTAATTTAGCCTCTGTAATATATGATGAACTCTTGCAGGAATCCAGCTGAATCTGTCATAATATTCTATCAATAAAACTTAATGACTGATTATAATTCAGTTAAATATTTTATTAATACAAAAAAACTCATACTTAGCACTTTGTGTTTTTTTTTTTAACTACCCATCATTTCTTTCCATGAAAATGCCATGATTAAAAGGTTAAATGAACATTTATTTGGTGAAATGAAATCTTCACATGTGAATGCAATCATAAGTTACCTTGTTTGGTGAATTTAGGAAATAAATTAGGAAAACAGCCAGATACTTAAAGATTCAGTATATAGTTTACTGATTATTTTTATAAAATTCACTTCAACCTTTTCATAAACTGTAAAGATATTTGAAAGGAGGTAAAACATGTTAAATTGGTCATGTAGCTCTGCAAATAACAGCGTTTTAAAAACATGAAAACCACAAATCAAAACAACACTGTTAAGTATTCTGCAGCAAACTCACATCTGTCCAAGCTCAGACAAATTGTTTGGCATAATAAGGATAGTGAAATTATCTCTTCTGCTCACCTGGCTTCATGGCTTATTTTCCAATGTTTTCCTGGCTCTCTAGAATACTTCTTCAATTATTTCAGAATCTCAGAGTTACTTTCTGCACACTTCTGTCAGCCTCTTGGATTCTATTCTCTTTTCTGAAAAACTGCTACAGATTGCTTGAATTAATAGTTTCAATCATTTGTCTACACCCCCTCCCTTCCTTCTATATAACTTCATTAAGATAAATTGAATTTTCTTAGTGAGTTAGAAAACTCTGGAAGCATTTTGCCAAAAAGCAGTCAGATTTTGGATGTAAACTTCAGTGCATCTGAAATACAAGAATTTAGGATGTAACCCTAAAGTTAAGCAGATATGTAAACGAATGGTAAATTAACATATAAAATGAAATTTTGATGTTTTTTCCATCATTGGGGAAAAAAAAAGAAATTCTTCTCCGTGGCTTCACACAGTAGGCCTTGGTTACTAACTAATGAGCAGTTCTTAGAAATATTTCTTGGCCCTAACGTGCTCCACTGGTGTCTCTAGGTACATGAAACTTACTGAATAAATAAGTGAAATCCTATTTTAAATAACCAAATCAAATCTTTAGTGGGAATTGTTTCTGAAAGCATCCCCAACACAAACAGGTTCTAAAATGGAATTGCTCATGTGCAAGGTGTTTAGAACTATAATTCCACTTGGTAAATCTTGCATAAGGCAATTCCTTAATAATATACTGTATTTCAAATATGAATTTATACTGACTTAGACAGAAATTCTAGGGGAGAAATTAAATGATAATGAGGACATCATATGTAAAGGATTTTTATAAATGCTGCTCAATGGGGAGTGGCATTAGGTTGAGTTTTAACAATATTATTAAAAATAATTTAATTCCTGTTGATTTCATAGACACAGCACTTCAAGATTTTAAAGACATAGTTTGAAAATAATTGAACACATTTTACTAATAATATAGAATCACTTATTCTCAGGTATTTCTAGAAAATACTTAAAAAAATGTTTAAATAAGCCAAATGTTTGAAAAATAATGAAATTGCTTTGATATGCTCTCTAACAAATATCTTTAGGAAATTGAGAAAAGGCAGCTAGGATGAAATACTAATGCCTAACATTTACAACCATTGCTTTTTGAAACTATGCTTCTTGAAACTCTATGGGTTTTCCTTTTACACTTTGCCCTGTACAACACATCTGGGCACCTGTGTAATAGTTCTGGGGGTAAAAAGTCTTCATTGCATTCTGTATTGCAAGTGCTGGAATGGAAAACTGAAGTCACTGTCCACAGTTCTTTCTCCCTGGTCATCTATTCTTACAACATCTAGAGGCACATTTTGACAGGTTGCTCATCTTTGGCTCATTCCTGCAATGGACACATGGAATATTTACACATGTTTGTTAGATAACAACTTTGCCTATCATTTCTTTCTTGTCTCTACTTCTGTATTTACCCTGGTGTGGTAGAGGAGTTCATCTGTGAAATATTTATCTAGCACCTATGACCACAGTGGGAGTTGATATATCACATATAAAATGTGTTAGGAACTGTTCTAAATACTTAGCATTTATTCACTTCTTTCATTGTCATAGCACTATTATTATTTTAAAGATTTATGCATACAAGTACTGGGGTACAGGCCAGAAGTGTGGGGGGCAAGAGTTCACCAGAGACAGAGTGGGGAACAGAACAGGCAGATGGACTGAAATATACCGCTGAGGGGAGCAGTGGGTGAGTTAGGAGAGGTCTGCTGCGCCATGTGGGTAGTTCCCTGCCCTGGCTGGGGATTGAACTCGTGCTGCATGGCTGTGGATAGCTTCATAGGTTGTGTCTTAATGCCTTGAGTCACCAGGGAGGCCCACATAGCACTATTATTAATCTCATTTTACAAATAAAGAACCGGAAGCATAGGAAGGTGGTGTAATTTACCTGAGTTCATACAGCTACTTAAGAAGTAGAGCAAGAAGTCCAGCTCTAGAGCACAGGATCTCAAATAGTCTTCCTTTAATTGGTACCTAGACTACAAAGATAAATAATGTGCAATACCTAGACTACAAAGATAAATAATGTGCAAAGTAGTTACTCTTCAGTACAGGGGAAAGGAAATGAAATGATAAATAATAATGACAGTAGCAAATATTTATTGAGTTGATATATTCTGAGATTTGCAAAAATTCCCTTATACATATTGTTTGATATAATCCTCATAAGAATCCTGATTTTTTTAAATTAGAAAATGATAATTATTCCCAAAATGAGAAAGAACAAATCAGTTCCTGACTCCAGTAAGTTTGAAACTGGCTTTAACAACAAGCCTTAGAATTCTTCTCTTAAATAAAAAAATTCACTGAACGCCCACTTTAGACAAGTGTACTCTGTGACTGGGACAAAGCAAAAAACAGAAACAAATTCCTTCCCAATCTTCTCAACAACGAGAGCACTGTACAAACCACAAAAATGTCCAACATCCTCCTCTTTCAGCTTCTATAATGACTGCTCCTTTTTTGATTAGTTTTATCTATAGTTCTACTATCTTGTTCTTCTCACCTTTACACAAAAAGTTTTAAGATACTGTATCGTTGAATTTTCCCTGCTTCTGACAACTCCAGATGAGAACAAAACTACAAACGTTCTTGAGTCATCCCAAAAAGATAAAAAACAAAGCTAAAGTATTTAACAAGTTTCTTCTAACTACTTTTATTGCGATTTCCCATATTTCCTCAGGGCAAACAATTTTCCTCATCAGCAATGAACCAGTAAACCCAACGTACTTCAACTTCAGCTATGTTCTTTGGCTGGACGATGTGAATAGTTCTGTACTTTTGAAACAAACAGTGAGAGGCTACCCTCATCCATTCTAAGTAGCCTGACTGGAGCAGAGTGAGAAAGCAGAAGAAAAGTAAGGAATGAATTTATAAAGGTCAAAAAGCAAAGTAATGTGCATACAAAAGACTTTGCTTTTTATGTTGTAGATGAGAAAATACTTAGCACTGATTCATATATTAAAAAGATCACTGACGAGAGTAGAATGTAAGAAGGCAGGATTAAGAAATCTTGGATTAGGCTGAGAGAGGGATTGTACAATTACATACAAACAAGGAGGGTGGGACTAATATGAATGCCTAAAGTGTTTCTAATAAATGCTAAAGCTACAAAATGAGAAAGACAAATGATTGATAGTGTGGGCAGAGTTTGGACAGTGTCACGGTTGGAGAGAATGAGGAAAATGGAAGGCAGTTTTGAACTTGGTAATTAGGAGGATGATGGTACCATTCCTTCCAATAAAGAAATCAAGAGAAGTTGGGAGAGAAGGGATTTTGATTATGTTGCATATATCTCAGTGTAGCTATTTAGTTGATATACACCAGGCATTTATTTGTGTTTCTGAATAGACAAAAGTGCAGGCCACTTTCACAAATCTCAAGGAAAAAAATAAGGAACAATTAGTTTGGGAATGATAACTAATATGGGGGAAAAATGTTCATGTAATAGTAGGAAATCAAAAGCCTAGGATATAGGCTTTATTTGTTCATAAATTCTTTAGGAAAAGGTAACATAGTATTTAAGAATGGTTATGGGGCTCGACTGCCAAAGTTCAAATTCCTGCTCTACCGTTTTAACTGTATGACTTTGAATTAGATCATCAGGCTTTAAATTCTTTATCTGAAAATTATTACAGTAAGCCTTACCTGAGAGGGTTGTTGTGGAGTGGGAGTTCTTACTGGAGTCCATAAATTTTCAGGCCATCTGTGCACTTTGAATTGGAAAAATTTAAAATTTATTTCTGTTAATAGTCTCATGGAAATTTTGTCTTTAATTTGAAGCCTGGTAAGCCACAGTGGTAATGGCAGTACATAAGGTTTTATTTTCTGTAAAATATACAGATATTTTTATATCACAGTACAGTTGTGGCAGATATTTTGAATATTCTCTTTTTCAAAATTACCACGTTTATAAGAACTGCTATTAGATATGCCGTTAGATTGCATGTGATTGCAGAATTTTTCCACAGCCCTCATGCTGCAACAGGGTGGTCCCCAGGAAAGGGGGAGGTTCCCTGCCCCACCCAAGGGAGGGTGGAGCTGAGCAGGAAGAGGAGAAGCTGAAGAGGAGACTGAGGAAGGAAGCAGGATGGAGCAAGGAGACCTGGAGGAGGCGCATGGAGCCTAGAGACACGTGAAGAAACTGCGCTTGTCTTTTGGTGGTGGACTAGGTGACACAGATGTGGGTGAGACCCGTGGGGAGGTGACCATGGCAGCTTTTATCTTGATGTTGATTTTGCTCTTTTCCTTCCGGGCTTGTCCGGTTGTTTGTGACCCTTTTCTGTGGGTCCCCACTGGAAGATGCTTTAGACTTGTAGCAGGCTTTGGGGCCTTGTTCTGGGCTGATCCCATTTGGATGGAGTTTTACCCACGAGGGGATGGGTAACTTTGGGTGCTTCATTTAGAAACTAGACTCTTTGCCTTACCTGTATTGTTTCCTAGTTTTATTAAAGTTCCTTCCCATTAAAGTCTCATATGTTTTGTGTTGATGCGGCGGATGGCAGAACCCATTTAGAATAGGCAGGTTTGCGGGGTTTGGGCTGCCCCTCTCCCTGTCCTATAACAATGCCACTTAGTTGGCTAAGTGTCATAACTCTGTGCCGCGTGGTCTATCATCACTCTGAAATCTGAATGTTTGTACATTGATTCTCACATCTACCAATGCTTTCCAGCATTTCCCAAATACAAATGTTTGTCGAGCATCATGCGAATGGTTTTAACTTTGATAATGACATTTAATTGATTTCTTTGTAATCCTATGTATTTAACTTATGCTTTTAGAAATACTATCTTAAGACTGGATGTATAGGCTTTATCAGAGAATCAAAGGTGTTCATGATACACTTCAATGAAAAAAATCTTGAAGCAGAAGAATAAAAGAGTACACACCAAACACTAGATTGAACTTGGCCCACATCAAACGCTCAATTAACAGTCTGCTGCTATTGTCCTTAAAATAGTCAGACACCAGGAATTGAATTATGTTGTATTCATTCCTCCATCAAAATGTCCAATACACTTTTTGGTGTTCCATGAATGCTTAACTGTTTAATAAACATAAGAACTAAGTGATTTGTAGGTTGGCTCCCCTGAGCTTTCAATTGGGGCTAGAAGGAACAGCTGTGAAGTTGCGGGGCTGCCCCTAATCATGCAGTGGACTTGGGAGTATGTCAAAGGACTTCAGAGGTCTCCCTTTGGTTCCTTGAAAGCATACAGTGGGAATGGAGATTGCAGGCTGCTATGGAGACCAGGTCCTGATAAATTTCACAAAGCAGTCCTCCATCATCTAAGAAGGCCTGTTTGTTGCTTCAGTTAAAACCCCTCACGTATTCCAGGCACCTATTACTGGTTTCTGCAGCAGGAGCCTTGGCGTTGCACCAGGGAGCCAGAGATGCGAGGCCCCCTCGCAGCGCGCGCACGGGGCCCGCTCCCTCGCCACGCCCACTTCCTGCGCCATCCCCGGCCTTTCCAGGTCCCCTCTTCCGGTGAACCGGATGCTCTGTCTGTTTCCTCCTCTGTCTGTTTCCTCCTCCTCGCCCTCGGCCCCCGCGCGCGTCCCTGGCCAAGCCTCAGGCACCCACGAAGGCAGAGGCAGGGGGCTTCCGGCGGTTGGCCTGACAGGTGTGAGTGGCCGGTAGGAGCTGGGCGCGCACGGTTGCAGAGCGTGGAGGAGACACTGCCCTGCGGCGATGGGTGCCAAGGGCGCTCCTTCACGCCGGAGGCCGGCGGGGCGGCGACTGCGCTACCTGCCCACCGGGAGCTTCCCCTTTCTCCTCCTCCTGTTGCTCCTCTGCATCCAGCTCGGCGGGGGGCAGAAGAAAAAAGAGGTAGCGTGGTTACTTGTGGCCCTCCTGGGTGGGCCGGGCCGGGTGGGCCGAGGCGGGGAGGGCCGCGTTGCTAGGCAGCCCCGCCACGTTGCTAGGCAGCACCGCCGCGTTGCTAGGCAGCCAGGCGTGGGCGTTGGTTGCCCTAGGGCTGGATGGGCGGCCTTTGGGCCCGTCCTTTGGGCCCCACTGAGTTTGTGGGTGGGGTCAACCAAGCTTTTTTTTTGGCTTTGAACCTCAGATCCTTAGACTTTGAGACCAGGGGCGACTTTGACCTGCAGCTGGAGGCCAGGCTTAGGGGTTGTGTTGGATGTGAAAATATCCTTTAGGAGTGTTTGCCAACCTACAGGAACTATTGGTCTTTTCTGTTCTTTACTCTGGGTCATTAGCATTCGAGATCCTTTTCAAGCGGTGGCAGAGCATATTAAGGTGTTTTAAGTGACTGTTTTCTTACACATTTTTAAAGCTCTGTGTTTATGTTGAACTCAGCGTATAATTGTGAAAATAACCACGTTATTTAAATTATGTAAGTTTGTGAAGTTCTGATCACCTGATTTCAATCTTAGTCTCTGTTGACTTGGATGAGGGTGTGGATTGAAGTGACTGCCTACAAAGTAGTTGTAGAGTTATTTGTGAATTTCAGTTATTCAATTTTACCTTGGATAGTTGATGCAGCAGGATCAGAAACAAAATTATTTTGGAAATGTATGTTTTCTTTTTGTGCGTTTGAATAAGGTGTCTAATAGTATATCTTTTAGTAAGAGTGTTCTCTTTATATAATTAAAACTGCCCCTGCCCCCTTGGTGAATTTGTACACACTAGTGACTTAAACGCTAATTGGGGTTTAAAATAATCACAACTTTCTTGATAGCTAGGTAGAAAAAGTGAAAAACCTCACAAACGAAATAAATCTTACTCTCTTTACTGAAAATAACTTTAAACTGACACTCAACTTCTAATTAGCTCTTATATTTTAACGTGAACTTATTGGAGTACCAGATCACTGGTACAGTAAAACTAGACATACATTATAAGTTAAAAATATATTTTCAAATGCTTGGTATTTATTCCAAGAGTTTTAGGTTTTATAATTTTTGAGAAGGGAGGAGATTAAAACAGTAATTTTTAATGAATTACTGATGCCATAATTTAAGGTTTTCAAGTCTAGTCTCCCAGCTAGGAATGGATCCCAGACTGCAGTGGCAGCACTGAGTCCCAGCCACTAGACCACCATGGGTTGTCTCATGAAGCTGCAGCAGGAAATTTGCTGACTCTCAGGCAAGCAAGCAAAAGAGGCAGATTTGTTTAGAGAAAGAAAAATGTTTATTATGGAGAAAAGGAACAGAAATAAAGTGGGACCTCCAGGCAGGTGGAACCAGGGTGGGGCAAGGAAGTTGAAGTGGAGTTTTGCCTCAAGGAATATACACCTTCTTTCCCAAATTTTTCTAAAGCCCCATCAGTCTCTTTGTGATTGGTTATTTCTTGGTGGTCTCACTCATTCTGCCTTAATGTCTCTGTGCCCAGAACTAAGTCTCTGTGTCCCAGCCCTTATCTTAGCATACTTTATTTTGCCATCCTGGTTCTGGAATAAGTTCTGGGATGTTTGATTAGTTCCCTTTGGAATTTTTTGCCCTTTTCTGTGGAGCCATCCTTTTTCCTTTGAGCGTTTTCCTATTCTAGGAAAGACCCTGAGGGCTCTCCACTTCCCTTTGATTTATTACCACAGCAGAGGACCATAAAAAAAATGAGTAAGTCCTTGGGGATTATGGTGATTTATCTCTTATGACAATGATCTTTCTGAGATCTTCGTGTATCTCAGATGTGTTCAATAAACTGG